>NC_037338.1:103112152-103737152 GCF_002263795.3 Bos taurus | reverse complement strand
AATACGCTGTCCTCCCTTCCTCCCTCCAGGCCCAAAGGTGGTCCTGAGGGGATGGGAAGAATGAAGTCTGGACTGGGGCCACTGGGCCCCTCGGGGCTCCCCCGCCTGCCCACGCACGGCCATCTCCTCCTGATAGCCCTGCCGTGAGAACCGGGCGTGCCAGGTCCACCTGGATGGCTCGGGCTGGCCAGGACTGTGGTTTTCCACACCCACGGGCAGGCCCCAAGGTCAGCAGTCAGTCCAGTCAAGCCGTCTCCTCTGCCAGGTATCTGAACAGCATTGGCAGCTACGCAGCGCTGGTGGCCTTGGCAGAGAAGCAGCACCAGGCCCTCAGCTACCTTGAGCGGGAGCTGGTAAGGGCGGGCTCCCGGCGGGCGACCCCCAGGGGCTCCTGCTGCTCTCCGGGGGCTGGGAACGCGAGCACCCCACCACAGAACTCCTGGGTGCTTGGCACCCTCCAGGGCTTCTCAGGGCTGCAAGGGGAGCGTTCAGAGCTGGTGGGGGCAGCACGGTGCTCTGACCATTGCAGCCTTTGTACAGTGGCCAGGCCTCTCCAAGCCTCATTAGGGGAGAACTGCAGCCGTGCGTGTTTCAGTGGGGTTGTTGGAGGGCTTGGCCCAGCTAGCATGGACCTCTGACCTCAGAGGGGGCTCGCAGCTTCTCTGAGTGCAGTTTCCTCATCTGGGGTCAGGGGCCACTATGCTGGTGTCCGTTGATTTCGGTCTCCAGACAGCCCTGTGTGGGGTGGGAGCTGGATGAAGAGACTGAGGCCGGGGCTGGCGCTCGTCTTTCCTGGGGTCCCTCAGCTGCGACGGGAGGGTTGGTGGTGGGCTTGACCTCCATCCTGTAGGACCTGTGTGGACCAGGGAGGTGGGGTGGTAGGTGTGGGGCTTCCCAGGCGGAGGGGCAGCAGGAGGAGCCCAGGAGACCGTGAGGAAGGGATGGAAGGGTTCCAGTTATCAAATGAGGCGGGGACCCTGGGGTCCCTTGTTGTGGGTGGAGACGTTGGTGGCCTCTGGGTCGGGGCCCTGCCCACTGGGGCGAGGGACCCAGCCCTGCCGAGCCTTAGTTTCTTCCTCTGACCTGGACAGGCTGTTGCCTCCCCTGGGGGGATGCGGTCCCAGCAAGGTGGTTCTGCCAAAGGGTGGCCATCAGAGACGCAGCAGGAGCCAGGGGACAGTCAGGGATAGAGCCCGGGACCTGGCGAGTGGGAGGGCGGTGGGGGATGGCAGGGGCACAGCCGGCTTGTGCCAGCCTTGCTTGGAGGTGCCCAAGGAATGAGCACCCCAGCTTCCCTCCTGCCTCCTGCCGGAGCCGGCTGATGGCCAAACCCAAGCGACAGGGGAGGCCAAAGTGTGGGGTTGGGAGGACCTCCTGACTGAGCAGGATGAGAAGGACAGGGACATCTGCAGGGGCCAGGGGTCCCCAGTGCCAGAGCTGCCCCGCCCCGTCTCCGGGTGCCAACGTGTGCTCCTCTGGTTCAGAGGGGCATCCGGTACCTGCGGACCCTTCACCTGTCCTCTCACCGAGAGAGGAAGCTGCTCCTGCAGCAGCAGAAGGACATCGTCTCCGTGCAGAGGTCCGCGGCCCTCCTGCAGCAAGAGCTTCAGGACCGGACGTGGCTGCCTCAGGTAGGTGTTCTCACCCAGCCTGGGGGCTTGGCTCATGGCCAGAAACGCTGCTCACTGGCCGCTTCCTGGGCACGTGCAAGTCCTGTGTAAAACACCCGTGATCCAGGGTGGGAAGGGATTCGGAAGGGTCGGGCAGGAGGGGCAGCAGCTGCTACAGGGGCCAACGAGACTTTCCTGGCCTGGGCTGCCTGGCTGGGCCCGGAGGAGGAACCAGACTCCCCGGGGTTGGAAAGTGCTCTGGCCCGGACGTGGGGAGCTTAGTGAGCAGGGTTGGGGCAGTGTGGAGGGGGCTGGTGGGGCTGAGGTGGGGGCGAGGCAGGAAGGAGGGAGAGGCCCAGGCCCCTTGAGAGGCCGGCCCCTCGGGAGCTGAGTGGTGGTGTGTCCTTGCTCCTGCGGCCTGTCCCCACATCACAGGGAGAAGGAAGGCGGTGAGGACAAGCTCAGGCGCCTGTCCCCAGGCCGAGCGTTTCTCCCGCAGGTTGGGGATGGCGACTGTCTCACCGGCGGGCGGCGGAGGGTGGTGGACTGGGTTCTGCAGAGCAGCTGGGGTAGTTTAACAGTCACCCCAGTCATCCCAGGCCAGCCTGCAGGAGAGGGGCCCAGGGCTGCCGCATTCCACAGCCGCCACCTCTGTGGGTTCCAGCCCGGCGACCCGGGCAGCCCCAGGCAAGGGCTCCCCCAGCTCTGGGCCTCTTGTCTGCACCTGTTGGGGGCTGTTAGCAACGGACCGTGGGGCTCCCGTGAGTTGAGGACCCCTGTTTCAGCCAGCCCGCTGCTGCCTCACGGGAGCCGGCTGCCTGCCGAGCCGCTGGCCGCCCTGCCGTGGCGGCTGCTACATGAAGCCGCCTCCTGCTTGTCCTGAGGGGAGATGGACCAGCTCCCTCTGTGCTGTTTCTCTTAGAGTTCCAGCCCCGAAGTCAAGGCCAGGCGGGAGGAGGGCACCGAGACAAGCCCCCAGCAGCTGGAGGGGCCGGCCCAGGGCTCCTCACATGCTTGGCACACGCCTGGCAGCCCCCTCGGCCAGTACCCTCAGAGGAGCGAGAGCCCGCCAGTCCCACAGTGAGTCTTCACGGGCAGCCCTGGCCCTGGCACTTGCCATTAAAAGCCTTGCCTGTTGGGTGGCCGTGGTGTCACAGCTGCTGGGCCCTGCGCACCTGGCCACAGGGAGGAGAGGCGGGGATGCTCGGGGACTGGGAGGGGGGTCCTGCCCCACCAGCTGGCCCACGGGGCTGGCAGCTGAGGCCAGAACCTCCCTGGCCCGCTGGGAGAAGCCTGGCCCTCTGGAAGGAGCGCAGGGATTCCGGCTCATTCCCAGCTGGGCCACTGGCCGGGGCGTGTCCTCCCGCTCGTCTGCTGAATGGGGAAGGGGTGCCACCATCCCCAGGGCTGCGGTGGGGCACAGTGACACAGGGCAGGCGGGCCGACCTGGGTGGCTGGTGTGTGCTTGGGACCCCCTAGCTGCCAGGCACCCCCTTTCGAGGCTGGCATGGGCTGTTCCCCCGGTCAGGGCAGCTTGGCCTTTTCTGAAAGCCTGGATGCGGGGCCACTGGCCTCAGCTTGCAGCCGAAGGCTCCCGGGGCCGAGTTGTCAGGGGCAGGGGCCAGAGTCCTGGCTGTGGGTGGAAGCAGAGTGTCCTGATGACCCCGCACTGGGACCCCTCCTCCTCTTCTGTCTTCATTCAAGTGGCCCTTTAGAGTCCACGAGGCCCCCTTTCCTCCTAGCCAGCTCCCAGCTCCTCCCTCGAGGGCTGGCGGCCCGCGAGGCTCTAACCTCAACGCCTCCCACCCAAAGCCGCAACCTGGGGGTGAGGCTGCAGAGGTGACCCCCAACCCTGGGAAGCAGCTGGCCCCTCAAGAGTGGCCTTCTCAGAACCCCTGCCTGCCCTTGGGGGCGCCTCTGCTGTCCAGTGGCCCCTTCCAGCAGCGGGGCACATTTTCATGCCTCTCCCAGGAAAGGGGGTCATCGCACACTCGGCCCCGGGCCCGAGCTCAACTCTGGGCCCTCTGAGAGCGCTTTTCACGTGCTGATCTATGGTTCACCTGACTCTTGATCGCCCAGCCCAGGAACCTCTGACAGGCCTCCTGGCTGACCGGACCTTCTTGGTACCAGGAATTTGTTTATGGAGCTGGGGCTGGCTGCTCACTCTGAGGGTGGGGGGTGTGTCCTGGAATCGAGTCCTTGCGGGGCACGTGGCTCCTCATCACACCAGTGATGCAAGTCAGAAACCAGAGAAGAGCTGTGTATCTGTGAGAGAGGCTTCAGAGGCCTGGAACCTCCCTGGGAGGTCCCGCCACGTGGAGGGACCGCTTCGTACTTTCGTTCCCTCAAGAGAAGCTCAGCAGAGCGCTGAGCTGCTCAGGGCCAGGGCGCATCCCGGATCCAGGGCCTGTGGGGGCCCTCGATGCCCTGGCTGGGGGCTCCGGGCTGAGACCCAGGTGTACTGGGGAGGGCTGGGAGGGACGGGATGTCTTTAGGGAGGCAGGGGGCGGGGCCTCCCATTCTAGCCAGTTCGGCCAGGTTCTGGGCCGGGCACAGCCCCTCCCCGTCCTTTGCATCCTTGCTCCAGGGTGGGCTGGGCCCTGCATCTGGACACACTGGTACAGACAGGTGCCTGCTACTTCTTGCCCCGCAGGTCAGAGGTCCAGCCCCCCGAGATGTCTCCTGCTTCAAAAGCCGGAGACCCGGTTTCTCGGCTAAGACAGCCCTCTGACCCTGCTCCCCAGCCCACACCCCACCGTGGGTGTCAATCCAGGGGAGGGGGACGCTCAGGGCCGCCCTGGGGGAGCAGCAAGCTGTGCCCAGTCGCAGCGAGTGCCTGGGAAGAAAGGGAACAGAAGGAACTCCCTGCTGCCCCTGAGAGCGGGGGAATGTTCTAGAGCAGGGCTCCCCGTGGGCATGACCTCAAACCCAGACGGGACCGGGAAGCCTGGCAGTCCTGTTCCCTGCCCCCTGCCTTGGGGCTGCGATGGGGGTGCTTTTCCTGCCGTCCGTGTGCCTGGAGCTCAGGTGGGACCCAGGCACGTTGAGTGCTGCTCTCAGGCTGGGGGGTCGGGCTCCACACAGACGTCCTGAGGGAACAGGGGCATAGACAGAGTCTCCCTCCCTGCACGTCCCCCGCCACCCCCAGCAGTGGCCCCGTTTAGGGGTGCAGGTCCTGCTCGAGAAGCTGCCGGGCAGGGAGGGGCCAGGGCCTGTCTTCCTTCACCCGGTGCTGACCGCTTGGCCACTGCACGCAGCTGTCCCCTGGATGTGAGGTGGTGTTGCACTGGTGGAATGTTCTGGTCAGGGCTGGCCCCCTGGGAGTGGAGGGCAGCCGGGTGAGCAGTCACCCCACCCTGCACTGCCTTGCAGCCTGCTCAGCAAGCCACAGGATGGGACACCCCCTCCAGCAGCTTCGGCTGCGGATGGTCACCCGTGTCCTCCGACGCTGGCGTGGGACAAGGATGCACCTGCAGTGGCCGGCCGACCTGATGCCAGAGGCCAACCCCCGGAGAGCCACGGCCGCACGAGCCAAGGTAACCGGGTGGGGTGGCAGTGGTGGCAGCTGAGGACAGACGCCACCCCCTCAGGGGCCCTGGCAACTCATGCCTGCTTCGGGCTTGCGGCCGGCTCAGGGTCAGACACACGTGTGTCCTGCTGGGCCTGGCTGGAGCTGTGTGCTGGGGGCGACCCGGCCTCCCTGTCCCTGAGTCTGGGCACTCAGGAGGGCTGCCCTTCCAGATGGCGGGGGCTGGCCGGGGTGGGAGAGGCCGCGCAGACTGGCCGCTCCTCCTCCTGATGACGCGACGACTCAGAGCAGCCAGCCGGGCTATGGACGGTCGCCAGGCTGGTCCCCAGAACCTCAGACCTGCCCGAGGACACCCCAGGACACGCTGCCCGGCTGAGTCTAGATGTTTGTGATGCTGCCTCCACCAAGGGTGTGAGGAAGGCTCCTCCAGGCCGGCCCTGGGCTCAGGGCTGGGCAGGCTCTTGGATCACTCAGGCCTCCAGGCAGGGGACCTGTGCAGACAGGGAGCTGGACGTGCCCCCAGACTGTCCCCATCTCCCGTGCTGTACCCCGCCCCCAGCCCACAGACACCCTGGGGAGCCCCTAGAGCAGCTGGTGTGGCCCCCCCGCCTGGCAGGGTGCCCCAACCGGCTCCTCCCCAGCCCCTCTGTGCAGTGAGGGGCCTGTGGCCTGACAAATTACCCAACATCAGTGGCTTAAAAGGACAGAAACTTCCTGTCTCTCAGTTCTGGAAGCCACAAGCCTGAAATCCCCCATCTTTTCCAGTTTCGGGGGCCTCCAGGCCTCCTTTGCTGTGGCCTGTCTGCATCTGCAAAGACCCTAGTTTCACATAAGGGTTTGCAGGCGCTGAGAGTTAAGACTTGGACCTGCCTCTTAAAGGGACAGCCTGCCCTCCACCCCATCCCCTAAAAAGCCCTGCTTGCTGATTTCTCTGCACTCTCCAGGCAGCGATGCTAATGCAGAGGAGGTTCTATAAGCAGACAAGAAGGGGTGAGGGGGTGGAGGGCGAATGCAGGGGGGCTCCGAGGCCCTGCTCAATGAGCTCCTCCGGCCCCCCAGGGTCACCCTGGAGAATGTCTCGGAACCCCAGGGTGCCCTGGAACTCCGTCTGGGAAGCACGGGGAGTGCTGAGGGGCCTGTGCAAACAGACATGCTGGGCAAGTGAAGGAGAAGAAGGCGAGGAGGGGCCAGGAGTGTGGCACTGGGGCCCCAGGGGAAAGTGGGGCCTGGGCGTTTGTGTGACTGGTCTCTGAAGACGGAGGGGCAGGAGGACTGGAGCGTCTGTGAGACCCTTCCTCGGAGACCAGCTCTGCTTGCTCTGCAGGTCTGGGGGCTCCCCCACACTCTGGAGGGTTCTCTAGAGGTTCTGGGGCTCCCCTCAAGTACTGATGGCTCTCCCCAAGTTCTTGGGGGTCCCCTCGAGCACTGAGGGCTCTCCCCAGGTTCTTGGGGGTCCCCTTGAGTACTGAGAGCTCTCCCCAAGTTCTTGGGGGTCTCCTCAAGTACTGAGGGCTCTCCCTAGGTTCTGGAGGTTCCCCTTGAGTACTGAGGGCTCTCCCCAGGTTCTGGGGACTCCCCTTGAGTACTGAGAGCTCTCCCTAAGTTCTTGGGGCTCCTCTTGAGTACTGAGGGCTCTCCCCAGGTTCTGGGGACTCCCCTTGAGTACTGAGGGCTCTCCCTAAGTTCTTGGGGATCCTCTTGAGTACTGAGGGCTCTCCCCAGGTTCTGGGGACTCCCCTTGAGTACTGAGGGCTCTCCCCAAGTTCTTGGGGCTCCCCTTGAGTACTGAGGGCTCTCTCCAAGTTCTTGGGGGTTCCCTCAAGCGCTGAGGGCTCTCCTCAGGTTCTTGCGCTCCCCCAGCTCTGGAGGGCCCTGCCTGAGGCCGGTGGAAGCCACAGTGTATGGGTTTGTATGTCTTTTAGAGCCAAGGGGGCAGCCTGGTGTCCCTCTGCCGGGCCTTCTGCAGGCGACCTCCCTGGACACAGGACGGCCACCAGGCCCAGCCTTTCCTGTATGCAACCCCCCAGAAAGCCCTTTCACCTCTTTGCCCACTTGGGGGGACCGCCCCTGTTCTTCCCACCTGCACCTGATCTTGGTGGGGCCCCGGGTTCAGTTCCTGTCCTGATGGGTGGTCCTCAGCGCCCTCCCTGCAGGTGGCTCCTGCAGAATGGCTGTCTCCTGTCCCCCCGTGTAGACACAGGCGGGCGACATGGAGGGGAGCCTCCCTGCTGCTCAGATCTGGTTCCTGCCGGTGAAGGAGCCGCCTCCGGGTAAGTCCTCCCTTGCGTGAGACTTGCCAGAAGCTCCCCCAACTCGGTGTGTCTCCCACAAGGCGGTGCCAGCCCCCAGACAAGGACAGGGAGGCCTGGGGGAGACCACTCGAAGCCTGGCACAGGTGGGAGACACCCCCGCTCTACGCTTCTTGGGGCGGCATGGCCCCTTTCCTGCTGAAAGGGGAAGCTCTAGCCGGCTCTGCTTGTTGTAGTCCCAACTTGGTTTATCTGGTACAGACCTTTAGTGACGTGGGAACCGGCGTGCCGGAAGTGTCTTCTTAGCTAAAGAGAGCTTTTTGCACGCACCAATTTCCAGGGTGGAGCAGACTCATTCATGGCTCTGGGGAGCCCCAATGGTGTGTTGGGGACAGCAGGCTGGACAGCCCAGAGGGGGGTGCCCTGGGGCCCTGCCTTGTCTCAATGCCTGGGTGCCACCTCGGAACTCTCCTTTCAGGCCTGAGTCCATGCCTCAGGCTCAGAAGCCCCTCTCAATAGCCACCCTCGGGAGCAGCAGATGTTGTTTAGACCAGCCAGTGTGTGTAGGGGGCTCCCTGTGGTCTGGCCTGGGAGAGCGTCCTCAGCACAGATCAGGGCGGATGGAAGGGGGATGGAACCACTCTGGGGCATTGGACTGCCTGGAGAGCTCGTGGCGGGGGTCCAGGGCTGGTGCTGACTCTGTCTGACCTGGCACTGAGCCTGCCCGGGCTCCCTGGGTGATGCCCCATCACAGTCCTTCAGCTCAACCCACACAGCACCTTGCCCTTGTGGCTTCCCGGAGGCTCAGTGGTGAAGAATCCACCTGCCAAGAGGAGACGCAAGTTTAATCCCTGGGTCGGGAAGATCCCCTGGAGAAGGAAATGGCAACCCACTCCAGTGTTCTTGCCTGGGAAATCCCATGGGCAGAGGAGCCTGGTGGGCTCCAGTCCATGGGGTCGCAGAGAGTCAAACATGACCAAGCAACTAAACAGCAGCAACAAGCTTGGCCTTCAACATCAGCCACGGACAAAAGGGAGGCGTTCCCGTCGGTGGAGCTTCCACACATCTAAGCTTCAGCCAAAGAGCTCTGGTCCCCTCGGGCCTGTGGCTTTGGGACCGACATGGATCCCCGGGCCTTGCTGTCCCTGCCGGGTCCCAGCGTGGAGTGAACATGTAGGAAGATGGTAATTCCCTGGGACTTCTTGGCAGAGACGCCACTGCAGCACCCCGTCCCCACTTTGCTGACCTTGCAGCTGTGCGGTGGTGACCTTGACACATCCCACACCTCCTCTCTCCCTCCGCCGGCCCAGCCCCCAAAGAGTGGATGAGGAAAAGAGCAGCTGGGCAGACGGTCTGCAAGCTCCACCCAAAACCACCATAAAGAGGGCTTTAAAATCTACATTGTAAACGCTGTCTCTAAAGTTCTTTCTGAGTCTTCACATCCGTAACTATCCAACAAGAGGGTAATTTTAGGAGTAGCTAACCATGTATTTTTCTGTTCTCACTCTAACCGAACACAAGCAGGTGTGGTGGCTGTTTGGGACGCTAAGGCTGTTTGCACGGGGCTTCGGCGTTCTGGGACCCTGTGCCCGCTGTGTCCTCTGCCTTCTATGCCCGTAATGCTGATGGTCTCTGTGCTCCCTAGGAGACCCCCAGACCAGCCCCAGCCCCCGGCCAACAGAGGAAAAGGCCCAGGCTCTGACGGGAAGCCTAACATCAAGCTTCCAAGGCCAGAGTCAACCCTCCCTGAGTGCAGGGCCTCCCCACAGCCCCCAGGAAGCCCATGTGAGTCTGGGCCTGGCCCTGTGCTGTCTGCGGGCTGGGCGGGGGCCCTCCTGCGTGGCTTTGGTGCGGGGACCCCTCGTCCATCGGACACAAGCTGTTGATGGGTGGGACCTCTGAGCTTTCTCGGGGATATCTCGTCTGCTGACAGGTCTTCAGAGCCCACTGGGAGGAGGGATATCTGATGGGTGGGTCTTCGTGGCCCTCTTCGGGGGATGGCCTTTGTTCCTTACTGTGGTCACAAGAACACAGGGGCTCTGTCCACAGCTGAGGGACACAGCCTGAGGTCGAGCAGAGGCGGCCCCACCCTGACCGTGGCGTTTCTCCAAACTGTTTCCAGCAGGTGGCTGAAGGCGGCGGGCGTCCAGCAGGGCCAGAACCAGGGCTGGACTTTGCCAGCAGCTCTGTGGAGGGGCCTGCAGCGACGGAGGCTGCTCAGAGCTGCTCAGGAGAGCAGAGGTGTGGGGTCCTGGAGGGCGGCTCGGGCTGGGGGGGCACCCTGGGGCCTGGAGACAGTTTGGCCAGAGCATCCTGCCCTCTTGCTGGGAGACATTCACCTGCTCCTGGTGCCCTTCATGCTGGGCGGGGGCCTCCATGCGCCCCAGCCCACCCACATGCCCTCTTGAGTCTGACCCCCATCTTAGGAAACAAAGACACCCCCTGGTATGTCGGCCCAGGATACAGGGTGGGGCAGCTGTGGGGGTTCCTCGAGGCAGTGCTGCCTCTGGGTCTCTCCGATGGTGACTCCCAGCTGCCTGATCCAGGGGGCACTGAGGCCAGAAGCCCCTCAAGACAGACCTTGCTGGGGGAGTGCTGGCCTCTTCCCCTGGGGGACAGACAGCTGGCAGGAAGGTGTTTTAAGCATCCACGGTGGCTGAAGGCCCCCTGCGGAGACTCTGGGCCTGAGGGGGGAGGTTGGAAGATGGGGCTCCCTCTGGGGGCACCCTAAGACTTCACGCTGTTTGCAGGGTAGAGACCTGTCAGCAGGAGAACCCCCACGCCCCTTTTTCCTGCCCAGAAGCTGCCCCGCCGACCATGTCTCCAGGTGATGCTCCCACCCCTTCAAGGGCTCCCCCCTTGCGTGAGGCCCAGGTAATGGACCAGTTTTCCAGTCAGAGCCAGCCCACTCCCACAGCCCCTGCCCTCCCCACCGCCTGGGCATTCTGTCTCTGCCTAGGGTCTTCTGCTTTTGATCCTTCGGCTTGGGGGCCGTGGGATGTGGGTTGTATCCTTCCCAGGGTTGGTGGAACGTCCTCAGCGTAAAGGTGGTGACATTGTCCCTAAACTCTCCTTTCTCTGCAGCAGCTGAGATGGCGGCACCCCCAGCCCCGCACGAGGGCGGCCCCCCGGCCCAGCTCGTGGCTCTGTGGGACCTGGGCTCCGAGCCTGAGTCCACCCCCAGCGCCTGCTCAGGGCCGTCTTCTCCACCGTCCACAGCCGCCTCCTCGGGGAGCCTCCCGTCCTGCCCTTCTCTCCAGGAGTTTCAGAAAGCATCCGCCATCCTGGTCCAGCTTTCCGAGAGCCCCACCTCCCTCTCGGATGGGGAAGCCGGGGACACTGTGGACACAGACCTCAGCTGGGCTGGGGGGCTCCCTGCTCCAGACTCCTGGGGGTTCCACCAGGGCGGAGGGCCGGAGACCTGGGAGGGGCTGGAGGGTACCGAGGCCCTTTCCGGGCACGGCTCTAGCACTGGGGCAGGTGGCCTGGCTCCGGCAGGAGGTCTCCCCGTTACCCAGTCTCTGTGGTTGAGGTCGGAGCAGTCCGAGCTGTCCAGCGAGGTCTGGGGCCAAGAGAGCCCGCGGGACCCTGGCGCTGGTGCCGGGCCAGCCTCAGAGCACTGCTCGCCCGCAGGACGCACATCCCACTTGGAACAGGCTGGGGTGCCCCTTGCCCTGCCTGCCTTCCTGGGCCCAGGGGAGGGGCGGGAAGATTCTGGAACCAGTGGGAGCCCGACCAGTGGATCAGACACAGGAAAAGCCCAGCGGAGGTCCCGGGAAGCTGCAGGAGCGAGGCTCCCATCCCAAACCTCTTCCTCGGGTGATTTCCACCTGACCCTTTCCTTCCCCTCCGGGACCTCGGCCTCTGAGTTTCGCAAAAGAGGAGAGACGGGGCCTCCGCAGGCCTCAGGTGGCTGCCCAGAGGGGCCCTGGGGCACTCACCCGAGTCCTTCCACTGATGGGAAACCTCTACAGACCTCCTCTGAGCTTGAGGTCCTCTTGATGCCAGGGGCTCCTCCTGGGAACCTGGGTGGGCAGGCAGCCCAGACAGCTGAGAGCCGGGCCCCTGGGCGCGGGGGGAGCAGAGCGCCCCCTGTCCTGGAGGAAGCCTGCACTTCTCTGGCCGGCGGTGTCTTGCCTGAGATCCTGTCCCCGGTGGACGAGGCGCTGTCCTACGGCAGCTTCGACCTCCCATCCTCCACCCAGAGGGACTCTCGCCTCCCTCCTCTGCCTCCCATCCTCCCAGCGGACGGGGAGGCCGACCCTGCCAGCCCCCACTCAGAAGACTTCCCCACCCCGCCCGAAGATGCCATGTGTCCTGGGGGCTTGCTGGACTCCCCAGGGGAAGTTGCCTCCCTCATTATGGGAGAGTGGTCCTCCCTGTCTGGGGAGAGTCTGTCTGAATCACCGTCCCTGGGGCCCCAGGAGGAGGCTGGGCTCTGCCTTGGGGTGGTGGGACAGGGCAGAAGCCTTGGGGGAGAATTGGGTGAATCAGGTTCTGTTGGGAGGGACCAGGCCACGGACAGCCACTTGTCTGAACCGGTCAGCTTGGGGTCTCCCTGGTGTGGGGGAGCAGGGGATGCCCTGGGGCAGCTCCCAGTGCTGTCAGCACAACCCCTGACCCTGTCCAAAGTGGCCTGTGCATCTGTGGGGAGTCTGGCGGCTGGGGACCCAGGGCTGCCTGGCTCCGGGCAGGGGGACCCTGCTCCGGCTCTGGGCTCAGGACCGCGCACTGCCCTCCAGGGCGTGGAGAGAGCTGAGGTGGTGGACCTGCTGTCCGCCCAGCTCAGCAGCAGGATCCTGAGGGACACCCTGGCCGTGCTCTCGGAGGCAGCCCCAGCAGGCAGCCTGGTGACAGAGGGGCCCGCGGGGGCCGGCCGGGTCACACAGGCTCACACGGTGGCCACTGGGCGGTCGTGGGAAAGCCTGGACTTCTGAGAAGACGGGGCGGTGGTGGGGGGCTGTGGGGACACAGACGCTGTCTGTGAGAGCCCCCTGCCTGGCTGGCTGTCGAACGAGGCCTCCTAGACACAGCAAGGCCCCGGACACGTCGCCACGTGGCTGTGCGTGAGCGTGTGTGTGTGTGTGTGTGTGGGCGTGCCAGGGGCCTCAGGAGAGGTCTAGAGGAGAGTGCAGCTTTGTGGGGTTGGGGAGGCCAGATGCTGAGGCTGGGGGTTGCGTCTGCGCTGACACGCCCTCTCGGACTTGCCTCGTTGGGAAACCTTCGGCAGGGATGTTTGCCTGCCTCTGATTTCTGAAGGGTAAACCCGGCGCCTCCATGACATCCAGCTGGCGACTCCAGGCTGGGAGGTCAGTGTGCGTCCCCTCGTGCAGATTAGAGGAGGCGGCAGCTCGGGGAGAAGGTGATTTCACCTGCAGCCAGGTGATCCTCCACCCAGCCTCTGGGCTGGAGTGGATCCCCGCCTCCCCGAGGGTGTGCAGGACGCCTCCCAGAAGAAATGAGAGCCCCTTGCCAGGCTGGCTGTCGAACTGGCTCTCCTGGACGCGGCAGGGCCCTGGTGGGTTCCAGAGGCGGCGGCGTGTGGGCGCCTGCAGGGACGGCCTCGCAGGCATCCCCTTATGAGAGCGCCTGTCCCCCTCAGCACCAGACTCAGGCGGGCGTCCAGGAAGTTGATGCTGAGTCAAGCATGAAGAGGGGTTCCCGTGGGAAGGAAGTGGGGAGAGGCTGAGACTGGGTGAGACAGCCGGGCGCAGGCCCGCAGGGACACGGGTCTCAGTAGACTGGGCAGGGAGAGCCCTCGGGCCACCTCAGGGTGAGACCAGGGCAGCTGACCTTCAGGGTCAGGCCACTGCAGCACTGACCTCTCCCCGCAGCAGCCGCCCCACGAGCTGCTGATGGGCTCTGAGGGGTCCCTGGGGCCCCCTCCTCCCCCAGAGCCCTGTGGAAGCACCACCGTCGCCAGGGCACAGGCAGGTTCAGCCCGCCCCCCGCGTCCTGTCGCCAGTTTCAGAGCGTTTTCTGCAGCCACAGTGAGGGCCCGCGCCCCACCTTCCCCAGAAGGAGCAGAAGGCTGCATCGTGCGTGCGCGCGCGCGCGCGCGCGTGTGTGTGTGTGTGTGTGTGTGTGTCCGTTGGTTCTAATGCGAGAGCGCCTCTGAGCTTGTGCTCCAGGGAATTCACTGGGAACCAACACGGTGTCTTCTCAGCGCCCCTGCTCTGTCCCTGTCTGTCCGCATGGGGCTGTCTCATTTCAATATTGTCAGTCTTTCTCTCCTGAATTATCATCTGAGCACTTGGAGGAGAAGTAGCTTTTCAATGAGCCCAACAATCAGCTCTTTCATAAAAGGAAGCAGGGACTTCCCTGGTGGTCCAGTGGTTAGGGCTCTGCACCTCCACTACGAGGGGTTGGGTGGGGGTGTGGGTTCAATCCTTGGTCGGGGACTAAGATCCCACATGTCACACAGCGTGGTCTAAAATTAAAACAAATAAAAGGAACCAGCTTTCACGTCAGCTTCTAAACTTGTGACGTGGTGAGGATTTCTTGACTTGAGGCTCACTTACGCTGTGCTCAGTCTCTCAGAAGTCACTCTCCATGTCCTACAGCAGGCTCTCTCCCCGTGTGTCATCTAAACCGGCCATCAGTTATCCGTATGGGCTTCCCAGGTGGTAAAGAATCTGCCAGCCACTGCAGGAGATGCGGGAGACCCCGGTTCAACCCCTGGAAGATCCCCTGGAGGAGGACGTGGCAACCCACTCCAGCATTCCTCCTGAGAAATCCCACGGTCAGAGGAGCCTGCCAAGCTACAGTCCATGGGGTCACAGAGAGTCCGGCGTGACTGAGCGCACACATCACGTATCTACTCGTCTATTTATGTCTATCCCTCATCTATCATTTATAGCACCTATCGATCGTCTGCCTGCATCAACTAGAGCATCCACCCAGCCATTTCCAGTTCTCAAACTGGAAAATATCTGCTGGACAGGGAGTCCAGAATCAAGCAGTTGGCGGCATGTTGGCCTAAGGGACGTCGACGTCCTGGTGCTGGTCCAGGATATGACCTCCATGAGACCCTGGGAGGTCGGCTGTCAGGTCAGAGTGACAGGAGCCCGTCTCCTGCAGCCCTCACTGCAGTGCGGGGAGCTCATTCACTTAGCATTTATAGGACCCGGGGGGAGAGACCCAGACTTCCCAGCACTTGTCGATGAGAGTGGGTGGCGTCTCCAAAGCTGGCCTGGCAAAGCCCCCAGTGCTGCCTCTCAGACCCTGGGGAGCCCTGCAGGCCAAGGCAGGAACCGCCTACCATCGTCACCAGGCTCCAGCCTCTGGGGCAGCCACTCCGAGGGCCCGCCTCACCGGCCCAGCCAGCATCACACACCAGCTCACGCAGGACGGGATCACGGTCCCGGGGAGCAGCAGTCATGACAATCCATGTGGATGAGACGCCCGATGTCCCCAAGCCCGCCTGAGCGCACAGGAGAGGTTTGGGTCCACTGGGGGGGAAACGTGTGCATTCTCCGCGTACACAATTTCAGAACAAATTTTGAGCTACAGCTTTCTTATTGATTTCCCCCTAGTTTTCTGAACAAATTAGTCTGTGATTTTTTATTTTTTTTTCTCTATTGCTGACCCTTTTGGATTTACGAGGCCGTGTGAGAGGAATTATGTATTTTACACACATCACGTTCGGTCATAAATCTCCCACATCGAAACCCGGCAGATTTGCCTCAGATTCAATAGTCTTGGGTCTGGCTGCTACGGGTGGGGGCTGGTAGCTGAGCACCAGACACGGCCATGCCCGCAGCTGGACTCGGGGCCTCCTGGGTGCCCAGCAGGCGCGTGTGTCTGGAGTCACTTTGTGGCCCTGTGGCCCCTCACCCTTGGAGGGAGTCTGGTCAAGGAGGACTTGTATGAAGACCCTGGCCTTCTCCTTCCCATGACGGCTGGATCTAGGGAGCTTGGGGTTATCCAGTGACCGGCCAGAGGAGGAAGACTGTCCACCAAAGCTGTCGGACACGCTTAATCTCCGCTGACGTTACGTGTGTGGAGCTGAGGGCTGTGGCATTCAGATATATTGACCCGAAGCAAGACTTCAATTTCAAGATTGCTCCCTTCAAGGTCTCACCGTGCTCGCCTTGGCTCCAATCCCTGTAGCCTCTTGGGCCAATAAATCTTGATACCAGCCTCCAGAGAAGTCATTATCTTTCATAGAAAATGATTATTTCTCAGTTAAACCCCGCACGGAATTTTCCCATGATCTGTCTCCATCAGCCTCCCCGCTCAGACGTCCCCTCCTGCGTCAAACGCCCAAGACCTCACCCCCAGCGCCTTAAATTCCAATCACCAGACGAGCTTTACGAGTACTTCTGATGCCTGGCCCTGTGCAGCCCTAACAGCCACATCATAAAATACAGACGAAGGCCATGGCAGCCAGCTGGGGCAGGCCACACGCCTGCAGGAGCACACGGGTCCTGTTAAATGGTTCAGGGGCACCTGGCCCGCAGGGTGGGAGGTGACCACACTGGCCTTCCGAGGGAGCTGGGGCCACCGGGTCAGGTTCGCCTGCAGCTGAGGGACAAGGCCATCCTGTGACTGCTCGACCAGCCGCATCTTAACACTGGCTCCCCTGCAGCAAGAGGTCCCAGAGGGTCTGCAAGTCCCACGTCTGTCCCCAGTCCCATGTCCTAGCCGCCCACCCCACTCCAGCTGTCAACTGCCAGCCTGCTCCTCTGCCTTGGGCCCCACCCAGCGGCCCCCTTGCCCCCAGCCCCGTCTCTTAACGCCCGCCAAGCACAGCGAGGAGTAGAAGTGTTTGCAACACGTGGCTGCAGGCTCAGGGGCAGAGCAGAATCATACATGCACCCGGCACCCCAGCCTCCCTCGGGGGCTCCCTGGGCCCCCCAACCTATCCTGCCGCTCACCTGACAGATTAAGGGGCTTCCCCTCGGCCGTGTCCATTCAGGTGGCGACGTGGACATTTAACAATGCTGGGGCCAGCTCCATCTGTCCCTGGGCGTGTGGCCGGGACGCCCACCCCCGCGCCTCCATGACTACAGTCCCTGCCCTCTTCACGGCGTCATCGTGAGAACACAGAGGCCTGTCCCTGCCAGGCTCCGTCCCTGGCACGTGGCAAGCACTCAGGAATAATCCTCCTGTAAATTTGCTGGAGAACGGCTCGTGTCCTCAACCAGCTGAGCCTGAAACCAGATGCCAGCTGAGGCGTGTGGAGGCGGCATCCACTCTGGGGCCGGGCTGCAGGTGGAGTTTGCCTGTCCCTTCGTCCCCCAACCTTGTGCAGAACCTGCCCCATGAGGGGGGGCTCGGAAAAGGAACAGTCAGCCCTGACCTCCAGGGCTCACAGCCACCCAGCTGGACACCAGCCGGCCTGACCGGGACGACTAACATGGGGGAGACTCGGGGCGGAGGGATGCGAGTTCTGCCTGTGTCCCGGTCAGGGGCATCAGAAGAGCCCCTCGCAGGTGTTGGAGGCACCGGGGTTGGAGGGTGCCTCTGCCACATACACTCCATGGGTCCTCAACCACTGCTCTGGGCCTCCGACTTCCCAGATTTCCCCTCTATGAACAGAATGTGCGTGCGTGCTAAGTCACTTCAGTCGTGTCCGACTCTGCGACCCCATAGACTGTGGTCCGCCAGGCTCCTCTGTCCATGAGATTCTCCAGGCAAGAATACTGGCGTGGGTGGCCATGCCCTCCTTCACGGGATCTCCACGACCCAGGGATCAAACCCATGTCTCTTACCTCCCTGGCGTTGACAGGTGGGTTCTTTACCACTAGCGCCACCTGGGAAGCCCCGTAAACAGGAATACCAACACCTCACTTCATCAGCTCTAAGATGCAAAACTTCTCGACATTTTACTCCCTTTGAAGTCAGCATCCATCTCACAAACCTGAGAATTTCCTCTGATACCTGCCGACCGCCTGGCAGCACAGACAATATGCCAGGTGGGTCTCAGTGTCCCGAGAGCAGGCACCTCTCCCGCCGGAAGGAGGGGCACATTGAGGAGGGTATGGGGTGGGGGCACCTGGCTTCAAGTGGGGAAGTGGGGCCTGGCTAACCCATGGACGGAGAAGGCAATGGCACCCCACTCCAGTACTTTTGCCTAGAAAATCCCAAGGACGGAGGAGCCTGGTAGGCTGCAGTCCATGGGGTTGCGAAGAGTCGGACACGACTGAGCAACTTCACTTTCACTTTTCACTTTCACGCATTGGAGAAGGAAATGGCAACCCACTCCAGTGTTCTTGCCTGGAGAATCCCAGGGACGGGGAAGCCTGGTGGACTGCCGTCTATGGGGTCGCACAGAGTCGGACACGACTGAAGTGACTTAGCAGCAGCAGCAACCCATGGAAGCCGGTTCTCAGACACAGCCCACCACCTCGTCTGAATGCTTCTGCGTGAGGCTGTGGCTGCATTTCGTAACCGAGGCATGCTTTTCCTAAGAACTTTTCATTAAACCAATTGCGTGCTGAGGATTGGAGACACTGGGGTGTTGTTTTCAAGGTCAGCCTCCCAGTGCTGGGCTAAGCCAGCACATATGCCCACTGGCTGCCCCAGAGAGCCAGGGTCCCAGAGATGTTCCCTCACCCTCCTCAGCACCTGGACGGGGGACACAAGAGCCCTAGAGGAAGAGCTGGGAGTGACAGTGGGATTTACACCTGGGGCTGGGAAGGGTCACAGTCCTTCCAGGGGACTTGGAGTGTCTGCTAAGGCCTGAACTGGATGGCATCATCGACGTAATGGACTTGAGTTTGAGCAAACTCCGGGAGATTGTGAAGGACAGGGAAGCCTAGCGTGCTGCGGTCCATGGGGTCGCAGAGTCAGACAAGACTTAGCGACTGAACAACAGCAGGGCCTGAACTGTGTCCCCCCCTCCACCCCACAAAGTCCTAATCCCGACGGGATGGCGTTAGGAGGTACCTTCAGGAGGCCATCACGGTTTGATGGGGTCACGAGGGTAGGGCCCTCACGATGGGGTCAGTGACCTTATGAGATGAGACCGTGGAGACCCCTTCTCTCCCCGTGCAGCACAGAGGAAGGGCCAGGTGAGCACAGGCGAGAAGCAGCTGGCCATCTGCAAGCCAGGAATTGAGTCTTCACAAAAAACTGACCATGCCCGCCCCTGATCTTGGATGTCCAGCCTGTGAGAGATATTAATAGATGCCCGTCTGTGGTTTAAGCTGCCTGGCCTGCGGTGTTCTCTTACAGCAGCCTGAGCAGACGGACGGGGTGTTCAGAAGCTAAGCCCCTCCTGCAGAGGGAAGCAGGTGTGCAGGTGAGCTTAGACTCCCTCCCGACATCCCAGCCTTGACCGCCTTTACCAACCGTGTGACCAATCCTGGTCTATCTGCCCAATAATCACCATGTGGCTTGTGGTCATGCCTGTGGTCAGTGGTTGGGAGGGAGGACAGGGAAAAAGAAGCCTGGGCCGCCAGGGAGCCAACCACCCTTGACCCAGACCAGGCCCACTCACCGCGTCCATCCCATCCTGGATTCTCGGTCTTGATCTCTGCGTGTCCTTCCTTCTCCCACTGCCCTCCCACCTCTCTGCTGCTCCTTCCCGCTCCCTCCTCACCTCAGCCCTGCATCTGGAGGCCCGGGGCTCAGCGTGTGGCCAGCCTTCTCCAGTCCTCACTTACCGTCTGAGCCCCATACTCACACAGCCAACCAGTGGCCTGGTGCCAGCTGCAGATGGTGCCAAGGTCTGCGGAACTCAGCAGGTCCAGGTGCACCCTGGCCTCCACTCTCAGCCCTGCATTGCCCTCCCAGCACCTCCCCTGCAGCCTCTCATCTCAGCGAGGGCGGCTGCACAAGCCCTGCAGCAGATGTGACCTCCCGTCACACGCCTGTCCCACCTTTACACACACGCTAAGTCCCGCTCTTCTCACCAGCACCGCCACCCCCCTCTCGGGGGAGCCCTGCCATCTCTCGGAGGGCTATGGCAGCCTCTCGGGGGCGCCCCCTCCCGCCCCTTCTAGCCGGCGGTCAGAAAGGCAGACCACACGACCCTGATCAAAACCCTCCCTCGACCACCTTCGCACTCAGGGCCAGGGCCCTCCTCTAGGGAGGCCTTGTGGGGTCCTGCTCTCAGCTGCTTCTCCAGCTCCATGCCCCGCTCCACTTGCTGTCCTTCCAGCACACGCGCCCCTTCTGCCTCAGGGCCTTTGCACGTGCAGTCCTCTGCCTGGGCTGCTTACCTCTCTTCTTACCTCTCACCCGCAGTCTCCCTCTCTGGGAGGACTTCCTGACCCCCTGTATACAGCAGCTCCACCCTACTCGACTGCTCTTTATAGCACTTATCTCCACCTCACAGGCTTGTTTGTTTTGGGTCTTTCTCCTGGCCAAGTGACACTTGGGCTTGGCTTTGTATCCAGGGCTTGGCGTGTAGCAGAAGCCCAGCAAGTGTTAGTGAAGAATGAATGAGGAGGGGGCACACGTGTCTGCACCAGGGGGCTCTAGTTTGGATCCCCTTAACCAGGGTTTTCTAACCTTCGAAACATAAACAACAAAACCCTTTTCAGACAAAATCTTACACACCATCCCACAATGCAAAGAGCAGAGGGGTGACTGCTCGGCTATCAAGTAGTTTGTGTTCAAATCGTATCATTTACGTATGTAACTGTCGATCCCCTGTGATAGCGAGGTGGCCTGGAACGTGGGAATCTGAACTTCCAGGCCCACAGAGGACGGATGCTGACTCATGTCCGTTCTGTGGTCCACTTCCTTTCTTTTCTGTTTTCGGTCACACAGTTCAGAGAAAATCTGATATGCACAAAACAATTAGGAATAGCAATAGAAAAAACAGGTCTCGCGTTAAATTAAGCAAACAAATCATAGGAAGCTTTCTTTCCTAGGTTTGCAGGGCAATCAGTCGTGAAGGTTCTCAAGTTTAGCTCTGTAACACATCCACGGGGTTTGTGCGGTAAGTTTTGCAAGTTTTCCAAGAGTCAAAAATCTCAGATTAAAAAAAACAAGGTCAGGGTTGCAGATCCTCCG
This sequence comes from Bos taurus, assembly GCF_002263795.3. Classification (NCBI taxonomy): domain Eukaryota; kingdom Metazoa; phylum Chordata; class Mammalia; order Artiodactyla; family Bovidae; genus Bos; species Bos taurus. The sequence continues at coordinate 103,716,795 of NC_037338.1, read as the reverse complement.
AAGCCCCAGGTAGGGTTGCCAGATTTAACACAGGAAGCCCAGTAAAATGCGAATTTCAGTTGAACAGCGAAGCGTTTTTAGTCTAAATGAGTCTCATTAAATTTGCATTCCAGGTATGATACATATTTAGACTTAAAAACACCTCGCTGCTTATCTGAAATTCACATTTAACAGTGCTTCCTGTACCTTCATTTGCTAAATCTGGCGACCCTAACCCGGAACGGGGTGGGGCGACGGGCGGTTTGAGAGGTGTCTTAGCAGCCAGTGAGGGTGGGGGCGGGGGCGCGAGGGGGGCGGAGCCTGTGTCTCGGAGGCGGACGTGAATGGGCGGAGCCTGGCCTCGATGGGCGGGGTCGAGGGCATGGCCATGGCGGGGCGGGGCAGAGCCTGGAGCTTGGGGTCCGAGGCCGAGGGGCGCCTGGAAGGCGGGGCCGAGACGCGCGGGGGCGGGACCCGGCCGCCAGGGATGGGGGCGGGGCGGGGCGCTGGAGGCGGGGCCCGGCGCGCGCGGCGCTCGTGACGGCGGTTGCCAGGGTGAAAGGTCAGGCGCGGCGCGGCACTCCCAACATGGCGGCGGCCAGGACGGCGGCGTCGGCAGCGCGCAGCCCGGGAGCTCCGGCGGCGGCGGCGGCGGCCCGAACCCGGCGCCCGCCCTCGGCGCGGCCCGCGAGGCTGCCCCCGCTGCTCGTGCTGCTGGCGGCGGCGGCAGGGCCGGGCGCGGGCGGCGCGGCGCGGCTGTACCGCGCGGGCGAGGACGCCGTGTGGGTGCTGGACAGCGGCAGCGTGCGCGGGGCCACCGCCAACAGCTCGGCCGCGTGGCTCGTGCAGTTCTACTCCTCGTGGTGCGGCCACTGCATCGGCTACGCGCCCACCTGGCGGGCCCTGGCCGCAGACGTGAGAGGTGAGGCGCGCCTGGCGCGGGGGCCCGACCGCGGTCTCTGGCCTGCAGCCTACGACCCCCGGATTCTCTCCTCAGGTCCCTATCCCCTGGCCCTCTGGAGGTGCTCCGCCTCGGCGGCCGCTGGCCTGCACCCTGGGTTCATCCCTCGTATGACGCCCCCCGCCCCAGTGGAGATCTGGGAAGTCGGCTGTCAAGTCAGGATGACAGGAACCCCTCTCCCGCCACCGCCCTCGCTCAGCTGGGGACACAGAGGCCTTCCTCGTTTGTCCAGCCCTCCAGACCCTCTTGTTGAGTCTCTGAAAGCTTCAGCAACCACCTCCGCCCCAGGTCTTTATCCTAGCTGTGTCCTGACGTTCATCTCGTCCTCAGTAACTCCACCCGGCTGCCTGGAATCCCGGTTCTTTGAGGCTCCCGTTCCTGTCCCGGGCTGCTTTCCCTGTAGGTCGTTCTTCATTCTCCTTTGGTTTGGAGAGCTGAGCATATATGGTGGCTACTCAAAGAGGTCCAGCTGTGCTGGAGACTTCTCTGTGGAAGCAGAAAAAGACCTTCCCGCATTTCATTGGTTGGTTCCTTGTGCGTGGTCACGCAGCCTTGGACCAATCTGACACCCACCAGACTTCTGGTCACGTTCCCACACTTTATTGACGCTTGGCACTTTCTCATCCCGGTGCGAATTGCTAATCAGCCACTAAGTTCTTGGCGTGCTGTACATTGCACAGTTGTAGCCGTTTAAGGGTTTTGCAGCAGTCTTCCTACAAGCTGGCAGCGCTTCAGAAGAGAACACGAATTGCTCTGAAGTGGGGGCCTGTCCCCAACAAGAGCAGGGTTTGGCAGGACTTTGCTGAGGCTGAGCTGACCTCTAATTATATATTTCAGAGGGCAAGAGAGTAACAAATGGGCTCTTTTCCTGAATTGCAGTTTTACAGCCAACCCTGTTGGGATTTTCTCATATCTAGACAGATTCGTAAGGAAACTTAAAAAAAAAAGTCTAAATCGGGCTTTTGTATGTGATTGTGATTATCTTTAGCGGCTTCTCTTGCCTCAAGGTATTGGGACTTCTTGATTGTAAAGCGTCTGTTCTTTGATCTAGTGTTTTCTTGAGCCTTCGCCGCTGGTCAGAACTGAAGTCAGAGACTTCGTGAAATGGACGGTCTGCTCCATAATAGGTGTCCTTTAAGCCTTTGCTGTGCCATCAAGCAAGTACTTTTAATAATAAGAGGACTTGGCAGTTTTCTTTTGTCTTTGGGAGGCAGCAACAGATACGGCAATTTTCACGCTCGTCGCTCTGGCAAGACGCTGTCATCACTTGTTTTGCACATTTTGATTTTTTTCAGCTTAGTGTGTGAAATACAGAAGTTGTCAGTAGGATTTGAATATTGCAAACCATTGCATGGTTCAGCCAGCATGTGAGGAGCCTTGGGCATTGTCCCTGCAACTCAGAAGGGAAGTTATTTTTGAAACAGAAACTATTGGTTGCTGAAAAAGTTCATTCAGGTTTCTCTGTATGTTCCCAGACACACCTTTTGGCCAATCTGGTAGTAAAATCTATTACCTAGTGATGTGATTAGCCTAACTGTTGGCTAAAGAAGATTATCTTAAGAGAGTTGGGGGTTTCCCAGGGGGCACTCGTGGTAAAGAACCTGCCTGCCAGTGCAGGAGGTGTAAGAAACGCTCAGTCCCTGGGTGGGGAAGATCCCCTGGAAGAGGGCATGACAGCCCAGTCCAGTATTCTTGCCTGGAGAATCCCTTGGACAGAGGAGCCTGGAGGGCAATGGTCCCTAGGGTCGCAGAGTCAGACACGACTGAAGCAACTTAGCACGCACGCCAAGTTGGGCGTTCTGCAAGTGAAGGCAGGAAGAGCAGGCCTGAGACAAAAGGAGATGTGACTGAGAGTGAAAAACAGCTGTGGCTCCAAAGACGGGGGGAGGACGGGGTCCTGAGAGCTGGGCTGCCGGGGCTCCCTGAGCACGAGCTCTGACCGGAGGCAGAGCCTGGGCACTGCGCAGTGTCCACGTCAGGTCCCCAGAGAGAGCTAACCTGGAGACCTTGTGGGCCCAGGCTGGGCAGGCGGAAGCAGAAACTCTGGGCGTGAGGCCTGGCCTGTCAGCGTAAGCCCCAGAGGTGGAGGATCCCTGTCTTGAGGCCACTGACCACGCCAGGCACCTGCAGGAGAGGGCCTGAGGCTCGAGGCGGTGCAGGGACCCCACCCCCCACCCCCCGCCATGGCTGTCTGCACATAAGAACGCTCCGCTAGGGGAACCTGCTACTCGGATCCTGGGCTCCCGCCTGACTGACCCAGGGTCCTTCCCGTGCCTCGTCTCTGTGAAGTCCCTGAGGAGCGTGTTGAGAAGAACTGCCCACACCCTCGATGAGGAGGCTAGTACAGCCCCTCCGCCCAGCGCCTTGCTTCTGCCAGGGGCCCTCCCGCAGGGGCGGGGGTGCCCAGCGCCCACACAGTCCAGTCTGCGCGCAGTCATTGTTCCACTCTCACGGCTTCAGGCCCAGTCAGCCTTTTGTGAACAGGGGGTTCAGTGAGCCCCTGGGGCACGCAGACCTTGGCCTGGGCCCGTCAGATGCCTCTTCCCTCCCCTCTTGAAATGCCCTGTCCAGCCCACTCAGCTACTCTACCCTCCACTGCCACTCTCGACAGCAGCATGGCTTCTAGAAGGTGGCTGCTTACAGTACAGCCCCGGCTCCCTGACTTGAGGTTGCTGGCTGGGGCTGGTCACTGAGCTGGAGGAGCGCCTGCTGCCCCCCGCTCCAGCGCCTCCTGAGTGGCCTCCTCCACTTGCTCAGAGTGGGCAGGGGTCTGCAGGGGGCCGGGGCTCCTCCCCTTGGCGGGCCCTCTCTGTACACAGCGTCGGGGCACCTTTGTTTTCCTAAAAGATTTGGATTGAACTTGAGCTCTTTGCTGACATTTTTAAGATTTTGAAAATAATTGTTTTTCCTTCTATGAAGGTGGCTTAACAAACAAAAGAGGTACTGTGGGTGCAGCCAAACGTCCTTCCAGCGTTTGTGTAGATCTGGCTTAGGCCTGTCACTTCTAAGTCCTTCACAAAACAAACCCTGCTGTGCCCCTGAAAATCCTCTTGCCCGGAGCTGTGATGTTAGCGCAGTCTCTGCGCCACCTCCTTTTGAGGTGAGAACTGAGACACCTGGTGGGGGTGGGCAGCTGCCACCTGGAGATGCCTTCAAGACAGCCACGGAGACTTCCTCAAGGCCCGAAGTGCCCGTCGGGGCTGCCGGGTCCTGGGCGTCTGTCTCCCGTGTCTCCTCCGCTCCGTCTTGGGGGCACAGGGGAAGGTGTTCTGTCATTGGCCCCAGAATGGTTTTTTTTTATACAAGATCGTTCTTTTTTTAATGTAATTTTGTTTGTTTATTTCTGGCTACCCTGCGTCTTTGTTGCTGTGCAGGCTTCTCTCTGGTCGCAGTGCTCGGGCTCCTGACTGCAGCGGCTTCTCTCGTTGCAGAGCACTGGCCCTCGAGCGCAGGCTCAGTAGTTGTGCACAGGCTGAGTTGCTCCATGGCCTGTGAGATCTTCCTGGATCAGGGGTCAAACCCATGTCTCCAAGCAGGCACATTCTTTACCACTGAGGCACCAGAGAAGCCCACCCCCAGAATTCTTGATGAGAGACTCAGACGAAAGCAGGACCTGGCAGGCAGCACCACCGCACAACACCCATGTGGCCACGCCGTCGAGTGGCAGGCCGTGGGTGCCAGGGCCCCGTGGCACGCGCCTGGTGCATCCAGGGCTGGCCAGGCCCCTGCTTGCCTCCCACCCATCTCAGTCACCAGCTAGTCTCCTCATTCGCATGGCTGCAGGCTTCATGCACGTGAACTAGACCAGCTGATGGTCCCCACAGCCGCTCCCTGTCCTCTGGGAGAAGCCGGGGGGCTGAAGGGGGCAGGGTGCTGATGGAGCAGGACCCCACCTGGACCCTGGAGAGGCAGGTGGGCGGGGGCATGTCCCCCCACGGGGGCTCTGCCGCACTGAGATTTGTCTGTGAGACCCAGGCTTCACTGCAGCCGGACCCAGAGGGACGGCGCCGCCGCGTGCCCCTTGGGACACTGAGCAGAGGAGCCCTGCTGGCGAATGTTGCTGGCTTCACGGGCGGCCGGGGGACCCTGATCTCAGGGCGGTTCCCGCCCGCGGCCTGTGCTGCGCGCCCCCGCCCCAGCCCACAGAGCCGGCCAGCACTCCCACGTGTGCTGTTACACTGTGCGTGCCGCAAGGCCTGCGAGACCACAGACAGTGCTAGCTTAAGCACACCTGCGTGCAAACACACCTGCGTGCAAGCACAGGGATGAGACAGCCCTGAAACAGTCGCGGCCCTCTGCCCCCGGAGGCTGACGCAGAGCGTGACTCCAGGCTGCTCTGGGGGCTGCTGGAGAAGGCGCGCTCCTTAGCACGAGGCTTCCTCTCTGCCTGGGCCTGTGCGTCCTGAACTTGGAGCTTGCCTGAAAGGCCCTTTGCTCTGCCTGGAGGGGCCTCCCGGGGGCCAGAGCGCCCTCCAGTGGCGCCAGCATGGGAGCCAGCGTGGCCGCCTCACCCTGATGGCCGGCCCTCCCTCCCAAGGGTGAGAGGACCAGGAGGCCGCAAGGAAGCGAGGGGCGGGGTTCTCTGAAACCCGAGGGGTTAATTAATCTGAACTGTAACCGTTTTCTTCAAGTGATGGATGCTTTACCATAAGTGTGACTTGTATAGACGTTCTATTAGAACTTGCCAAGTAATGGTGGGAAGTTTAATCCTGTGAGGATAAATAATATAGTTACTTGACAAGGAAACTTGAGATAAATTGTAGTTCTCTGTGTAGACATGCTTAGTTAAAAATAGATGGGCTTGTGAGCGGAAGTGAGGAGTGGCCCGGAGCTCACCGCTGCTCCCTGTGGAGGCCCCCTGCCCGGCTGGCAGCTGGGGGTGGCTGGCGCGGGCCTAGTCCTGAAAGCAGGCGATTTGCATTCAGTTGAGGGCGCTTCCCTCCTTTGTGTGTGGAGTCCCGACAGGTGGGAGAGGCAGGAGGAGGGGAGGGCACCAGCTGAATGAGCGCAGACCCTGAAGCTCACCCTTTGAAACGGTTTGCATTCTCCCTGATAAAACAGACCGGCTCCCTTTTGTGCTGCTGTGAAAGCCGCCCATCTGCCGGGATGCCTGTGGTGGCTGTTGGTGCCCCCGTCACTGAAATCTCCCTCATCTGCCTCCTTCCTGCGCTGCACAGGCGGCCTCTTTCAAAGGTGGTCAAGGACCACGTGAGGCGTCAGCAGGCCGGGCACCTGGCCCTGCCCCGGGCCGCCGCCTGGATGGGGTGCACACGTGCGGACCCCAGAGTCCTTGGCCCAGCAGGAGCTGTCCTGTCCCCGCCAGCTTGCGGTGACCTGTGTGCGTCTCAGAACACTCTCTGCGTGCGTTCCCTGTCCGCGTGGACCCCGTCCTTCAGAGGGGAGGACAGACAAGGCGCAGGAGTGCCAGCGGTGTGAACAGCTGGACGTGGGGGCAGGTCCTAGGAAGGTGAGTGGGACGCTGGGGTTGGCGCCCGGCAGGGCCGCTGGGCGAGGGGCCCGCCACGTGGAGGGCCAGCAGGTGCCGTGTCCAGAGGGCCCAGCCCCGACGGCCACACGAGCTGCAGGAGTGGCTTCCAGCAGAGGCCCCTTAGCCTGGTCTCTCTGTGGAGTGTCCCCGGCTGCTCCCTGCAGGACTGAGGCCCAGAGACTCGCTGGCCAGTGGGGGTGCTTGTGGGGAGGGGAAGCACCCCGTCTCGCTTCGGTGGGGCGGGCGGGCTCTGAGGGGTGTGGGGGCGCTGGCTTTCCGGGACCATCGGCCGTTGAGAAGCTGGTGTCAGCTTGTGAGCAGGAGGGACAGCCCTCCGGCTGGCTTGCGCCCTGGGGCCGATGACCGGGCCAGGTTGACCCCGAGCCGTCTGGGCTCCGGGGACGCGGCAGCCGGCCCTAACCTCACAGTCGTGCTGCCTTCCAGGGCACTGACGTGACTGCCCCTGGCCGGTCACCGCCCGGGGGCTCGTTTTCTTCTCATTCTCCTGTTAGGACACATTTGAAACTTGAGCCGAGGTGGGGCTCGTGTCCTCTCAGTACCACACGGGCCTGCTCCCCAGGCTCCCCAAGCTGAGTCCCCAGGGCTGTGCCTATGTTGACTTTCGCTTCATGACCATTAGTTAAGGGCTCGGACCCAGGCTGCAGTGAACTCACAGACCTCACTGGGGAGCGACGCAGAGCGCTTCTGTGCAGCAGGAAAGGGAACCCGAGGGCTTCTTGCCCTCCAACGTCGGCCAGCTCTGTCCTGGAGGGCTAGTCCTGCTGGCCGTGGGCTCGGTCCTCTCTCACCCCAGCCGGGTCCATCAGTAAGCAGGTCAAAGGCGTGTGTGACTCCTCCTTCTGCAGTGATGAGTCATGCTCTTGGCTTTTTGAAAATTACACCCTGATGCTGACTTAGGAAGGACTCGGTGCAGGGAACCCTCACACTTGTAAATTTACGAAGTGTTTCATTTACTAGAGATGTCCCAGGAAAGATCAGTCCAGCGTAAGTTTTTCTTAAACACAGAGCGTTTCAGCGCAGTCGGACTGATGCTGGGGCCCTGCTGCTATTTCAGGGGACACCTCAACTTTTCACTGTTACCCTGGGAATAAGCAGGTGGTTAAAAACCTGGGGAAAGCCAAGGCCTTTCTTTTTGAAGCCACTGGCAGGTGTACCCTATTTTTAAGGGCAGGGCCCACCTACTGGGTGCCTGGGATACTTGAAGGAGTTTGGGAGGCTGGAAAAGCAAAGCTGGTACCAAGCGTCGCCCATTTCTGCTGCTCTGCCCAGGGCATCTGTGGCCAGGACCCGGCGGTTCCCGAAGCCAGGCTGTCCCTCCCCTCCTCACCCCGGGAGGAGGGCTGGGCCTGGGGGTCGGTTGCATTTCAGGAGGGGCGCCTGGCTGGGGTGGCCTCGTGACCCTGAAGAGGAAGGCGGCTGAGCCCAGGCCAGTGGAGTGTCCGCCCGAGGGGTCTGTCCTGTGCTAGAGCGGCGCGCGTCGTGGGGGGACTCCGGCTGGGGGGCTGGGGTGGGGGCCAGGCCCCCGGGGGCGGTTTGGAGGTCGTGGTCACCCCCTCACAGGCCTGCAGGCTGAGCCCGGGACGGCGGGGCGAGCCCCTGGAGCCTGCAGTGCTCCTTCGCGGTCGGGGGCTCTTGAACCAGAGCCCGGGTGAAGCCAGTGCCCTCTGGAGTCAGGAGGGCCGCGCCCGGGCCTGGGGCCTTCTCTGCCTGGCAGCCAGTGCGCCTGGCAGCCCCGATGGGCGCTCTGTGGCCTTCTGCCCCGGAGTCCAGGGAGGCACAAGCAGAGCAGGCCGCGGGCCCCATGGTGCACAGACGTGGAGCACACGCTCCCCACAAGCACCCTGAGGCTCCGTGTTCTACATTTCGTAAGTAGCGCATGCTTATTGAGAAAAGCCTGAAAAACAAGAACGTGGGGCCAAGTCCCACGAGAAAGCGGCACCGTCGTGAGCGGCTCTGAGTGTCTCCCGTCTCTCTCTGCCTGGGCCCGGCTCCGCGTGTGCGTGGTGTCAGCTCCTGGAGCCGTGTTCCGTCTCCTCTCTCTCTCGTCCTGGAACAGCCTTTTTTTTTTTTTAAAGATGGAGCAAAAGCTTGTCATGGAAATTCTCAGTAAGCCTTGATTCCCTGTGTTTGTGAGCTGGGAGGAGGTTGCAGAAGTGAGACGCTCTGGCGGGATGGACAGGCGCCGAGTGGAGAGGACAGGGCTCCCTGCTCACAGTCGGCCGCTGGGTGGGGCGCAGCGACCCGAGGCCGTGCGTCCTGCCCGCATCTGCGCTCCGGCCTCACCGATGGGACGAGAGCGTTGACTGTTCTTCCTTAGTTCCTTGTAATTTGAGATTCCAGAAAGACGTGACCTGTGGTTCAGGAGGGCTCTGTGATTTCTTCCATCCTTTCAAACGCCTTCAGGATGAGCCGGCTTCACTGCGGCCACTTAAGTGGAGCACTGTTCTGTCATCGGTCGTGAAAGGTGGAGCTGTGTGTCTTGTGTGTTTTTCACTTGATCTTTTGCTTTATGTTAATATCAGTACATACTTTTTACAGTTGCAGAGGAAGAAGGCACGTATTTGTAAGCATAAGTGTAACATTAGATGGAACAAAAGCAATCATGAGTTGCCGATGTATACAAGCCTTGGTGTCCGTGTAGTACTTAGGCTGGCCTCTCTCCTTCCTGGCCTGTCTTTACTGTAACTCTGAAGTCTTAGTCTTAAGCAGCACTCAGAGAAAACTCATTTGCCATGACTTGTAGCCAAGTGAGTGCTTTAGACTGGTGGTGTCTGTCAGAACTCACCACAGCTCAGGGACGGACAGTCACAGGTTCCCCCTCAGAAGTCACCTGACCGCAGGACGCGGTGAGCAGGGCTCGGCCCGGCCCGGCCCCTTGGGCTCGTCCTGCTCGGGCACTGCTCTGCTGCCCTGTGTGTGCCCGACCGCCAGCCCTCCTGCTTCCCCTGCAGGCTGTCCCCAAGCCCGCCGAGGAGCCAGCGAAGGTTTGGGACTCTTACTGTCCCGGAGAAGGGAGCAGGTCTTCCAAAGAGAGACCCTCACCTGGGGGTGTTGGGGAGACCCTTCCTCTGAAGCTGGCGACTGAAGGTGACCCCCCATCCTTACCCTCGCCCGTGTGAGCTGCGCTTGGGGTCTCCAGGGCTCAGCTCCCCCGGTCCTCGCCAGGACGGGGCCCCTCTAACAGTCTTGCTCCTGCTTTTCAGACTGGGCGGCTGCCATCCGCGTCGCCGCCCTGGACTGTGCGGAGGAGAAGAACCAGGAGGTGTGCCGCGCCTACGACATCCACTTCTACCCCACCTTCCGGGTGAGCGCCGCGCCTCCACCAGCCGCTCGCACGGCCTGGGGGCTTGGGGAGGGCGTCTCCCAGCTCAGGGGCTTCTGTGTGCAGGGGTCACCTCTCATTGCACCCCGTTGGATTGCAGGGTCACACTGGGACTGTGCACTTGCCTGCTCACACCCAGCGAGGCCTGCAGGCACGGGAGTGGCCGGCGCTGCCCTGAGAGCGCGTGCCCAAGTGAGGCGGGGCCCGCAGGTGCCTTGCCCAGGGGTGGGGGTCTGGTGCCTGCCAGCTGTGCCAGTAGCCGTGGCCGCCCTGCAGACCAGCCTGTCCCCATCTCTCCCGCTAGGGGGCGACTGGAACCTGAGCAGTGCACCCAGCTCTGTGTGTGTGTGTGTGTGTGCGCCTGTGTGTGCGTGCACACGTGTGCCTGTGTGTGTGGCCCCTCGCCTCACTGGAGCGCATCTGAGGAGGGAGGCCGTGCCTTTGGAGGTGGCCTCTGGGAAGCTTGGGGGCCCCCTTCCTCTCAGCCCTGAACCCGCGCCCTGTGTGCACAGCGCCAGCTGCTTCTCCCCGTCATGCTGACCTGGTGACCTCGTGTGTCCGTCTCTGGCTGGGCCCTGCCCACCAAGGCGCCCTCCCCTGGAGCGCAGTTCCAGGCTTGGGTCCGCTCAGCGCCTTCCTATTGGGTTTGCCTGTTGTGTCTCGGCTTTCCCCACAGGGTGCTGTGCTGCGTGTTCGGGGGCCCCCCCTCAGCTAACAGGATGCTGCTGGGACCCCCACACGCTGGGTGTGGCTGGGGCCCAGCCCTGGCGTGCAGTGCTGATGGGGGCCAGGGCGTGGCCTCTGTTCGGTCCTGGCCCATCTACCGCTGTCCCACCTGTGTTCTCCGGGCTGGTGTACAAGCCCCGTGTGTCTTCATCACGCCCCTTCGTCCAGCTGTGAGAGGGGGGTGTCGTCACCCCAGCCGTCACTTTCTCCATTGTCTTCACTGAGTCTTTCAGTGAAGAAGGTTTTTAATGTTCACGTACAATGCTTGTCCTCTGCCGGAAGACCCCTGTCGCAGAGCCTGTCTTCCTCCCGGGAGTCTGTGCACTGGCGCACCATGAGCCTGTGGGGGCAGTGCCAGCCGCGGGGGTCCTGTCGGGGTCCCAGCCCTGTCGGGGCAGAACCCCTGTGTGCCCGGGTCTGGTTGGTACTGAGCAGCCCTCGTGAGTCTGGAAGAAACACTGCCTTGCACAGAGGCCCGTAGAAGCGTGGTTTCATCATCAGTCAGCGTGAAGTTCCTGGCGCAGTGAGAGTGAAGCTCTCAGCCGTGACGGCCGTCTTGTTGCTTGAAGATGAGACGTTGCACAGGCGCCGGGCAGGGCCGCTCCTTACTTGTGTCTGTTGGTTTTCTCCCCTCAGTATTTTAAAGCGTTTACAAAGGACTTCACAACTGGAGAAAACTTTAAAGGTAAGGACACACACGTCGTCCTCCACTCTCCTAGACTCCTGCGTCCCTCACAGCGCGCCGAGGGCTGGGCGGGCCTGCCCTCCCCCGCTTCGGCAGGTTCGCCTTGAGGCTGTCGGTCCTTTCTTCCCCGGAAGGGTTAAACAGCCACAGTTTCAGCAAGAATGTTTGCTTTTGGCAAATACAGTGGTTAAATTTTTTTTAAGTAAACGTTTTTGAAAACAAAAGTTTGGAAAAGTGCACGCGTCACAAGGGCACCGCAGTGAATTTTTGTGAGTGACCCCCTGCCCCCTGCCCCGGAGCCCACAGGTGAGGTCGTTCGGCCTGCCTCTGAGCTTGCTGTGGATGGACATGTGCCTGTGGCCTGGCTCCACGCCGGGGGCGCTGGAGCTCAGCAGTTCCCACGCTGGTCCCGTGAGGTGGTCTGTGCATGACTCCACCGTGTGTGCCTCGCGCCCTGGGGGCCCTGGGATGGGGTGGGCGCTCGGCAGGGCCGACTCGCCTGTGACGGGGGTCCTCCCCACAGGGCCCGACCGAGAACTGCAGACAGTGAGGCGGACCATGATCAACTTCCTGCAGAACCACACAGACGGCAATCGGCCCCCCGCCTGCCCGTCCTTGGACCCCATCAGGTGTGTGCTTCTGTGGAAAAGGCAGCACGTTTCAAGTTGAATTTAATTTTGTAGAGTAGAGACGTGCATTGAGTGATGTGGGCACTGGTATGCGATGGCCTTGAAGACACTAAAAGGCTCTGTCTTCTTAAAAGGCCCAGTGACGTCCTTTCACTCATCGACAAGCGAGGTGACCGGTACGTGGCTGTGCTGTTGGAAGATGACAGCTCCTACGTCGGACGCGAGGTACTGTCTGCACCCGTCTCGTGTCGGCGCTGCGGTCAGACTCCGTGACAGTAGCGACTTCCGCCTCAGCTCTTGGAGTGTGTGTTCTGCACTCATTAATTCTCGGAATTGCCCATGTGTTATTCAGCAGACTCACTAGAGAAGGCTCGTTTACAGAGAAGACCGTTGGGACGGGTTGGGGGGCTGCCTCCCAGAGGAGACAGAAGCAACTCCCGCCTGCCGCCGCCTCCCCTGGGGGGCCAGGTGGGCTCACGGCGGACGTGGTCCCCGGGACACACAGCGTCCCTGAGGGTGTCCTCTGTCCAGTAGGCGTTATGGTCCAGACTCTCTCTGCTGTATTCTGGACTCCCAACTTTGGCAAATCCAGTGCCCTTCAGCTGGCTGACCGGGAGGGGTGCTGTCAGCCTCCCAAAGCAAGCCCTGTGGGTGGAGGGGAGGCTGGGGCGTGGCCCCCACTCGCCTGGGGGTGACCGGCCCCGTCTGATGGGGTGGGCTTTGGAGGGGGTGTGGGGAGCACAGTTCTGACCCCTCTCAGGGTCTGCACAGCTGCTGCTCTTCCTGCCCTTGCAGCCCCGGGGGCCTGAACGTGCAACACAACAGGGGTGTCAGTGGCGGTCGGCCTTAGGGAGCAGCTGAGCTGAGAGGCTGTTAGTTTCTGTAAGAAGGCACGCTCGTCAGCGTGGCGTTTCCTGTGGACCCCGCCACCCACCAAGAAGGTGACGTGCCGTCTCATCGCCCAGGTGATCTTGGACCTGATTCCATACGAGAGCATCGAGGTGAGGCGGGCGCTGGGTTCCGACACAGCCTTCCTGCAGAAGCTCGGCGTGCCCTCCCTTCCCTCCTGCTACCTGATCTACCCGAACGGGTCGCACGGACCAGTCACCGTGTAAGTAGCATCTGCTGCCCTCCCGCACTGCGTGGGCACTCACTGGTCTGGGGGGACTCACCACCTGGTCTCCAGAATAGAAAGCGAGGGGACCGGCTCTGGCCCCACACGTGGCGGTCGCCTTGTGAGACCCACAGAAGCAGCAGGATGCCGCTGGCCTCTGCAGTGGGGCCCGTGCACCGTGAGACAGGCTCAGCTGGAAAGGAAGTGAGTTGAGTCGAGGCTGGGAGGGCATAATGGGTGAGAGGGGTGCCTCCTGGAACTTGAGCTGCCTGCCAGGTCCCAGCCACAGCCAGTGGCCAGGGCCAGCCCCACCTGCGTCCACGGAGCGCTTGGTGAGTCACCATGTGGACAGCGCCTCCCCCGCCCCAAGACGTTCACTGGGGCACTGAGGGCACCCTACCCAGGAGCCTCAGGCATGTGTGGTTCCTGGGCTGTCTGGTATTTTCTAAAAAACAATGGAATTCAGGGTAAGCAAAGAGGTCTCTGGGGCTTGCAGAGCTGGGCACCCAGCTCAGCAGACCTCCTCTGAATACACCCCTGAATACACTGCCATCTCACTTCAAGGAAAAACACGTGTTTTACATTAAAAGTGTCTCTGTAACCTCAGAATGAAAAGACAATGGTTTTAGCGATAGCTGCTATACCTTCCCTTTGGGAATGAAAACAGGCTCTGGACCCTTCGGGTGACCCCTGAGCCACCTCGGGAGGGTGGAGTCCCACAGCAGATGGGTTGCACCGCTGTGCTTGGGAGCCCCTCGCTGCCGGACCCCAGACGCCCCGAGTGGAGCTGGCAGCCTGCAGGCAGAGGGTCTGAGGTCAAAACCCACAGGTTTGGACAAAACTGATCCTGGCAGGTGCTCATACCAACTGTCCGGGCCATCCTAACCTCTCCAGCAAACAGGAATGAAGCCTAGTGCTTTCACACCTGTAGGTCGGTGCTGTTTCTGGATTTGTCTTATGGTCCCAGGTTGGGCAGCTCCCTCAGGCCCGGGCTTTGTCACCATTCTGCCCGCCTCCTGCCTCAAATATCTGCAGTAAATGCTCAGAGAATGACTGGTCTGAGTGGACCACATCACCCTCGAGGGGCAGGGGGCTGCTCTGATCCTCTTGCCCTGAGACACCTCCCGATGGGCCAGGCCCTGGAGCCGGCTTGAGCCTGCGCCTGCCCCCCCTCTTGCAGTGGGAAGCCCCTCCGGTCGTTTTTCTCCTCTTACCTGAGGTCACTGCCGGGAGTGAGGAAGAAACCAGGTTCCCTTCCTGGGAGACCCAGCAGAGACGAGAGCTCGGAAGCCGTGGTCTGGAGGGACTTTGACAGGCGAGTGTTCTTCCCCAGGAAGCTGCGGGAGCGGCCGTGGGTAGGGGTCCGGGCCCAGGGCTCCTCTGGGTGGCTCGTTCAGAAGCCCACCGCCCGCCTGCTGGCCTCTTGGGGATTCTCCCTGTTGTCTGCTGGTGGGGTGTCCTGGGGGCGTCCCTCTGGGTGGGGTTGGGCTCAGGAACAGGGGGTTTCTAGAGAGAGGGGTGGGTTCCCCTGACCTGGCAGTGCTCGCTCCCAGGTCAAAGCTGTACACGGCCGACCTGGAGTCAGGGCTGCACCACCTCCTGAGAGTGGAGCTTGCAGCACACAGGTCCCTGGCCGGCGCCGAGCTAAAGACGCTCAAGGACTTCATCACTGTCCTGGCCAAGGTGCGTGGGCGTCTGACTTGGGGCAGGGCCCCCTGGCCACAGGGAGCCGGGTGTGCCTGGGGACGCACGTGGCAGGGACAAGAGTCCTGCTCAGGTGGAGTCCCTGTGTAGGGTGCTGGAGACGAGCGCCGGGTGGGGGCGTGTGGAGCAGAGAGGAGGGGATTGTGCGGGAGTGTGGCTCGGTGTGTTCTAAAGGGCTCAGTGGTGTAAAGGGCTTGGTGTGGTCTGAAGGGCTTGGTGGTCTAAAGGGCTCAGTGTGGTCTGAAGGGGGCCATGCCAGGCCAGATGTGAGTGGGCGGCAGGCAGCAGGATGAGAAGGGAGCACGAGGGGAGCAGGGAGTGGGCGGGAGGCCTGTGTGTCTGGGGGTCGGTGGAGATGGAGGGTGGTGGGTTTACAGGGAGGAGACGCCTGTGGCCGGTGCATTGGGTGGGCCCTGGGGGTGGGCCAGGTTGGCATGCCCACCTTTAGTAGTAGGTGGGGCAGGGGTGGCTTTGTGCTTGCTCGGGTCTAGAAGTGAGGAGCTGTCGGGCGGCATCCATTTCCTGCTGAGAACTCTGAGTTCCCGAGCTAAGAGTCCGGGCCCGTGGTCTGTGGGCACAGGTTCAGGCAGTCGGGTGTCCCTGCCCCCTAGGGAGAATCTGCACCCTGTTCTGCTGGCCCGGCAGCCCTGCTGTGGCCCTCTGCTCTCCGACCTCAGAGAGAGCCCAGGCCCTTGGGTCGCGCCCACCTGTTGGTCACCTTTGATCCTGCACTGCCTCGGGAGGAATCTGCTTCCAGAGGCCACTCTCTATAGCCTCTGATGTGATCTGACAAGATCTGAGATACTGTTTATTATTGCCTGAGAGATAAGGAGACTTAGTTTGAAATGATTCCTGTTGCCAAGTGTGCAGCCCCAACACATGCATGCACACACGCTCAGTTGCATCCAGCTCTGCGACCCCAAGAACCGCAGCCCGCCAGGGCCCTCTGCCCACGGGATTCTCCAGGCAAGATACTGGAGTGGGTTGCCATTTCCTCCTCCAGGGGATCTTCCCCACCCAGGGATCAGACTCGTGTCTCTTGCGTCTCCTGCATTGGCAGGTGGATTCTTTAGCAGTGGCGCCACCTGGGAAGCCCTGCTGACACAGTAGCTCCTAAGCGATAATTTGGCTGGTCAGAGTTTACTTAGTAAGGTCGTTTAAAAAAGTAAAGAGCTAGAACTTATGTTTAAGGGAATAGAAAGCTACATGGTGTGTTGCAAATGAATAAATGGAGACTGTCGAGACGGTTCTCCCCCCACATGACCTCAGAGGTCAGAGCTCTCGCGCCGTTCTCGTTCCTTTGAGAAAGTGCCCCCCTGGCTGCCCAGCTATTAGCGTGTCAAGATGGGGGTCTCGCTCTGCACATGAGTTCTTTGTCCTCGTCTTTTCTGGTGTCAGGCTGGAGGGCACGCATGGCCTATAAGATTAGCATAGCTTATTCTTAACAACTTTCTGAAGTTTACTTAACTTGAAATGCTGGTCAGTTGATACTGATGCTCTATAACCGATGGAGGAAAAACCCAGACTTGGCAGAGCTGAAGACGGGGCGTTTTTGGTCCCAACGCTGTCGTTAGGGCAGCGTCGGCCCTTAATTTGCACGTGTAATTGGCAGCATCTGAGCGAAGGTCCTCACAGGACAGCTGCGGGCTCCTTGCTCGAGGCTTCCCTGGCGCCGTGGTGCCGCCAGCATGGCCTGAGTGTCCATGTGCAGCTGAGCAGCGGGTGGCACTTGTTTGCACGGAAGCCTCGAGTGTGCGTACCTCTCCAGTCCAAGGGCAGAGCCGGTGGGGGGTTGGGGGCTGCTGGTGGTGG
The DNA here is from genome assembly GCF_002263795.3 of Bos taurus. NCBI lineage: Eukaryota > Metazoa > Chordata > Mammalia > Artiodactyla > Bovidae > Bos > Bos taurus. The sequence goes on along the minus strand of NC_037338.1, from coordinate 103,700,354 downwards.
CAGGGAGTGAGGGGAGCAGCGGATGGGTGTAAGTTACGCTGAGGCACGCGGACTGAGCGAGTCGGCAGTGATTTCGGAGAGGCCCCCCGAGCCCTTGGCAGCGTGACGAATGAGGTCCTGGGTGGCCGTGGGCCTGTCGTCAGGTGTGAGGGCAGTGGTGGGGCTGGAGAAAGGGGAGGTGCAGCCCCCAGGCCGCCTTGTCTGTGTTCTGGAGAGACTCCCACCTGGTTCTCGGGCAGCCGGTGGGTCAGGTTGGGGCAGGCCAGGTCGGGGCAGGCCTGGTCTCGGCCCCTGGGAGGCCATGCCTGCCATGGGGCGTGCTCTCTGAACAGTCCCTGAGCGTGGTCCTTCCTGCCCAGCTCTTCCCCGGACGACCGCCAGTCAGGAAGCTGCTGGAGATGCTGCAGGAGTGGCTGGCCAGCCTTCCACTGGACAGGATCCCCTACGATGCCGTGCTTGACCTGGTCAACAACAAGATGCGGGTGAGGTGGCCCCTTTGTAGAGGGAAGTCTGCCTGGGAGCCCCTCGCCGCCCCTGTGTCCCTGGTCTGCAGTCCTGGTTTCCATGACGACCTCCCGTTGCTCCCCAGGCCAGGGTCTGGATCAGCTGACTGAGACGATGAGGGGTTTCCGCAGGGAGGCAGCGCTAGGGTTTCTCTTTCAATTTTTAGTAAACTCATCTAGATCTCACACCTGGAAAAGGAGTAAATAAAGACAACATGTCCGGCAGGGATGCCCTGGTTGAGCTGCCTGGCCGCTGCAGCCGCAGGCCCAGGGTGTGGGCTCCCTGGGGTCTGCTCTGGCCGCCTGACAGGTGCCAGTGTCTGGCCTGGCCTCCCCTCCATGGGCCCCAGGCCGAGTGACCGGAAGGTGGCTGAGAGCAGGAGCATGGCCCCGGGGCCAGGCCTCTGTGTCGCCTGCAGGGCCTGAGGGGCCGTTTGCAGCCTGCACTCATGGGCTGTTACAGGCTCAGGCCCATCAGCTCGCTGCTCGTTAAGTGAAGATCCTGTTTGTTCTGGCTGAGAATTGTCTGACAATTGAATTCCTTTATTATCATTATTAGTCTTCTGTAAATCTCATTACAACTAATTCTAACCTGAAACAATGGCGGGCGTCCTGCATGCTTCCTCTTGCTGGTTCATCACGGCCCAGGTGGATGCTTCCCTTCTCCCAAAGATGAAACAGTGGGCCACGGCTCCATGTTCTGAGAAGTCAGTAAAATAGAGACTTTTTTCTCCGGTTTGTTCCTGGATTTAACCGTACTCGTAGTTGATAAAGTTTTCAGACAGATACTCCCTGTGTAACCACCATGCAGTTGAGACAGGACAGTCACCAGCAATTGTTAATTTTAACAATTCAGTATCTCTCCTTCTCTCCACACCCCTCTCTGCCCAGATTTCTGGGATATTTCTCACTAATCACATAAAGTGGGTTGGATGTCAAGGAAGCCGACCGGAGCTGAGGGGCTACTCGTGTTCTCTCTGGAAACTGTTCCACACTCTGACTGTTGGAGCCGGGACCCACCCAAAGGCCCTGGATGGCACAGGTGAGCAGCCCCCCTGCCCTGGGTCACCTGCATGGGCACCATGCTGCCTGCAGAGGGTGCTGGGCCCTCGGGTGCCCGGGTCTGTGCCGAGGAGGACGGAGGCGTGTGTCTTTTCAGGAGCCCTGCTCAGCCCCTGCCCCAGCGCGGGAGGCACCCACACGCGGCCCGTCCATCTGCCCTGGAGGCTGGGGCCTGGCTGACCCACGGGCTGTGCGTCTCGGGGCTGGGCGTGTGCTGGCCAGGAACGCCTCTCGGTGTCGGCGCCTCTTTTTTTTTTTTTTTGGGCTTTAAGGAGTGTGAGACCCGTTTGGGGAGGTGTGTGGTGTCTTATTTATAACAGGTCGCCTGGAGCAGTGCGCACTTCGTACACACAGCATCTGTGGGCAGGCGCTCCGGTGTGCCCTGGCCAGGGTCTTCCGTCTCAGGTCCCCCAGAGCCTGAGGGCAGGGTACCAGCCAGGGCTGGGGTCTCCTCTCAGGGCTGGCGGGGGATGATGGAGGGCTGGATGCCCTCCCCAGGCTCGCGCCCTGCGTGGGTGGCGGCTGTCCCTCGCCGTGCAGCCTGCCCACGGGCAGTGGCTGTCCCGGAGCCCTTGGGGGCCTGTCTGTCACCTCCGCCGTGTTGGTTCATTAGAAGGAAGCTCCCAGGCCCACGAGGGGCAGGGGTGACTCAGACAGGGCGGCAGGAGGTGGGGCCGCGCTGCGCCCTCGGGTCACTAACAGCGTGCTGGGCCTCTGGATCCTCTCTGGACCGTGTGGTGTGTGTGCCACAGTTGGCGCAGGGCCCTGGCAGCCTTGGGGTGTCTGCTTATCTTGTGGTTTCGTTCTTTAATCATCACTGACATCTGTATTGAGTCAGAGTGGAGTCCTTGGATCCACATGGTCAATATTCTTTCCAGTAAGATTGTAAAATTATTTTAGAGTTCCCCTTTGCTGTGTAACAGACAGACCCCAAATGCTATGGCTTGAGCCCAGCACCAGGTTTTTGCTCCAGGTTCTGGGCCTCAGATCTTGGGACAGGTCACCTGTGGGCCTGCTGAGCGGGTGGGAGCTGAGTGCTCTAGACTCGGAAGCTGGGGCCCCGGGCAGTACAGCTCCCCTGGGGGCCAAGGAGGGGCTTCAGGGCCTGGGTGTCACTTCCGCCACAGCCTGTGGTTCAGACACCCCCGGCCCGGGCTGGGGGGACATGGCCCACCTGTCGGGCACAGCAAGGGGGCCCACGACCTCTTAAGGCATCCCTGCCCCTCCTCACTTCCAGGGGGCGTTGGACGTCTACGCCCCGGGGCTGGGGGTGGGGAGGTGCTTTAAACCATGGCTTCTCTTGAGAATCACACAGAAGAACGTGTTGGGTGCGTTCAGGAGGAACCTGGGGCTCCAAACAGCAGGTGAGCTCAGAGGCTTAGTGCTGCGGGCGGGCGCTGGCCAGGGCCCTGGAGCCTCCGCTGCCCGGACCTCGTGCTGACGGGGGACACTCCGCAGAGGACACGGAGGTGGTGACCAAGAGGGAGGCCAGCAGCCAGGACGCTCTGCAAAAACACCGCGGGGCCGCTGCCCATGGCCTGTGGGCGGCCGGGGACAGGCACACAGCCCGAGAGACCTCGGGCATCCGTCCCCTCGGTCGGTGTAAATGGAAGCAATATCCGAGGAGTCTGTCTCCCGCCGAAAGAATTGGGTCAGACTGAGACCCGGATTATGTCTTGGAAGGTTTTTCCTCTCCTTATTGCACGCTTAAACCCCATCGACTAAAAAGCCTGCCGCGCCTCTAATCCGCCCCAGGTAGGGTTTATGGTTCTTGTCCACTTTAAAGATTAGGGCGGCCCGAGTGTGCAGAGGTTCGGTGGGGACGAGGCGGGGAGGATTACCCGCCAGGCACGGCAGATGTCGGCCCAGGGCTCACGGCTGGGAGTGCAGCCCGGCCACAGTGAGTCCTCAGCCCGCGTGGGTGGCCTCGCGCTGGGCGCCCCCGCTGCCCACAGGAACACGGCGCCAGGCGGTGGCCACGTGCTGCTTGGGGCCTTCTCTTAGGGACGCACAGGACCTGCCAGGCTGATGCCCCTGGGGCCTCTCCCGGCAGGCTGGCTCCCCGGCTCCTGCCGGCCGTGGGGAGAGAGGGCTCCTGAAGGCCTGCTGTTAAGATGATTCAGTCTCCGTAACTGCATCTCCCCACCCCCCCACCCCCCACCCCCCGTTATTTTGCTGCCTTTCTTCTAATGCTGACGTCTAATCTGTTTTAATCTCACGGTCTCTTGTGTGCACTCAATCCCCCGCGTTAGTTGTCTGGACAGGACTCTGGTCCCGCCCTGCGGCCACCGCCCGGGGCTCCTTGGGCTCGTCCGTTCAGCACGGTGCGTGCTGCACCCTGATGTTGTGGGGTTGTTTTCTTCAGATGGACTGCCCCCATCCCCAGGGCCTTTACGCAGGCACCGGGTCCCATTAGGGTCTATTGACACATGGGCGAACGCCGTCTGTGCGGCTGGTAGATAAGAGGGTTTCCTCACACCGAGAGGCTCGGGCTGTTTGAATGAGGGCAGGCCTACACTGGCCTGCTGCCTGGAGGCCCGCTGCCTGGAGCCCGGCCGCTGCTGACCCATCCGGGAAAGACTGGCCACAAAGACCGGGGCTGGAGTCACGCCTGGAGGCACTTCTGAGGCCATGTCCACACTCGGGCTTGCATCTAGCAAGGATTTCAAAGCAAAACAAACGAGATTTTGAATGAGTAGCCGCCCCGGCGCAGGCCCAGCCTTGGGGGCTGCTTGTAGGGCAGGAGGGATGGCACACGGGACATAGACCCTGGCCTCTGGGCTGGTCTTGGGGCTGGGGGTCCTGGTGGACGTGGCCGCTCCAGGCTTCTGGCTTGTTCCCTGGGGACCAGCATGGGCCTTGGAGCAGGTCCAGCAGCTGGACACAGGCGGCCGCCTGCCCATGGGGTGTGCACGTTTGGTGCAGTGTCAAGAGGGTGAGCAGCGGCGTCTGGTGGCCATGGACACCTGGGAAGGAGCCAGTTTCTCCCTGGGGGCTGGCCCGCGGCCCACGTCAGGCACTCACTCGTCCCGGCTCCCCTGACAGCTCTGCTGACCCTGAGGTGCTGGCCACCGTCGGGTGCCTTGGTCCCTCCACAGGTCTCGAGGACGACCCGCAGGCTGTGCTGCAGACCATCAGGAGGTATGTCCACGTCTTCTTCGGGTGTAAGGAATGCGGCGAGCATTTTGAGGAAATGGCTAAAGAATCAATAGATTCCGTGAAAACCCCGGACCAAGCGATTCTCTGGCTTTGGAAGAAGCATAACCTGGTCAACAGCCGCTTGGCAGGTGAGCAGAAGCCACTGGGTGGCCCAGCCTGCGCGGGGCCTGGTGTGGGCGGCGGGGGCTGCCTGCCCGTGGGGCCACGGCCGGGCCGTCTGTGGGATCAGGTGTCAGTCTCCTAGTGACCTTGCCAGCGGCTGGCAGGCCACAGCCGTCCCCAGCTCCCGTCCCCAGCTCCCGTCCCCAGCTCCCGTCCCCAGCTCCCGTCCCCGGCTTCCCAGACGCTCTCGCACTGCAGGGCTCCCAGCTGTGTGGACGTGGACGTGCCCTTGCCTTGGGGAGCCCACTAGGCCCCCAGTAAACGCAGTGGTGGGAGACTGGGAATACAGTTCATTGTCAACAAGGGATTTTAGTGTCATTAAAATCTGCCCTCAGATCTTAGACCAAACTCCTCAGAGTGGTTTTGTTTGAAGAAAAACTGGGGCGCACATATTTTCTCAGAGTTAAGTAACTCAAACTGTTCCTAAATCACTGGCAGATTAAAATTAGGCTTAAATGTAATCCGCCGAGAAATAAGTCTTAATAGAGATGAATAGAAAATGCCACTCAACTGTTGGTTTTTATTTAATCCACTGTATTATAAAAACATATTACAACTAAAGCACTAAAGAAAATTGGTTTTTCTGGACGTGGGGCTGAGGGGCTGCGGGTCCGGTCACGTGGGAGTCGTGCCTCGCCCACGGCTGTAGGTGGAGGCCCGTCCGCCATGGCCCTGGTTCTGACGGCTCCACGTCCAGGGCGTCAGGGCCCTCCTGCCCCGGCTGTCCCCGCCCCCCTCCCTCACAGGGGCCTCGTCGTGACCCCGTCGTGGCAGCGCTCAGCCCTGGCGCAGTCGGCGAGGCCCCAGCCAAGCTGCCCTGAGCAGGCTCAGTGTGCCGTGTGCAGTGCTGTGTGAAGGCGGCCTGAGATGGGGTCGCTCCTGTGACTCTGTGTGTCCCCCAGCCCCTCCGTCCCGCCTCTGGGGTGAGGTCTGTGTGGTTCTGTGGAACACGCTCTAGCAGCCCCTCTCTGTCTTGGGGGGTGTGTTTCCAGACCCCAAAGGGGAGCGCCCGGGCCGTGAGGCCCTCATGGCCCTGTGGCTGCTGCCCAGCGCAGCCTGTCCTGAGCACCCCACTAACGAAGTGGCTCCTTGACGTGTGTGTCCAGAAGGACTGGGTGGCAAGGCGTGCCCGGTCAGGTCAGGGAATCCTGGGAGTCCATGGGGCATACTTGCTGCCCCCTGGGCCTGTGGGAGCCCCGGGGTCCAGGGCCGTCACTGCGTTGCGAGCGAAAGGGAAGCGGGGGCTCATAAGTGCGGCTGTGCGTGCGGGGCCGCCCGGCTCTGCCTCCAGGGCCGCCACTGCACTGCGAGTGAAAGGGAACCGGAGGCTCATAAGCGCAGCTGTGCGTGCGGGGCCGCCCGGCTCTGCCTCCAGGGCCGCCACTGCACTGCGAGTGAAAGGGAACCGGAGGCTCATAAGCGCAGCTGTGCGTGCGGGGCCGCCCGGCTCTGCCTCCAGGTCTCGCCCCCAAACAACGGCTGATGGCCCAGGCCGTGCTCTGCCCGCGTGTGTGCTGAACAAGGGAGCGAGTGAGCCAGAGGGAAGGTGTAGGAGAGGGTCCTCTTGGAGGTCTTTGTACCCATGGGGCACCTTAGGGAAGGGAGGACCGCACCTCGTCACGGGCCAAGGTCAAGGGCGCTGAGCCGGGCACTCGCCCAGCCCCTTCTGGGTGTTTGGGGCAGGGTCTGGCTAGGGGAGTGGCAGTGCCCACATGAGGACACTTCCTGTGCTGCAAGTGCTTCAGGGAAGTGGGCGGCTGTGCAGGGTAGGGTGGGAGGGACAGGGTGGTGGGCGAAGGGGGAGGCGGGCAAGGCCCCCAGGGTGCGGGACAGGCGGCCGGAAGATCTCTTCACCGCGGCCCTCCTCCTCCTCTAGGGCATCCGAGTGAGGACCCCAAGTTCCCAAAGGTGCCGTGGCCCAGCCCAGACCTCTGCCCAGCCTGCCACGAGGAGATCAAGGGCCTGGGGACCTGGAACGAGGGCCAGGTGCTGCTCTTCCTGAAGCAGCACTACGGCAGGGACAACCTTGTGGACACACACTCCGCGGACCTGGGGGGCCCCGGCGAAGGCGCCCCGGCCCCGGGCGAGAAGCAGGAGGGCAGCCAGGCTCCCCCAGAGCAGCCCCCCGCAGACCACGGTGCCGAGAGCCTGCGTCCGCCCAGCCTGCTGCCCCCCCGGGCTCACCTGTCTGAGAGGTCGCAGCCAGGCCTGGACCTGCTGCTCGGGAGCCGGGCGGGGGGCGAGGGCCGCCGGGGCGCCGAGGCAGCCGCGGCCTTCCTGGGCATGGGCTTCTCCAGCCTGGACATGAGCCTCTGCGTGGTGCTCTACGTGGCCTCGTCCCTCTTCCTCATGGTCATGTACTTCTTCTTCCGCGTGCGCTCCAAGCGGTGGAAAGTCAAGCACCACCATCCTTCCGTGTAGGACGTGGCGAGACTGCGGAGCCGCCTCCAGCGGGGCTGCCGCTTGTGCTCTTCAGATCAGGGACGTTGTCCACACTCCGGACCTGGCGGCCCCTCGAGGGGTCCTTCCGCTCCCCGCCTGCGTGGCCCAGATGTGTCCCCTACAGATCCTAGAGCAAAAAGACTTCACTCTTCCAGGTCTGAAAACGGAAGTGGGTGGCCAAGCCCCGGAACAGGACTTTGCACCCGCTTTCACCTCAAGTTCCTTGACTGCAGGGCCTCGCTCTGGGAGTCGGGGAGAAAAGCCCACACCCTCCCCCAGCCGCCGGGGCCCACTGCCCGCCACCCTCTGCGGCTCTGTGGAGCCGGGCTCAGCGATTCCCTGCGTTTGCGCCTCTCAGATGCTGGTGGTCTCTGGGGCGCCGAGGCCGCTCAGGACCAGGGAAGGGAAGCCCCGAGTGTGGGGGGTGTGGAGGGGAGGCGGGCCCTTCGGGGGCGCTGTCTTTGTTGGCCAGCCTGGTGACACGAGGCTGTAAGGGGGTCCTAGTCTGTCCACCACGCGGACCCAGAGCGCTGAGCCCCACTGTGGCAGGGGGTGCTCTCTGGGGCCTCCGGAGGCACCCTCATCCTGTGCGGTCATCCCCTGGCACATACAAGTCCCCGCGAGAGCCCTGCTGTCAGTGGGAGGGAGATGGTGGCCCGCGGCGGGGCAGACTGTGGTCTTGGCCAAGCTTCATTTTCTGGAGCTGTTTCACCACAGGCTCCCAGGCTTTGATGATTTAATTGTCTAATATTGAATGGTTTTAACACATTATTAAAACCCAAAAAGCTTAGAAGTAAATTTGCCTCTGAAAATGTAAACTAAACAGAAATGACCACAGCAGGGAGCATTCCCTTTGAGTGTGAGTGGGTGTGTGCGTGTGACACTGGTGGGTGTCACGGTGTCTCCCACCACGCCTGTTCTGCACTCCGGTTCCTGTGTTTAGTGAGCACCCTGACCGTTTGACAGTTTGGGGAAGAGGGGTGGCCGACTCCTCGGACAACTGCCTTCAGCTCTGTGGTCCCCTTCAGTGGGAGGTGTGACCCGAGGCCTCTGGGCAGGGAACGCTCCCCTTCTCTGCCGAGAGCTTTCTTCTGTTGGACACTTTTTAATCCTTGGAAGCCTTTGTGTTTTAAAAGCCACGGGCTTGTCTTAGTGGCTGAGCTGTGTGCCTGGGTTACTGAAGACACCTATTGTTTCTTTTCAACTTGAAAACTGGGCCAGTGTACACACAGCCCAAAGGAATATGCTCAGAACCATTAATTAAACTGCCTTTGGTTTGCGCCAAATGTCGTTTTCTCCCCTAAGTACATTTTCCCAACAGCAAGAGTTGGGACGGTGCTGTGGGTGGGCGGTCTTGTGTACCTGACAGAACCCAGTGACGGGCGACATCGGCGTTCAGGGTTCCTGACAATATTCCAGGTTGAGGGGCGGCAGGTCAGGGTGGCCGCGGCACTGTGTCCCGTCGCTGCTCAGAGCTGGACGCTCCCTTAAGGCAAGGGTTAAGTTCCGTTTTCTAAAGTTGTAAGTATTGAGACTAATAAATATGATAGTTGAATAATTTAAATGTATATTTATTTTTAATGGAAGGATTTGGATTAAAAAGAAGCTAATTGACGTGGAAGTGTCACTGAAATTTCTTACCTGCAAGAAAAATAAACATTTTGTATTTAAGTAAACTCTAATGTGCACATTTTAAAAATAAAGAAATCCGATATTTGAAAAAATTGTAATTGTTTAGAAGTAAAACTAGCTCTACCAGTGATGGGGTGTCTGGCAAGGGTGTATGGACTGGACCTCTGAAATTTCACAATGTCCAGTATTGAATCAGAAACTCTTTGGAAGACAGCTCAGGGATAGGCAGAAGGTGAAAGACGGGAAGTCCCCAATAGTTAATCTTCTCAAGGCCAAGCTGGACTGAGGGAGAGCGGGACCACAGCCCCTCTCCCGCAGAGGGGAAGAGGGAGGGGATGGCGACTGAGGTGCCTGGGAATCCTGCTCACAGGTACCGCAGGCGCCAGTTCCAGGGAACCTTGAGGACCCGCAGACCAGAGTGCCCAGCAGCCCCTCCCCTCAGCTTTGCCCCTGCACCTGCTTAGTGCCCCCGGCGCTGAACTGTTGATTCTTTCTACCGCCTCCCACACCTTGTTTTGTGGTGGAGAGGTCTCCAGTGGCCAGTGTAGCTTGGGGGAGTCCTGGCTAAAGTTTCTGTCAATTCGCCTTTCCAGCTGGGCAGCAGGCTCAGTCGGGGGAGGTGGGCGGCCGCGCCTCCTTCAGCACCGCGGACAGCGCCTCCACCCACCCACCCCGCCCTGAGGGTATGGGCAGCCCCCTGGTGTGCCAGTCGGACAGGGGTGTGAGTGACCAGCGGACACTCTGCCCCCCCCCCCCGCCCCAGCCCGGGTGTGTGTGGTGCTGGTGCCAATGTAAGTACCATCAGGTACCCCTGTCACTGGGGTGCCTTGGCACTCTTTGCCCGTGGGTCCTTCTGAGTAGTTGCTGTTCGAGGCGCCCTTCCTCAGGCTGCCTCAGGGGAGTGGGAGGTGGCTGCGGCCTGAGACCTAGGGGCATTGCATGCTGGGGAGGTCGTGAGTGCAGAAAGTTCCTCAGGCCCGAAACAACAGTTGAACAGGGCAGTTCCTGAGGCCAGAGCCTCAGCAGGAGCCTGGACTGGAGGCCGATGGGGGTCTGAGGGTCGGCGGCCTGGACGATGCTTCCTGGAGGCCGCAAGCGGGAAAGAGCAGGAACTACAAGGTGGAGCACCCGCTTGGGGCGAATCCCCGGCCTCAAGGCAGGACTGGAGCTCAGGATGGAGCTGCCCAAGGCTGCCTCCCAGGGACGGGCGGGGGTGGGGCGAGCGGAGGCCCCGGGGACCTGGGAAGGTGGGGCAGCGGGACGTGGGGGGAGGGCGGGCAGGAGGAGCTGAGGGCGGCAGGCGCAGTCGGGGGAGGTGGGCGGCCGCGCCTCCTTCAGCACCGCGGACAGCGCCTGGCCCAGCGGCTCACTTGTCTGACCACGCTCCGCGCACCAGGACACGGGGAGGGCCCAGCCTTCCCCGGGGGCGCAGAGGAGAAGGAAAGAGCGCTGCCCGGGCCGCTTGGGTCCGGCCTGGTCCCGAGGCCTCGATGCTCCTGGAAACGGATCTCGAGGACGACCGAGATCGGCCCCGGGCCCCCGCAACCGCCGGCCTCTGCACCTTCGGCGGGACCAGGGGTAAGAGCCCCGCATGGCCTCCTGCAGTCTCCAGACTGGACAGGAAGACCCAGAGGGGAAAGCGGCACAGATGGGCAGAGGCGAGCAGAGGGACGAGGGAAGGAAGGCGTGCAACACACTAAGGGCAGGGCGGAAAGAGTCTGGGGAGGCTTCTGGTGGGTCCTGAGATGGGAACCTGGGCAAAGCTGGCAGACCCCTGAGTAAGTGGAAGGCCTGGAGCCCCCTTGTGATGGCCTGGGAAGCCTGGACCCATGCTGTAGGGCCTGCAGCTTTTCACAGAGCGCCTGGAGGACAGAAGGGACCTCGCAGGCATGTCTGGTGGGGAGGGGATGGGGCAGAGAAAGAGCTGCCAAGAAAAGCCGGAGACCCCACGCCTCTCAGCTCCCACACAGCCCAGTCCTGCCCCCCCTAGCCAGCCCAACTGCACAGCGCCACAGCCCTGGGTTGGGTCTCCTGCCCAAACTGCACTCCCCAAGGGCCATTCGGTCACAAGGACGTTGGGAAATAATGGAGGCATTGTTGGCCAGTCGGCCAGATGCCGAGTGCATAGGCCCGCCCGCCCCTTCCCCAGTCAGACCACACATGGCCCCTCTCAGGCAGGCCTCCACAGCAGCTGACACTCAACGGCCGACACCCCTATGCACCCAACACCCGCTCAGCTCCCTGGCTTGGACGCCCTTGTCCTGTCCTGGGGAACAAACGTAGCACAAAGTGAAGGGGCACCTTAACTTTGCCCGCATGGGGCCTTTGCTCAAACTGAGATGTGGGGTCCGCTCGGAGCTCAGAAGGGGCTGTGTTTCTCCTACCCAGGTCCTTCCATACCGGCCTCCAAGTTAAGTGTACAGACCAGGCCACTGGAGGCCAAGCAGAGGCAGGGTACTATGGGGCATCACTGAGGGGCTCCCAGGTGGAACCTCCTGGAGGATGGTACCAACCCCTAGTCCCCCAACACTTTCTGGAGGCCCCCTGCTCCCGCCAAGCTCTGTACTGCCGGGACCCACACTGCTGTGTGCTGACTGTGGGTGACGCAGGGGTGTGGCCTGGCCTGTGGTGGGCACCCTCCGGGGTAGGTGTGTCTCTACGTGCAAGGGTGGTGGGTTCCTGCAAGCTCACCTATTTGGACTGGGGGTGGGGGGTAGAAACGGGAAATGGGGAAACGGTCGCCAGGGCTTCCTCCGGTGCTAGCGGGTGTGGAGGGAAGAGAGTGGATCCCGGCATTCCCAGCTCCGTCCCTCCTGACCTGGAGCCTTGGCTGCATCGTGGAGTCTGAGCCGAGGACTCTGGGTTCCCTCCGGAGACTCGCCCTGCTTCCCCACTCCCACTTCTGGGCTGCAGTGCCCAGGATGGGGCCCAGAAGCTGCTCAGAGCAGGAAGGCCTGAGGTCGGGTCCGCTCCTGGCGGCTTCCCTGTGAGCCCGTGGGCGCCACACTCACCCTTTCTGGGTCTTGGGTCTCGCACGTGCCATCAGGCACTGTGACCAAGCCTCCCAGCTCGGAACCTCTCGGGCCCGAGCCTCAGCGGCGGTAGGATCCAACTCCCTCCCTGATCGGCAGGTTACCCGTGGGCTTTCGCGCCGGAGCCCAGGCCTCAGCCCCCAGCCGGCGCCGGGGCAGGAAGCTTCGGGGCCTGGTCAAGCGCTATCGGGCAGCGCTGACACGGCTCCTCCCCTGCGCGTCCCTATCCCTGGGCCGGGCACTCGGGGCGGTTTCCCCGCACCGCAGTTCTCCCGGCAAAGGCGCGCAGAGTCCGCGGACGCCAGCGGCGCGTCTCCGCGACCCCGGCCCCGCCCCGCGCCGCGGCCCCGCCCCCCCGCCGCTCCGCCTCCGCGCGGCCCGAGGCTCCGGGCCCCTGGGCGGCCCGCGGGCGCAGCGCCCAGCAGCGCCGGGAGTCGTGCAGACGCCAGCCCGGGGCCACTGAGGCCGTGGTCTCGCCGAGCCCCTGGAAAGTTCAGGACCGGAGAGCCTCGGCGGCTGGCGGCGGGACCCATGGAGGCGCGCGGGGAGCTGGTCCCGGGCCGGGAGTCGGCGGGCGGCGACCTGCTGCTGGCGCTGCTGGCGCGGAGAGAAGACCTGCGCCGAGGTGGGTGCCCCGGCCGAGCGGCTGCGCCCGGGAGGGCGGACCCCGTGGAGACTCAGCGGTCCTCGCTTCCTTCTCAGCCCGGCCACGGAGGCGGCGGGAGCTAGGGAGCGCGGGCGGGAATGGGTATGAGGGCCCCAGCACTGCGCGTCCCTACCTGAGCATCCCAGCAGCGGGCTCGCCTCTGGGCCCCTGGAGCTGTGTCGTCGGGCGTTTCGTCGCGGCGCTGGTGCCTCCCAGGCTGGGGGCCCTCTGGGTCCCAGGACTGGTTTGGAAAATACTCTTCCTTTAGGGAGAGTGTGCAGAGAGCAAACGTGTGTCCCAGTGTCGATGGGGTAGGAGAATCTCCATGAAGGCTGCCTGCACCCAGACCCGCCACACTTTCCAGGCGAAGTCAGACACAAGGGCCAGCGTGGAGCTGGACCCCGGTGGCTGAACTCCCTTAGCTGGAATCTTGGTGTCTGCACTCACATGCACCTGCTCCATTGGCAGGGCTGGCCCTCTTGCAGGAAAACCCCCAGCTCACCCCCAGCGCCTTGGCTTCCCCGTGAACTGGGATGGTCCTCCACGAGCTTCCAAGCAGGCGGGAACCGCAGGATGGGATGGAGCTGGCCCTGGAAGGGTGGGCAGTGGCGGGGTGAGAGCAGGTGGGAAAGGGGTTACATCCAGGCTGTGGGGGTCTCCTCCGTCTCCTACTTCTTTATTTATTTATTTTCCGACGGTTCCTGGGAGGGGTGGCCACGGGGGCTGGGAGGAAGGGGTGGGAGGGCGAAGAGACAGGAAGGGAGGGGCGCGCGGGCTCCGCGTGAAACGTCTCAAGAGAGCCGGAGGGGATCGGGCCGGCAGGCAAGCGCAAGGCTGTGCTGGGCCGCCAGCGCCGAGGGTAGGAGACCCCGCCAAGGCTGGAGTCGCCATGCAGCGTAAGGCCCGGGTCGCCAGGGCTTCGCGAGAGCGCGAGGGGCGCGGCGGGAGAGGCTTTTGCTCGACGCGGGGCTCCGCGGGTAGCGCGCTCCGGGAGCTGTCCGGGCCGCGGTGCTGAATCCGCGCCGCGCGGGCCTGTCCAGCCACCAGCTCTAAGACGGGTGTCCTCGCCCGCCGCCCTGCCATCGCCGCCCGGGGTTGGGGAGCCAGGGCAGGCAGCAGATCCTCAGGCTCCGCACCCAGGGCCGCGGTTTTGCCCGACGCGGGATCCCGTCCTTCATGGTGCCCGGGGCTGTAGGAGGGAGGTTGATTCCCTCTTCTCTCAGCATGGGGCAAAGGAAGGTCCCTCGCTGGCCCTTTCGCCGGCTGCCAGGCCGGCCTAGGGCTGGAGGGGGTCCACTGTCAGCGAGGTGAGTGTGCTGAGGTGGTGATATATTTAAGTAGGTTCCAGCTCCTGCTCGAGGCTCTCTGCCCTCGGGAGACTTTTTCTAAATTAACAGGTAGTCCTCATGCCCTGAACACCCTGCAAAGCACCCCCATGGACCTGTGCCTCTCAAAGGCAGGCCTTGCATTTCCCCAGCCTGGTTCCCGCAGAGGCCTGCAGCCCCAGGGGAATAGAACACAAGTGTCTCTGTGGGGAAGGCAAACTGCCTACTGTGTGTGCTCAGCCATCGATGTTTGAGCAAGAGGACAGAGCATCCATACGTCCAGTCTACACACAAGTACCCCCAGGGCCGCCCAAAGACAGGCAGGGCATCAGTATTCATTTTGGTAGCCTAGGGACAGGGCCACGGGGCTGGGCAGCCACACCTGCCACAAGTCTCTGGCTACCATGGTGCCTGATTGTGCGAGGAAAGAGGGCCATTGGGTGGTGGATGCCCCATGGCCCACGTGTGCCGGGCCCCTGGTGATGGTAAGGACCCGGTTTCCAGCCCAGCCTCTGAGACAGCCCTGGGGGCGAGGGTTTCATTTGAGCTCAAAGTGCATCCTTCGGGCACTGGAAACGTTTTGCAGTTGAGGGTATCTGAGGGGGTGGCCTGGGTACCCTCCTGCCCCTGGGTATGTTTCTAAGCCTAGCTTCAGTTGTCCTGGATTTCCGCTGTGGGCCAGGCACGGACTTCCAAGCCACACTTTCCCTGAACTCAGGGGAGCTGGGTGGCCACTCAAGCTGGCTAGGGACGAGGGTGTGCCGGGAAGGGGGCCTCCTGGCAGCCCGGTCCTGGGAGCTGGGTGGGATGGGGAGGCCTCCGGCTCTGTGCGGCGGCCCTGACCGCGGTGGCTCCTCCCCGCCTGCAGAGATCCCGCTGTGTGCCGGCTGCGACCAGCACATCCTGGACCGCTTCATCCTCAAGGCTCTGGACCGCCACTGGCACAGCAAGTGCCTCAAGTGCAGCGACTGCCACGCGCCGCTGGCCGAGCGCTGCTTCAGCCGTGGGGAGAGCGTGTACTGCAAGGACGACTTCTTCAAGTGAGCCCGCCAGCTGCCTGGGGCGGGCGGCGCACCCAGGGGAGCCCCGGGGCCCTCACCGTAACCAAGTCTGGAGCCCTGAAAACCCCCATCTCCACACCCTTCCTTTTCCCCAAACAGGGCACCCCCGGGGCCTCTCTGTTGGCGGCTGGGCTGGCCCACTAACAATCTTTTAAAGTAATTAATTTTGTGAGTCATTGAAGCAGTAGTTAAAAGGATAACCCCAAATTTGTAACGCTCTACTGGACGTGCTCCCTCTTCGTTTTGGTCTTGTATTCGTGCTTAATGGTGGGGATGGGGCTCCTACTGCACGTCGGCCCCGGTGGCCAAGGCCCTGCCCTTCCGAATTCACCTCCCCCATCCGGGCACAGAGGACAGCTGTGTGCCCCAGAGCATCTGGATCCCCTTCTCGGTAGTCCCTGAGGGTAGTCTCTGCGACCAGGGGCAGGGCCCGGGACGCCTTCCTCCAGGAACCACCCTGCGCCAAACCGCGTTAGCGGTTCTCCGACCCGCTCCGGGCGAAGGAGCGGCGGCCGCTCTGAGCCGCGCCCTGTGCGTCCCGCAGGCGCTTCGGGACCAAGTGCGCCGCGTGCCAGCTGGGCATCCCGCCCACGCAGGTGGTGCGCCGCGCCCAGGATTTCGTGTACCACCTGCACTGCTTCGCCTGCGTCGTGTGCAAGCGGCAGCTGGCCACGGGCGACGAGTTCTATCTCATGGAGGACAGCCGGCTCGTGTGCAAGGCAGACTACGAGACAGCCAAGCAGCGAGGTCAGTGGGAGGGGGCGACGGTCACGGGGCTCGGCCTGGGCACGGCCCACCCTCCCCTTTCCTTCCCTGCAAAGAGGGGCTAAGGCCCGTCCGGGTCGGGTGTGGAGGGATCCTTCCCTCCAGCGTCCCCGGCGAAGCGCTCACAAAGCGGCGAGAACTTAAGCGTCTTCTCTCTGGGCGGAGGCGTTGGGGAGCCCCCGCCTCCAGGTCTGGGAGCCCGGGACAGTTAGCAGACCCGCTCTGAGAAAGCCGGGTCTGGGGTCTTAGCAGCCGTCTTCTTCCCGGGCGCAGGGAGATTGGCCTGAATTACGTGGATTAGCTCTGCGGGTCTGAATTATCGTCCTAAATCCTTGACCGTGAAGATCCGATCCTACCCGCGCCCTTAGAACAAAGAGGAGCGAGGGAGGGTTGGGGGCGGGCAGCGCTTGTCAGTAGGGGGCCAAGGCTGGAAGCGCCTGCACCCGGATCCAGGGCGGCTGGGTCCTTAAAGAAGGCCGCCGCAGGGCCGCCCCTGGCTGGGCCGGAGCACCGCCCAGCGCGTTTCCTCCATCGCTCCGGGCACCCGCGTCCCGCAAAACCCTTTGGCCTTCCCGCCGCGGCGGCGAGGCTGGCGGTCGCAGCGGCGGCGGCGGCGGCACCGGCACCTCTGGCCCCGACGTGCGCGCGCCCCGAGGGAGGTGGGAGCGCCGAGCGGCCGGAGGAGCAGGCCCAGCCTCACGCCTCCCCCGCGGTGCAGAGGCCGAGGCCACGGCCAAGAGGCCGCGCACGACTATCACAGCCAAGCAGCTGGAGACTCTGAAGAGCGCCTACAACACCTCGCCCAAGCCCGCGCGCCACGTGCGGGAGCAGCTCTCCTCCGAGACCGGCCTGGACATGCGCGTCGTGCAGGTCAGCGCCCCGGCGCCCCCGCGCGCCCTGCGAGCCGCTGGCAAACAAGGGCCACCCCGGGTCCCAGAGCAGCGGCCACTTATCGGCCCCCACCGCCCCCCACCCCACCCCCAGGTGTGGTTCCAGAATCGCCGGGCCAAGGAAAAGAGGCTCAAGAAGGACGCGGGCCGGCAGCGCTGGGGCCAGTATTTCCGAAACATGAAGCGCGCCCGAGGCGGCTCTAAGTCGGACAAGGACAGCGTCCAGGAGGAGGGGCAGGACAGCGACGCGGAGGTCTCCTTCACTGGTACGGGCGGAGTTGGGAAGAGCGTTGGGTTGATTGACTGCCGGAGCCTGGGAATCAATCCCCGTCTCTATAGACCCTGGCGCCCATCCCCAAGCCCTGTGGTTTGGCCACTCAGGACCATTGCCCTTCTTCTGAAGGGGGACAGAAACCCTGTGACCTGCATGCGTGTCCTTGGCAGGCTTTGTCCTGGAGGGAGGGTCTGACCATGCTCCCCCCTGCCCCCACCCAGGGCACTTGGCACTTACAGTGATTTTTTAGGGAGGCAGCAGCACAGTCTTGGGGTGATTAAAGGTCCTAGCTGCTTGGCGTTGGAGGAGGGTCCACCCTCGTCTCTGGAACCCAGTTACCTCCTTTTTCCAAAGCAGAGAGCCCCTCCCCCACCAGCTCTTAATGTCCATCCTCAGAGAGTTTGTTTAGGAGATTGTTTGGCTGCATTGTGACCTTAGGCTACTCACCTAGCCTCTCTGAGCCTCAATTAACTTGTCTGCAAAATTGGGTAGCCTTGGGATCATACTGGATCCCAGCACAGGAGCCCACAGTTTCATAGGAATCAGGTGGGATGGAGCTGAACAAACTCAGGGGTGAAAGGGTAAGAGATGTGGGCTGACCCGCCCTGGTGGGGCACACGGCGCCTGCAGGGGGCACCGAGGAGCACCAGAGGTGGCAGCAGGTGTGCACTAAGCAATGCCCTCTGCTTCCACCGCAGACGAGCCAGCCATGGCCGACATGGGCCCCGCCAGCGGCCTCTACGGCAGCCTGGGAGAGCCTGCCCCGACTTTGGGCCGGCCCTCGGGGGCCCCGGGCAGCTTCCCGCTGGAGCACGGAGGCCTGGCCGGCCCGGAGCAGTACAGAGAGCTACGCCCCGGCAGCCCCTACGGCGTTCCCCCTTCGCCTGCTGCCCTGCAGAGCCTCTCTGGCCCCCAGCCCCTCCTATCCAGCTTGGTGTACCCCGATGCCGGCTTGGGGCTCGTGCCCACGGGAGCCCCAGGTGGGCCCCCACCCATGAGAGTGCTGGCAGGGAACGGACCCAGCTCCGACCTTTCCACTGGGAGCAGCGGGGGCTACCCCGACTTCCCTGCCAGCCCCGCCTCCTGGCTGGACGAGGTGGACCACGCTCAGTTCTGACTTGAGTCCCCGTTCCCTCAAGCCTCGGACGTGAGGAGTCTGGGCAGCAGCTCTCCTGCCGGAGGCACGAACTTCTGCAGGACGCGGTGCCACGGGGAACAGGATGCAGGCTCGGGAGGGTCATTTCTGGGAGTGCCCTCTCCCACCCAGGCAGAGGGACTCTCCGGGTTCGGGTCTGAGAGGCTGCTGCTGCTCAAACTGGGGGCCTCTCGGCAAGCCTTGTTTTGTAAGCAGATTTTTCCCTTTATCGACCAATTAACCCAGTGCTTGCCACCGTTTCCAGACAGGAAATGTCACCCCAGGGAGGCCAAGCCTTCACTCCCTTCAGGGGCCTCTGCCCAGACCAGCACAGCCCTCAGGCTGGAAGATGCTTTAATTTCCAAAATTAAAAATAATTCTAATTGTGCTTTTGTTTCCCAGGTTCTATATGTCTGAGTTCTCTAGCCCCCTGCTCCACCTCCCCCCCAACCCCCTCTTTAAGTCAGAGATCAAGCTGTCCGTCCAGGCAGGAGGTGGCTGCGGGGAGGCCACACCTGAGAACTTCCTCTTCCTCTGGGGGCCTCCCTGCCACCAATTCCTGTCTTCCCCGGGACCCTCCCCACCCCTCCCCTGGGGCCACTGGCTCTAGATCTTTCGATCCTTCTGGACCCCACTACCGTGGGGGGAGGGGCGGACTCTTGGAACGCTTAAGGAGCTTCCTCCAGTCCAGACTAGGTGTTCGTCCCTGCACCCCCTCCCCTCGACCTGTCACAGCTGCCCTCAGAGCTCAGGCCAAGCCCAGCCCACCGATTTCCATTGCCAAACATCCCCCAGCTCCCGTTCTCCCTGTGGGCTCCGACTGCCCACGGATTGGACGCCCCACAGGCAAAGGAAGGCTGGGGCGGGGGCTCCTCCGAGCTGCCTCCCTGCCAGATGCTTCTGCCGCTGGCCACCACGGACACAGAGGCCGGCCGCGTGTGGATTCAAGTTATCCCTCAAACCTGCATCCCCGGCTACCTGTTGTTTCTGTGGCGTTCCCCTGTCTTTTATTTATTCTCTGACCATCGGGTCTCTCCCAGACTTCAATAAATTCGTCAGTTACAGTCATTGGAAGGCCTGTATGTTCAGTGAGGCTCGGGGTTGGGGGAGGAGAGGGCGTTGGGGATGGAGATGGATCTCTGAAAGCTGGAAGCCCCGTTGGAGTAGCTGTTGGCTTCTTGCCAGGGACACCTGGTGTGGATCAGGGCCCCTTTGTCCCGAGATCTCCGCCAGGCTTCCGAGCACTGGACGGAGACTTAGGAGAACAGACGGTCCAACCGTGGGTGGAGGGGCTGGGCCTTCCCACTCTGTCCCTGGGAGAGGCGGGCGCTGGGGTGGCCAGGTGACAGGACCAAGCAAAACTGCTTGGAGCAGGCTTCAGCACGGGGAGGGGGACTGCGGGAGTCAACTAGTCTGGAGATTCAGGAACGCGGTCACCGGGGGCTCTGCAACTAGGATTCCAGTCCCAGCGACCTGCTAACTTGCTGTGAGAAGCTGAGCAAGTGACCTGGCGAGGAGGAGGGGAGCTCCGCAGATGTCCCCCCTCCCTCCCCGACCGCCAGGCAGCCCAAGGGGCTTTGGTCAAGCCACTCGCCCCCCAGTCCCGCCCACCCCAGCATGGTCAGCTCCCTCACCAGCACCTGCTGTTGCCCTGAACCCAGAGCAGGCCCGCCCCTCCCCCCAAGAATGTTGCTGGCAGCCGCCAGGAAGAATGGCAAGGAATGGGGGAGGCCCTCAGGAGGAAATTTGGGGAATCGATGGGAGAAGTGGCCCCATCACCCTTCAGTTTGGGGGAGCGCCCAGGGAAGAGCATGGCTGAGCAGAAGTCGGGGTGGGTGGTACTTCAGCGCCCGGGTGAGCAGAGGCCTAGTAGCTGGAAGTGAAAGGTGTCCCAGGCTGGCCTGGGGGTTGGTGGTCCGAGATCTCAGCCTCCCAGGGGTGTGGCCGAGCTGAACGTGGGGCACGGTGCTGGAGGGAACCACTTTGGACTCTGTCCTGCAAGGGGCGCCCTCGCCCTCGAGGGGAATGAAGGCAGCCTGTCTGGGTGGGATTCAGCTTTTGGGGAGGGGGCCTGGCTGAGGTGGGACCAAGGCGGCCACCTGCGGCAGCCCAGGGGGAGTATAAATCCTCCAGTCGCCCCGCCGGGCACCACCCCCAGCCTGGAGACCTCCCCCCAGGCCGCCTGGGACCTTTCAGGCACTGACAGGTTAATAAAGTGCAAAGTGTGCCCGAGGGAGCCTCCGCCTGGTCGGGGGCTCCCAGCTGGCGGCGCGTCCAGGCGGCAACCGGGCCCCAGACCCCAGTCCTGGTTGGGGTGGGGGAAGAGTGGACCCCGTCGGGGCCGGCCCGTCGCGTCCCGGCCGGCCTTTCAGGGGAGCGCTCAGCTGAGTGGGGCTCGCGGTCAGCCGGGCAGTGGACAGTGCTCGTGTGCACACCTCGCGTGTCTGTCTCCCCAGTTGGGCGGAGCGCCTGGCCCCGGGTGACCACCTTCCCGCGGCCCCGAGCGGGCAGACACACGGGCTTCCAGGTACCGGCGCAGCTCAGTCTGCGGACGTGACCCTGGACTGGGGCGGGGCGGGGGGGCAGGGTGCCAAAGCCCGAACCAAGGTCCAGTGAGGACGCGGGCGGGGCCGATCTCAGGCCGGGAGGACCTCGGGCGGGTCCGCAGAGGAAAGTGGACGCCCATCTTACGGGCCCCTGCGGGGGTCACCTGGAGACCACGACGACTTATTTCCCATGATGGACCCTGTTAACCAGGCGGGGCATCTAGAGGCGTGTGGGTGTTAGCGCAGGATGCGGGTTCCGGGCGCCCTGTCTCCCCGCGGATACAGGCGATGGGCGCCCAGCTCAGAGTCCAGGGGCGCTCCCACCAGGGGTTTTCCCGCCCAACCGGCTCCTGACAGCCAGGGCCCTGCGAAGCGGGTGGGCGCAGGGTCTGGGGGCGGGGCCGGGGGGCTGGGTGGGGCTGCCTTCCGGAGGCTGGAGCTGGAGCCGGGTCCGCCCCGGACTCCCTCCGAATTGCGGCCAGCCGGGGTGGGAGGGGGGCTCGGGGTGGGAAGCACCCTGGCGGGGAGGCGGGACACACCTCAGCATTTTTTTCCTGAGGGGCTAGGGCTTGTTCACTTTTGAAAAACAGTAACCTCTGTAACGTAATACTTAGAACTTTAAATTTTAACATAAGCGGAATACTCATCTTGCCCGTGTTATCACGTTCTTTTCATTTTTGAACCCGACGATCGCATACATTATCAAAGGTAAACACCTGAATGATAAAAAACAATTTCGACCAGTATGTAAAAGGACTTCTTTCCTTTTAAATATAAAATTTGCTCAGGGCGGGTGAAAGCTCTGAAATCAGAGACACCCCTTCTTCCCCCCACCTCTCCTGGAGACCTGGGGACCCACTGGCGTCTCTTCCGCCGGCAGATCCGGCGGTTGTGTCTTGGGAACTGGCCCCCGCCTGGGGCAGGAGGGGGTTGGGGTCCCAAATCCCAGGAGCTTGCCTGGTTAAGTAGCAAAACGATAAATCAGTGGGTTTTCAAAGGACTCAGTCGGGAGCTCTGAATCCCAGGGGTTGTAATGATCAATTCTTTAAGCCCATAATTGTTCAAATTACTCTGAGCAACATAAAACATTAATTTTAAGAAATTTAATAGAAAAAAGCTCTTCAAATCCGCAACGAGATAAATGACACCCAGCATTCCGACCTTTTTCCATACCTTGGTGACATTGAATAATCTGAAAGGTATTTACATTTTCATTCTTCGTGGGAAGTGTTGACAAGCTTTTGGCCGTGGGCGAGGTGCTCAGTGGCACGCGGGCCCCCCTCCCCCCTAATTAATGGGGGAGCAGCGACTTCATAAGCAGAATTTTCATCAGTCTGCCTGGGTGACCTGCGGTGACGGCTCCCACCCCCCGGCACTGATGCAGCGTGGCTCATTTTTTACCATAAAAATATTCCCTTCTGACCAGCAGAGCCCCCCTCGGCATTCAAAAAGAGATAGGAGCCTAAGAAGCAGCTGTCTCGGAGGGCATTGCAGGAATGCAGTCCAAGGCCAGACCTGGGAGAGAAGTATGCAAACTGCAGACTCCAGAGTCAGGGAGGCACACGTGTGCGTGTACGGGAGCGTGCGTGTGTGTGTGTGTGTGTGTGTGAGAGAGAGAGAGAGAGAGAGAGTGTGTCACAGCGGGTGCGGAGGCCATCCCCGGAGGAGTGGCCATAAGCCCCCAGATGCTCACACAGTCCTCAGTTCCACATGCTCCCAAGAGCCCGTCCAGACAGTGGGACGTGCCCACCGGGGTCACACCTGCAGAGGTGGGGCTGGAGTCAGGTCCCGGGGAGCATGAGGGACACAGGATGAGGATGCCCAGGGCTCCCCTGAGCCCCACGCCTGTGGTTAAGGACCTGGTGGAGCACACAGGCTCCAGCTAAGGGACCTGGGACCCTCCCCTCCATTCTACTTAATTGCTGCAGCTCTGTGACCACAGGTGAGCTGCTCACCCTTTCTGAGCCTGAGGAGTAGCACGTATAACCTGCTCTCCAGGTTTGCTAGGACACTTTCCAAGGCAAAGCCGGAAGCAGGCACCACTGAAGCGCCCCCGCGCACCGTTCTTAGGGCAAATCCCATTGACCAGGAGGTGGTGGGACCCACCAGACCACAGGGAGCCGCACACACTCGGGACTCGGGACACAGAACTCTGTGGGGCACGGATGCACACGCCAGCGACACTCCTACGCACACACCTTCACCCCCTCTCCACACAGCTCACGCTCAGCCCCCTGTGCACCCATGCTCTCTGAGAGCAAAGGCTCGTGAACCAAGGTCGGATGGGGGGATCCCAGGCTGTTGTTCCAGAGGTCAAATGCCCGCCTCGGTCAGGCTTGGATCAGACCTGCCCCAAGGCAGGGGCGTGGACAGGGTCGCCCCAGGACCGTTCCCCTACCTTGTGGGTCTGGTTGCTGTGAGGGGAACCCCACTTCCCTCTCAGGTTCTGGAAGTCCTATGGTTCCCTGGGATGCTTTTTTTTTTTTTTTTTGATGTGGACCATTTTTAAAGTCTTCATTGAATTTCTTACAACCTGAAGCTCTGTATTCCCAGTCCCGAATCTGTGCAGCTCCCTTGGGTCCAGTGGGTACCACTGCCTCCAGGTCAGTGGGATTTAAAACCAAAGCAGGCTTTATGCTTTGTTATTTGAGGCCAGAAGGCATGTGGCGTCTTAGCTTCAGGACTAAGGATTGAACTTGCACCCCCTACATTGGAAGGTGAAGTCTTAAACCACTGGACCAGACTGCCAGGGAAGTCCCTCTGTGCTTGAGAATGGAGGGGCGGGGAAGCCAGATGGAGTCAGGGGTGGCTCACGCCCATCTGCCCTGCTCCGGTCAGTGTCTGCCCCCTTGCTCCGATATGGAGTCAGGGGTGGCTCACACCCATCTGCCCTGCTCCGGTCAGTGTCTGCCCCCTGCTCCGGTGGCAGGCGAAGTGAGGAATGGCTGGAGGAAGTCCTTGTCCACTTGGACCCCATCCTAGAACCTGGCGGCGTCCGTGCTGTCTCAGATGGTAAAGAATCTTCCTGCAATGCAGGAGACCTGGGTTTGATCCCTGGGTTGGGAAATCTCCTGGAGAAGGGAATGGCTATCCACTCCAGTATTCTTGCCTGGAGAATTCCATGGACCGAGGAGTCTGGTGGGCTATAGTCCACGGGGCTTCAAAGAGTCAGACAAGGCTGAGTGACTAATACTTTTGCTTTCACACTTCTCACACTAGAACCTGAGGGCCGGGAGGGACGCCGTGGCCCAGCCCCACATTGTGGTCCCTGCTCAGCACAGCGGCAAGCCCTGTGTCCTCATCCATCAAAGGGATGATCCTGGTCATCGCGCCCAGGAGGAGGTGCTCACAGTCCCGGCTCCAGGGAGACAGGGATCAGAGCCCTGGAGATGCTGCTCCACTCGGTCAGGATGCTGGGAGGGGAGAGATCAGAGCCCCGGGCACTGCTGGTGGGAATGTCCACAGAGCAGCTGAGGAGAACTGCTTGATGGATCCAGAGATGGAAACCTCGAATCACCACGTGATGCCGCCGTTTCACTCCTAGGTCAAATCCACAGGATCCAAAAACAGGGACTCAGACAAGCACCTGTGCAAGCATGTTCACTGCAGCCACAAGGCGGAAGTGGCCCAAACATCCATCCATCCGTGCGTGAACGCTGACAGTGGGCCACCTCTACCGTGGGGTGGGGCACAGACTCGCTGCAACTCGGGAAGTTAGAAAGGCCGTGCTGCCTGAAGGAATGAAGTGAAAGTCGCTCAGTCCTGTCCGACTCTTACCAGCCGAGCCACTAGAGAAGCCCAAGAATACTGGAGTGGGTAGCCTATCCCTTCTCCAGGGGATCTTCCTGACCCAGCCAGACACAAAAGGCCACACATTGTATAATTCAGTCTCTACCAAGTGTCCAGAACCGGTGAATCCATAGAGACAGGAAGTGGATTCGAGGTTCTGGAGTGGGCGGGATAAGGCGTGACTTGTCCCGGGTTTCTCTTCGGGCAGGAGGAGGAGCTTTGACTCAGGTGGTGGCTGCACCTCGTAGACTTTAAAATGGGTCATTTTATGTCGCGGAGATTTCACCTCAGTTATGCAAAGGGTGCCCACTCACCCTCCCAGGCAGGGCTGGCTCACAGCTAACACGAAGAACAGGAAATCGTGGGATTAGGAGAGCAAGGGGGGCCACGTTAGAGCCCCCTCCCCTCCCCCTCCCCAGTCCAGCCGGCTCCTAGGATCAGCATCAGGGTCCCACCCCTTCAGGAGCTCCCTCTCCCTCAAAGGCCCTCCCAGAGCCCCTCCCCTCTGCCCCCTCCCCTCCAGGGTGGCGCACACAGAGGGTCCTCAGCACCGCTGCGGGGACAGGGGGCAGTGTGTCTGTGCCCTGCGTCCCCGGACCCCACCTGCAAGATAGCGGCCTGGCCGCAGGGGCACGCTCCCCAGCTAAGGACAGCAGCCTGCGGTCACCAGCTTCCAGCAAGTGATGAGAATGGATGCTAATGACCTGTTCCCCCTCCTGGAAAGGGCTTGTCAGGACCAGCTCGGAATGTGGAAGACCACACTGCTAGGGGGAGGCCTTCCAGGCCTGCTGGTCATTCAGGGAGTGGCTCACTTGTGTCCCCTGGCCATTGTCCCCAAGGCAGCCTGCCCTGACCGCCAGCCTAGTTTGACCTCCAGAAAGGTCAGAGGTTAAGACCTGTGATGTTCCCGGGTGATACCGTGACATGGTGACACAGATTCTCTTCACATTCTGCCCCCCGCCCCACTTTCTTTCTTTGCTGGGGAAACAAAGCTGGCTGAGGCTGGGTGAGTGGCCAGTGCTGGCAGTGGCCGCTGGGCTTCTGCACTCTGGAGGGCAGGGGAGGCCAGCAGCCAGCCACGGCCAGCTCTGAGCTGCGGGCACGGGTCCCCAGGTGATCGCAGGCGGGTGAAGGGAGGGGTGACGGGAAGGAAGGAGTCCTCAAGCCTCCACGCTGCTTGGGCACCTCACATGACACTTACTCCTCCCAAAAACCTGTGGCTGGAGTGTCAAGCCTACAGACGGGGCCCCCAGCCTCATTGTGCCTGGCATCCGGATGGGGTGTGGAGAATGCGTTCCCTCCACGGGGGGCCTTGGAATCCAGGCTCGTCCTGGGGCATGCATGCTCAGTTGCCTCATCCATGTCTGACTCTTGTAACCCCGTGGACTGTAGCCCATCAGGCTCCTCTGTCCATGGGATTCTCAAGGCAAGAATACTGGAATGGGTTGCCATTTTCTTCTCTGGGTCATTTTCCCAACCCAGGGATCAAACCTGCATCTCTTAGGTCTCCTACATTGGTAGGTGAGTTCTTTACCGCTAGCGCCACCTCGGACGTTCCTGACCTGGGACAGGAGTTTCCTAAACCTTCCGGAAGATTCCATCTTGGCTGGTCAGCCAGAAGCTGCTGAGGCAAGACCCTCAGCTGGCCTTTTCTTGCAGGGAGGGGGGCTCCCTCTCTCCATGACAAATGCTCTCTGTTCAGAGCTGGGCTAATCTTTAGAATGACAAGGTTTAAAGTTTAATTAGCAAGTTCCTCTTATGCAAACTCTCCTCATTAAACTAAGTGCCCTATTAGTTAAAAGGACACCCGGTGGGGGTGGGCTCTAAACACACCGCTGGCAGGGCTGAGGGGGACCAGGAAGCGAGGAGTTTTACGAGCTGCTGCGAGCTGCGTGAGGCCTGAGCCTGAGCCGGGTGGTAGCTGAGGTGGGCGGAGTTCTCCCCTCAACCTTCAGGTGACACCAGGCTTCAGAACAGAGGGGGGTGGGGAGGGTGGCTGGCTGGCAGGGAGGTGAAATACGGGGGCATGGGGTACCTGACTGCCTGGAGAGATGATGTCACCCGTGGGGACCACCTAGCCCGGGGCCCTCCAGGGATCTGAAAGACGGCCGGCGGGTGAGAGCTTCTGGGGTCCTCCCTGGGGTCTCCTGGGGGCCCCTGGCCTCCTGGCCCATCTCCTAGGTCAAGAGGGCAGAGGCTGCCCCCCGGGCTTACAAACGAATGCCGATGGCTCATGCTGTGCTTAGGAAAGTGGTGTGTGCTCATCCTCAAAATTTGACAAATGTAGAAAAACAAACTTCACTCCACCCTCCCAGTGCCCTGAATTCCTCTAACTGAAGATGCCATGTTGGTGTAGCTCCGTCCAGACTTTGTTCACTGTGGCTCGTGTGTCTGGGGGCTGTCGCAACCATACACAACTGCTTCGTGACCTGCTTCTTCTCTTTGGTGTCACAGCCTGGCCGTTTCCTGGGCCACGAAGTCTCCTTTCTGAGTTGTGTCTGCTGATGGCCTTATCTGAGGTCTGACTGGCCAATCAAGCCCCTCCCGTTGTTTGTACTGGGCTCCTGGGGGGTGTCAGCTCCCGGCAGAATCGACAGGGTCCAGTCTGGGCAGGAGGGGGCCGCTCGCCAGGCTGGCAGGGCCACCCTGGCACGGCTGCCCCTCCCTGTACGTCTCTGAGTCCAGGACCCACCGGGGAAGGGTCAGCCTCTTCCTTCTGCAGGGGCACCTCCCTGACTGAGGGACCAACCCTGTGCAGACTTCCTCTCCTTTTCTAGAAGGTTCCCATACCAAGGCTACTCCCATCCCCAGCTATTAATATAATCTTCTTGTCTCTGATGGGGCTCTGAGCACCGTCTGGGGGCTCGCACCCACTCCCAGCTCTCTCCTCCCCCACCGGGGGTCCCTGGCTTGGTCCCGCGGAGTTTCTCCACCTTCAGTCCTGGGACTGCTGTCCTCAGAGGCTCCTGGGTGCTCTGCACAAGCATGTAACTGTGAGTTGTGCCAGTGTGGTGGCTCGGGCCTGGAGGTGGGTGAACATGGTTGTCGGCTTGGGGAGGATCTCGGTTGGTAAGGGGCGGGTGCTGAGAGGAAGCAAGGCTTCTCTCTCTGGGAGCAACTGGGTGGACTCCTCCCGGTCAGAGGAGGTTCGCATCTGGGGTTAGACTTTGGGTTTGGGCAGCTTTCAGCCACGGTCTCCGGAGGACACAGAGATGGAAGGGGCGCCCTGGGGACCAGCTGGGGAGCGGGCAGGAGGTGGGCCCAAACCAAGAAGGGTGGGGGTGCAGGAGAACCATGAGGCAGCCCAGGACCAAGCTGCTGCCGCTCCTCCGGGTCACTCGTCCATGCGACGCCATCACTAAGATGGCCCTCACCTTTCCACGTTTCCCCACCTCCTGCCATCCTGAGTCCCATGGAGTTTTCCCCTGCTGGCTCCCAGCCCCTCCTCCAGCCCAGACATACGGGCATACGGCCTCCCTGCTGGCTGATGAGCTGGGGCCTGCAGTGGGTCTGGGAGCCCGTGCAACCCCTCACCCATCCCGCAGGCCTGTGCCGTCCACCCCTCATCTGGCCGTGCATCTTGTCCATCTGGCGCTTTGTGCGTGGGCTGGAGGCGGCCGGTGGGTGGGCAGGCGCCCCATGAGGGTCTAGGCCAATGGGAGCCCCCTCCCCAAGAGGCCCGGCCGGCCCACCTCCTGGCATGTCCTTTAACAAACACTCTGAAGGATTTTTTTCAATGGAACTGTCTCCTAGCTTCCCCCAGTCGCTGGCGATGAGATGAGAGGGGTTAATGTTCACGAGGTTGGGGTCAGGGGGCAGCTGTGGGGGTGGGGGAGCCCAGGCAGCCTTAAGGGGCTGGACGAGGCTGCCTCCTTCCTCCTGCACCCTGCCGTCCTGGGTCCAGCTTCACCATCCCGGGGCCGTCCGGAACAGGGGGACAGAGACCCAGGGCAGTGGCTGAGAGACGGGGGGCCACCGCGGAGCCCACGGGCTCACCACCTGTGTCTTCAGGAAGGGAGCAGCTTCAAGCCAGGAAAATGCAGATTTCCATGTAGACTGCTTTCCCGATTGGGCTTCAAGGAATCTGCTACTTGCTATTTTCTGGTTTTAATCTTGGCCCATCAGTCATCAACCAGCTTGTGATTCCAGCTGATATGTTTAATTAAATGATGGATTCAGACTTTTAGATCAGTCTCTTACTGACTTTGTAAACAGCGTTGGAAACCTAAGAAGACATGAGTCACCCTGTTTCTTAGTTTACTATGTTTTTTATTTTTTCTTTATTTTATTTATTCATTTTTGGCCACATGATGCACAGCATGTGGGATCTTAGTTCCCTGAACAGGGATCGAACCCTTGCCTCCTGCATTGAAAGCACAGTCTTAACCACAGGACCATCTGGGAAGTCCCTGCTGTGATTTTTAGATACATGATGGTTTATGCTTTGGGGAATTTTTCTGTTATGTCCCAAAACCAAAGTTATGAACAAGGAGATAAAATATTAAGGCTGTAAGTGGAGTTTAAATGTTTGAGGGAATTTCTTAGAGTTGTAAAAGTTTCTTAACATTGTTCTCAGAATTTGCTATGCTCCATAATAGAATCATATTTGTAAACTGAATTTACAACTTAGCAAACAGCTGGAGTTTTGGTTAATTGAATATTTGAAAAACCAAATTACACTGAATCATCTTTTCTATGGAAAAAAAAGCATTCAAGAGCACAGAATAAATCAAATTTTTGTTGCCCAGCTTCACTCTCAGGCTATTCCTTCCTCTGAGTGTCCTCTGTGTGTGAGGTGGCAGATGTCCCCCCCACAGCTGTGGGCTGAATCATGTGCCCCCAAAACAGAGGGCCACCTCCTACCCTCGGCACCTGTGAATGGAACCGTATTGAGAAACGGGGTCTTTGCAGGCGCGACCGTGTTGAGAGGAGGCAGGTGGGGTGGGCCCTGACTAGTGTCCTTCAGAGATGAGGGAACCTCGGACCCAGGGACGTAGGGAGACCAGTGGGAAGATGGTTCTGGCGTCTACAAGCCATGGGGGGCCAGGGACTGGGAACCCCACCAGAAACTCAGGAGAGGCCTGGAGCGTAGCGTTCCGTCCCGAGGACTCGGGCACGTCAGGCCTGTGGCTTCCAGGGCT
Organism: Bos taurus; assembly: GCF_002263795.3. NCBI lineage: Eukaryota > Metazoa > Chordata > Mammalia > Artiodactyla > Bovidae > Bos > Bos taurus. The sequence goes on along the minus strand of NC_037338.1, from coordinate 103,670,790 downwards.
GGGGGGGGCACGTGCGTGCGTGCATGCATGTGTGTGTGCATGCATGCGTGTGCACGTGTGTGCGTGTGTTACTGTGCACGTGTGCGCGCGTGCGTGTGTGTACGTGTGTGTGTCCTCAGGGCCCTGCTCACCCCGGGAAGCAGGGAGAAGTGAGTCAGCTGGGAGCGGGGTTGGGCCCCGGGCACCTACAGGGGCCTCTGACTTTCCCCCACCTGGTGCCCGCCTCCCTGCCCCTGCTTTGGCCACCTGGCCTGGGTGGACATCTGCAACCTCACCTCCTGCCCACCGGTGCCCTCGACTCCTCTGTCCCCTTGTTACAGGCAAAGGGGGTTGGAAGCAGGCCCCTGGCCACCCCCTCTTTCCCCAAAGGCCCCAGCAGCCCTGCCCAGCCCTCCCAAATCCGCCAATGTTAGAAAGGATTTGTGTCCCCGATAAATAATGCAAAGTTAAATTACATCCGCTCCGGCTTAAATTTTCATATTCCTACGTCTCATCTCCATAAAGAAATTCTCCTTGCTGGCCTCGCAGGGTGGTCTCTGCCAGCTGCCAGGGCTCCTAATGAAATTGCTCCTCCAGGCTGGGTGCCCAAGGGGCGTGGGGGCAGCCCGCCTGCTGGGGGAAAAGGTAAAAGGCCAGAGTTCAAATTATTTATCTCCCTAATAACCAAGCAGATCGCGTGCCTTCTGTGGTGGAGGCCAGAGCTGCACGCGGGGCGGGTTGGGCGTGATATATGAGGGGGCGGACGGGGGAGGGCGTGGCATCCTTCCACGGCAGTGACCCCACCACAAGGGCACAGCAAGGACGTGCCTTTTCAGCATCCCCAGAGCCAGGGGGACCCACTTTCGGTGGGGGGAGGAGAGGTGGGGTCAGCCCGCCCCTTCCAGGGCCCAGCACATAAGCACTGACCCCATGTGCCCTTTGTAAAGGGTGGGGTCGGGGTGAGGGCTGGGTTTTGCAGACCTTGCATGGTTTTCCCCAGCGTGGGACACAGTGGGTTCTTTGAGGCGTTGGGTGTACAATGTCACCCAGGGGCCTCGAAGGGGCGCAGGGAGGAGGGATGGCCTGGCCTACCTCGAGGGGCCAGGGGTCGAGGCAGAATGGACTGGAACCCCAGGCAGGGCCAGAGAGGCCCAAATGGTTGGCGTCCATGGGAGCCAACCCTTGTGCGGCCTGAGTGCGGGGAGGAAGTGGCTGAACAGACGGTCAGACAGCTTCGGGAGACCCTAAAACAGCAGGACAAAGATCTGCAGCTGGGTCTTGAATCCCTTGTTACAATTAAAAACAACGGTGCCACACAGAACCCATTATGCAGAGTGAAGTGAGTCAGAAAGAGAAAAATACCGTACTCTAACGTACATATACGAAATCTAGGGAAATGGTACGAAGAATCTATGTACAGGGCAACAACGGAGAAACAGACAGAAAGAATAGACTTACGGACATGGGGGCGGGGAGGAGAGGGTGCGATGCATGGAGAGAGTAACTGGGAATCTTACATTACTGCGTGGAAAATGGGGAGCCAAGGGGATTTGCTGTGTGGCTCAGGAAATTCAAACAGGGGCTCTGTGTCAACCCAGAGGGGTGGGGTGGGGAGGGGGGTGGGAGGGAGGGTCAAAAGGGAGAGGAGAGATGTGTACCTATGGCTGATTCGTGCTAAGGTTTGACAGAAAACAGAAAAATTCTGTAAAGCAATTATCCTTCAATAAAGAATAAATTAATTAAAAAAAACAGGTGCCCCCTGTTCCCCTCAAGTGTCCTCTGCCTTCCCCACCTCCGAGGGATCGGGGTGGGTCAGGGGCTGCTCACCCAGCTGAGCCCCATATTCGCTCTACCCAGGTCTCACCCAGCTGAGCCCCATATTCGCTCTACCCGGCTCTAGCACCTCTGGTGACCCCCTGCCCCCAGGGCCCCGGAAAGTCCCAAATGGCCAGGCAGCAGGCCCGGTCTTCAGCTGCCTCTCCGCCGGCCGCCCCCACACCTCACATTTATGGCCACTTAATCTGTGTGAGCCGCCGGCCCCCAATATATCTCCAAGTATTGATCAGCTTTAGGCTGATAGAAGTTCAAGCTCGTGGGGTCCCGCTCTTTGACCCCCAAATAGGGTATGAATTTCAATCGAATAGACTGGGATCTACACGTGGCTTCTCCCCGGGCTGGGAGCTGCGGGGAAAAAATCAATGAAGCGTGCTAATGACTCACGATTTATAGAACACCTGCCATTTTAATATCAGAATAAATGTTATACTGTGCAGGGAGGGGGACGCAGGGGGTCTCCAGGAAAATATTTCTTAGCCTTTTCTGCTGGAAAATGATGTGCGTGGAATTTTATGAAGTCAAATTTATGGACCTCATTTAGGCTTATAATTTAAAACTCCTTATGAGAAAGACATTAAGTAGAGTGCTGGGGGTGGGGGAGGCAGGGGCTGGACAAGTGGGTGGTCCCGGAGCTGTCGGGAGGGAGGCCCAGGGTGCGGCCCTGCGGGGTGGAGCAGCGGGTGGGGGGCCCGCTGGGAGGACCAAGTCTTCCCCTCTCCCAGGGGTCTCAGGACTCCGGAATGTAAGGCCTCGGGTGCCTGGTGAGCCCCCTTGCAGGCATCCGCACTTGCCCAGGAGTGTACACACGCTCTCATGTATGCGACTTTGGGCCCATGCTGATACACGTGTACACGGCCACATCGTGGCCACTCATGTGCCTGGGAATGTGTGCCTGAACATACATGCCCGTGGTGCACACCCCCAGGTCCGCACACGTGAGCACCCAGGCACACGCACATCCCCTCAGCCTCCCCACCACCTCCTGCTTTAGAGCCGCTTCTCCATTTTCCCTGCTGGAGGGGCTCAAAGTCACCGGGGTCCCGGGCTGGGCAGAGGGCAAAGGGACACCCGGCACGCTGTCATTTGGATAAGCCCTGCTGGGTGACTGGGGGGCGTGCACTGTTTGGTATAAATGGGTCCTGATCAAGGGCAGAGCTTCACCCCCAGGGCTTAGACCACGGCCAGAGAATGTGCACAGCCTGGCCAGCAGGCAGGGGCTACCCCTCATGTCTGCAGGGGGCCAGGGGACCAGGGCCAGGGCCTCACAGGGTCTCTGGAGGACACTTGTCCCGTCCCGGCCAAGGAATCACCTACAGTGGTCTGTATGTCTGCAGGGGGCTGCTCATGGCAGAGGGAACCCCACCCGCTCTGGGCCTCAGTTTCCCAGCTGTAAGTGGAGAGGTGGGAGTCGGGCAGTCTGAGAGCCCTTGACTCCTGCCAGGGAGCACCAGGATCTCAGATCTCCGGGAGGCCTGGCCTGGGAAACGGGCATTTCCTGAGGGCGGATTAAGGCCGGAGGGGCAGGGATTAGCTTTTCTCTTTAGGCTGTTGTCTTCCCAGACAGGAGCCCTCGAGGTCAGGGGCTTTCCACTGAGAGCCGGGGAGGTGTTTCCAGGGGCAGGGGGGAGCAAACGGAACCGGGCAGGGGGGGTCGGGGAGCCCCTGCCCCATCCCCCACCCAGGCCTGCCCCTTCCTGGCCCGTTCCAGCTCCGGGCAGCTGTCACCTAAATCATGGACACCAGCCGTGGCCTGGGAGGTCCCCTCTGCCTCTCTGAGTCTCCCCGGAAGGACGGGGTGACAAGAGGCATATGTTACTTCCCTCCATAAACTCATGGGCCGCTGCCCACAGCGCCCGGCACCCGGGTGGGATGGGTGTATTTTACATTTTCAACTTTATTAAAGGAGCGAGTGTGGCTTGGGGATGTTGCCTTCTCTCCGTGGTCAATTCCACTCCTGGAGGCGATAAATCTCCCCGCCTGTGATTTGTGGCTCCGCACTCCCAATAAATTAAATCTTTCTTGATGAAAAGGTTGGTGCTCCCGGCTGTGCTTTAGGTCACAGTGTTTGTCCAGAGTTAGTGGCTGAGGAGGGGCGCCGGCCGGGCACCCCGCTCCCGCCAGCCCCCTTCCCACCGCCGGGAGCAGGGCCAGGAGATGGTGCGGGAGCCTGGGGCACCAGGCAGGGAGGACCCGCCTGGTTGCGGTCCAGCTGGGTACCCACCCCTCCCCCCACCGCAAGGACTTGCTCCCAACTCATGGCCGATGCCTTCTGGTCCTCCACCCCAATGGACATGTTGGCTTTTGGTCAAAATTTTCTAGAAACCTCTGTAATAATAAAGGGCTTGTCCTTCTTGCCCTTCCCAGAGGCAAGGTTGCAGGTGGACAGGGGCCATGCTAGCAAAGCCCCTCGGAGTGCTTCCCGGCCCCGCACTGTCGGGCAGCCTTAGGACTGTACCAGGTGTGACCCTCCGGGTGTCCCCTGTCGCTAGTGGGGCCATCGGGGGGAGTGGGACGGACAGAGGCCCTGGGATCAAACTGGGGGCTCCCGTGGCCTCCCTTGCCTGCTCTCCAAGCCTCATCTCTCATCTAAGGGATGAAGATACAGCCACTAGAGAGAAATGGCGTGGCCCTCGCAGGCAGGGAGCGTTCAGCCAGCTGACTTGCTATTATGTGAGGACTTGCGACTATTTCAGAACAGATAGGGCTGGATCGTGAATGCCAACCCTCCACACGGCGGCTTCCAGAACCATCGAGGAAAGTGATACCCCTGCCAGCTACTCTGGCCAAGATTGGAGGGGGCACCTAGGACGATGGCCCTGGGCAGACGGAGGCCTGTGTCCTCTCGGACCAGGAGGGTGGAACTGGGCCTCGACCCCGGGAGGGTCCTTGTTGGCTGTGGTGCCCTCGGAGAGGGGGACGGCAACCTTGCCACGAACGAAATTCACCAACTCATCTAGGACTTTGAACCCCAGCCCCGGGATCCCTGGTCTAGTATGCTGCAAATCTGTGTCAGAAACCAAAATTAATGAGGTCTGAATTTTGGAAGAACAAGACTTATGGCCTTGGTGAAGAGCTGATCCCAGGGAAAGTGCTAAAGAAATTGCTGGGCCGCAGAACAGAATCCCTCAAAGCTGGGGGGATCGGAGTCGCCCGAGTCACCGGGGCAGAGGCGTTGGGTTTCGCTTCAGGTGCTCCGCTGGGCCCACATTCCTGCCGGGCAGGGGCTTAGACGCTGGCACCTGTGACAAAGCCCTAACCCGGCCTCCAGCCTCGCCGCAGAGCCATTATGCTGATGAATGAATGTTTCCCAGGCACTCAGGCCTTTTTGGCTGATTGCATTTGGACAGCCCGTTCCTCCAGCACCCCCTCGGAAGCCCGTCTATTTATTTTATTTAGTTTTGGGTTGGGAGGGGGTGGGGTGCCATCCCTGGGTCACTGGGAGTGGGGACGGGGAGGCCGGCAAGTCTCCACCCATCTGAACAATAGTGTCTCTGTTGAGCCCAGGGAGGAAAAGGAGGCAGGAAGTAGCCTGGGCATGGGTCAAGGGTCAAGAGGCCCTGGGGCCTCCTGCTTGGGGCCTCAGCCCCCTGCCCCGCAGAGCTGCCCTTGGCAGGGAGGTCAGTCCTCAGGGCCCTGGAACCCAGGCACCATGGGTCTGCCCCTGGCACGGCTGCCTCACTAGACAGCCTGGGCGAACTCAGGTGGGCAGGAAGTCTGGACCAGCTGCCCAGATAGCCTGTGGGGCCTCTTGACTGGGGCTTTTGGCTGCCCAGGGGCTGCCCAGAGTGGTGACCTGGAAAGGCCCCTCCCCTGGCTTCCACAAGGGTCTGTTCACACCTGTTACCTGGCTCCCAGGGGGCCCCAGGCCTGCCCTGCCCTCAGGGAGCTCTCACCGGGAGCAGGTGTGCCAGCCAGGGGCAGCCACTAGGTCCCTGAGGCCAAGAGATGAGAAGGGACTGGGCGGTCCCGGGGCTGGGCTTCTTTCCTGTCCTCCACCAGTGCTGGGGACAGCGACCCACCTCCCACACCCTGACTCCGCCCCGCTCCACCCCTGGGACCCGGCTCCTTCTGAGTCTTCAGCCTCAGGACCTTTGCACCTGCTGTGTCTTCCGGCTACACACTTTCCACCAGCTCCCCGGTCCCCTTCCACGTGGCTGACCCCACTTGGAACCACTGGAGGGTGGTCGAGGCCTTTGCTGGAGAGCTGGGTGCCCTTGGACCACAGTGGGAGTGTCCGAGGCCTGTGAGTGGATGAGGGACTGAGCAGGAGCCTGTGATGGGCTTCGGGACACAAACCCCAAAATATAGCACCTGGGCTTATGAATGTTAAAGCTGAAGGAGCTGGAGAAAACTGTGGAAGCAGGAAGGTCGTTCTGACCTTTCCCTACCTTCTTTTTTCCCTCATCTCCAAAGACCGGGCCCCCGAGTGGAATCCTAACTGGCAGGCCTTGCTAAGCTCCCCGTTTGCTCTGCTTGCCTGACACTCCTGCCCCTCCTGGTTCTCCCAGGACTGCCTGCCCCTCACACCCAGTCACCCCCAGGGCTCACTGCCTCTCTGGATGTTCACTTCCTCAGCAGGAAAACTTACACGAAATAGGTTGTTGGCTTTTCTCTGTTGAACCATCTTTGTCATTTCACTGTTTAGATCCGGCCAGGGGTCCTAAGATGGACAGGAAACGCCCTTCTCCCCCGATTCCTGCGGCAGTGGGTGGGGGAGAGGGTGGGGTGGGGGTGGGGGGCTGGAGGAAGCGGGGCACAGATGCTTAGTCGGGATGCTCCTGCCCCGGGTGCAGGGAGGTGCTGTGGCTCAGTGTCCCTGATCCCTGGTAACAGATGCCACAGGCTGGATGGTGGAAAACAATGGGAACTGACTCTCTCCCAGTTCTAGGGGCCAGAAGTCCTAAAGGAAGGTGTGGGCGCAGCTGTGCTCCCTTCGGAGGCTCCCTCCTGCCTCTCCACCTGCTGCTGGCGGCTCCAGCTGTCTCTGGCTCTCGTCACTAAGGTCTCTGCTCCCCCTTCACACAGCTTCTCTGTGTCTCAAATCTCGCTCTGATTTTCTCCGATGAGGACAGCAGTCACTGGATGTTGGGCCACCCGCGCCCAGGACCACCTCAAGCTCCTGGGCTGATCACTTCTGCGAGGACCCTGGGTCTGCCGCTCTGGCTTCCATGTGCCTTCTGGAAGGGGATGTAGCTGTCCTCCCTGAGAGCGGGGACGCCAAACTCAGGGCTCACTACAAGGCCGCCTGCCCACCTACGTGGACTCGGGACCCAGAGGAGTGCCCTGGGTCAGCTCCCTGTGCACCAGCTCACTCAGGGCTGAGCTGGTGATTTCTGCTCTCCCAAGGGAAGGATTTCGGGCTTCCCTGGTGGCTCAGCTGGTGAAGAATCCGCCCACAATGCCGGAGACCTGGGTTTGATCCCTGGGTCGGGAAGATCCCCTGGAGAAGGGAAAGGCTTCCCACTCCCGTATTCTGGCCTGGAGAATTTCATGGACTGTGTAGCCCATGGGGTCGCAAAGAGTCAGACACGACCGAAGGATTTTCACTTTCACTTTCAAGGGAAGGATTTCAGTGTCAAGGGTGTCTTTACTGACGTGTGTTTCCAAACGTCCCTGGATGCCCCTGGGTCCAGCTGGCGGGAGGCTTCTCGACCAGTGAATATCCATCTGTGCTTGAGCTGTTGAGGCGTCTGTGTGGAGGGGGACGCACGATCTCATCCACAGTGACGCCAGGGGGTGTGCTCCCCGCCTCCTGGGTCGTCAGAGGGGCTCAGGCAGACTCCGTCTGCAGGAGCCAGAGGGCCCTGCCCTGGCCGCATTCCTGGTTCTCACATGTGGGGTCTGGATGGGGGCCCGAAGCTGTGCTCAGGCCCCGCCCTCACCCACCACCGCGGGAGGGACATCACATGCCTGGCCCAGCACTTCTGACCCCAGCTGGCCCACCATAACCCCTCGGCCAGTCTAGAGGCTGAAGCCCCGAGGGGCTGCGTGGTCAGCACTGGAGCAAGGCCAGTGATGCCTCCCTGTTGGTGTGGGCGCCCACCCTCCAGCACTGCCAGCGGTACCAGTGTGGGGGTCCCCTTCCCGCTCCCGAAAACCCCCCCGCACCTGGGGGCTTCTCAACTCCGTCACTATGACCACCGCCACCAGGCACAGCTTCCGGCCAGGCGGCCAGAGGCGGCCAGCACCGGGGTGTGGACGCCTTGGCCAAGCCTCCTGACAGTCAGCGCCCGGGGCCATCACCCCGGCGACTGGTGAGTAAACTGAGTCTCCCAGAGGGGAGGTCCTCAAGTTTCCAAGTAGCTTCAGGGTGGGGTTCCAGGGGGTTGGCCAAGCCCAAGGCTGTGACCAGCTCATGTCAAAGACACGCTGCCCCCTTGCTCGTCTTCATGCCCTGCAGCCCCGTGGGAGCCCCAGGGTGGCCAGTGCCTGCCTAGAGGCCCCCACCAGCCAAGCCTGTGCAGTGGGGGTGGCGGACAGGCTCCTGGGCATTGCCTGGGAGCAGATTCCAGGGGCCCCTTGAACACTGTGTGCACGAGGAGGGGGCCTTCCACAGCCCGGAGTGCACCCCCAGGGACCCCTCCTCTTGTCTGACCACCCAGTACCTGAGGGGCTGGGGTGGGTGCTGGGCAGGGTGGGGGCGGGTGGGGCGCTGAGCGGGGGTAGGTAGGGGTGCTAGAAGGAGTGGGTGGGGGTGCTGGGTGAGTGGGGGGCGGGTGGGAGAGCTGGACAGGGGTAGGTAGGAACGCTTGGCGGGGGCGGGTAGGGGAACTGGGCGGGGGCATGTGCAGATGCCATGTCCCATCAGGGGTGGCTCTGCCAAGAACCGTCAGTGCCAACCCCAAGTAGGGGGACTGTCCCCGGTTCCCAGGGTGGCATTAAATTGCACAGGATGGAAATCAGACTCCAGGCAGCCCACACCTGAGAAGGGACCTTCTTTGTCTGCTCTTGGGGGTAAATTCCGGCCTCCCAGCACCCCGACTGCAATTCTGTCCACTTAATTTGGCTTTTGTCTGGGTGGCCCCCAGAGGGGATTACCCAGGGGTCCTGTTACAAGGCCCCCATCTCAGCCACTAATGAGTTCTGGGGCGGGCGGCAGGGGCAAGCTTGCGGCCTGTTTCCACATCGTCCTGGTAACCACGGGCGGCCGCCGCTCCCAGGGCAGGGAGGGCGGTCAGCCAGCAGGCCACGGACGTTCCTGTGCTTGCGGGGTGGAAGGTCCGCACGCCGGGAGATGTGTCAAGTGGTGACAAGTGCTGTAGAAAAAAAAACACAGGTGGGGTGAGTGTCCCCGGGACAGGAAGGAGGCCGCCCACGTGGAGGACAGAGGACAGAGGGAGGTGAGAGCCGGGAGGGCAGGTCAGAGACAGGCGACTAGATGAGGCTCTGCGGGGGGGTGGGCAGGCTTGAGTGGGCTGTACTTCATGGAAGAGGAAACTGAGGGTCAGAGCGGCTCAGAGGCAGTGCCCTGGGGTCTGTCCAGCTGACAGGAGTGGGGCTGGGTTCTGATCTTGATCCTGGGATTTCAACCTGCTTTCATGACCGCTTTGGCCTGAGTCCACCCTTCCGGTGGCCCCTGACCTGAGCAGGAAACCCCATCGCAGGTTCAGACACAGGACTCCCGAGGCAGTGGGTTCCCCGGGGAAGGCACACAGTGGGGTCTCAGCCCCCGCCCCCTGTGGCTGGCTGGCCTCTGCTGCCCCCTGGCTGCCACCTTGGCGGGGCCACGCGACCCCATCGTGTATTACCTGGAGGCTCCAACCAGCGCCCAACCTGGGATTTTGCAAACAGGTTCACCAAATTGTCAATTAAGTGAAAATCAATCCTGAGTCATTCATCACAGGCTGCTCGGGCGGCGCATGGGCCTCCATCGATCGGGGCCCCCGGGGAGCGATTGAGGCCAAGTGCAGCCCCGCACCCGCTGCCTCAGGGCAGCCTCTGCGATCCATCATCCAGAATGGCCCTGCCCCCCACCTGGGGCTCAGGGCCTGCCCGGGGGATGGCCGAAATGGGCCCAGGGCCCTCTGCTCCAAACCCGGAGGCTCGTCTCCCCGTCAGCACCCCGAGCCTTGCCCCACCCCCCTACCCAGCCTTCCCTGGGGACCCAGCCCCTCCCCCCAGCACCACTGCTCCAGGACGGCTCCCCTGTCTCTCCCTGCTGGCCCCCGCAGCCCTGCTGTCTCCTTCTCCCAGCACCTGGGGACACTGGGGTCTCCTCCTCACGAGGGGCCATCAGGGACCAGGGGAAATATGCAGAGGAGACCGCATACCCCCAGCCTCAGCCTCCTGTTTCTAGCTGGCCTCCCTGCACTGGGCATCCTGACCTTGCCCCCTGACTACTGCCCTCCCTGCGGCAGGGGGCTAGGACTCGCCTTCAATGTGCTGAGCTGCGCTCCAGGCCCCCCTGTAGGGACAGAGTCCAGTGGGGTGCCCGCCTAGGGGCAAGTCCCCGGATAGCAGGCTGGGGTGCTTCTCATGACACCAGAGCTCCTGGATTGCCCCGTGGCTCCCTGCGCTCAGCCAGGAAATCTGCAGGTCCAGAAAAGCCTGAACCATAATTCCTTTATAATGCAGCACTCAGGCCATCATTTTATGTCAACAGGAAATAAAGCTCCTTCACCCCACCTGCAAACAGCCTGTCCCCAGCCTCCTCTCTCAGGAGCTGAGCCCAGATTTCTGGAGCCTCCCGGCAGGCACTTCAGGGCCTGAAGAGCTAGGACTGAGATCCTGTGCAGCCAACCCGTGGGGGCTGGGCACCCTGCCCTCTGAGTCAGTGGTGCCTCGCTCGAGTGGAGGCCGAGCATGTGACCGGGATGCCCTGGCTGTCCCCACTGGGCAGAGGAGCACAGGTTGAGGAGAGCTCCCAGCCCTGCTTCCTGGGCTTAAGGTGGAAACCAGCAGGCCTCACCACCACCCAGAGCCCCTCCTCACCTCCCCTCCTCCTAGAGCACAGAAGTCCAGGCTGCATGTAGGGATCGTTCCAGGGGTTTTACAATTGTCCATACTGGTTGACATTCCAGTTGCACTTCTGGGGGTCAGTTCATAGCCAGTATCCCTGCCTACCTGGGTCAGACGTCCCAGCCCTCCTGGAGCTGAGGCAAGAGCAATCAGCCTAAGTAGGAGGAAGGTTCTCTGCTCAAAGGCAAGCTCAGAGCATTACTCATTCACTTATTCATTTAATCACCTAGAAATATTCATTAAACCATTGGAGGACTTTTGCTTCTAACTATGAAGGAGTAACGGGGACTGAAATGTCCTTCATGTGGGGAAAAAAAGAAAAACCGAGAGCAAAATATGTAAAATGTGTAAAACAATGGTTGTCCAACACTGGAAGGTAGGCATTGGCAGATAGTGATCCCCAAGAGAGGGGGAGCAAGCAAGGTGAAGGCTCAAGGACCAAGCACCACAGAGGTGAGGGCTGTGTGGAGAGTAGGGGAGCCCCAGAGGGCCATGTGGAGAGGGGGGGAGCCCCAGAGGGCCGTGTGGAGAGTGGGGGAGCCCCAGAGGGCCGTGTGGAGAGTGGGGGAGCCCCAGAGGGCCGTGTGGAGAGGGGGGGAGCCCCAGAGGGCCGTGTGGAGAGGGGGGGAGCCCCAGAGGGCCGTGTGGAGAGTGGGGGAGCCCCAGAGGGCCGTGTGGAGAGGGGGGAGCCCCAGAGGGCCGTGTGGAGAGTGGGGGAGCCCCAGAGGGTTGTGTGGAGAGTAGGGGAGCTCCAGAGAGCTGCAAAGTGGCTCCTCGGGCCCCAGGGGAACTGATCAGCACATGGGCATAAGGAAAACACTCAACCCTGGGAAAGAGCCACGGGAAAGGAGCACGAAGAGTAATCCTCGGAACTCTCCCTGGGAGTGGTTTACATTTCCACCACCTACGGTGGGAAGGTCCCGCAACACACGTGACATCTGGTGGGGCACTCGAGCGGGTACTGCCTCAGGGTTGCTGCAAAATCATCCCCAAACTAACAGTGTTCTCGTCAAACTGACTAACAGAGCTCAAAGGCCAGCCTCCAAAGGGGCAAACTCTTCCCAATAATGTAAGCATACGCCGGGAGAAGCTCAAGAGGATCTACAGGGACACAGAAATATCCAACACACAATGTCTGGCACGCACGCAAAAATTACTAGACACGCAAGGGCAATGTGACCCACGACGGGCAGGAAACTCACTCAGCAGGAGGACTCGGAAATGACACAGATGAGTCACTGGACACGACCATTAAGGCAGGTGTTATCCTGCTCCCTCCTTGCAGAAGGGAGAGGGGAGACTGAGCACGCCATGGACCAACTTGGATGATATAAGAAAAGACCCTCATCAAACTTCTAGACATGAAAAACACTGGATGGGATTAATAGCAGAGCAGGCACCAAAGAAGGAAAGATGGCAAGTTAGCCTGACGACATAGTGAGAGAATCTGCCTGAAATGAAACGCAGAGGAAAGCGACCAGAAAAGTGGGGCTGCTGCACCTGTCACCGGAGCCCTGCGAGAGAGCAGGGGGAAAAGCAGGCACGTGGAGAAAAGGAAGTACGTGGAGAAACAGTGGCGAAGCGTCTCCAGAACTGATGAAACTCGTAAACCCACGGAGCCCAAGAAGCTCAGCAAACCTCAAACACAAGAGATAGGAAGAAACCTACACTGAAGCACATCGTGTTTCTTAAAACTGACGATGAGGGATGGGCTCCCGGGTGGCGCTGGTGCTAAAGAGCCCACCTGCCAACGCAGGAGACGCAAACGACGCGAGTTCCATCTGTGGAAAGATCAGGAAGATGCCCTGGAGGAAGGCACGGCCATCGACTCCAGGATTCTTGCCTGGAGACCCTCATGGACAGAGGAGCCTGACGGGCTGCAGTCCATGGGGTCACAAAGTCAGACGCGACTGAAGTGACTTAGCACAATGATGAAGGTGACATTTTAAGAGCAGTGAATGGGGAAAGCACATAAGGGACAAAGGAAGACAGATGGACAGACAGCGACTCTCCAGAAGCAAGGCAGGTGGCTGACAGTTGAGCAGACTCCTTCAGGCTCCGGAAGGAAGAGAGGGTCCATCGACGCTGAGTTTCTGTGACTGCTGACGACTCTCGCAAAAGTGAACATGAGAAGCTTTTCAGGCAGACGAAAGCTAAAAGAATTCATCACCAGCAAACACACTCTACAAGAAATGTTAAAGGAAACCCTTCAGACAGAAAGAACATTATTCCTGATGGAAAGAGAGGTCAGCACAAAGGAATGACGAGCTCTGGAAACGGCAACTGCATGTCCAAGTATAAAATGCCTTCTTTCTAGTTAAAAAAAAATTAGAAAGGAATTGATTGAAATAGAATAGAAATAGAATAGAAATAGAATAGAAATAGAATAGAAATAGAATTGAAATAGAATAGAAATAGAATAGAAAAAAATTGTGGTAATGCATTATGGGGGTTTGTGACATAACATGAGAGTATGGAAATGGAAGTCTACTGCTGTGAGGTTCCTATGTATACCTGAAGGGGTTTAGCATCATCTGAAGGTAGACTGTGATAAGTTAAAGATGCGTAATTCTTAAAGGAAGCGCCAAAAACACAGAATAAAGAGTGACGACTAATAAGCCAACAAAAGGGATAAAATGGAACAGTGAAAATTCTTAGTTCACCCACAGAATGATAGAAAAAGAAGAAAAGGGGAACAAAGAGCTGCTGGGAGGAAGATAAAATAAATAGCAATAATGATAGCAGTAATCACATTAAATGTAAATAGTCTAAACACCCAACTCAGACAATGATTGTGCTATTGGGTCATAAAAGGGCGTAACATTCTCACATGGGCTAAAGTTGATGAACCTTGAAAACATCATACTAAGTGAAATAAACCAGATATAAAGGCCTTATATTGTAGGATTCTATTTATATGATATACCAAGAATAGTCAATTTTATAGCAACAAAAAGTAGAAAACAGTTATGAGGGGTTGGGGGAATGGGTAGTGAGTGTTTAATGAGGACAGGCTTCCAGATTGGGGGATAAACAGAAGGATAGACTTCCAGGCTCAGTTCAGTTCAGTTCAGTTGCTCAGTCGTGTCCGACTCTTTGTGACCCCATGGACTGCAGCACACCAGGCCTCTCTGTCCATCACCAACTCCCAGAGTCTACTCAAACTCATGTCCATTGAGTCGGTGATGCCATCCAACCATATCATCCTCTGTCGTCCCCTTCTCCTCCAGCCTTCAGTCTTTCCCAGCATCAGGGTCTTTTCTGATGAGTCAGTTCTTTGCATCAGGTGGCCAAAGTATTGGAGCTTCAGCTTCAGCATCAGTCCTTTCAGTGAATATTCAGTGTTGATTTCCTTTAGGATGGACTGGTTGGATCTCCTTGCTGTCCAAGGGACTCTCAGGAGTCTTCTCCAACACCACAGTTCAGAACTTTCAGGTTGGAGGGATAAAAATGAGACTTCCAGGTTTGGGGGATAAAAAAGTTTTCAAAAGAGAGGTGATGGTTGCATGACATAGTGACTAATTAATGCACTTGAAGATAGCTAAAATGGTGAATTTTATTTTAGTGTTTTTGAGGCATCCTTTTTTTTTTCCCGTTTTGGCTATGTTGGGTCCTCGTTGCTGCAGATGGTTCTCTAGTCGTGGTGAGGGGGCTGCTCTCTAGTCGCAGTACACGGGCTTCTCACTGCAGAGGTTTCTCTTCTTGAGGAGCGTGGGCTCTCGGGGAAGAGGGTTTCAGCAGTTGCAGCTCCTGGGCTGTAAGCACAGGCTCAATAGCCACGGTGCACGGGCTTAGTTGCTCTGCACGCGGGATCTTCCTGGCTCAGGGACTGAACCTGTGTCTCTTGCATTGGCAAGCAGATTCTTTACCACTGAGCCACCAGGGAAGCCGTGAATTTTATATATATACATATATATATGTATACATATATATATGTTACCACAATTAAAAAATCAGTAATGTAATACGACAAACCTCATGGAATTTTGCAGTTTAAATGGGTGAATCGTACAGTATATGAACTATATCCCAATGCACTGTTTAAAAGGCAATGATTGCCAGAGCTGATTTAATTTTTTAACACATTTTTTATTCATTTATCTATTTGGCTGCACTGGGTCTTAGTTGGGGCATGCAGGATCTTGTTCCCTGACCAGGGGTTGAACCCGGGCCCCCTGCACTGGGAGTGAAGAGTCTCACCCACTGGACCACCAGGGACGTCCCCAGAATTTATTTGGAAAAAACCCTGTGCGTCAGGCAGTGCTGTTGATAGTGGGGACTGAGTAAGCACCCCCAGTCTGGGCCCTGTGAGCTCACCTTCTAGAAGAGACAGACGATGAAGAGGGAAGGCTGTGAAGAGAATTATTGGGAAGCAGGGATGGGATGCGAGTGATGGGAAGAGGGAGACTTCGGAGAGGGGCCTGGGGGGAGGAGAGGCAGCCCCTCGGGCATCAGGGAAAGAGGTCTGCAGCCTGAGCAGCCGATCTTAGGAACATTATTTATAATAGCAGTGAAATAGCAGCCTCCCAAATGTCTAAATGTCAAGGAAACTATTAGGGGTTTTATGCTACAACCAATCCATTGAGAATTTTGCAGCCATTAAAAAAATATTTTTCAAAAAATGTGTCGAAGAACTTGGGAAAATGTCTGTTACAATGGGTAAAAAACAGGAAATAAAGCCAACCGTGTGATACAATTATAACGGGCACAGGCAGTGCGTGTGTGTGCGCACACACACACACATCACACCACACATCTGACATCTCCCCTGTCTTTGCAGATGAGGAATTAAGGCCCAGGGAATGTGACAACTGCTTGACCAGGGCTGGCCGGCAACCCTGAGTCGGCCCTGGGTTTTTACTCCCGAGCTGCCTCCTGCTGGGTTCTCCCAAGGTCAGACCAACCCCATTTGGTGACATCTCCCCACACCCCTCCACCACCCCACTGCCCCAGCCACCCCCGCCGGGTGCCTGCAGCCCTGCTCGTGGCCCTGTGTAAGGGCAGGTAAACAGCAGGCACTCAGCCGTGCCCTCTGTACCCTAATCCCACGTCCCAGGGACAAATGAGACTCTTGCTTGAATCCTCATAAATCGTCCATTCCTGACAAATCAAAGGAAGACCCGGGCAAAGGAGGGTGGGGGAGGGGAGAGAGCTGCGTCCCCTGCTAATTCTTTCCAACTGCTGTTTATTGAAATGAGGCACCAGGGATAAACCAGAGCCGGATCAATGATGCCCTGTCTAATACAATCAGCTGAGGGCCGCCAGCCTCCTGCCCCGCCTGCAGCTCCTCCTCTCAGGTGATGGCCTGGAGGAGAGGGGCCCTGGGAACCACCCGCCCGCCCGCCCACCCCATTCCTTCTGCCATCATCTCCCACCCAGGGGAAGCTGCCGCAAGGCATCTGCAGGGTCCATCTGTGGACAGAATGAGGCTGATCCCGGCTATCTCGTCCCCCTACCCTCCTGCAGGGACCCCCAGAGAGGAGAGCGTGTGCCCCAGGCCCAGCCACAGGTGCGTGGGGATCAGGGCTCCGACTCAGCCCTCTGGCTCCTGTGGCCCCCAGCCAGCCTGCACCCTGGAGCCGGCACAGGTCTCCACCCAGCATCTTTTCCCACATTACTTCCCAGTGCTGTAGCCCCCTGGTAACCATGGGGTAGGGGGCGGAGGGGGATTGTGCTGTGACCTTGTGTCTGGGGCCCTCCTACATGAGCCCTGTGGCCCGACCCTCAGCCCGGTGCCTGGCCCCTGGGAGGCATCGTGTTGAGTAATCAGAGGCTGACAGGGGACTCAGCCCGGCTTGCAGGTGGAAGAATCACCAGGAAGTTTTAGCAAATATGGGTGCCCCGGAAACCGACCACACTGGGAAAGCGCCCCCCGCAGGGGGTGGCAGCTGGGGGGACTCTGATCTGGGGAGGGGCGGGCGATGGGCTCACTCAGGCTCCCATGGGGGCTGTACCTCCACAAAGCGGATCTGACGGTGGGGCTGGCACAGGCGTCCTGCTGCCCTGTGCCCACCCCCCGCATGGGACGTCCACCAGCTCCTGAGAGGGCCAGGCAACCCCACCAGCCTCCTGGACCTGGACACCCACGGGCTGCACTCCTGGGCCCCAAAGAGCCCGGGAAGTAGGCAGATGTGGGCTCATCGAGGCACCAATTTTTGGGGGGTAGAATCGAGATGCACCCAGCTCCCAGCTTCCCAGTGAGGAGCCTGTGTTCTGAGCGCCCCCCTCACCTTCACAGCTGGCATCTGAAAGTAACTGTGATCAGTGACCTCGGCCAAGTTGAGAATTAGTCTTTTTAAGAGTCTTCTTGGCTCCACCCATCAGGTGAGGACCATTGGAGGTGGGAGGAGGGACAGAGGCGCGCAGGCATCCACAGGGTGATGGACAGACTAGAATTCGCCTTGGAAACCTTCAGTGGTTTGAAAAACATGCCTGGGTACGTGGCCAGCCTCGCCCGGCTGCAGACTGGCCCCATGCCCTCATCTAGAGACAATGGAAATGGACCACAGCACGCAAGGTGCCCACACCCCCCAGCCCATCCCCAGGGTGAGGAGGCGCTGGGCACACACCCACCAAGCTGGGCCCATGGAGCGTCAGCCCATGGGGCTTAGTCCCTGGAGCTGCTCCTGGTCGGGAGCGCTGCTCCTTCCTGGGGAAACGGAGGGGGCTGCTAGAATCCCCCATCCTGCCCCGTGGCAGAGTCAGGCCCCCACTGCTGCCAGGACCCCTGCGTGGTGGGGGTCTCTGGAATGTCAAGTACGAGGTGGGTTCACTCACTCAATCAAAGAAGCCTGGTCCAGGCCTCGCCGGAACGTGGCGCCGGGATTCCATGGGCTCTTGACCTTGGCGGGCGAACCACTCGGAAGTTTTATCACCAGTCGCCTCTTTCCAGAGACAACTCCGTGCCTTCGGCTCAGGGGCACAGCCTGGCTTCCTGGCTGCAAAAGCTAAGTGGGTGGGATTGCCACCCCCACCCCCAGGTTTCACATCTGCGGACACAGCCTTTCCTGGGGGCCCACTGACCGGGAGCAGGGTTTGCTCGTGTCCCCTCTGTACAGCCGGCCAGCGAGGCAAGAGACCTGGCCTTCACAGGGTCCCAGTGCCGCCACCCAGCACCCCGGCGCCCGGCTCTCCCTTCCTCCAGGACTGTCCTCCCCGCGGCTCTGACACATGCCTCCCCGCTAGAAGAAAGGCTCGGGACGGTGGCGTCGGAGACACCCTGCGACCTCCAGGAGGGAGGAGGCTGTCGGGCCACCTGTGACCCCATCACCTACCTCTCGGCACCTCTTCTGGGGGCCTGGACTCCAGGGCCTCTCCCTGAAGCCCCTCCCACAGGCATCAGCGCCGGGACCCTGCGAAGCTGGTGGCCGCCGCCCGGGTTGAGCATCTGCAGCAGCACCTTGGACTCTTCCCCACAGCCCTTCACGACTCTGGCCTGAATCCTACATCCGCAGATCTGCGGTGACGTCCAGTGAGGGGATGTCATGGTGTTCGTAGGACGTGCTGGGCAAGGGGCTTCCTTGGGGAGCGTGGGCCACCTTGCCCCCTCAGAGACCCCAACGCAGGTGGTGGACCCGGGATCTGCGGTCCCACGAGCTCCAGGAGGGGGCAGCCCTGACCCAGGTCTTCCCGGACCCACAGCTCTGTCCCTCCCAGAGGCTTTGCTCAGGCAGGCGGGGGACTATCCAGGGACAGCCCCTTGGGGCTGGAGACCAAGGCTGTATTCCCACCTTCCACAAAGCCCAGCCCCAACCGCCGGGTATAGGTCTATTTCTGACTCTTCCTGACGACCCTCCTCCACTCAGGCCTCAGTCTCCCGAGCCACTGGGACAGGGGTCTGTGCTGAGATGAAGCACCAATGGGATCGGTGTGCAGCAGGCAGAAGGGGAAAGGTAATGTGGTCTCTGCCAGCTCTCCCAGGAGACACTGATTTGATTTTGTGCTTCATTTTTAAAAGTCCCCAGCTCGGGGGGTACCGAATGGGAGGGCTGGGGGCCACGGGGGGCAGCCGAGATGGGCTCTGTCCACCAAGGAGAGACCATCACTAAGTAGCCCTCCAGACACAGTGTGGACTTAGCCCCAGCGGACAGGGGGCTCGGGTCTCCCGGATGGGGCAAGCCTGCCCCACGCCCTGCCAGCTCCTGGGCTCCCGCGCGGGGAGAAGAGTGGCAGAGACTAAGAGGAAATCAAAAGCAAATTATTTTCGGGATTATAGCGCTGGAGCCCTGGCAAGATCGTGCCCATTTTTCATAGCAGACAAAAACATTTTCCAAGGGATCAATTTTGCCTGTAGAAGTCGCCTTCTTTCAACCCACAATCCATCATATTTCCCCATTTGCAATTTCTCGGTGTCTGAGTGTTTTAAGTTTCCTATGAATTATTTTATAAAGCTTCCTCTCTCCTGCTGAAATGAGGTGCCCTGGCCCAGCTCAGTGTGGACCGAGGGTCTGCCAGTCCAAGGACCTGGTAGGCCGGGCTGGAGGGACGATGGGCCTTCCCATCACGGGGTCCCCGTCACCCATCAGTTTCCCCTGGGTCTGGGCTGGCTGCAGCCACCAGAGCCCCAGGGCGGACGTGGGCCCAGCTGGGTGGGTGGGGAGCTGGTGGGCCTGCCGGTGGGGGGACAGAGAGGCCACCAGCTACGCAGGGGCAGGGGGAGGCGCTCGGGAAAGTTTCTGAAGAGATTTATTCTGATGTGCTGCTGAGGGAGGGTCATCCTTCAAGAGGCAACGTGTATAAAAATCTCCCGGCCTGTTGATTGGTCTGTCACAGTGATTTGTGGCGCTTCCCCCGAGGTGGTGGGGAGCAACTGGGCCCGTGAAAGGCGGCCGGACAGATTGCTGAACAGAGCAGGAGGGAGGCTGCGGCGGCCAGCAAGATTTATTGACCTCGACCCACCGAGGTCCCTTCAGCGCTTTTAATCTGGCCTTTCAGCCTGTCACCCGCACTGATTACCACCCGGCCGGCTCCCCGGGGCCCCGTGGGGCAGAGGCACGGGGAGGATGCCCCCCGGCGGCCCTGCCATCTGCCCGGCCACCCCTGTGGGTGCCCCTGACCCGAGCGGAGGAGAGGGGCTCCATCCACCGCTGCCCCGGGTCTCCATCAGCTGCTGAAAAGATTTAACCAAAAAAAACTTTCTTGAGACGTAAGTCACGTCCTGTTCCATTCCCCCACGCAAAGCGCGCACTTCAGGGGTCTCCGGATATTCACAGAGTTGTTCGACCATCACCACAGTCAGTTTTAGAACTTTTTCATCACCCTAAAAGGAAACTGGAAAACAATTTGGCAGTTTCTTACAAAAATGTACCCTTAAAAAAAAAAGGTATCTATTTGGCTGCGTGGGGTCTTAGCTGTGGCAGACAAGCTCTTTAGCTGTGGCATGAGAACGCTTAGTGGCGGGACCTAAGTCCCTGACCAGGAATGGAACCCCAGACCCCCTGCGCTGGAAGTGTGGAGTCTCAGCCACTGGACCTCCAGGGAAGTGCCCCCCGCAAAAGCACTCTTAACCGTATAATCCAGTGATCATTCCCTTTGGTATTTACCCAAAGGAGTTGAAACTGTGTCCATACAGAGCCCTGTGCACGTGCTTTGTATAGCAGCTTTATTCCCAACTGCCAATACTTGGAAGCAACTGGGATGCCCTTCAGGAAGCGAATGGATAAATAAAGCAGAGCATCCAGATGACAGAATGTTGTCTAGCGCTAAAAAGACACGTGAGCCCCACTAACACGGGCTCAGATGCCGGAGAATCTGCCTGCAATGCCAGAGACCCAGGCTCGATCCAGAACAAAATAGCAACCCACTCTAGTGTTCTTGCCTGGGAAGTCCCGTAGACAGAGGAGCCTGGCGGGCTACAGTCCATGGGGTCACAAAGAGTCAGATGCGACTGAGCGCTCAACACAAACACAAAAAGACATGAGCCATCCAGCCGGGGAAAGACACAGAGGAGCCTTACATGCTATCAGTCACTCAAGGAAGTCAGTCTGAAAAGGCTACATCCATGCAAATCGAAAGCACAAGGGCTGTGACCTCACACCTGTTAGAACAGAGATTGTTAGAAAGATGAGACCTAAGTGTTGGCGAGGATGCGGAGAAAGAGGGCCTCTGTACACTGTTCTGCGCACTTGTGCGGCTTGGTCGCTCAGTTGTGTCCAACTCTCTTCGACCTCGTGCACCGTAGCCGCCCAGGCTCCTCTGTCCGCGGGATTCTCCCAGCAAGAACACTGGGGTGGGTTGCATTTCCTTCTCAAGGGGATCTTCCCGACCCAGGGATTGAACCTAAATCTCCTGTGTCTCCTGCCCCACAGGCAGATTCTTTGCCCCCTGAGCCTTTCGCATTGTTGGTGAAAATGAGAACTGGTGCATCCCCTAGAACAGTATGGTGGTTCCTCAGAAGATTAAAGGTGGAATTACCACACGATCCAGGAGCTCCACTCCTGGGGACAGGCAGACCTTGGTGATGTCACGGCCTGGGTTCCAGACCACAGCAATAAAACGAGTCACACACACACACACTCATATCTATATAATATACATATAGTTTTCCCAATGCATCTAAAAGCTGTTTACACTATACTGTAGTCTATTAAGTGTACAATAGCATTATCTCTGAAAAAACAAAGTATAGATGTTAATTTAAAAATATTTTATTGCTAAAAAAATGCCCAGATGATTATAATAGTCACATCAAAGATCACCAATCGCTGTCACCATAATAAGTATGATAATAATGAAGTTTGGAAACGGCAAGCATTCCCAGAATGCAATACAGACACACAAATGCTGACGGAAAACGGTGCCCAGAGAGTGGTAACCCAAAGCGGGGTTGCCACAGACCCGCAGTTTGTAAGAAACACAGTGACTCTGAAGCACAGTAAAGCGAGATCTGCCTGTGTTTATCTGAAAGAAATGAAGTCACTCTCTTGAGAAAAGAGCCTCACCACCCGCCATGTTCATTGCATCCCGTGTGCAACAGTCAAGACATGGAACCAGCTGGGATCCATCAATGGATAATGGATAAAGAAGATGTGGTGTGTGCACACACACACACGCGCACACACACACACAGGGGAGCATCATGCAGCCATAAAATGGAAGAAACTCCACCATTTGCAATGGCGTGAATGGACCTTGAGGGCATTATGCTGAGTGAAATAAGTTAAAGAAAGACAAATCCTGTATAATCACACTTACATGCGGAATCAAAAAAACCAAACTTATAAGAACAGAGAACAGATTGCATTTGCCAGAGGTAGGGCTTGGGAAGGAGAAGCTTGGTCAAAAGGTATAAGCTTCCAGCTGCAGGATAAACAAACAGTCCTGGGATGTATTGTGCACCATGGCAACTCATTAACATTGTATATACTTAGGTCAAGAGAGTAGACCTTAAAAGTTCTTATCACAATAAAAAGAAAGTTGTAAGGATGTGAGGTGATGGATATTAACTAGACTGACTGTGGTCATCCCTTCCCAATACATACATGTATCAAATCATCACCTAGGACTAATACACGCTGTATGTCAATTGTTTCTCAATAAAATTGAGGTGGGGAAAGACTACGGACTGTATGAATTAAACTATGTGAAATTCCGGAAAAGGCAAAACTATGGAGACGGTGAAAGGCTCAGGGGTTGCTGGGGGTTGGAGGGAGGGATGGATGAGCAGGCGGTGCATAGAGGATGCTCAGGGAGTGAAACTGCTCCGGGCGTCGCTATAATGGGAGGTACTACGTGCAATTATACTTTTGTCCAAACCCACAGCCCGCAGGGCAGCAAGCCCTAATGCAAACCACGGGCTCTGGGTGCTGATGACATGTCAATGCAGGTTCATCGGTTGTAACAAAAGGACCTGCTCCCGTGGGGCATGTTGATGGCGGGGAGGCGGCGCGCAGCAGGGCAAGGGGTACCTGGGGAGTCTCTGGACCTTCTGCTCAACATTGCTATGAACCTAGAACTGCTCTTAGTCTTCCCTGGGGGCTCAGACGGTAAAGGATCTGCCTGCAATGCAGGAGAGGCAGGTTCGATCCCTGGGTCAGGAAGATCCCCTGGAGAAGCGAATGGCTTCCCACTCCAGGATTCTTGTCTGGAGAATTTCATGGGCAGAGGAGCCTGGTGGGCTCTGGTCCAGGGGGCCGCAAAGAGCTGGACAAGGCTGAGTGAGTAACACTTTTCCACTAAAACAGCTCTTAAAAATAAAGTCTATTTTTAGGAAGGAGAAAGGACTCTACTCCTGTTGCCCCTCGGCGCCCGCGTCTGCCCCTGTCAACGTGCGATCTGCTTTCTGTCCCCGTGGACGCCGGTCCTGAGCAATCCGCACAGAGACCATCAGGTGGGTGTGCTTTTGTGTCTGGTTCCTCTCCCCAAGCGTGACGCTCCCGAGGTTCTCGCGTGTCTCAGCACGTGTCAGCGCTTCATCTCGTTCGCGAGGGAATCCGGTGGCTCCTGCGGACGCTCCACACTTTGTTTATCCGAAACCTGTCGACGTTCCCACCTCTTGACCACTGTGAACAGCGCTGCCTGAGCAGTCCTTGTGAGCATTCGCATGGAGGGAAGCTGTCATCTCTCTCAGGCGCGTGCACACTGGGGACGTTGCTGGCCCCTTGCTAATTCTGTTTAATCCTTGGCGGAACTGCCAGCTTGTTGACGGTTTATTCTTCCATTCTTCCCTCATGATCGAAGTCAGATGTGTTCATCGTCTTAAACTGAGAAGACACAGAGAAGTGTCAAAAAACAAAAACAACAAAAGCCCCCGCGTGGGACCCCTCTCGGTTTTCTGGCGGGGGAGCCCACGTTCACGAGCCAGCACCACTCGGAGCGCTCCCCTGCCTGTCCTCCTGGAGGTTAAATATTTAGCATAAGGTGTTCCCTGTGGTGGTGAAAACCCTCCTACGTGCCGTTTTAAACTGTTTTCTGGGACTTCCCTGGCAGTGCAGTGGTTGAGACTCTGCACTTCGTTTGCAGGGGGCACAGGTTCGATCCCCGGTCAGGGAACTAATCCTGCAAACCATACAGTCAGGCCGTTAATAAATAATTAAATACCCGGTTTTCTGGTGCTCCAGGTGGGGGGGAGGGGGCAGTGTTTACTCTATTTGCTCTGGAGCTGCTGGGCGCAAAGAAGATCACGTGCTGGGGGCATCCGAGCAGAGGCTGCCCAGCAGGCGCTGTCCACCCTGTCATAGCCACCCGCTCAGCCCCTTCTGGGGGCCACAGCCCTGGCCTTGGCATTGGCTGGCTCAAGGGTCCAGGGATGGAGATCAGGAGAGACCCTCGGGGCCTGAAATGTGGCCCAGTCTGGCCGCTGCCCAGCCCTCTCTCCAGGAGCAACCTGGATCCACAGAAGTCCCTATTCTTCCCTCTGGGTCCCCAGCTGACCCTCAGGGGGGGTCTGGGGGGCACGATCAGCTCTCCCAGCCCCACCCTGCAGGCCCCCAGGAGGTGAGAGGCAGCGGGGAGGGGCTGGCCTGCTCCCTCCTTGTCCCCAGCCCAGTCCTGGGGAGACGACATCCCCAGCTTCTGAGACTGGCCCCAGAGCAGATTCCACTGTGCCCGGGAGGAGGGGGGCTCCTTCTCTGGGACGTGTGGGGATGAGACCATGCTAGGATCAGAGCCAGAAGTGCCAACCCAGTCTTCCCTCACTCTGCTCCCTGACCTTGACCATAAGAATCCCACAGACAGAGGAGCCTAGCGGGCTACAGACTGTGGGTTCGTCAAAAGTCAGACAGGACTGAGTGATTCAGCTCCGCACAGCACGGAGCGCATGTGACGGCGGCAGCCACGAGAGGGGTGCTGATGTTGCCCCCAGTTCATGCATGGGATGACCTGTTCAGAGCCTCAAGACTGGCTGAAGACAGAGCCTTGGAGGGCCCTTCCCTGCAGAGTCTAGGGGCAACGGTCTGCCACCTACCAAGTGGCCCTTCAAAGAGGGGGCAGTGGGCCTCACGACAGTCCGGGCCTGCAGCTCCATCGGAGCCTGCAGCCCACCCTTGGGGCATACAGGGCCTTGAGCCAAGCCTCCAGCCCCAGGTGGAGCCCCGATACCAGGGGGAGGAAGGCGCTGCCTCTCGTCATGAGCAGAGCTAGACAGGGTCCCCTCAAGGTTGAAGGACAGTGGAGCTGAGTCCACGGGGCTCCGAGAGTGACCCGGGTGTCCAGAGAGTAGGTCCAGATGCCCCCGGGCAGTCCTCACCCCCCAGTCCTCTCTCAGGGCCTCACGTGGTCAGGGCCCCCCTGCTGAGTCAGCTCCGGGGACAGCCCACTGCCCCACCTGAGACGGGGGCCTGGCTGAGGACAGCTGCCCCGAACCCCGGGGGAGCCTGGTGGTGGTGGTTTCAGCTGTCTCAGTCGTGTCCAACTCTTTGTGACCCCACGGACCATAACCCACCAGGCTCCTCTGTCCACGGAATTCTCCAGGCAAGAATACTAAAGTGGGTAGCTGTTCCCTTCTTCAGGAAATCTTTCCGACCCCAGGATCAAACCTGTGTCTCTTATGTCTCCTGTGTTGGCAGGCGGGTTCTTTACCATGAGTGCCACCTGGGAAGCCCCAGGGGAGCCCTTGCCCCTCTAATCCAGATGTGCCGGGCCCTGAGGCCACGGGTCTAGTATGGCTTTGGCCCCATGGAGGATGGACCAGGAGGCTGAGAGCAGCCCAGAAGGCAGGGTCCCATCTGTCCCGACCTCTCAGGGTCCCTTCTGTCCTGACCTCCCAGAAGGGAGGCTCCTCCACAGCCCCCAGGGTGAGGGATGCCCTGTATGTTGGACGAGGGGGACTCTTGCACTCCAGATTCTTGGGGAAACGGGGAAGTCAGGGGATGATCCATCTTTCACCTTCACAGGGACTGAATTCCCCTTTCTCTGGAAGGCTGGGAAACCTCTAGTGTTTTAAAAAAAAATCAATAATAACTCCTGCTAAAACCCAGAGCAGGACAGAGACGCTGAAGGGAAGTGACGCGGGGTCCACGCTCGTCGCCTCCCTTAGACACTGTCTCCGTGGCTTCTCCTGGTGCAGGCATCCTGCGTGCCGCAATCTATTCCGAGTGCGCACTTGGAAATTAAATTCCCTTTAGCTGAGGCGAGCCTGGCTTCAATCAGCCCAGGCACGTTTTCTGTCCCCAGCCGGCCCCTCCCTGCCCACAGCATCTTTTAAGTATGCAAATGGGGACACCTTGCTAAATGGCCAGCAGATTGATCCTGCTGTTTCATCAGGGAAATGAAATTAAAGTAGAACCGGGAGCTGCCGGGCCGCCCCACGCGCCCTGCCCTTCAGCAGCGCGGATATTCGTCCGGACATGGCTCTCGGAGGCCTGCCTGGCCCCTGACCCCAGCCCTCCGCTGAGGGCGAGAGGGGAGCGTGGTTATCAGCGGATGGTCCTGACCTTGAGAACTTCCGGAGGGTGCAGGGTCGGGGGGCGCCTGCTGCAGGGCCCCCTGCTGGGTCAATCCCACCAGCACCCCTGCCCTAGCATGGGAATGCAGGCCCCTCAAGGGTCCCCTCCTGTGGCCTGTGGCCCCGACTAGACTAGCTGATGAATGTGATAGGAATTCAGGCCCTAGACTCCAGGATGATGCTGGAATGGGGTAGGGGGGTTCTGGGGGCCCAGTGCCCGCCCCGACCATCCTTTCTCACCCACGCGCCCATGTCATTCCGTGGACGCCCAGGGCTCCTGCCTGAGCCTCTACCTCACCCTGAGCTGATCAGAATGTGGCTTCCCCAAGAAAGGCCTCCAGGGAGGGTGGGTGGAGGGGCTTCAGGACCCACCAGGACCGCTCTGAGGTGGGATTTCAGGCTGGGAAACCGGGGTGGGGGCACTTGTGGCTGAAGCTTCTGCCCAGGGGCCCTGCCAGCCACCCAGGGCTCAGGGCAGAGATAGCTCAGGACCCGATGGCCACTGGTCCCAAGCCAGAGCAGGCCCCAGGGGCTCATCTGGGGTTATGACCTCACGCCTCCCTGCATGGCCCGCCAGCCAGGATGCAGCTGCTTCTGCAGGCCGGGGATAAGGGTGGCTTTTGAGGACATGGCCAGCCTTTCCTGAGCCACTCTGGGTATCCTGTCCCCACTCAGGCCACCCTGGGAGGCTGGACTGCCCAGGCCCAGAGCCACCCGGGGGCCACAGCGACAAGGCCCCGAGATGAGGGGCAGAGGGTGGAGGTGCGGTGAGCCTGTGCTCGCTGGGGCTGGGGCAGGGGGCAGGATGATGGCGGCCCACCCCACAGGGCTCAGCGCAGCCAGCCTCTCAGCCCAGCCACCCTGGCCACCTGGTGCCTCCTGTCTCCACCTCAGGGACTTCGCACCTGCCACTTCCCTCCCCCAGGGCCTCGTGTGATGCATTCCTTCCTGCCACTCAGGAATCAGCTCACAGGCCACTTCCCAGGTGGCGACAGGACCAGCTCCTTGGCCTCCATCATGACACCCTCAACTCTCCCAAGAGTGTTTTGCTTGTCTGTCTCCCCCACTGGATATCAGCTCTGTGAAGCCAAGACATTGCTGAGAGCAGAGCTGGGCTTCCTGGAGGTAGCCCCAGGAGACAGTGTCATAGAAGCTGCCCTGTTTCCCAGACCCTCCCACCGGCCCCCTGGGCTCGCCCCACCCCCACCTCATTTCATAGGCCATCCCCTCTAGTAAGGGCTGAACTGGGCCCAAGGCCCGGCTCGCCAGCCCAGGGGGTGGACTAAGGCATCTTGCTGCCTGCGGCCCCATTTCCCCCAAAGGGGACACGCGGGGAGACCAGGAGCAGAGTGCCGGGCGTCCTGGGTCTCCCAGGAGCCCCTCTGTGCCTCCCATGCCAGGGTGGGGAGCAGGAAGGTGCCCCGTCTTTGATTTAGGGCTGTAATGTTAATTATGAAGCGTGATTCTCACCGCAATTAACCTGATTCATTCCCAACAATCAAGGCTACACTGCATAATATATTTAATTAGCCAGATTTCCTATGCACGTCGGCGGGACAGAACTGGCAAGTTCTCGGTGTAATACACTTAATTCTGAGATAAATCATTGTTTGGAGAGACGCTCGCACGGTCCACCCTACCCAGGGGACTGGGGGCATTCGGGGAGGGCTCGCCGGCCCAGAGGCTGGAGTGATGGGCAATCCGGGGGCACAGGGGGGTCTGGAAGTCTACCCGGAGGGTGTGGGTGTGGTGAGTGAGAGGGCGGGTCCTGGGGCTGGGGGCGGGGAGGAGGGGGCCGAGTGAGGCTGACGGACACCTGGCGACTCCTCTCAGGGGCTGTCATTTCAACAGACCTGAGAGCCTGAAGGCCCACCTTGGGACGCGGACTGACCGGCATCTGGGGGAAGATCTGAGCCCTACGACCCCGGAGTCTCCCTCGCCTCTGCCCCGAGCCCCTGCCACGGGCTCTGGCCTCAGACCCTGGGGCCGAGGGTGCCCCTGCTGTCCTCGGGGACCACCCCTCCAGCACGCCCACCTCCCCTCTCCCTCCCCTGGGCAGCGCCTCCACTCCTGTAACCAGACGGACTTCCACGTTTGGGGTTTCAACGAAAGGCAGGCCTTGCCAGGCTCTAGGACAGCTGAGTGCGAGCCCCTGGCCCCAGGTCCTCTGGGCTGTGTCCTTCCCTGCTGCAGCCCAGCCCTGGCTGCCCAACTCGGGCCTGAGACCCCATTAGAGCTCCATGAGGACCAGGCCCCCACCCTCCAGATCCACGCAGAGAGAGGGGCTCAAAGACGCAGTGCCTGGGCACAGACCGCTGGCTCTGTCCCTCACGGCGAGTTCCCGGGGCCAGGCGCAGCCTGCGTGCCTCCCCCGCCCTCCGACAACCGCTCCCCCTTCCTGCCCCGCCCCCCTGGCTCTGGTTTCCGTGGGCGCCTCCATCTGCCACTTGCAGGCTGGGCCTCGTGCATAATTCAGGCGCCTTGGAGAGGCCCCAGCAAATGCGCGCAGAGGAGGCCCGACCAGCCCGATCGGATGTCTTGACATCGGACACACGAGGAGCAGGACGACTGTCCTTTGCCCTGTTTGTGCCTTGGTGACCGTGGGCAGGGAGCAGGGCCGGGGGTCTCTCGGGTGTGGGGGCTGTGCTGCTCCGGGGGGCGCAGTGGTGGGCTCGGACCCCAGCCCCGCCCCTCCCCTGCCGGTGGCCTTGATTGGGTGACCACACCCCAGCCCTCAGGCCTCACTTTCCTTGTCTATGAAATGGACCCAGGGCAGCACCTGCCTCGTGGGGCTGGCGAGGCGTGAGGATGACCACCGAGTAAGGGCTGCCCCCAGGCACGGCCATCCGTGGCCCCTGGAGGCCCAGCGGCCAGCTCAGCTCGGGGCCGGAGTCCTGGAGACGGGGCCTGAACCTGGGCAGCTGCTGCAGCTCTGAGGACGTCCCCTCTGCCTCCCAGGCCGTGCCTTCTCGCTCAATGAAACTGGAGACGTGGTTCCAACCACTCACGTCTGACTCCAAAATGAGATCTCAGACATCGGTCTGTGGCACCCAGAACCCCTAACCCCTGACGGCAGCCACGCAGCATCTTCAAGGGGCGGGCGGCTGCAGCCACCGAGCTGAGTCCCGAAGCCTGTGCGGGCTCCCCTGGAAGTCTGGGCTTCGGGGTCTTCATCCCGGCCCTGCCAAGGGCCACTAGGGGACGGGCCAGCTCACTGCCTCCCTCTCCAGGGAGCATACGGCGCAGGGGCTGACCCCCAACCGGCCTTCCTGGCCTGAAGCTCTGGTCTGATCACCTCAAGGAGCTCTTGGCCTGGACAGAGGATCGGGTGGGGGCGTGCTTGCTCTGCATGTCCCCCCATCTGCGGCTGGCGGATTCCAGCAGGACCTTGACCTGGCCACACGATCCCAGGACCCCCAGGCTACAGAGGACCCTGCCTCCAGGACCAGAAAGCCACCCTGATTGCATCCCCACTAGACACTCGGTCCCAGGGGAGCACAGCCAAGCAGAGCGGAGGGAGAGAAGGGGTCAACTGTAGAGTGACCACCGTCAGGACCCCTGCCCCCTATTTCTTGCCAGGGTCCCCCTTGGACAGACCTTGTGCAGGGGCTCACTCAAGAGCCCAGGAAACCCTCCCCGCCATGCCCGGGGCCTGAGCAGCTATTCCTGGGACGTTGCCCCCCCGCACATGGCAGCCCAGGGCTCAGCTCCTCCCAGGACCGCCCTTCCTGCGTGGGCTCAGGTAACCTGAGCCTGCTCTCTGCTGCTGCTGCTTTTTTAAGAAAAGAGGGAGCCCTCCCCTTCAATAATTGATGCGCAGCATTAACAATTGACCTGGAGAGCATCTGGCAGGTGGAGGACTTTTCACTCTGGTGGCCACCGGGTAAGGTTCAACTGACTTTGCAGAGGGAGGGGGTGCCAGCCGGGTGGGGGCGGGCCCTGAGCTGTGCCCCCTCGCTGCCCCCGCCTCGTCCCCACGACGGGGACAGCACCTGTGCCACGTGGGGCTTCCTGGAGCAGGGGAGTCCCTCAGCGAAGGGGGCTGCTGGGTGCCTGAGCTCAGACAGGTGCTAGCGGTGCACACACTCCAGTGTCTCACACACACATGTGCACAGTCACACACGCACACACGCAGGCATACTCCGTGTACACTCACGCACCGCGCACAACACACACACGCACGCTTGCACGCGTGGGCACACCCGTCCCGTGAGCACACTGCAGGTTGTGCGTGCACGACCTTGCTTGCACACATGCGTGCACTGACCCCGAGGCACACGTACGTGTACCACAGACACGTGCACAGTTCCTCCTGGAGGCGACCTGCCACCTCTGCTGGCTCCAGGGGTGGCAGGGACTTCTTCCAGCTCAGGGGGAAGGTTCTTCCTGATCCCAGCCTGGAGCTGGGAGAGGGGACCGGTGGTCCTGCCTGGGAAGTGGTCCTGGCAGACCCACCGAGCAGCCTCTTTCCTGCGGAGGGGACCACCTCCTGTGGGTGGGTGGCTTGGACGCAGCCCTGGGTGGGGGAGGGCTGGGGGGCCTGGTGACTGCAGGGTGCTTGCAGGGGCCACAGAGGCAGCCAGACCTCTGGGGCCTGGGAGTGGGGTTGCAGCCCTCTGGTCCCCAGGGAGGGCTTCACACACACACACACACTTTCTCTCTCTCTCTCTCTCTCTCAGACCCATCAGAGTCCAGCGTGGGGGCGCACTGAGAATCCCCTCCCCCTGAAGTGGCTGCTCTCGGGACAGAACGAGCTGGCACCTGAGCCCTTTCCTCTTGTTTCCCTTCATTTAATCCTCACGACTTGGCATCATCAGCCCATTTTACAGCTGAGAAGACTGAGGCCTGGGGTAGGGAAGAATTTGCTCAGTGCTGCCCGGCTCCAAGGGAAGAAGACCCTCGAGAGTCCCTGGGACAGCACGGAGATCAAACTAGTCCCTCCTAAAGGAAATTAACCCTGAATGTTCATTCGCAGGACTGATGCTGAAGCTGAAGCTCCAATACTTTGGCCACCTGATGCAAAAAGCCAACTCATGAAAAGACCCTGATTCTAGGAAAGATTGAAGGCAGGAGAAGGGGACAACAGAGGATGAGAGGTTGGATGGCATCACTGACTCAGTGGATGTGAGTCTGAGCAAACTACGGGCATTGGTGATGGACAGGGAGGCCTGGCGTGCTGCAGTCCGTGGGGTTGCAGAGTCGGACACGACTGAGCGACTGGACAGCAGCAACAACCCGGCTCCATCCCGGTGCCCACGGTGCCCAGCTGCCCGAGTCCTCATTCTTACCCCGCCACTGCAGGCCCCCACCAGGTCACGTGGGCTCCAGGCAGCCCAGACGGCTGGCCCACGGGGCCGGTCTCTGCGTCCGGACCACTGTGGAACTCAGAGCCGCCTTCCTCCGGAACTGGTGCAAATCCCCCTTGAGCTCTGCCCAGGGTCCACGGGCAGGGGCGCACCTGTGGGCTGAGGCTGAGGTAAAGGGGCTGCTCCAGAACTTCCTGGACTCAGGTCCTAGGTCTGGGAGTGATGTCTGTGGAGAAGAGATGGAAGCGCCACCCCCAGAGTCAGACACACCCCTTGTTTGGGGAGAAGGAAGAACTGGAGGGGCTGGGGGAGCCCGTTTGCATCCTCAGCCCAGGGACCAGGAATGAGCGGTCAGGAAAAACAGGCCAACCCCAAGCGGGAGCCTCGGCTGGCACCTCCGTATTCCCCACCACCCCAGGCCCTGCCCCACCCAGGGGGCACCTCTGACCCTGGGCCCTGCAGGACTTGCCCTCCAGCAGCAGTGGCCCCACCCGCTGGCCCCCAGCGAGCACCCACCTCCCCACTCCACTCAAGTCAATGATTTCCTCATTACGGAAACGTCCCTCAATTGTCCCTAAGTTACTGGACTTCAGGGGACATCTCCAGTCGATGTTTCTGCCGATCTTGACCCTGGGCGGCAGGGCTATCCGAGCAAGGGGACCAAGCTGGCCAGGCTTCCCAAGGAAGCTGCCCCCTCCCCCAGGAACTGACTGAAGCCCCCCAGGTGTGCTTCAGGATGGGGGTCCCCAGGTGGCCACCAGGCCTGACCACATAGCCCCGCAGGTCCGTGTCCCCACGTGTGTGATGGGGCTGTGGTCCCCAAAGCCGCTGACAGAGGGAAACACGTGAAACCCTCCGTGTCCCCTGGTCATTTCTAAGGCTCTCTGACCGTGTGTGCCCCAGGAGGGGCTTTCGGGTGCCACGTGGTTGAGACCGCTGGAGGCCCGGCCTGTTTGGCAGAGGAGGGTCTGGTCTGGGAGCTGAGGCCACTTGCCTGCCCTCGTCCATGTGTAGTGTCAGGACTGGGGTCCGAGTGCCCGGCCAGGCTGGCCAAATGCACCTGCTCATGAAGAGGCGTCTGGACTGTAGTTCTGCAACCCCACGAAAGGGCTTGTGGGCAAGAGGTCTCGGGGGGGCAGGGTAAGCTTTCCAGGTTTCCTAGGGTGGGCACTCTGCATGCACGTGGCCCCGCACCCCCTTCCTCAGAGCAGAGGTCCGCAGACCGTGGGTCTGGGTAGGGAGCAGAGCCCCACTGTGAACCCACCCCAGATGGGACCTGTGACCCAGGGGCATCTGGGAACTGCCCACCACCTAGAAGGGGCGGGGTGGGCTTCTGTCGGGGAGGGCACCACCGCCAAGGCCTGAGAAAGAGCCTCCACTCAGATAAAGGCTCCGGGTCCCCAGACAGAAACTGGTGTTTTTGTTTGAGCTCATCATCACCCACCCCAACGGGGCAATCAGAGGATGGGCTAGAGTTGGTGGGCAAAGAGTAGATGAGCCCCTAGCTCTGCACCCGTGGAGGGGTTGGGGCGAGCCACCCTGGGGGAGAGGGGTCCCACCTGGCTCCGCACATTCCACCAGCCTCACCTGGCTCAGGGACTCTGATTTCCCGCTAAGTGGTCACACTGGGCCACAATCTTTCCAAGTGATGCGCATGTGCGGTGGGGGTGGGAGCCTGTCCCGAGAAAGCCCCTCAGGCCTTGACCCAGATCTCTGGTGGGGAGGGACGAGGAGGTGCCCCCCTGGGCCCTAGACGTGGAACAGGCCTGGCTGGGAGACCTCAGGGCAGAAGGGAGTCCTGCCAGTCCCCCTCCGGCAGGGTTGGGGCAGAGGGGAGGTGGGGCCACTTCCTGCCAGGGTCCGTCTCCTCTCCTGCCCCTGGGTCCACCCCTCTGGCCGGGCTCCCTGCACACCTGAAAGAGGACACAGAACTGCAGAAGGGCGTGCCCACAGGACTGGAGGCGCGTGGGGGCCTGGCTCCCAGCCTCACCCGCGGGGGCGGAGCCAGGACTCCCTGTCCAGCAGCCCTCTCCAGCTTCCCCTTTCCAAGATGGCTGGAGACCCTGGGGTCTGAAAGGCAGCCTGGCTGCCTCCAGTCCAGGGGAGGGAGCAGTGGCAGGAGCCAGACCCTGAGCTGCAGGACCACCACCCCCTCGTGCCCGGCCCATCAGCAAGGGTGACCCTGGAGTTTTCAGGAAGGCTCCCACCTCTTGGTGGCTCAGATGGTAAAGCATCTGCTTGCAACGCCGGAGATCCGGGTTCGATCCCTAGGTCAGGAAGACCCCCTGGAGGAGGGCATGGCAACCCACTTCAATATTCTTGCCTGGAGAATCCCATGGACAGAGGAGCCTGGTGGGCTGCAGTCCATGGGGTCACACAGAGTCGGACACACCTGGGTGACTAACCCTTCCCCTTTCACTTCTCCACGTCTGCGTCCACACGCTAGGGCCGGGGTGCCAGGTGGTGGTGCCCAGCAGAGGCAAACAAGGGTTCCCACCCTGCTCGGCCCCGAAAGAGACATCACCAGGGCCCCTCTTCCTCGGTGGCCGGCAGGCAGCCTCTCCCCAGACCTGGCCCAGCAGCTGCCCCAGCGAACCAGACTCAGAAGGGGCCCTCTCCTCCGAGGGCATCTGTGGCCTGGCCTGGCCTGGGCCAACTCGGTCCTTGGCCAGCCTCCAAGGTCACTGGGGGTGGAGGCCGCCTGGGACTCGTGGAAACATGAATAACAAGTTTAGGTTTTTTTTTCCAGTTTTACAACCTGGATATAGGCTTTCAAACGGCCTCACCGCCCAGAGAGGTGGGGGTCTGGCTTTATGAGGGGAGCGGGGCTTCCCCAGGCACGCACACACTCCCTGCCTTCTCCCCAGGACTCCCTCCCCAGGGAGCCTCTGGCCGTGAGCGATGATGCCGGGAGGCCCAGGGTCTGTCCCTTCGGCTCATAGAATAGTGATTCTGGCCTCCCTCATTGATCTCTCTGAGATTTTAAAGCAAATTTTATTTGTTTGGGGTTTCTAGTCATTAAGTTAAAACCAGTAAAATAGAACAAAATCAATACCTGTAGGATGCAGCACAGCCCGACGATGTAAAAGAGGCAGAATAAATTGCAGCCAGGATTTGAGCTGGGGGAAGGGCCCTGGGCACATGTGTGGACGGCGCACGCCCTGGGGGATCTTCCCCGACCTCAAAGGGAACCCATGGGGTTGGTGGGATGGAGTGGGTTTCTTGGCCGGGTGTCCTCAAGCCCTCTGTTCACCAAAAATTCAGAAGCTGGGGAATGTGAGCGCGTGACTCAGCTCCTAGGAAGCACTGAGCTTTGCAGATGGTGCCAACCACACAGGCTGCCCACTGCCTGGGTCCCTGAGGAGGACCCAGCCGGGACATGGCCCCACCCTGTGCTGGTCTGACCTGCCGTTCACTGGGCACCACCCTCCAGGGCTTTATCCACTTGGGCGCCTGCCCCCACACCCCTGGGAGGAGGGCACCAACTTGGCTGAATGCCTTGAGGTGGGCACTGGGCACTTGACCAGAGCCAGATGAGGGCAGGACTAAGCTTCAGAGCACAGAGATGACCACATGGATGCTCCCCCACGCTGCAGGGCAGGGACTGATGTTCTCAGACACCACGTGGGATGGGTGGGGCCAAGGATGGCTGATGAGCTGTGCCAGGAGCGGGATGGGGGAAGGGGGCACAGGTCCCAGCAGGGAGGAAAGCTGGCTGAGTCCCTCAGCCTGAGAGTTTTCAGAAGCGTCTCACCCAGGAGCCACACGTGTGCCTCTGTCCATAGGAAGTGGCTACAAAGCCCACAGCCTCTGGGGTCTAAAGCTTAGCGGCTTGCAGGACAAGAGGGAAGGTGGGCAGGTGGCCTGGACCCAGCCTCTACTCATAACTCACACACTGTACAATTCGCCCAGCTGGAGCGCA
The DNA here is from genome assembly GCF_002263795.3 of Bos taurus. Lineage (NCBI taxonomy): Eukaryota > Metazoa > Chordata > Mammalia > Artiodactyla > Bovidae > Bos > Bos taurus. The sequence goes on along the minus strand of NC_037338.1, from coordinate 103,635,407 downwards.
CAGGTCAATGGTTTTTAGTATATTCACCAAAGTGAGCAACCATAGTGTTACGTGCTAAGTCGCTTCAGTTGTGTCCGGCTCTTTGCGACCCCATGGACTGTAGCCTGCCAGGCTCCTCCGTCCATGGGGATTCTCCACGCAAGAAGAATGGAGTGGGTGGCTGTGCCCTCCTCCAGGGGATCTTCCCAACCCAGGGATCGAACCGTCGTCTCTTGCGTCTCTGCAACGGCAGGTGGATTCTTCACCACTCACCCCAACGGGAAGCCCATGCCACGATCAGCAAAGTCAATTATTGAACGCTTTGAATCATCTTGAAAAGAAACCCTGGCGCGGGCTCCAACGAGGACGGCCTGGCAGGCATTGTGCTGTGTGAAAAGGCCCAAGCGAAAAGATCAGTCCTGCGGGACACACCCCTGTGAGGGCCTAGAGGAGTCAAACCCAGGGAGAGAGGAAGGAGACGGGAGTGGAGGGTGGGGTGGGTGGCAGGAGGGGAGGGGAGCGAGTGACTCGTGAGGACAGGGCTACAGTCTGGGGAGATGCGAGACCAGAGACAGACGTGGAGATGGCTGCACCACAGCGCGTGCATGCCTGAGAACCCCGAGCTGTGTGCTCGGAGGAGGCTGAGGAGGCGGATCTTACGTCATTGTACTGTACAACAGTGTGAAAAATGATAGAAGGAAAGAAGTCTCGCACCTATTAGCTCTCACCCCAGTACCCCATCCCTCCCAGCCCCTGGCAATCACTGGCCCACATTTCACACTGAATGGGATCCCACAACACGCGGCCTTTCATGTCTGGCTCCTCTCGGTCAGCGTCGCGTTTCCGAGGTCCATCTGCATTGTAGGGGTCGGGGCCTCATCCCATTTCATCACCCAGTAATGTCCCCCCAGTGGATGGACGCCGTTCTGTTTGTATCCACTCATCACATGATGGACATCTGGGTTGTTTCTGCTCTGACCTTTGGACATAAAGCCGCTGAGGTCACTCGTGTGCAAGCTCCAGCGTGGACATGTGTTTGCAGCTCTCTCAGGTGTGGCCCCGAGAGAGGAACTGCTGGGCAAACGCTCCGTCTGTGCTATAGTGTTGCAGGAACCCCCGGAATTGTCCAAGCCCGACCTCTATTTTTTTTTTTGACTGCGCTGGGTCTTGCTGCACAGGACCTTTCTCCAGCTGTGGGAGCTGGGGCCACTCTCTGGTGGGGGCGCAGGGGCCTCACATTGCGGAGGCTTCTGTTGCTGTGGAGACAGGTTCTAGGCATGTGGGCTCCGGCCGTTGCAGCACGTGGGTTCCAGAGCGCAGTGCTCAGTAGTTGCGGGGCTCGGGCTTAGCCGCTCTGCAGCATGCGGAATCTTCCCAGACCAGGGATTGAACCCTTGTCTCCTGCATTGGCAGGCGGGTTCTTAACCACTGGACCATCAGAGAAGCCCTCCAACCTCTGTTTTTAAAAGGTAGTTTCAGGATTCATCCTGATTAGGGGGGAGCGTTTCCCTTTACAGCTGTTCTCACTGCCAGGAGGACCACTGCGTATCGGACAGGAGGGTGACCGGAACTTCGAGGTGTTTAGAAATGAGAGACGGCAGCCCCACGCCCTGCCCGGGACGGTCCAGGTGCCTAACCTCACAGGTGAGCATGGGGCCCACCACTCCTGTCTTCTCTCAGACCATGAATGGAGTGTTTTTTGCTGCAAACACAACTGGTTATCTTGCCTCCCCTGCTCCCCTTGGCCATCAAGCCCCAGAGCCGCCATCAGCTGGCACTCTGCCCTCTGGGGGGGTGCTCACCGTGGTGGGGTCCCCGCAGGGCAGGCCCACTCCTCTCTCTTGCACTGGGAGAAAGCCTGGGGCAGCCGCTCCACCCAACTCAAGGCCCCTCTGAGTCAGAGCACGTGTCTTCCAGGACCTCTGGCGGAGACACCCGCCCACCCCCCAGGCCAGGCATGCGGAGGCCAGGGTCCCTGTAGGCCTGTGTGCTGTAGAGTCTCTAGAAACCCAGCAGGGCAGTGGGTGCGGGAAGCGGGGGCTGCCCGTCTTTCCCGTTAGGAAAACTGCCTGATTGAGGGGAGCCCCCAGCTTGGATGGGAATCTTCCACCGACAAAACCTAAGTTGCGTGTTGCGGTGGAAAGAGGGTGGGGGGAGGGGGGAGGGAGGGGGCAGCTCTCCAGGACGCTTTTCCTTTTTGTCCATCCAATTCCAACCCAGCCCCCTCCCGGAATTCGGGAGCGCACAGGATGGAGGAGTTTGGCGCTTGGATTCCACAGAAAATTAAATCAATTACCAAGTCTAATAACGAACCCCAGGTTTTTAATTAAAGGAAGCTTAATTAAAGGGCGAGCCCAGCTCTGTCAATGCTCTGATCTGGCCCAGGGGGGGCTGGGAGCATCTGAGGAGCCCACGTCGGTGCTGCTCAGGGGGCGGGTAATGGACGGGCTGCCCGCAGCGGCCGGGGTCGGGGCGTGGCGCTTCAGGACAGCAGGTGTGATGACGGAACGGTGTCGCCCTGCAGACGCTCAACGTCTCCTGGCCCAGCTGGAAAGACCCTGGAGTCGCCTGGCCATTTGACAGAGGAGCCGAGGCGTCCGAGAGCCAGCGGCAGCTCGAGGTTGCAGGGCAACCTCAATGCTGGGCCCAGGGCCCCCGGCGACCGAGTCCGGCCAGCCCCGCTTCTTAAGGCGGCCGCGTCTCCTGGGTCTCATTGGCACCCACATCCAGCCTGGTCCTTTATGCCTACAGCTCCCTGCAGAGCCCCAGGCAGGGTCCCCCTCCACCCACTCATCGTCCCCTGCCCATCTGGGCTCCTCATGCTCTCCTGGCCCTGAGCCCAGCGTCTTAGCCATCAGCAGAAGCAAAGTCCTGGCCTGGCCAGAGCTGTAATGCGCCCATAGAAGGTCTGTGCCAGAGTCTGGACGCTGGGTACCAGCCCCACGGGGCCTCAGACCGCCCACTGCCCCACCCCAGGCACTGAACTCCACGGAGGGAGTGGGAAGGGATGGCTGCCTGGGCGGCAGGGGGCCAGGGGAACAGGCCTGGGGGCTTTGCAGGGGTGCAAGTGGAGGCTTTACTTCAGAGGCTGGGGAAGGGCCCTAGAGGGCCCTGGGCAGAGAGTAGACTTGCATCCAGTCATCCAGCCATCACAGAACTGTGCTTGTGACCTTTCGTCTCTTCTGTAAATCAGAGGTTTAACAGTGGTGTTTCCTGAGGTGGCCAGGCAGATCAAAGATCATCCTGGGCAGGTAATGGATGGGAACTCAAATCAAAGCAGCCAAGTTGACTAAGAGGTCCCAGGAGTGCCCCTCCAGACCCTTCAGTCCCCGCCTCCTGGGCTCATGACCTCAGGAGGCGCATGCTGTTTCTGCTGAATGCCCACTCACCGTCCCGGGCGGCCCCAGGGCCTGGAGCAGGCCCCTCACTCTACACCCTTAGCACCAGCGGTCTGATTCCAGCTCACAGTCCCAGCTGAAACATCTAGAGGGAACCCAACCTCCCGCCCTGATGGCTTTGTGCATCCAGCTGTGGGACCCCTGCAGGAGTGGCCAGGCCACCTGCGTCCCTCCGGCCTCTCCCTTCCCCTGTGCAGTTCCCTGGCCCCCTCCCCGCCCCGTCCTCAGGCCCTGGGCTCAGGAGCACGTCCCTGCACCCCACCCAGGCCCCCAGAACCTGATTGATGCTGACTCTCTGAGCTGGAAACGTCCTACCCTGGGCGTCAAGAACTAAACAGCACAATAAAAAAAAAAAGAACCTTCACTGCGATTGTCTGATCTAAATTTATTTCATAACATGCAGAATTAATAAGATACTGGCTTTAAGGCAACCATGGCAACCGAATGCAGAAAAGCTTGTCCCGGCAAATAGATGAATTCATAAATAACCCTGAAGTGCTGATATCAACAGTCGCGGGACCCTGCGGCAATGTTAATGGAGTGCCTCACCCCTGTGCCCGCGTCCAGCCAGGGCTGGGCAGCACGCCCCCACCCCGGGGGGATGGTTCCCCAGCTGTTACCATGAGCTGGCAGGAGGGGCTGAGGATTCCGTGGCTGGTCAAATGTAGGAGGGCCTTTGTGGAGCTCTGGCTCCCTCGGGGACCCTGTCTGCAGATAAGTGGCCCTGGGGCGGGGCGGGGGGCACAGGTGAGCCACGCTGTCTCCCCATGGTTCTGACAGCCAGCTGGTGCGGCCTCCGGTCCTGCCCCCAGGGCAGCAGTCGACGCACGGGAGGAAGCATTTGTTCATCCATGGAATCATTCATGCGCTCGGCAAAAGAAAGCGGGCACAGCAGCAAGCGAGGCCAGCCAGGCAGGCGCGCCAGGGGGCGCCACTGGACACACAAGCGGACTGCCCCCCTCGGAGCAGCCGCTCGGCACTTCGTGACCCCTGCTGTAGGCTCTCCCACCTTGACCGGGAACCAGCCGGGCACCTTGCCTCCCAGTGGCCTACAGTTCTCCCTGTCCTGGTTCTTCCATTTGGCTATTTACAACCAAACAGCTCAGGAGGGCCACGATTCAGCCCCATGGAGGGGCCACTGTGCTGCCCGGCTGGCCAACCGAAGGACGTGGCTAAGCCTTGCTTCCCGGGAGTGGGTCCTCTGCGTGGAGGCTGGTGCTGCCTCCGGGACCTGCGTGCCGAGGTCAGTGGTCAGTCTCTGCCTGGCTGGCCTGTCCTGAGGGCACGCGTTCCTTCATTCCCGAAGCCACGTCTCGTCATCCAAGTGTGCGAATCCTGGACCTGGCCTGGCCAGACTCCCTAGAGAGACTCCAGAAGGAAAGGAGAAAGCCGGGGATCAGCCCGAGTAAGGGGAGGGCTGAGCAGGAGGAGCACAGGAACTTTACGGCAGCGAAACGGTTCTGTGTGATGCTCCAGTGGTGGACGCAGGACATCATACTGGTCCAAGCCCTTAGAACGCAAGACTCTGAGAGTGGACCCTACGACACTGCGGACTTTGGGTGATGCTGACTGTCAACATGGGCTCGTCAGCTGTGATCAATGGATGGCTCCGGTGGGAGATAACAGGGGAGGGTGCGCACGTGGTTGGGGGGCATGCGGGCCATCTCTGTACCTCCCTTTCAATGTTTGCCGTGAGCCTGTAACTGCTCTAAAATGATGGTCCACATATACACACCTAAAGTGACCCCATCAGGGCTCACTTTTTAACTGAAGTGCTTCTGCAGAACTATTTATGAGAAGCCTTTCTTAGCTCAGCCGGAGGTCGCCCCAGACCTAATGAGCTACCCTTCTCAGGCGCGCAGGTCTGCAGGTCTCCCTTGTACCTAGAAGACTCCTCTGCCCAAGAGACGTGTGTCTCAAACCTGAGGAGCTTTCCAGACACGGTGGGCAGAGGTGGGGCTGTCTGGGGTGGGGGCAGACCCAGGCTATGCCCCAAACTCCCTGGGGGAGGGGAGCCGGAGTCACTTAACCAGAGCTGGGAGACCACCCACCAGACACCTGGGCCGGGAAATCTGTGGTTCGCTCCTGCAAGGCTGATGGCCCCCACCCCCCAACATTCTCAGCAGCCTTACAGCGTTCCCCGCCTCCGGGGTCCAGACTAGCGTGGGAGCAGCCCCATTCGCCTCCTTTAATAGGGGGGCTCATAATGCCCATCCCTTCGAGGTGGGGGCGCCTCCACCCTGGCAAGAGGGGACTAGTTTATCAACCTCCTGGAGCCAGGACCCCAGCCCCGCCTTACCCGTCCTGGACCTGTGCAGTCAGGCTTCTTCCCCCGTCCCTTCTCTGCGTGTGCGTGTCTGTCTGTCTGTCTCTTCTCTCTACACAAAAGCCCAGGCCTCTGTTGAGAGGCATCCCCCATCAGGGGTGTCCCTGTCCCCACCCCCTACGCCCCATCTGATGATGGCTCATCCTGTTTCAGGAGGAAGGCCGCTGGGGGTGGGAGGTTCTCAGCGCTGAAGGTGGGGCTGCGGAGCGAGCCCGCCCACCCCCATCCCCGCGGATCCGGAGAACCAGGTGTCCCAGAAGCCGGTGGAAAGGGAGAGGCCGCCCCCTAGCGCCGCCGGAGGAGCGCGGTTCTCGGCGGGAGGGAGACACGCCTCCCCCCCTCCCCCACCGACGGAGTGGGTCCGTCCAGGGAGGTCTCTCGGCCGGTCCGAAGGGCGGGTGGGGACCCTGGAGTGGCCGGGTCAGGACGCATAGCCCTCCTCTTGGCGCTGCCTTCGCCCCCCACCTCCGAGTGCCCCCACTTGCCCTGGTCCCGGGGTTCCCATGTACAGGGGGATACGAGTTCCTCCTGGGATCAGCGCTCTGTTCACTGCCCCCTCAAAAAAAAGCCTGGGCTCCTGGTGCGGCTGCACCCGACTCGCAGCAGCGCACCCCTCCTCTTGCTGACGCCCCAGGGCCCGGGAGAGACCGGCGACGGGGAGCGCAGGCGACGCCCGGCGCCGGGATGCTCCAGCGTGCCTCCGGGTGCGCGGGGTGCGCAGGGGGGCCCCGGCGCCCTGCGCGGTCAGCGGTGGTGGGCAGGGGTGCCTGGCGTGCTCCGGTCGCCCGGCGCCCGCGCTACCTCGGGGAGACCTCTGCCGCCGCCCGAGCGCGCATCCCGGCCCGGGGGCGCTCCCTGCCGGCCGCCGCGCGCACCAGCCAGGCTGAGCCCCGGCAGCAGAGCTGCGGGCGCCTCTGTCCCCCCACCCCCAGGGCGGGCCAGGCCTCCGGTGCTGCGGCTCCATCACCCACGCCCTCGGGGCTGAGCTGCCTCACTGCGCAGGCGCGGAGGTGCGCACCTGCTCCTTTGAGACGCTCACCTGTCCTTGTTCTTACCGGCAGGAGGGTGAGTGTTTGGCGGTATGTTTTCTTCCTCTGCCGGTTATAAAACGATGGTGGACCTCGGTTCACACACTCTTAGGTCGGTGACAGTGGGTCGCTGCCCTGTAGTGAGAGTTGATGCTATGACTGTCTCCATTAAATGAAGGGAACCAGCGCCGGGACCATCAGCCCATAAGGGAAAGGGCCCTTGCCAGCCACCTGCCCTTAACTCCTGGGAGCGGGCAGGGAGGGCTGCGGGAGGCTGTCCCTTCAGACCCAGACCATGGGAGAGGGGAGCCCCACTGAGTATGCCACACAGCATCGACACACAAGGTGAGTGCACATGAGCCAGTTTGTGGCCGCCTTCAGGACACGCTGGATCCAGCCGCCTGAGTCCTGGGCCTGAGACCCTGAGCATTCTCAGGCAGCACGGCTCTCAGGGCCCTTGGACAGGGGGGTGGAGGTGATGGAGGGAGGTGCCCTGGTCCGCTTCAGCGTCAGCCGGGCACTGATAAGAGCTGATGCTTGCGTGGCCTGCCCCCACCCCCGACGGAGGAGGGTGCTCCATGGGTGCTGAGACCCAGAGATGCAGCCAGGACAGGAAGGCCCCGAGGGCGCTCTGGACCCGCCAGTGCTTGGTGAATGGGCTCAGGAGCGTCCCTTCATGGGGGACACTGACCCCGGGACCCAGAGGCAGTTTCTGGGCAGTGGGGGTTAGGGGTGGGGAGAGGGGCACGCAGCTTTTGCTGTTCTTCCCGGAGGGTCAACAGGCCAGTCCCTAGGACCCTTTTACTGCTCACAGCGCCTCCATGCTGGAATCTCAGAGTCCAGGAGCCTTGCATCTCCATAGAGCGGGGACCCCACGAGGAACCTGGCCAGGTGAGCGCCACCCAGGCTGGGGCTGCTGTCTCTGCCAGCCAGGAAGCTGGATGGGGCCGGGATCCCCCAGCACAGGCCTGCCTCCAGGGGCACGTATTGACGGAAGCTTCTGTCCCTCCCCAGGTTCATTTATTTCCTTGCACTAAATTCTCAAACCCCAGCAGGGCTGGAAGGTCTAGGACCCTTAACCAGGCTGGAGAGCTTCTAGAGGCGCAGAAAGAAGCTCAGAGTCCCAGTGGAGGCAGCTGCAGGAGTTTGCTGGAAACATCTGGAAGGATATCTGGTGTGATGGGGAGGGACAGGTCAGTTTCAAAGGCATTAACCTGGCAGGGACGCATGCACACCTCAGTGGACATCTGCACAAGGCCACCCACTCGGCCTGTGTGAGGGCTGAGGTCGGGCTGGGACGTCAGGCCCGAAGCCCACCATCCACACAGGGACAGCACTCTTCCAGGGCCTCTTATGCAAACTCAAAAGCACTTAGGAATATATGTTTTTAATGCCCTCTCTTTTTCTTTTCCTTTTTATTGTGATAAAATATACACAACCCAGGAGAATTTCCTGTCAATCAGGTGGTTCGGACTCTGAGCTTCCACCGCAGGGGGAGTGGGTTCAGTCCCTGCTTGGGCAACTAAGATCCCACGTGCCCAAAAAACCCCCAAGGAAACCAGGACAAGGACATCCACCATATGACATAGTTATTAACTGAAAAAACCTAGATCCATATGGGATAAGTTAAATTATCAAAAACACATAACACAAGCCTTATGATCGTAACCATTTTTAAGTGCACGGTTCAGTGGCACTGAGTCCATGCCCATTGTTGTGCCACCGTCACCACCGTCCATTTCCAGAACTTTCTCAAACTGACACTCTGTCCCTGTTAAAGCCTCACGCCCCCTCCCTTGCCCCAGCCCTGGCCCCACCGTCTACTTCCGGTCTCTGTAGGGTCTGACCCCCTGTGTGCGTGCCTGTGTGCTAAGTCCGTTCAGTCATGTCAGACTCTTTGTGACCCCGTGGACTGTAGCCCACCAGGCTCCTTGGTCCATGGGACTCTCCAGGCAAGACTATTGGAGTGGGTTGCCGTGCCCTCCTCCAGGAGATCTTTCCAACCCAGGGATCGAGCCCCAGTCTCATGTCTCCTGCATTGGCAGGCCGATTCTTCACCACCTTGCCCTCCCACGAGTGGGATCACACAATCCTTGTCTGCCGTGCCGACTCATTCCACTGAGCACAGTGTTCTCCGGGGCCCGTCTTTTGCTGAGTGAGTTCGGTGCCCTATGGGCGGACCATCCAGGAAGCACGCTGTTCTTTGACCTCAGTGGCCCTCAGTGAATTTGCTGAGACCATCCTGAGCTCAGACACCGTGTTCCAAATAAGTGTCCCCCTCTGCCGTGTCTCAGACCACCACCCTTTGCGCTTCTACAGAAGCCCACTCCGCTGAAGCCCCAGGACAAGCAGCTTGCAGCTTTCCTCCGAGGCATGGACACTCGGGGGTTTGCAGTAAAGAATCTGGCTGAAATGTAGGAGACTCAGGTTCCATCCGTGGGTGGGAAAGACTCCCTGGATAAGGTAATGGCACCCCCCTCCAGTATTCTCGCCTGGGAGATCCCATGGACAGAGGAGCCTGGCGGGCTTCAGTCCAGCGAGTCGCAGAGTCGGACACTACTGACTAAATAACAGCAAACATGACCCCATTCCCAGGAGCCTGCGCCTGTATCGGCAAGAGCAGGCGAGGGGTGGCAAAGGCAGAGCCTCAGGTGGGGAGTCCCCGCCACCAGCCCAGAGCCTCGACCCTCACTCTTCTGTGGCTGCAGAGACAGCAGGTGTCCAGCCACGACAATTGTCAGGGGCTCTAAGAAGTTGGCCAGCATCCGCACTGCATCCCAAGGGAAGAGAAATGGATGTGCACCCAGCTTTATGTGCCAGGGTGTCCATCACAGAACTGTGCACGATACCAAAACACTGGGGTCAGTGCCCGTGTCCGGTCAGAGAGGAATGATGAGGTAAGTGACAGAACATCGTGTGCTGGGATACACGGGCCCAGATCTATGAAGAGTGGCTGCTGTCATGGAAAATGTTCCTTTTGAAAGGCCAAGTGGGAGAGTTGTGCAGTCACTTAGCCGTGTCTGACTCTTTGCAGCCCCCATGGATGGCAGCATGCCAAGCTTCCTTGTCCTTCATCATCTCCCAGAGTTGGTGATGCCATCCAGCCATCTCATCCTCTGTTATTCTCTTCTCCTCCTGCCTTCAATCTTTTCCAGCATCGGGGTCTTCTTTTAAGGAGTCAGCTCTTTGCATGAGGTGGCCAAAGTATCGGAGCTTCAGCTTCAGCCTCAGTCCTGCCAATTCACGTTCACTTGATTTCCTTTAGGATGGACGGGTAGCAGGACGCAAACCCAGGTGCCCAACAGAGTCCCACTTCTGAAAAACAAAATACTAGAGCCCTTTGCCAGCAGAAAGCAGGCGCCAAGGAACACAGCGTGTCCTCCTGTGTCCCAGGGCAGAGCCAGGCTGGTCCCCAAGGGACCAAACAGGGCAGCTGGGGAAGCAGGGAAGACACAGAGTGTGCTGATGGTTAAGAGAGGCCCTCTGCCAAAACGTGGGGCTCTGGGGTGGGGTGGGGGTCCCGAGGTGGGGTCCCGAGATCCGGGCATCAGTCAGGAGCTCAGACTGAAGCCCCGAGTGGCCCACGAACCCCTGTTCAGCCCCACAGGTGCACACCAGCCTCCCTCTCTCTCCGTGTTTGTGGGTGCTTTCCTTTCTCATCTGCTAGAATTACACAAGAAGCAGGTGTGGTTCTGGTTGAAACAGACTCACCAGATTTTACAAGAAAGAAACAAAGACCCTCCACAAAGACACAGTCCTCCCTTAAAGCATAAAGCTTTGTGGAGGTCTCCTTGGTGACTTCTCCAGTCTGGATGGTCTCGTTGTATGAGACAGTCTCCGGCAGGTACCAAGAGAAATGGGCACACAGCTCCGTCAGACTGGAAGCAAAGTGATGGGGAGACGAGACTGCCCGGGTCCACACCGCACAGTGCGCTTGGTGAGCTCAGCTCCGTGCCTGCCTTGGGTCAGGCCTCGAGCAGAGGACACCTCCTCCCCCTTCAGGCCTTGGCCCAGGGCACGGGTCCACCCCTACCTGATGGCCTGCCACCACCCTCCCCCACGAAATGGGTAAAACACAGTTTAATTAAAAAACCTTCATTTAATCAAGAATCAAAGGGAGGAATGGGCAGATCCTGAGAGAACCATTCCCAGTCCGTCCCACTTCCCTTTGTTCTAGAAAAGACTAAGGAGCCGGCACCCACATCGATGGCGTGAGCGCCGGGGCTTCTGGAGCCAGGCCAGACCAGAGTGGGTGTGGTTCCTGGTGGTGACGTCCAGGCCTGGCGAACCAGGTGACACGCGCGAAGGCCACCACCGCAGCCCCAGGGCAGCAGCTAACGGGGACGCGAGCAGAGGGCCTGGCTGACTGGCTTCGCCGCCAAGATGGGAATGGGAAAGGCTGCCCAGGGGAGAGGCGGGCCTTGACCTCCCAGTCCTGTCCAGGCTGGCTCTGCCCTGCTCCCCGGGGCGTGCCTGCACAGCCATCCATCATTTCTGGGCTTCCAGATTATTCTGGAGCTGATTAAATTAGCAAATGCAATCACAATCTGAAGCAAGTTAATTGAGAGAATTTATTTGGGCCTGACAGTTTTATGCATGTTTGATGAAGTATTATAAGGTTTATTTTTGATTTTGCATAATTTACCTTTAAATCCTGCACTGGGGGGCCCATCAACCATTAACGACCAAAATAAACCTCTTTTAAGATGCATCTATTTATGATTTATTTCTGAACGCAATATCCTCCAGGTTTTTTTGGTGCTGTTGCCAAACTGACAAATATGTTAAAAGTAACATTTTGAGCCACTGCGCTCACCCTGTAAATCTTCTGGAACGTATACAATTCATTAAAAGTTTTGAACGAAGTACAAGTTAGCATTTATATTGCAACAAGTGACATATAAATGCCTGTGTTTGTCTTCCAGGCCCGCCATAAAACATATCCACCCCGCCGGGGCTCCTCCGAGCCAGACAAATCGCCCACGCTCTGGGGGATGATAACTCTGCCACCAATCTTCCCTCCTGTCAGCACAAAACTGTTCAATCAACAGGAGTGTGAGCTGTGTCTTTTGTGAAATTAGCACAGGAGGAAATACAACCTGGGCTGGGGACTGGGGCCGTGGGTGCAGGAAGGGGCCAAACCACTGTGGGCGATGACCTTGAACACACGCCTTGCCTGCCGGCTTCTCGGCCTGAGTCTGGGTCTTAGGAGGGCACATCCGTGAGACGGCAAGCATACTGCCCAGGAGGAAACCAAGGCCACCAAGACGCCGGGCTGTGTGGTCTCCTCCTTCCCACGGTGAGAGGCTGAGTCCCAGTCTGGGAGCTCAGACCCTGGCAGCTCCGCGTGGACTCTGCACCCTGAGGTCCTCACTCACAGCCACTGGGGATGAGACCTCCAGCTCACAGGTGGAGGCTGGACACCTAGGGAGGTTACGTAGATTAGCCCACCCACTGAGGAGCCTGGGGGAGGTGGGCGGGGGCGCTGGACACACTTCTGAAATCAGGGCAAGACTGTCACCGATAAACTATAATCCAGGTGCCGATCCAGCCCGCCCTCCTCACCACCCCCAAGCCTGTAGCCAGTGTCCAGCTCGATCTGCTTTCCCTCCAATGCCCCTTACCCCTGCACTGGGCACCCAGGCGGGCCGGAATGGAGCCGGGCAAGCTGATGCCCGTGGATGTCACTGGGCGATACCAGGCTGAGGCCACTCCCCCCACCTGTATCCCCAGTTTTGGATGCCCAGTACAGGGCAGGCACTTCATCAACCAAACAACCAACCAACGAACGCAAGCAGAACTGGGCCTGTGGTGGGCCAGACACTGGGGCTACAGAGGGTGGGATGGGGGCGTGGGCATGGGAAGCCTCCCTGCCAGGCAACACCATGCTGAGACCGAGTGGCCAGGTCATGCCAGCCTTGGACTTAGAAGAATGGAGGACAGCCAGCTGGTGGGGGAGTCAGGAGGAAGGGAGGCCGAGGCGGGAGGGGGGCCCTGCGCCCCTCCCCAACTGTCTCGGAGACACAAGCCAGCGGCACAGAGGACTCTGCCCAGTTAGAAACTGGTGGACCAGAGCTGGAGCAGCAGGATGGGGCTGCAGCAGCTCACGATCTGACGCCGCTCTGCCCTCTGTAAACGCCGTCCACGGGGTCTGTGGCGTCCCTGGTGGCTCAGAGGTGAAAAAATCTGCCTGCCAATGCAGGAGACGCAAGTTCAATCCCTAGGTCGGGAAGAGGCCCTGGAGAAGGGAATGGCAACCCCTTGTATTCTTGCCTGGAGAATCCCATGGACAGAGGAGCCTGGCGGGCTACAGTCCATGGGGTCGCAAAGAGTCACACGTGACTGAGCGCACACGCCTGCACACACAAGTCTGTGGTAACCTCTGGGGGCTCAGCCGGCCCTCGTGACACACCGGCCAGGGTCCACCTGGAGGAGAGGGGTGTCCTGTCCGGGGTCACGGGGGTAAAGGAGGAGTCACATCAGGGATGAGAGGCCGCCCAGATAGGCTGGGGTTCCGTAACCAAGGACCAGCAAGGGAGTGAGACCAGTGCCGATCAACAGAGATGTCTGCAGGGCCTGGAGGAGACGGCCAGTACGCATGCCTGTGTTAGCACGGGTGGTGTGGGTGGTGGGTTTACCCCAGGTTTGGGAGTCAGGCCTGACTTGAACTAAAAAAACCTCTTTCCTCATCTGTAAAAGTGGAGGCAAGACGACTTCCCTTGAAGGCGGTGATGAGGATTTGAAATGACACGTTCGCTCAAACCACTGGGGGATGTGACCAACCTCCCCACCCTGGTGTGGTAAAACAGCACCCGTTTCATTGCGCTCACAGGGCCCAGACAGGGCTTCCCTGCTCTGTGCCACCTGGGGGCTCAGCCGGGCAGTCTCAAGCGGACGAGTGACCCAGAGAGCTGGGGTCAAAATCCCCCAGAGAGTCACCCACTCACGGGTGGGATGCCCCAAGGCTGAGCTCGGCGGGGCCACCCATGATGGGCTGGCCCAGTGCCCCACGTGGGCCCGCGTCTCAGGGCGCCATGACTGGGGCTTCCAAGAGCGTCCCCGAGGCTGAGGACGAGGCTGCACAGCCTGGAATCACACAGTGTCACGTGGCCTCAGGATCTGGTCACTAAGGCAGCCCAGAGCCGAGGGGAGGGAATTCGTCGACTCCAACTCTTTTTTTTTGGTGGTGGTGGTTTTTAGTTTTACTCCCTCGAGCACAAAATCATTTTCACACATTCTTTTTTTTCTAACTATCCTTTTTTAAAATATTCTTTTCCATGATGATTTACCATCGGATACTGACTACAGTTCCCTGTCCTGTACAGGAGCACCTTGCTGTCTAGCCACTCTCTATAGGAGCTTCGCTGCTGACCCCAACCCCCCCTCCAGCCCTCTCCCAACGCCCTCCCCGGGGCAACCGCCAGTCTGTTCCCTGTGCTCCTGAGTCTGCTTCCGTTTCACACACAGGTTCGTTGGTGTCGTATTTTAGATTCCACATCTTATGGTATTTGTCTTTCTCTGTCTGACCTTTGGTATGATCATCTCTAGGTCCGTCCATGTTGCTCCAAATGGCATGTCATTCTTTTTTGTGACCGAGTATATACACACCACGTTTTCTGTATCCATTCCTTTGTCGATGGACATTTAGTTGATTCCACGTCCCGGCTATTGTGAGTCGTGCTGCCATGAACACTGGCATGCAGGTATCTTTTTGAATTAGAGTTTTGTCCGCCCGTATGTCCAGGAGTGGCGCTGCTGGGTCATATGGTGGTCCGTCTCTTGATGGCGAGGTGACTGTAGGACCGCTCACAAGGACTCCACAATTGCTGAAGGCTACGCTGTTGGGGCCCTTGTGAGGATTAAACCCACCGTCCCGGGGTGGGAGGTCACACCAGCCCCGCCTGAGGACCGGACAGTTAGAACATGACTGCAGAGAGGTCGGTCCCTCCCCACACCCAAACCTGCAGGGCAGCCTGATGTCAGGGGTCACTCAGCCTCTACTGTCCTGGGTGGCAAAGAGTCATTCCATGTCTGGCCCCTGGAGTGACCGGATCCTTGCTCCCCAGCAAGCACGGGGACAGTGGAGGGTGGGGGTGGCTAAGACAGTCCCAACCTGGCGGTCTGCCCATTTACCATTCTCTGTGAGCCGTGTGACAAACACTTGTTTAAAGCAGGGGCAAACTAGGTTTTTGCAAAGGCAGAGAGGGGAGGGTAGGCCAATGGGCCTCTGCGGCACGAGGCTACTCAGCTCCACCGTAGCTCCACAGACAACTGGGAGCTGCTGGGACTCGGCCTGGTTTACAGCTCAAAGCCCCGATGGACTCAGGCCCTTCTCGGACCCTTCACTGGGTCTCAGGCCTGGCTCTGTGACACCTCGTGCACTGTTCCAGCAGGTGGCGCCCGGCCACCGCCCACATCACAGATGTCCTCCTGACGTGGGGGCGGGGGAGCGGGGTGCCTGAGAGGATAGCAACATGAGGGAGCCCCCGCTGGCCGGTCCCCCCTACCCCGCCAGGGGCAGCCTGCGAAAACCCACAGCACACGTCGGGGGTCTCCCCCGGCCCTGCCACTGAGCTGGCCCTGAGGACACAGCCTCATCTTCATCCTCGTGGCTCTGGACCTGGCGGTGGTCAGGCTGCAGATACGGCAGCTTCCAGCCCGTCTACTGAATGAATTAACAACAGAACGTAGCAGAGTGTGTGGTCAGGAGAAGTGCAGTTTGTGAAGCTTCTGGAGTTGTTTAATCGTGTGAGTGTGTGGACTAGGTCATGACGTAGAGAGACATCTATCTTATCGTGTGGCCTGTGGTAAGGAAACTGAGCCAGTGGGAGAGGCCGATCCATCAACGAATCTTTGAGCTTTTGAGGTGGAGAAAGGGTATGGTTGAGATTAGTCAGAACCACTAATTCCCACCAAGGGGAGGGGGTGGCCAGGGAAGGGGTGGCACACAGTTGGAGGCGGTCTCCCAGAGGTGGGGATAGTGACTGGGGTTTTAAAGGGTGAATAGGAGCTCACTGGGTGAGGCAGAGGGACAGAAAAAGCTAGTGTGAAGGGACAAGGACAGGAGCAAGGGGGCCTCCTCACAGGGCTGAGGAGGGGGCCTGGACAGGGCGTCTCCAAGGGACAGGGCTGGACCCAGGTCTGGGGAAGAAAACCAGCACCCTGGGTTAGGGTACAAAGCAGGGATCAACTGCAGAGGCCCAGCCACAGAGAAGATGCAGTTTAAGAATCACTTCTTCTCTTCCATCCTCTCCTGCTGCCCCCTGACCTGATCTGGGCCCCTTCCTCCCCTCTCCACCATGACCGCGTCAGACTCTCCTCACCAGCAGAGCGGCAGCTGAAGGGACAGAACCACCATGCGTGTTCCCAGGCACCATGCTCCACCCCTAGGACAGGGCGGGGCGAGGGCTGGCTGGGGTCAGGACGTGCACGCCTGGTGCCGGTGCTGGCAGGTAGGGGCTCCAGCCCTGGAGGGTCAGCCAAGGGGAGGTCAACACCCAACTGTCTTCGGTAAAGGATGCCCGAGGAACTGGCCTCTACTAGAGCAACCGGTGGCAAAAACAACGACCAAGACCAGGACCCCAGGCACTGGGGGTGCAACCAGCTTCTTCCACGTGTGGAAACAGATTCTCCACACCCGACAGAACTCAGGTGTTACTTGCCAACTACATCCAAGGAGCGTTGTTTCCCCTACCCTGACCTCGACCGGATTAAAACACTTAAACACGTCTACACCGACATCCTCTCTCTCCCAGGGTCCCTACATGGGACCTTGACATCTGTGGGTGGTGTCAACCAGTCCGTCCTGACTCCCTACATTTGGGGACCTTGGGTGGTGTCCCCACTCCGCTCCAGACTCGCCAGACGGCCAACACGCAGGGCCGGGACCGACACCAGCAGCACCACGACCGAGGGCTCTTTACAGACCGCAAGACCGTCACTGACCCAAGGGCGCGCTCCTGCGCACTGCCCACAGCCTGGGGCACAGAGGCGCATGCGCAGAGGAGCTGCTGGGGGAGGGGGGGGCGCCGATGCGCAGATCCCCTATCTGCGCATGCGCAGGACGGGCCGAGGCGCAGACCGGGTACCTGGGGCGGTGTTGTCCGGGGGTACGTCACGGGCCGCGCGTCGGGCGCATACGCACGCACGCACGCACGCACGCTCAGGGGGCAAGCGCCGAGTTCCGGGCGCCCGGGGTCGACGCCGAAAAGGGGGAAGGGAGGCGCTGTCCGTTTCGGCCGGGCGGAGCGGGGGCGGGGGCGGCGGGGGCGGTGTGAGGAAAGTCCTACGGTGGCCGCAGAGGGACGGCGCTACGGCTCCCACGCGGGGCCAAACGCCGCCGGCCGCCGGGCGCGGGAGCCCCTGTCCCTTCGGGGCGGCCCCGGGCCGGGACGCTTGAGGGTCCGGGCCGCGCCGTCGGCACCATGCGGCCGCCCAACTCCTGGAGCCCCGAGGGACAGGGGGGCTCGCGGCTCGGGACGCCGGCGCGGAGAGGGCACCCGGTGAGCAGGCGGGGGTGCCCGGGCGGGGCGGGGCGGGGTGGGGCGGGGGCGGCTCCCAGGGGCGCCATGGGTCGGCCCCGCCTCTGGGGGTCGAGGGCCTAGCACTCAGCGGGCGGGGGTTGGGGAGACGCGTGGGTGTCGCCCCGGCCCCCCACCTGGAAGCCCGTGGCGCAGACCCGTTGCCCGCGGGCAGATGGACAACGGGAGGATGGCTAGCAGCCCGCACCCGGCTACGACCCCGCAGGAGCACCGACGTCTAAGTGCCATCAGATGCTGTCAGACCTGGTTCTGGCTGCAGCCTGCGGGCAGGGCTGGGCCTGTGAGCAGGGGAGGGTGGACGCGCCCGGCCTCCCCTTTCCTCCCGCTCTGGCCAGAGCAGCACGTGGGCGGCCGGAGAGGGAGCTAGCTAGCACGAGCCCCTCTGCAGGCCCCCAGGCTGCACGCCACGTGACGGGAGGCCGATGCCCTAGGCAGCGCCTCCCCCGGGCCTGTCGTCAACTTGCCGCTCCGATTTTACGCATCCTGTACTTCCAGTTCTGTGTTTTCCAGACACGACCCAGGCACAGCTATAAACGGTAGTTGCTAGGCAAAGCCAGAGAGCCACTTGCTATTTTCTCCTCTCTGGTGGTCCAGTCCCATGACCTGCGATGACACCACTGGCCAGCCCTGGGCTGCCATCTCCTCCTCTGCCAGGCATGGGCAGCCTTTGCCCAGTAATGCTTGCTTCCTACAGCACCCCTGGGAGCCCAGTGCTGCTGGCATCCCCATGGTGCAGAGCAGGAATGGTCTCAGAGGGTGAAGTGACCTGCCCAAGGTTACTCTCCTAGTGAAGGACAGCACCGGGGTTCAGGCGCCGCAGGGGGAGCCCAGAGCCCTGCGCCAGCTGCCTGATCCCCAGCGCTTGGCCTGTCAAGTTGCTAAAGAGAGTGACCCGGTCAGCTCAGTGGGCACCCTCTCCCTCTTCCTGTCCTGTGCTGGTTGCCACCCAGGGGCTTATTCTCCCTGGATAAAGCAGCCACAGAAGTGCAGGCAGACTTGGGCATCCCAGTTAAAAGCCAGACGCTGAGTCCACTGCAGGGGACTCACCTAGCCTCTGGGGAGGGGGAGGCCCTTTCTCTCCTTTTAGCATTGACTGCACTGGGCGGGGGGGGGGGGGGGGTGTCTGCGCCCTCTGTCTTGACCCTTCTTCCTGGTGTCACTGGTGGAATTTCGGTTCCCACGTGACTGTGGGTCCCTTCGGAGTGTCCTCAGCCTTTTGAAAATGATAATTTAGTGGCTCTCCAGTCCCAGACTCCGTCTCCTGGCAGCCCTGGCTGTGTCCTGGCTGACCCGACTCCTCTTCGTGTCCCTCTCCCTGCAGGCCCCCGCCTCCCCTGGTGCTCAGCCTCGGCCGCCCAGGCCCAGGCGCCCACGACGCCTATGCTGACCGCCGCCGGGACTCCGCCGCCGCCTCGAGCTAGCACCGCCGCCGTCCGGACCCGATGCCGGTCATGCCCATCCCCCGGCGGGTGCGCTCCTTCCACGGCCCGCACACCACCTGCTTGCACGCCGCCTGTGGCCCGGCTCGCGCCTCCCGCCCGGCCCGCACCAAGTACAACAACTTCGACGTGTACGTCCGGGCGCGCTGGCTCTACGGCTTCATCCGCTTCCTGCTGTACTTCAGCTGCAGCCTCTTCACGGCCGCGCTGTGGGGCGCGCTGGCCGCCCTCTTCTGCCTGCAGTACCTGGGCGTCCGCGTCCTACTGCGCTTCCAGCTCAAGCTGTCGGCGCTGCTGCTGCTGCTGGGCCGCCGGCGCGTGGACTTCCGCCTCCTCAACGAGCTGCTGGTCTACGGCATCCACGTGACCATGCTGCTGGTCGGGGGCCTGGGCTGGTGCTTCATGGTCTTCGTGGACATGTAAGGGTGCCGCGGGCTCCTCTGGGGGCGGCTGATGGCGACCTGGCTGTAGCTGCACCTGCGAGGGGTGCTCTTCCTGCCGGGATTGGTCAGGGCCCCTTCTGCCCAGTCCCAGAGGAACGACCTCCCTGCGCGCAGGGGTCTCAGGCTCGGACCGGAAGGAGCGGAGACTTTCCTGTGAAGGGGACGCTGGCGGCCTCGCTCCTGCTGGTCTTTGCTTCAGCCCTTCTCTGTGTGCTTTCGGTGCAACATCCCCCGGGCCACCTGCTTGTGGTTCCGCCTGCACTTTCCCAGCAATTCCAGAGGGGACCCGTCGGTCCAGTCTGTACTTAGAGAGCCCGGGTCCCTGTCCCCTCTCCAGGACACCGGCATCACCAGTGTTGGTGTGAGAGACCCCTGGGAAGGGTGTGGTGCGCCGGTGCAGACCTGGAGGGTCTCTCCCAGCTGCCCTGTCCCCTCCTGTGCGCCCCCAGCCCCTGCGCCAGCCTTAGGGAAGTGTCGGGCTCCACCAGCTGACGCCCCGCACTGCCACCAAGCTCTTCACTCCGCCCTGGGCCACCAAGTCCTGGCTCAACCCATACACTGTCCTCCATATGTTACCCTGCGAGGTGTCCTGAGTCCCAGACCGGGCTTCTGTGTCACCTGGGTTCACTTGGCAGGTTGTTAGATCAGGAGTGGGTGTGCTGGTTCCAGGGCACGCCTGTCTTCCTCCCAGGCAGGTCTGCTGAGCAAGTCGGCCAGATGACGTCATCTCTTCAAGTGTGACTTTCTGAGGCAGGCAACTCAGTGCATTTCTGGCTTTGGGGGCTTGTGGGGGTGGGGGGGTTCAGCCTCTTCCCTGGAGGGAATGTCCAGGATTAAGATGTGTGTGTCAGGAGCAGATATCAGAGGTGGCCCGAGTGCTGCACATTAAGAAACACCTCTTGGAGTCGGGTACACCAGACTGGACCGCCAAGTGAGGGACTCGGTGGCCCTTGTTCCTGCCTCAGCAGCTGTTGGAGCAGCTGGGAGTACAGAGCAAGAGTGAATGTGGGCCAGGGTGGTTCCGATTGCAGAGAAAACATACCAAAGGCCTAGAGGCTTGCCCCGCCCCTCCCCTGCCTCCATCAGATGAGGCCAGGGTGGCCTTGGGCCTCCTAGGCAAGCGAGGGGCACCCTGAATGATTCAGCTGGGACAACAGCCAGAGGCAGGACTTAGGGCCTCAGACGGGAGGGCAACAGGCAGGCTAATGCTGCTCCACCCCAAGTTGTCCCCACAGCCCCAGGCACGGGCAGTGGCTCCTTCAGCCCCGTCTGGCCAGGCTGCCTAGTGGCCAGAGGGGCTGTCAGGGCAGTTGTGTGCCGCTGGAAGAAAAACCCAAATCAGGTAAAGAAAGCAAAAAATAACTTGGCTGCAAGCCGTGTTTTTTTATTTGTAGTCAGCTTCTGTCAGGCGATTGTCCACTCAAGGTCAGCGGTGGGCTCCTCGGAGGGAGTGGGGGGCGAGTCTGTCCGAGTTACCTGGATGGCAGGCGAGGAGCCGATCCGCGTGGACCCCACTTCTCAGCGCTGCAGAGAATCTTTTGCACTGAATCTTGCTGTTTCCTGAAAGCTTTGTTTTGTGTTCGTTGACTGCTGGCACTCTGGCCCCAGGCGGGCGTGTGCCCGTGGGGCTGGGGGCGCAGTGTGCGGGCCCGCTGCTCGGTGCCCTCAGTGCCTGTGAAGCTGTTCATGAAACGAGCCACCTGCATTAAACTTATTTTTTTAACACGTTGATGGTGTGACTGTTTAAAGCTCAAAAGCTGTATACCTTTTTTAAGAGGATATAACAAGCCCGAAACACCACAGATGCTGTTTTTTCTTAAGTACAGTGGGAAACTTAAAAGCACCCGTTACCAAGCTGGAGAAGGAGTCACTGTGCTGGACTGCAGTGGGCCCTCCGTGCCCGGAGGCCAGGGGTTCCACCACTGGCACTTGCCCTTGGGGCTTGGCGGGGGCGGCCGCGAGACTTGGTCAGTGCTGGGCGAGTGAGGGCCTGGTGAGGGTCGTGAGGCTGAATTCAACAACCGAGTGCGTATGGTCCTTGTAAGACAGGACATACCCTCTTGGGCCGGAATGGCCGTGCGCATGCAGTGTGCACTGAGTTTCAGAGAAGACACCCGCAGGCGAGATACTGGCAGAAAACCCAAGTATGGTTCTTGTTGAGCCAAAAAGCAATTGGAAAAATGAGATGCACGTTCTTATTTATCTTTATTGAGTGAAGGCTTCCCTGACTCCCGTGATGAGGAGGGTCACGTCCTCTCCCGTAGCCGGGGTGGCCAGAAAGCGGCCCTGGAAGGAGAGCTGCGGGTCTGCAACAGGGCGGCCTCGCTGCCAACCCTGGAATTGTGTGGGGCTTGATGTATCAGTGGAAACCAACCTGAGTCCTCTCGGGGTTTAGCTGCTTCTGATGGCAGAGTTGGTAGACTCATCACAGAAGCCTTGGTCCTCGAGACATGCCGGAGGACCCTCGGGAGGTATGGTTTGTTAGCTACAGCCTGGCCGAGTCTCGGGTGGGGCGATGCTCTCTGGCCAGGAGGGAGACCCCTCTTGGGCATGCCAGCTTCAAGGGGAGCCAGTGCCAGCAGGCAGCACCATCCCAGGTTCGTCCTTACCACGCCTGAGCCTCAGGGAGGCCCAACTTCCGTGGCTCCCACAGGCTGCCAGGCCTGGCCTCCCTCCCCGCTTTCTGGGCGAGTTGGCGTGTTGGTGGTGGAGACAGTGGGCCTTGATTGTGGGAATCCGGGAGGCCTGAGGGGGGCAGGCAGGCACAGTGACCACGAAGAAGGAAGCTGGCCAGGGGAGGGCCAGTTCAACTCAACTGGCCAGTGCCCGAGGGCAAGCTGGGGAGGGTCGGGGGTGGGGGGCGAGGCCTGGGAGGCGGCAGCGGTCAGCGCCCAAGCTTGGGAGACTCGGGGCACCCGGGGCCTGTGGCCTGCGAAGAGAGGACAGTCAGATTCGGGGGCAGTGATCCCTGGGCAGGGAGGGCAGCAGGTCAAGGCTGGGGCAGAAGCCCGGGGAGGCGCTCCCCTGGAACACAGAGCAGGGCCTGAGGGCTGGGTGGTGGCCTCCCTGGCCAGGCACTGGGGCTCTCTTGGCCGGCCACCCATGGAGCTCTCCCTCTGGGGAGTACCCCTGGCCCGCAGGGTGGAAGGGGCTGCCCGTGGGAAGTGAGGCAACTGCGGGAGAGGGGTCATGGCAAGAAGGGAATTTCTAGAAACCAGAGGTTTATCTGAGGAAGTCAGCCCCCGGGCAAGGGGGTGGACAAGGCGTCCTCAGAGATACCCTCTTGGCTCCAGAGTCGCTTTTGCTGGCCCTGGGAGGGAGACCACACTCAGACCGCCATGTCCTCCCACCGCCCTGACCTGAGTGCACAGCCTGGGGGAGGACGCAGCCCCCACCGGGAGGATGGCCGGGGCAGGCGGCCGCCCCCCGCCCCGCCCCCGTTCTGGGGGAGCGTGCCCCCCACTGCGGCGGAGGAAGGGCGGTCCACTGGGACGCCCGCGGGTATTGACGTCCGCTGACCTTGAGAGTCCCTGTCCCCTCCGGCGCCTGATTGGCAGAGGGAGGCCGGCTCGGTGCTGACTCAGCGCTTCCTTCCCTCCGCTCAGGCTGGTCGGTCCTCTCCCTTCTCCCTTTTTGGTGTTGTTTGGAAAGGGCCTGTCTTCCGGGAAGGCCCTTCCTCTCATTCCCACCCCACCCCACCCCACCCGCCCCCGCCGCCCCTCCAGGCCTGGCTCCTGCAGGAGCCACTTTCCAGAAAATCCCCAGCCATTGACAGCTCCCCCAAAGATGGGAGCTGCACCCCCTCCACCCCCAACCTCACCAACATCCCTGCCCGGGTGGGGACGGGACCATGCGGGGGCAGCTGACTCAGCGCCCGTGGGCCTGCCCCTCCCCCAGCCCCACCGGGCAGCGTGCCCAGGCAGGCTGGCAGCTGTGTCACACGGGGCCTCCGGCAGGGTTGCTGTGGCTCTCACTGTGTGGCCCGCACTGCGCCTGAGGGGGTGGCAGACGGATGCCGGGAGGGCCTGAGCAGGCGGGCTGCCAGGCGCCCCCAGTCCAGGCACGTCCACGGCCTGAGGCAGAAGAGAAGGGTGCTCAGGCACCGCCGCCACGGCCCCAGAGTCAGCTCATCCTCCTAAGCCAAGAGATGGCGAGTGCACCACCCTGGGCACAGGCAAGCTCACAGGAGCCCCGGTTGGGCAGAGCTCTCCCACCCCGGCTGGCCCAACTGTGGGCACCTGCCACCTTGGCCCTTGTGACCTAGAGCCGTGGGGCGGGCACAAGCTGAAAGGGGCGGGTACTGCCACCCGTGGGGACTGGCCCCGGGCCAGAGTGGGGCAGGACTTAAGCCAGGACCCCCAAGGGCCCAGAGTGCCAGGCGGCCTGGCTAGATGCTGGGGCAGGCAGGTGTTGCTCTGGGGATCCCAAGGGTGAGACCACAGACGCCGGGCCTTCCTCAGTATCCTCAGCACAGAGAGGGCCGTGGATGCAGGGCGAGCGTCTGCGGAGCGGGGACGTGAGGTCTGGAGGGCCGTGTGGTCAGAGTGGGAGGGGCCTGGGGCAGCCCCCACCCGCTGCCCTCTCTGGACCCTGTACTTCTGTGCTACCTGCCTGCCTGCGGTCGGTCAGTGGGTTGATCAGACAGCGTCTTCAGACAGAAGCCCCGGAGGCTGATGCAAGTGTCCGCGAGGCCCAGGCCACGTCCCCATCAGCGCGCGTGACCCCCATTCACACAGGAGAACCCAACGCGGCCCCATTCTGCTTTCTTGGAATATTAATGACTAGCCCTGGCTGAAATGCTGCATGAATATTCATACAGAATCAATGGTCCAGCAGAGGTGGCCAGGGGAGGGGACGGTGACATTGGCCCGGAGCCTAGGAGGCCAGGGCGGGGCTACCGAGCGGAGTCAGCTGTCCTGCCGTGGCGGCCCCCTCCCCAGGCAGCAAGCAGTGACCTTCCTGTCCTCACTGGGCTCAGGAGCCCGGCACCAGCTGTCTGAGGCCGAGATGGGGAGACGGATGGTCTGGCCCAGGGCCGGGCGTAGCCAGGTGTGTGGGGAGCCCCCCCCCATACAACCTGGGGCCCCTGCTGGTAGGAATGGTGCTGTTCACCCTGACCGCCGGCCGCCCCTGTGAATGGGGCTCACGTGACCAGAGAACGGGTTTCCAGATCTTTCCAGCGGCCCCTAGCACCCTCTCCCTTCTCTTTGCTGTGCTGCCCCCTGGGCTGGTGGCACTGGGTGTGTCTCCGGCCTGGAGGATCCTTGCCCCCTCTGCCCACTGCCCAGCCCTGGGCTCCTCCAGGCCTGCGCCGCTGCCCAGTGCCCACCTGTGGACTTTGCAGAACTAAGGGGGCCTCTGCTGCCTGTGGGAGGGTGGTGGGTAGCTGCTCTTTGATGATATGCCCCTGGGTTTTAAGTGTGAATTCATCATTTACAACAGCACTGTGACATAATGGGAACATGAATTATTTGTATGCTTTTCAAATTGTACTTCGATGACCCTGTTTCCCCGGCTCCGTGCATGAAAGTGCCCCAATGAACATGATTATCCTCCTTAATCCACACCCTGGGGCTGACTCAGCCTGCGCTGGACACCCACCGGTGTCCTGAGCGGACGGGTCACTGAGGAGCATTTCAGAGCGGCTGCAGCCCTGTGTGACCCCCCACCCCCCCCCTTGCCGTGCAGCTGACCGGCACACGTGTGTGTGTGCACGTGTGCACACTATGCAGACACGTGTGCGCACAAGTGTCCTCGGTTTGGAGCAGGGGCAGTTCCAAGCTGGGAGGCGAGCGTCCCAGCTCCATTTGCCTTTCTGGCTTCCTGCATGTGGTCCTCTGGCTGCTGTCTTCAGAGCTGGTTCTCGTGGGGATGGGTCTTATTCCCGACCCTGTGCTGGGAAGAGGGGGTCGCTTCTCTCCACCACCAGCTCCTCCTGCTAGAGAGGGGAGAGGAAATGGGTGGGGGGCAGTCTGGACTCACCGCCCAGAGTGGACAGGTCTGCTGAACACAGCTCCTCCCAGGGGCTGGGAGGGGTTCTGGGGAGCGCAGCTCAAGGCCAGCATTTCCTTCCGGGCGGGGGCTGCAGGGAGGAGGGCGCAGCGGGCTCCAGTGGCCCCTGCAACCCAGAGGGACCAGGGCCCAGCCTTCCTGGCCCCCCTGCTCCAGGAAGGTGCCGGCAACCGGGGCGACGGCTGCAGGGCCTGCCTGGGGGCAGATCAGCCGCCCTGGTCTTGACCTCAGGGACACGACCTGAGGGAACAACCTCTAGAAGGACCTTCTCAAGGAGACCTGGCCCTCTGTTGAATGATGAGCGAGTGAATGAACAGGACTGTCCTATCTCAGCCCTTTCGAGACAGAACATCACAGATCTGGTGGCCCATAAACAGCAAACATCTGCATCTCCCGGAAAGTGGAAGTGCTAGTCACTCAGTCGTGTCTGACTCTGTGACCCCGTGGGCTGTAGGCCACCAGGCTCCTCTGTTCATGGGATTTTCTAGGCAAGAATACTGGAGTGGGTAGCTATTCCCTTCTCCAGGGGATCTTCCTGTCTGTTTCTCCTTGTTGGGGCTGGAAGTCCAAGGTCCCGGGGCCAGCAGAGTGGGTATCTGGCAAGGGCAGCGTCCAGGATCCCAGACACCATGGAAAGGGTGGAAAGGGCATGTGCTCTCTGGGTCTTCATCTATAATCCCATTCTTGAGGGTGGGGCTCCCCAAAGCCCCCACCTCCTAATACCTTCTCCTGGAGTCTAGAATTTAACATGTAAAGTAGGGGACAGGCACACACTCACCATAGATGCCCCGTGTCCCTGGGGCTGGCACTCAGTAGTCCCTCCACTTTCTTAATGACTGTGTCCAGGGTCATTCAAGGCCTCCGTCAGCTGGGTCTCAGGGTCGGGAGGTCTCCCACCAGAAGTGCCCATGGGCATGGGTGCTTGACTTTTGCTGAGTTATCCCTGGAAAATCAGCCCCAGTCTTTAGGACCTGGCCCCCGGAAGTCCTTCTGCTCGTCTCACCTGCATGTCTCTAGCTGCAGCTGTCAAAACCTTTGCCAAGTCCTGTCTGCATCCTGTCTGTCTCCTCCCTGGGGAACCTGTGCCCAGCTCTCTCCTGCATCCCCCAGAGGCACTGACTGTCCCCTACGCTGCCATATCCACCCTGCCCAGACCCTACTATCCCTCCTGGGAGAAGGTGAGTCACGTGGCTGCCTGGCCCCTTGGCCTTCTCAGGAGCAGGCAGAAGCAGCTGCTTAACAGCTGCACTAGATGTTGGAGGGAAATTTAGGACAAAAGAGGAAGCAGATTGAGCATCCAATTTAAACCGAGGGGAGGTATCCAGAAACCAAAACTGCGCTGCCCTAATTCACGTGCAGAGCGAGCCACGGGTTTGCAGCCTCTGACAAGAAACCGAAAGGCTCACCCAGTTTCCTTCTGTGCAAGGGATCCAAACTTGCCCGACAGGCGCCTGCAGATGGCCCCAGCCTCAGCACTGCAGGCCCCTCGTGCTAACCAGTGTGTCTGCCCTGCAGGGCAGGCTGAGGCCAGGAGGGGTGGGTCAGGAGTCAGAAGCGCAGACAGCTACCCCAGGCCAGCTTCAGCCCAAGGCCACGCGGGGCCTGGGAGACGGCGCCTCACACCCCAGCGGTGGGTGTGCTCTCGGACCCAGCTCCCAGCTGGAGAAGGTGCTTCAGTGGACGTGGGGGCTGCCCCCAGTGAAGGGCTTCTGGGAGGGGTCTGGGGCCAAGGGAGTAAGCCTTAATCCCAGAGCTGCTCTCATCAACCATCAACCCCCACGAATGAGGCCCCGCCCTCGGCGAAACCGCTCGTTGGCTGTGGGGTGGGCGGCAGGGGTGAGGGGTTGATCTGTATGAGAGCGTGCGGGCAGGGATGGGCCTCAGGCCCCCTTCCCCCTGGGCACCCAGCCCCGAGCTCAGGAGCCTCCAGTTCCCGAAGCCAGTGCGTGCCTGGGTCGGGAGCCAGGAGTGGGAGCCCAAAGGGGCAGGCATTCCAGCCTGGTGCCTGAGGTGAAGGAACACCAGGAAATCAACACGCTCTGCCAGGGTTTGGAAGGGAAGTGGATTCTGTGATAAAAGGTCCTGCACCCAGCACCTGTTCAGTCCTCCAGCTGCAAGCAACGTGCCCGGGGCAGGATCCCTCCCTGGTGGAGACGAAAGACAGGGCAGCCTGGTCGGCCATCAGGAAGAGAGACGCCATCTCCAGGTGTCGGGGCCTGCTGCCGCCCGCCCAGAGGCAGGTGAACCCCCACCCAGGAGAAGCCCGTGGCCCACTCAGGTGTGTGGGGGTGGTGAGAGGAGCACGGCAGGTCCCCTGTGGACACGGGGCGCAGCAGCCACGCCCTGCACCCTCAACCTCCGCCTGCTTGTGGCACCCACAGTCAGTCCGGCTCCTCCCTCCCCGACGCCCCTCTCATCGCTTATTGTTCAGTTGTTAAGTCCGACTCTCTGTGACCCCAGGGACTGCAGCACGCCAGGCTTCCCTGTCCTCCACTATCTCCCGGAGTTTGCTCAAACTCATGTCTATTGAGTTGGTGATGCCATCCAACCATCTCATCCTCTGTCGTCCCCTTCTCCTCCCACCTTTAATCTCCACCATCAGGGTTTTTTTCTTTTCCAATGAGTCGGCCCTTCGCATCAGGTGGCCAAAGTGTTGGAGTTTCAGCTTCAGCATCAGTCCTTCCAATGAACATTCAGAACTGATTTGTTTTAGGACTGACTGGTTTGACCTCCCTGCTGCCCAAGGGATTCTCAA
This sequence comes from Bos taurus, assembly GCF_002263795.3. Classification (NCBI taxonomy): domain Eukaryota; kingdom Metazoa; phylum Chordata; class Mammalia; order Artiodactyla; family Bovidae; genus Bos; species Bos taurus. Next base: position 103,607,486 of record NC_037338.1, on the reverse strand, counting down.
GAGTCTTCTCCAGCACCACAGTTCAAACCCTCCCATAGTTTGCAGGCACCTAATTCCCTGGATGGGCTCTTCCTGCACAGAAGTGCCCAGAGGACCTGGTCCTGGACCCGGAGATCCCCAGCCCTGAGGTGGGAGCCCCTTGGTGAGGGTTGGCCTCCAGAGGCAATGGGACCGTGGATGGATGGGGACATAGATGTTAGCACAAAGCCCAGGCCTGAACTAAGGCCCACCCCATCCCTCCCGGCTGGATGCCTCGCTGGGGCAGCCTGGATCTGAGCCACCAGGTCCCTGCTCAGAACTTCCAGGCAAAAGAAAGATGGCCACGGCCAGCAGGGACCGGGGCTGCAGCACCAAAGGGCAGGGCTGGATTCAGTCCGCACTGCCACCCCAGAGCCCCGGGTGTGGACTGCTGGAGCCACGGTGGGGTATTAGGAGCCTAGTGAAACAACCGCACTGGGGGTGGGGGGGCCCCTCTGTGGCCGGAGACGGCCATGTGGTCTTCATCTGTTATCAAACCTAGCGACTCCCTATGGAGAAGGTGAGGGTGCCCTTGGGGAGGCCCAGGAGGTGCCAGGCCCACCTGCAGCCCTAGGCAGGGGAGTGACGGTCCAGCAGGGCTGGAGGCCAAGGGGGCAGAGGGAACACACCACTCGTCCCCCAAGGAGGCCCTGGCCTGGGGCAGCCCCCGGGGAGCTGGCCAGGTGAGGGCTGATGCCTGAGCTCCCGGGGTGTGAACCCCGCCACTGCCGCGTGGGCAGGGCTCTGCTGACGGCCGTGCCCTGCGGGCCTCCCTTGGGTCACCGTGTGGACCCCGCCACCCCTGCGGAAGGGATGGTCTTTAGTTCTGGGTGCCGTGGACCCCAGGCACCTGTTGCTCCTCGCAGGACCAGACCCGGGTCTGAGTCTGTGGGGTCCTTCCTGCTGGCCTCAGTGGGGGCCCCTGGGCTGTGAGCTGCTGCCCTGCATGCAGACCCCAGATTCGGTGTCCCTGCCTGCGCATCTCTTGAGCTGCCAGAGCATCTCCTCACCACCCCCCCACATCCATCCCCAGGGTCCCCCAGGCCCCCAGCTGGCAGGGCCTGCGAGTCTCAGGCAGGAGCCTGGGTCCTGCAGGCAGAGCGCAGGCCGGTCCGGGCCCGAGGACACTCCCCGAAGATCCCAGTGTGGACCAGCGCACCGGTCACCTGGGGATCTGCACTCTGCAAGTCGTGCCTCAGAGCCTGGGGGTGGGTCAGAGTGGGTGGTGTGGAGCGTAAGGGTCCGGGGATGGCATTGTGGCTCGGGGGAGCCACTGGAAGGCTTTTGGAGGAGGACAGAGGGTCGGCTGTGTGGCCAGATGCCGAGAGGGGAGGACGAGACCAGGACAGACCGTGCGACCGCTGCTGACAGCGAGCCTGCTACCCCCGAGCCTCTAACCCCAGCCGAGTCTGGTCTGACTCCCCAGGGCCTTGACCCTGGAGCAGCAAGTGCCACTTGTCATTTCCCCGGGGGGCCTGATCCCCCAAACTGTGCTCCCACAGCCCCGTCTGAGGAAACGGCCCTCATGGACCACCATCCTAGCGACAGTTCGAATGCTGCATCACTGACCCTTTCATCCTTTGGGCTCCCCATCCTGACCCAGTCCATGCCCCTCAGCCTTCCCTGGGCCCCAGGAGAGGCCCCAGCTGTCTAACAGAACTTTCTCCTCTTCACCTCCACCTGGGTCAGAACAAGGCAGCCCTGGCCCCGCCCCTTGCCACGGGCCCCGCCCCTTGCCACAGGCCCCACCCCCGAGCCTGCTCCTCCTGGCTCCAGGGTCCTCCTGGCTCCAGGGTCCCTGCTCCCTCAGCCCTGCCCACCTGCCTCCTCTTCAGCCCTAGGTCTCCTCTTGGCCAACAGCCTCCTCCTCTCAGTGCCCGGCATTACTTCGTTTTTCCTTGCAGAAAATATGAATAACATAAAATCCACCATCTTAATCTTTTATTTGTGGTTGGCTGTTCTGGGTCTTTGTCGCTGCACAGGCTTTCTCTAGTTGCAGCAAGTGGGCTCAGCTGGTAAAAGAAAAAATCCGCCTGCAAAGCAGGAGACCCCAGTTCGATTCCTGGGTCAGGAAGATCCCCTGGAGAAGGGCATGGCAACCCACAACGGCCGTTCATGGGCTTCCCTGGTGGCTCAGATGGTAAAAAATCCGCCTGCATTGCAGGTGACCTGGGTTCGATCCCTGGGTTGGGAAGATCCCCTGGAGGAGGGCATGGCAACCCACTCCAGTTTTCTTGCCTGGAGAATCCCCGTGGACAGAAGAGCCCAGTGGGCTACAGTCCATAGGGCCGCAGAGTCGGACACGCCTGAGCGACTAAGCACAGCGCAGCGTGCCGGGTCTCTGTCGCCGCACGGGCTTTCTCCAGCTGCAGCAAGCGGGGATTACCCTTTGCTGCGGTGCCCGGGCGTCTGGCCGCGGTGGCTTCTCTTGTTGCAGAGCGCAAGCTCTAGGGCACCTGGGCTCAGTAGCTGTGGTGCACAGGCTTAGTTGCCCCGTGGCACGTGGGATCTTCCCAGACCAGAGATTGAACCCGTGTCCCCCACATTGGCAGGGGGACTCTTATCCACTGGACCACCAGGGGAGCCCCATCTTAACAAAAACACAGGGCAAGGGCATCAAGCACACTCACGTCGCTGTGCAAGCATCAGCACGCCCATCTCCAGGAAGCTGCCGCCTTCCCAGCCGCCCCTCTGTCCCCACTGGTTGCTCACGCCCCTCCTCCAGCACCAGGCCCTCCCCTTCTATTTTCTGTCTGTGCGTTTGGCTCCTGGAGGGACCTCCTGTAAGTGGACCTTACCGGGTTTGTCCTGCTGTCTTGGGCTCATTTCACCAAGCACAACGTCCTCCAGGCTCATCCACGCTGCAGCCTGTGTCAGAATTTCCTTCCTTTTTAAGGCTGAACAGCATACCGTTGAACGTGTTCACTACATACTGTTCAACCCTTTGCGGACACCTGGGCTGTTTTGAGGTGTGACTGTTATAAACAGGTGCACACATTTCTGGTAGACCCCGTTTTCAGTTCTTTGAAGTGTGCACCCAGGAGTGCGATTGCTGGATCGCACGGCAGCTCTATGTTTAATATTTTGATGGACAGCACACTGTTCTCCACGGCGCCTCACCATTTACATTTCTACCAGCATTGCACGAGGGTTCCAATTTCCCCACATCCTCCACAGCACTGGTTATTCCGTTTTTCATTTTGTTTTGGTTATATTCTTCTCATCATCGTAAGGGATGAAGTGGTATCTCCTTGTGTGCATGGCACTTTTCAGTCCGTGATTTTTTTTGTAACCATCTGTCTGGGACATAAGCCCCAGGGGAGCAGCCCTGGCCTGTCGTGTTCTCCATTGACCTCCGGGGCGGAGTCCCAGGCCTGGCACAGAGCAGGACTTCCAGGAGGACCTGATGTCTGTAGGCGAGCGTGCTGCCTGCTCCCCCTGCCGAGCATGGGGACCGCCTTACCTGCAGACTCCCCAGGCTGCTGCAGCCTCTGTCCGCAGTCCCCGCTTCTGAGCAAGACCTGTCTCCTCTTCGTGGGGCTTGATTAAACCATCTGCTCATAAGTGTAGAGCTCAGTCGTATGTGAGCCAAAAGGAGGGGCCCAGCAGTGTGAGAGCCAGCGTGGGGAGGGGTCAGGATGGCTTCCCTGAGGGCCCTAGTGGACGACCTTGGGCTGAAGGGTGAACCAACCAGAGCTCACTTGCCAGTACAGAAGAGGAGGTTTCCCAGGCAGGGGAATAGCAGGTGCAAAGGCCCTGTGGCAGTGGGGGCGGGGGACGTGGCCAGCACAGACAGGCAGCTTGCGTGGGTGGGGAGAGGACTGAGGCCAGCCGCTCAGGCCTGGCGGGATGTCACTGAGTGAGGCCCTGCCAGCCCTTCTGGGCACACCACCCACTCCTCCCCCACGCCACCCGCCCCTGCCCCACTCCACCTGTCTTTCCCCTACTCGCTGCACCTCGCCCTTGGGCATCACCCTAGTCCCCAGCTCGCATGGCTACAGGATGGCCAGGCTTTCCCATCAGATGCTCAGAAGTTTCATAGTCCCCCCAACATGGGGTCCAGCTGCCACTCACAGCAGAACATGGGCTGGCTGGAGGGCTGGAGCCCGCCGTCTGTCCCCAGATTCACTGCAGGACAAGCTTGATCCTGGGTCTGGGGTAGGGGGACGCCCCCTGGGCAGGCCTTGCAGGGGGTGACGGGCACCTGCCATGCAGAGCCAGGTGCCACTGGGCCCTGCAGGTCATGGTGGGCTTCGGAGCAAGCTCAGCCACAACCCCAGAAAGAGTCGGAAGTGCCCACTCGAGTGTTCCGTGGCCCAGCATGACCCTTGAGATGATCGAGAGGTCATCTGGAGGGCGGAGGGGTGGCCCTTCCCTGGGGGGAGGGTGTCTCGCTAATTCTCCGGTGAGAATACCGCCACGAAAATAGCAGTGGCAGTGGGAGGAGGCAGCCAAGGGACCAGGAGGGTCTTGTCTCCAGGTGGCTGCCAGCCCCTTTGTGGGAGGATCTGGGGTGGGTGGACCTTGCAGACTCATCTCCCCACCATCCTGCCCAGTGCCCGGAAGCTGCAGGCAGTGCACCCTGATAGGCAAAGGGGAACTCCAGGCTCGGCCAGGAACAAAGGCAGAGGTAGTCTCATTGGAGGGCAGGCTGGGGCCTCCTGGGAGAGGTGCCAGCCCGGAGGGCCCGTGCTGGGCTTTGGCTAGAGGGTGGCCTGGGCCCTGGGTGGCCGGGGAGGTGCCTGCCCATTGTCCTAGGCTGTCGTCGCCCAGAGAGGCCGTGACAGTGAGCAGCCCCCTGCTGCTCTCCAGGCCTGGGCGGGAGCCACCCTGGGGGGCTGGCAGACTTCCCAGGGGGTGGGGGACGTGTCGGGTAGGCCGTAGGATTGGGAGGGGACTGTTCCAGTATTAAAAGTGGGGGTGAACTCAATGAACCCCGAGCTGGGGACAAGGTGGGCACAAACCCAGCTAAACTGGAAGGCCTGACTTCTGCGGGTCTGGGGGAGGGTGGGGACCCTGCTCAAAGCCGGCCTGCGAGTGGCTGGCCTGGTTGGCACGGAGCGGGGGCCTAACAAAGAGGCACTTGTGGACTGCTGGCACGCGGCCGCTAACGGGGCAGCCAGGGCCCCGCTCAGAGCCGGAAAGGGAGCCGCGCGGCTGTCCTGACAGCCGCCTGGTCTACGGAGGGGTCTTTGCTGCCTGTGCCTCTGCTGGGAACACTGCTCTGAGATTTGCAGGAAAACCCTCCACAGGCCCCTCCCCAGGAAGGCCTGGGAAGCCCCTACGTGGGGGCAGCTTCCGAGGAGGGACTGGACAGGAAGTCAGGTGGCCCCCCTGCCACAGACCTGGAGGCTCCCCTGAGAAGGCACGCACTGGCCGTGCCAGCCTGGGCTCCTCCATGTCCTGCTGGCAAAGGTCAGGCAGGAGGCAGACAGACCTTTCTCTGCTCCCCGCCCAGCCCGGACCGGGCGCTGTCACGGCTGCGGCTCCCACGCAAGGCAGCCGGCAGGACCTGCTGCCTCGCTGCTGATCACGATGCTGGAGTCTGTTCCCAGCCACGGGTCTGACCTGGCGTCCCCGCTGCTGCTTCCCTTCCTGCTGACTGGGTGCCCTGGACCCTCCGAGCACAGGAAAGCGGCACCAAGAACTCAGGCAGGTGGGGGGGCGGTGTCCAGTCCCTCGTCAGCAAGCACATAGCATCCCTCAGGCTCCCACACCCCACAGATGGCCATGGGCATCCGGTCTGTGCCGGGTACCCCGCAGGTCAGGGCCAGGGCCGTGGACAAGACAGGGAGCCTGTGCCCCAAAGGGGAGACAGGGGCTCTGAACCTCAGAGTGGATTCATACAAGGTCGGGTCAGGGAGAGCTGGCTGGCAAAGGCCCAAATGGCTGTTTCATACAGGAGGGTCAGGAGGGCCCATGGTCCAGGGACATCCGGGCAGAGACCCAAAAGGAGCCGTAGGTCAAGCCTCAGAGACGCTGGGGGAAGAAGGTCCAGGCAGTGGGGACAGCAGGTGCAAAGGCCCTGGGGAAGGAGGGCGCCAACGTGAGGAAGCCCCATGCAGGAGCCAGTGTGGCTGGAACCCGAGTGCGGCCGAGTGGAGGGGGCGTGGGTGAGGAGCCAGGTCCCGGCCACTGCAAGGACTGAGGCTTGCATTCTGAGTGAGAAGTGAGATGCGGGCGCAGAGGGAGCTGAGTAGGGGGGCGCCGTGATCTGACATGTATAGAAGCATCTCTGTGCTGTCATGTGGAGGCAGGGGCTCAAGGGATGGATGGGGGGACCGGAAAGGGGCTCGAGGGGGTGGGCAGGGGGGCCAAGCAGGGGCTCGAGGGGCCAGGCAGGGAGGCCGGGCAGGGGGCTGCTGCAGGGACCTGAGAGGGGGGTGGGTGGAGAGGGGAGTAGACGGGGGGTGGGGAGCTGGAGCAGGAGGGGTGGGTTGGAGCCCTGACACAGCCTGGCGGCAGAGCTGTAAGCACTGGGGTGTGAGGAGGGTGGGACGGGGATTCTGTGCTGGGCCTAGGCTCTGGACAGATGGAGCTTCCGGAAGGAAGCGCTGCCACATGCTGAGGTGGGGGGGACGGGGCACAGAGATGGGCACGGTCAGTCTGCATCACACTGAGACATCCATCGGCCACCCGAGGGGACAGGGCAGGGAGGTGCCTGGCTAAGTCAGTCTCGGGCTTGGTGTGCTTGATGGACCTTAATCTTTGAGATGAGCCTCAATGGAGGACGTGGGCCTCTTCCCAGAGCTGATGTGGCAATGTCTGCAGATCCGCCCATTAGTATTGGCTTTCAGGGGTCTCCAGGGTGGGGAGCCCCAGGCTGCATGGGGCCCAGGACAACAGCAGAGTGGGCGGAGGCCTCAGCTAACTGGGCTGGACTTGGGGAGCACCGAGGGGAGAGGTGTCGGTGCTCCCACCACGGGAGCCGGCTCCACCCCGCTGCCCAGCATTCGGCCACCTTCAGGACCACCGGAGCAGCACCTGGCCGGCTCCCAAACACGTCCACTGTCCAGGGAAGGACAGATAGCAGACAAGCCTTGCCCCCTAGTGCGCCCAGAGCCCCCACCCCTGACACCCTCTCATCAGTCTGTCTGTAGGGTCACCTCTGTGACTATTCTCTCTCCCTAGCCTGACACTCTCTGGATAAAAGGCGGGAAGTGAAGCTATAGACCCAGAAAGCTCAGGATGGGAGGCCAGGCCAGGCCTCCCTGAGCTGAGAAACCCCTTGCTGGCATCTCAGACGGACTGCGGTGCTAATCAGATCCCTCACGAGGGGACTGCAGCTGCCCAGCCTGCATATCAGCCAGCACAGTTTGACCCTTCTTAACGTCTATGAGTCCTAGTGATCAGACAGAGGGACCACACCCCGCCCTGCCTGCTGGGGGACCGGGAGTGAGGAGGAATCCCAGGCTGGCTGCATTTTCTTCCTAAGCTGCCTTTTCCTCCTAAGTGAAACAGGAACAGAGAACCAACTTGACGGAACTGCTGTGAAAATCGAGTTAGACAACTTGCAGGGCGTGTAGCGCAGGCCTGGATTCTCACAGGTGTTCAGCTGTAGTGTTTAAAACGTGCAGGTGTGGTTTGCACACCCCCCCCCCCCCACAACATGCACACAGAAGCTGCACCGAAGCCGCTCCTCAGCCCTGGAGACAGGCTTGTGGGTTATCTGTTGTCTTCTAAAAACTTTTCAATATTTTCCAAATGTCTTTTGTTAAAGAAGAATCTCTTTCATGTTTAGAAAACACAAGTGATTAAAAACAACTGGAATGTTCGAAGGTGTGACCAGCTCCCCAGGTGAGTGCATGAAACAGCCAGCACCCCGCCCCATCTTCACCTGGCGCCCGTGACGTGGCCACACCTGTAGACCCCATCCACACGGCGACCCGCGCCACCGGCACGAGGTGGGGGGCTTTGGAGCCTTGTGGATGGCTTTTCGCATCCTGACCCCTTGCCTGAAAGTGGCTAGGGAGGTCCCTCTGGGCTCAGAGGTGTCTGCAGAAGCCCCAGTTTCCCAGGGCCCTGGGGCGTTTGCACAGCCGAGGTTCTAATAACACTGAGGAGCCAGTGGCAAGCTGGGGCTGCAAAGCTGCTCTAGGCCAGGGCATGGCTTCCCTCCCCTGCGGTACCCCACCCCCACCCCCACCCCCACCCCAGCCTCCACCGGTCCTGTGCTGAGCAGGAGGCAGTTACCTGTAAGGACCACATGCCAAGCCACGTGACTGTGTCTCCAACTGATAAGAGTCCCCTCAGGACAGTCAGACTGCCCTGCAGGCATGTGCTGGGCTGGGAGGATGTGGGGCCTGGGACAAGCTTAGGTCTAAGTGGGGCTCTGGGGGTGTACCCAGAGCATCCTTAAGGCTTCATACCCATCCCCCCCTGAGGCAAGGCAGGAGTGAGCTGGTGGGGGGAGGCTTTCTCTGCTGACCTCGAGATGGGGTCGCGGGTCAGTCCATGACCAAAGTCAAGGACTTATGAGACTGGGGACAGGAGTACTCAGACCAGCTTCTGACCACTGTCCTAGGAATGACCTTGGCTAACTGTCCTGCAGGGCTTTAGCCCCAGCCTCTGACCCCCAAGGGACCCAGAAAGTACTCTGGGGGTGAAAGTGAAGGTGGGAACCCTGTTCTTCACACCAAGCCCCTCCTCCCAGTGACCCTCTGCTCAGGACCACTGACCCGGTGCCGCCCCATTTTCCTGCAAGGACCCCGCGGCGCTGAGCGAGCCAGGAGGTCTCTGGCCTGTCCTGACCCCAGGCCTCAGGTTAGTGTGGGGGCGACTGAGGGGGACTTTTGAGGGTCCTTTCCGGTTTGTAGCTGATTTTATTTGTCCGCCCTTGTTTTAAAACATCACCTCTGTCCACGGGAGGGGGGCCTCGAGCAAAAAACCGGGAGCCGCTGGGGTCGGGAGGAGTCACTAACAGCCAGTGCGCCCAGATCACGCCGGGCCTGAAAGCAGACCCGGCCGCCTTCACGCAGCTAGCTGTTACGCGGCTCAGCGCCGGCGGCGCCGGCCACCGCCGCTTCTTCCGCAGCCCCGCTCTCCGGCCTCCGGGCGTCCGTAGCAGCCAAGGCCGCGCACCTGCTCCTGCCGGCGGCCCCACACAGCGCGGCATCCCGGTGCTGGCGCGGCCGCCGCGGGGAGGGGGCGCCCCAGGACCGGGGGTTCCACACCTCCAGAGTGTGTGGGTCAGCGCCCCGGTCCTGCCCTCGTCCGGCCCCGGCTTCTGGCCCCACGCAGGGTCCCACGCCAGGAGTCGGGGAGGAGGCGCGCGGAGGGGGCGCGGACCGGCCGCCCCCCGCCCCGGGACCCGCACCCGCTCCTTCCTCGCCCCTTCCCGGGCGCCCACCTGGCGCGGGGCGGCGCGCCCCGGGGCGGCGAGTGCGCGCACGCGGTCGGCGCGCTGTCCCTTTAAACGGCCCGCGGCGCCTCCCCCGCGCGCCCCGCCCGCCGCGGTGCGGCCCGGTGCTGGGCGCGGCCGGAGAAAGTCCATGTGAGCCGGAGCGCCGGGCCGCCGGAGCACTTCCTGCCGCAGGCCGGACCGGGCCGGCGCCCGCAGGTACCCCAACTTCGCGCCGCCCGCGGGCCCCGCCGCCGCACTTCCCGCTAACTCCGCGGCGCGCCCGCCCTCGCCTGCCGCAGTGCCCAAGTTCGCGCCGCGCGCCGCCCGCCGAGCTGGCCGGCGGCGCCCGGGCCTGGGGAGGCGCTCGCCCCGGCCGGGCCGCACCCCGCCCGCCCCGCCGAGCGGGGACCCGGGCTCTGGGCGTCTCCTCTCCCGCCGGGCTTCTCGGGACACTCGGCCTCCCCCGACCGGACGGACGGATCTCAGCCCTTCGGGGCGGAGAATGCGCGCGAGCTCGGCGGGGGGATACGGCCTGGGGACACGCCCCTCCCTCCGGGGCCGGGGTCCGAGGCCGGCCGCGCGGCTGCGCATCAGCCCGCCCTGCGTCTCCCTTCCCCGCCTCCCCAGTCCCACTGGATCCCCCCGCCCTTCGGGGCATCACTGCCCTCTGGGCGCCCTCGTGCACCCCCTACCTGGGAGAGCCTGGGGGACGGCTGCACTGGGGCGGGGGATCCCACCTGTCTCGCTGCGTTTCCTGCGGTGCTGAGGTCTTGGGGCCCCGGAGCCCCTTCTCCAAGAAGCTCAGAGGTGAGCTCTGAGCTTGCTGCCCTTCCCCACCCCCGCCAGGGCCGGGCGCGGGGCCGGGGCGGGGGGTGGAGGGGGGGCATACTCAAGCCCTTCGGACGTCGACCTGGTTGGGGGGGGGGGTGGTCATGAGGTCAGAGGTCACCTCCGGGTCTCCTCTTCCGGGCTTCTCAGAAGTTTGGTCTTGGCGCTTTTGATGGCCAGCTCTCTGCTGGTGGCCCTTAAACCTGTGGATTTGCGGTGGGTCGGTCCTGGATCTGGGCAGATGCCCACTATGATGGAATCTTCCTCCTTCTCCAGACCTGGGTCTGAAAGGTTTTGCCCACGGGAGCAGTTGGGCTCTTTCTTTCTGGTGGTTTTTCTGAGGACCGGTTGGGCACCCAGCTGTGAGTCCCCTGGCCATAGGTTCTAGCTGAGCCTGTCCTGTGTGTCGGTGGGGGGTGGGGGCGGGCTGGGGGTGGAGGGGAAACAGGCTGTATGGGCTGGCCATCTGGCAGAGCTGGTCTTCTGAGCACTCTGAACACACACCGAGCTGTGCTCGCTGGGTCTGGTCTGGTCTGGTCTGATCTGGGTCTCTCCAGGTCTCCACTTCCCCACCTTCCCCTCCTCTTCCCCGTTGAACTCCGGGCCCCTCTAACCCCCGCTACCCCCCCCCCCCGCCCCGCCCCGTCGACAAAGGATGTGGGTCTGGTATTCAGCACAGGTGCTTCTCAGCACTCCATGCGGAGTGTCGTCTAAGCCCCCCTAGGACCCTAGCGGAGGCGTCTCTGAGGATCGGCTCCATTTTAGAGACGAGGAGTGAAGGGTCAGCAGCCAGCACTGCCATCCACCTTCCAACACTCCCGTTCCCCTCCTCCCCGTGGCCCTCTGTGGTGCCCACCCCTCCCAGGAGGCCCACTGGCATCCTCCTGTTGGTCATGCCACCGTTGGGTGGCACCTCGGCTGGAGCCTGAGTGAAGGAGCTGGGAGGGGCGAGGCCTAGGGTGGCTGGCCCCCGCTGCTTCGGTGAGCTGGTGGGAAGGGGCACTGAAGGGGGACCGTGTCACTTCTCTGCTCGCAGTGGCAGAGGTGGGTGCTCGGTGGTCACACCTGGCGGGGTGGGCGCCGGCTGTGGCACCTGATAGGCCGCTGACTCCGAGCCGGCTCCGTCTGGCCCCTGCTCTGCAGCCGTTCGAGGCGCCTGCAGAATCTTGGCCCAGGAGAAAACGCTTGTGTGTTTTCTGACGGTGACACCAGCCACCCTGGCTGCCCGGGAGTGCCTCTGGGTTCCTTGTCAGGGACGTGGTGGGGCGCTCAGAGGGGCCTTTCCCGGGAGGTGGGCTCGTGGGTGACTTTTAACACAACCCTTAAAGCGTCCCTCTGTTTTCCAACTGAAACGTGAGCTGCATTATTCATGGAAGACAGACAGTGGTGATGGCAAGTGCTGAGCTGGCATTCGCAGCCGGGGCTCCTCTGGCACCTCTGCCTCTAGCTAGGGCTCTGCAGGCCTGACTTGTGGCCTGGGCCAGGGTGGGCCTGGTACCCCTTCCGGGACAGAAGGTAGGCACTGTGACTTCGACCCTTTCAAGGGTGTTCCCAGGGCTCCACCCCACGCCCCTCCTCTGAGCACTGTGCTCTCGGAAATGTAGAGCCTGAGCCTGAGCGGGCTGCAGCAGACGGGGTCTCCCTCCTGGCCCTGGGGCCTCCTGGTGCGGCCCCCGGCACTCACCATCCGTACAGCGGGAAGCCTCAGCCACCTGAGGCCTCATTCCTTCCACCTGGGGATGCGAGCCCGGCCCCCACAGCCCATCTGCCCCCTTCCGTGTCACCCTGTCCTGTCTCGCCTGGGCTCTGCTCCAGCCTGGTTCCCCCCGCCCCCACCACCCCGCCCCAAGTTCTCTTGTCCTGCTGGGGTGTGGGAGTCGGGTGAGCCCCCTAGCTGGGGGCAGCGTGGTGAACGTCTGCTGAGCCCTTTGAGCATAAACTGCAGCCCAGATGACAGCCCCTAGCTCCCAATTCTCCAGCCTGGTTCTCCCAAGACCCAGTGCCTCCTGCAGACCCCCCAGTACAGGCACACTTGGGAGCTTGACCCAGGCTGGGTTCTTGGGATAAGACAAGCAGCCTTCCAGCTGAGGATCTGTCGTGTTAGCTGACTGGGGCCTGGCTCCTTCGCGCGGCCAGGGTCCCCAAGGGATGCCCCAGGCCCAGGAACTTGGTCTTTGGGTCCAGGCTTTTGCTTGCGGTGTGGTAGAGTTGGGGGGCACTTCCCTGCACAGGGAGGGGGCCCTCGGTCCCTGGCTGGACCCAGAGATGTTTCTGGCTGTGGGCAGCCCCAGTTTGGGAGCTGGGAAAGTCTGGTTGGGCCTGGGGTCTGACTGGGGGCTGGGGAGGGGCTTCAGGGCCTCTCACTGGCCCCAGTCAGGCTGGCCTGCACGTGTGCAGGGAGCACTACTGACCACTCCGTGGTCTGGGCGCTGCCCCGGCTTCCGCCGGTGCCTCATCCTCGTCTGGCTCACTTTCCTGGACAGCCCCTTGGTCCTCCCCGAGGCGAGCCGTCTGGCCCTCGGGTACTTCCAGGTGGGGCCTGAATTTAGAATTAGAGCCAGCATCTCCATTCATGTCTGCACCCCAATTCAAGACACGAACGTCTCCTCACCCTGTACCCCTGGCTGTGGCCCGTGTGTCCCCCCCTGCCCTGCACCCCTCCTCACTCGGGCCCCCTCTCCGGGAAGTGTTCACTGCCACCCGCCCTGCCTCCCGAGCAGGCAGGGATCCTGGCGACCTCTGTTTCTCTTTTAGCAAATCCTTTCTCTCACCAGGCCTGGCTCTCAATGAGATCATTTGCAAAATATGCTTCCCGGCTGGCCGGGGCTCCACACTGTCACCTGCGGCTGCTCGGAGCTGAGAGCTGGGCTTCCTGTGCCCTGGCCTCTGGCCTTTGTCATTTAAAGTGCAGGTTTTGGAAGCAGGCGGCCCCCTCCCGTGGCTGAGGGTCTTGTGGGTGATGATCTCAGCGGACCTCTGGCGGGCAGGTGTGGAGCAAGCCGGGCTCCCTGGTGGCTGCCTTTGGGGTTGGCATCCTCAGAGCCCCCCCTGAGGACAAGGATGGTGGGGAGCACTCCCCCCTGCCCGGTTTGGGAGCGAGTCTGAGCAGGAGGAAGCGAGAGGGGATCTGATGTGGCCCTGGGCTCTCCGGGGCTGCCCCCAACTTCTGTTGTGTGGACCTGAGTCCAGGCAAGGAGGCGCGTAGGAGCAGGACCTCTCGGGTCTCTCACTCAGTCCCCGGGCGTGTGACCTGGGGTGCGTCACTTGCCCTCTCTGAGCCCCGCCCAGGCCTGTGTGAAGTGATGCTACTGCTGGGAGACTGCAGGTGAGCAGGCCCAGCCTGGGGACCGTCTGGAGATGCCCCCTCCCTAGAGCCAGCAGGGCGGGGGCAGGGGGGGTGGTTCATGCCCCTTTAAGGAAAGCCTGCTTCTCTGTTAGCGTCTGCGGGGAGGCTGGAGGAGGGTGGAGGCGTACTTTTCTCTAAGGTGTTGGTCTCTGTCCCATGGGGAGGAGAGGCTGGCTCCTCCGGGGCTTTGAAGGAATCTTCGCCCTCTCCCTCCCCCTTGGCCCTGGGCCCTGGCGTCCAGGAGGGCACATGGCCATGGATGGGCCCAAGCTCTCGGGGGGGCCCCGCCCCACGCCTGCCTGTGAGCTGGGGGAAGCAGGCAGGGCGGGGGGCGGGGACCGCTGGGGCCCAAAAGTGCCCATATATAGTCACCGGGGTGAGCAGTGAGCCTGGCCAGTGGGGCTGCATCCCAGGCCCAGGGCTGGCCCGGCCCGCCAGGTCCAGCATCAGGCCCAGCCCCCCAGGTCCTTGAGGGTGGGCTGGCCCTGGAGCAGCAGGAGGAGGGGCTTGTGCGCTGAGAGCAGCTGGATTTGGAGCAAAGCATCATATACAGCAGCAGGCACAGGCTTGGTGCTCTAGGAGTGTTTGTTGATTGACAGCAAAAGTCTCAGGGGCACTCAGTAGGCAGGGCCGAGTGTGCTTCCTGAGACACCACTTCTGAAAGTTGGAGGCTGTAACCTGGCTGCCCTCTTGGCCTGAGCCACCCAAGGGCCCCTGGCTGTGGGCTGGGGGCTGGGGGTGGGGTGCCCCCTTTTCATTCTGGTGACACCCCCAGTTGTCCCTACCGCATCCGCATGGTACCAGGAGCTTCTGCTCTGATGGATGGCGTTTTCCAGAAGATGCGCCCCCTCCCTGCCGCACCCCGCCCCCCACCTCCTGGACGCTGCCTGGAGTTCAGCTGGTGGGGAAGGGGCAGCGCTGCCGTCTGGCTGCTGGTGGTCTTTGCGGGAAGTCGGCTCCTGGACCCCTTGGGGCCAGCCCACCCTCACCCTCGGCATCTGTTTCGAGGACTCTGCGCCAAGAAGGGGGAAGCAGCCCGCCTCTGCTGCATTCCGACTTTAGTGCTGTTAAAAAATCACAGTGTTAACACAGAATGCTCCTTTAATGTAGTTTCCATTGCACTGCTAAGCGCCTTTGTTAAATTTTGTACATTAATACTTTTTGTTGTTGTCAGCAGTTTTTTTTTCTTTTTTGGGGGGGATATAAAGCCATTAGGGTGAGAGAAGATTAAAAAGATACATTACAATTAAAATGTTAATGAAATCTGCATCATACAACTTTTGAAACCCTTTAGGCATTAATCTTGCCTGTGTCATGTCCATTAACTTTGGCTATTCTTATTCCACACTGACCCCTGCTGAGAGATTTGTGCTATAATTGGATTTTTTTTTTCTTAATAAAAAAGAAAAGAAAGCTTTTAAGAAAATAGAGATTGAGTGGTGGCCCCGGCTCCGGCATGAAGAGAAAGGGAGGGAAGGGTCTCCCTTTGGGGGTGGCCGTGGGCCCCTCCCAGGCCGTCAGCCCTCTTTCCTGCCCCGTGGATGGCCAGCAGTTCTGGACACTCGGGCCCAGCCCCTGCTGCTCCCCCAGGGGACCCAGCGTGGCCATGTGCTCAGACCCGTGTCCTCACCAGGCCCAGCTCACCTGTGGCGGGAGGGTGTGCCGTGGCCGCAGTCATGGTGTGAGTGTCCAGGGCTCAAGGATCTCACCTTCCAGGGGTGGGTCCCCAAGTCCGGGCGCTGGGTGAGTGACTGCAAGGGGGATGTTCCGGAAGGACCAATGGTTTTGGTTTTGAGTTTTCAGGATCCCTCGTCCCCCAGGAGATGCGCGCCTGGAAGTCTGGTGTCCTGGGCACTGGGGGCTCCAGCATAAGGCAGGGCTAGAGTTGGGGGGCGGGAAGCTCCCCCACTGCCTATGCTCAGGGGAGCTGGGACCCCCCCCGGCCCCTGCCGAGAGTGGGCCCCCCCAGGTGCTCTGTGAACTTGTCTGCACAGACTCACCCTTGACTGTGGCTGGAGCCTGTGGTGGTTCCCGTCCAGATAGCACCCCTGACCGGGGTGAGGCTCAGGCCCGGTGGGGACATGGGCCTAGCCTGGGGCGCCTGGGTCTAGCCAGCCCTGAGCAGTAGATAGTCACAGCCGTGGCTCTGGGAAGCTGGTCAGGTGGTTGGCAGGGGGCTGCAACAGACAGATTTCGTGTCTGTGTGTTTTTGCAACACCTTTCTATAAAGGGAAACATAATTTAAAATATGATTACTTAGTGTTGTAACAGCCGCCTTAGCGCTCCACGCTATGCCGAGATCATTATCAGAGGCTGATATTAACTTGCAAAGAATATTATGCAAATTGCCCTCTGGCTCCTCCGGGAGCCATCCCCCCAGGATGGAGATGCGCGTGGGGAGCGGGTGGGGAGCGGGCAGGTCCCTTCCCGGGGTAGGGAGAGGCGACAGCCCGCATCCCGGGCCCCCTAGCCGTTGGTTTCCTGGCTGTGTCTGCGGACGCCGGGCAGGGCCTGTCCCCTTTCTCCATACCCGGCCTGGCTCCTTGTCTGGGGGGGTACATGGAGGGGTGGGCAGGGTGAAGGTTGGATGCTCACGACCCCCAGGCTCACCCCCGGACTCTATGCTGTCTGTGCAGCGAGTGTTGTCTCTGTGTCAGGCTCTGGGTGGCACCTGGTGGCCTTCACGAAGTGGCCAGTTTGCCCAGTGGTTATGGTGGCCTGACTGGCTCTGGCAGCAGCTGGACCTGGGGACCCACGAACCCCAAGTGCTTGTCGCTCCTGAAGGGATTGGAGTCGCAGACGGGGCTCCCCCACCCCTGGGTGCAGGACCCCTTCCTGTCGCCTGACTCAGCACTGCACCTGGTGTTCCCCAGGGGCTCAGGGCAGCCCCCAGGGGAAGGCGGTGGGGGGCTTGGCGTGTGGCTCTGACCGTCCCCTCACACCTGCCCGCTCCTCGAGTCTGAAGGTGGCCCCCTGCCTTACCAGGGCCAGAGCATCCCCCCGACTTTGTGAATGCTGCTGTGGGAGTTCCCTGTGGGGTCTCCCAGCTCCGGGAGGGCAGTGATGCTTGTTTGCCTGTGGAGAGGGCAGGTCGGAAGGGACGTGAGCCTCGTGGTCACCCTGGAGGGTAACGGGGGTCACTGGGTAGGGGGTAGGGTCACTTTCCTGGGCCCGGGTAGCAAATGATCATAAATTTGGGGGCTTAAAGCAACAGAGACTTACTCTCTCACAGTCTAGAGACACAGCGGCAGGATCAGGGAGCAGCCGGGGCTGGTTCCTCCTGCGGCTCTGGGGAGACTCCTTGCCTCTTCCAGAGCCGGGGGCGCTGACGATCCTTGGGCCTATGGACACATCCCTCCCATCTCAGGATCTTACTAATTATGCCAGCAAAGACCCTGTTTGCAGACAAGGTCACATTCTGAGATTCTGGATGGACCCTAGTCAACCAGTGTGGTAGGCTGGCTGCAGAAACCCTTTAGTGCCTAGAGGAAAGGGGAGGGTCTGGCCGGCCCAGTGGCTCAGTGTTGCGCTTGCCCAGGAGGGCGGGCGGGCGGGTGGCCGGACACACGGACAGTAGCCACCGCTCCTGTGAGCCGCTGGACGTCGGGTGGGAAGGGCCAGCACAATCAGACTAGGAAGTCTGGAAGGACCTTTGGTTCAGGAGCTAAGCCCTAGTCGAGGGCGGGAAATGGGGCCACCGATGGAGGAGGGTTTTCCTGAGACAGTGTCTACGGTTATGTAAGTTTGGGGACAGGAGGCAGAATTTGTGTTAATTGTCATAACCCAGTTTAGTCGGCCAGTCCTTGTCCCGGGAAGCGGCCTGGAAAGGAGAGGGAGGGAGGTCTCCATGGAGCCCTCGGGGCTGGACCCCGAGCTGCAGTGCAGACTCGGGCCCCTGAGACCCTCCCATCCCTTCTTCCTGCATCTCTTCCATCCCTTGGAAGAAAACCAAGGTCGTGAAGTGGGAGTGAAATAGTGGAGAAGTCAAGGCAGACAGGCAAAGTAAGAGCAGAGATGCCCTGAGGAGGTGGCCCTGGATGGGCCTAGAGGGGACCCTGGTGTCCAGGTGGTGGGGCTGGGACCTGGGACTTTGGGTCCAGATGAGCCCAGACCTCAGGGGCCCTGAGCTTCCTGGGCCTCGACCATGCCGTCAGGTGGCCGTGGAAGGCCTGGGAGTGGACACGCGATCCGGGGGCCTGTGGCAGGGCCTCAGCGCCTCTTCCTGCCTCCCTCTCCAAGTCCAGAGCCCCAGGCTTTGTTCCAGTGCGGGTGACCGCCTGGCCAGGTGAGGGCCTGGGAGGCTGGGAGGCTGCAGGCAGTTTGTGCTGGGCCTTTCGTGTGATTCCTGATAACCCAGGAAAGTGGGAAGTATCCCCCACCCCCTGCATCCATAGGCGTCGGCCCCCAGCTCTACTTGGGAGGTATCTGGGGGCTCCTGTCCCTTCCCCACCCCAGCCCCAGCTGCCTGGTGGGGGGGTGGGGGGCTTCTCTCCTGGGAGGACACGCTGCATGCTTCCTCAACTCAAGCTCAGAAGGAGGGTTCTGGCCACGGTCAGAGGTGCTCTTCTGAGGGGTTTTAGGCTGTCTGGCCAGGACCTGGGGTGGACCCTGGAGCATGGGGGCTCCCAGGACCGGGTGCCCCTTCTCTGGGGCGGGGGTGTGCTGACTTGGCCTCCCCCGGCCTCCTGGACCCGCTGTCCCTGTCTCAGGTCTGAGCGCGGTCGGGGAGGGCCCCCTTCCCCCACCCAGCACCAGCCGCAGAGGACACTGGTCCTGGTGACTCAGGAGGGGGTGGAGGGTGAACAGTATTAAAGTCACCAAGGAGCTGCACGTACTGAGCGCAGAACTGTTTCTGAGTCAGCGACCCCTGCTGCAGTGCGGCCCACTGAAACGAGCGTGGCCCGCCACTGCCTGGCCAAAGCCCCAGGGCCACTGCAGAGTCCCACCGGCCCCAGCCCTGACCCCTTTACAGCCAGAGGGTCTCTGTGAAATCGTGTTCCAGGCACCTGTCGGGTCTGCTTTTAAAATTTTAATTCAGAGCATTCTAGTTACTTATAGTAAAATCTGCCATCGTAACCACTCTCAGTGCACTGCTCGGGGGCATTAAGTCCGTTCACAGTGCTGTAACAACCATCACCACGTCCATTTCCAGAACTTTCTCATCCTCCCAAACTGACACTCAGTCCCCATCAAACACTCTCTCTCCCAGCCTCAGGCCCCACCGTCCACTTCCTGTCTCTGGGTTTGACTGCTCCGGGGCCTCACATGGGTGGAATTCAAACGGCCTTTGTCCTCTGCATCTGGCCTTTGGTCAGCATCATGTCCTCAAGGCTCATCTGTGGGGCCTGTGTCAGGACCCCCTTCCTTTTTAAAGCTGAGCGTGGTCCACTGTGCGGATGGCCCTCCCTGGGTTTATCCTTGGCCTCTCCGAGGACGCGTGGCTGTCTCCATGGTCTCCAGTTGTGAACGTGTGATCGCCGGTGTGCTCGTGTCCGTCCGAGCCTTGCTGTGTCTCTCACGCTCCTTTGGTCCAGAAAACCTGAGGTCTTCTCTTGGCTTCTCGTGACCTTGACCCCAGAGTCCAGGCCAGTTCTGCAGAATCGCCCCCAGTCTGGGTGCATCTCAGATCGTGTTCAGTGGGCCCGCGCCGCTGCCCTGCCGGCTGGAGGCACGGTGGCAGATTTTGTCCGGTCCCTCAGGGAATTTGTCTGGTGTGTGTGTTTCTAAAGCAACCCCAGCGTGCAGGGAGGGGGGTCGCGGCCAGGGGTGTGTTAGGGGCAGGGGTAAGCGGCTGGCCACTCGCCACTCGTGGGACCCTGTGTGTTGGGGGAGGGAGAAGGGGATGGGTGGGGGAACGGAGCTGGGTCTTCGGAGGCTCTTGCGCGCGGAAGGGTGCCAGGTCCACTCAGCACCAGCTGCTCCTGGAAAGGCAGGTCCCATCCGCCCAGTGTACCCTGTGGAGGAGCTCTGAGCTGGGCGCTGGGCGGCTGCTGCCTCAGCCCGGCCCGCTCTTCCTCCGGGCCATGGGCTCTGCGAGGAGAGGGTAGGAGGTGCACCCCCGCTGGTCCCCTCCTGTGCACCGCGAGCCGGGTCAGGACGAGCAGCTCCCCAGCCCCGCTCACCGCGCCGCCTCTGCCTCCTGACCCGGAGCTGCTCCGGGGCTGCCCTGGTCCTTGGTAGACCTTGTCCCAGTTGAGCAGATCTGTCCAAAACCTGCAGGTCCCATTCCCTCAGGTCCCGGGGCCGGGTCCTTGTTGGGGGGCCTAGGGCTTGTGAGTTTCCTTGTCGGGCTCCTGAACCTCAGCACCACAGACCTGGCCCCCTGAGCCTTCCGAGGCCAAAAGCCCCTGGTGCCAGAAGCCCCCGGTGCTGGCGCGGCAGGCGGGACTCTCTGCTGCCTCTCGCAACTCTGGGCCACACGGTTTCTCCTCTGTGTCCAGATTCCTTTCTTCCTGGGTCACCAGTCATTGGCCTCGGGGCCCATCCTGGGTGACCAAGACCTCATTTGACCAGTTGCATCTGCGGAGACCTTGGTTTGCTTACGGTCACATTCTGAGGTTCCAGGCAGACGTGAATTTGGGGGACCCTGTTCAGCCCCGTAGAGGAGTCAAGGTCAAATTGCCCACCTGCCTCTGTGCCCACCTCTCCATCACAGTCTTAGAAGGAATAGCCATCTTGTCCCCGTGTCTCCTGATCGTAGATTCCACCTGGCCCTCTGACCTCCTGTCCAGGCGCCTCTAGAACCCCCAGCCCGGCTGTTTTGGTCTCTGGCTCCTCTCTTTTGGGGGCAGGTGGGGTGCCGACCTGAGAGGCCTCCGGTCTGGCAGGATGGCGCCTTTCTACAGCTGAGAGGCTCGTGAGGTTTCCAGCCCGGTGCCAGAGTGGTTCCTTGCCCGCACAGAGGTCTCCATCAGAGAGGGGGGTGGGGAGATGTTGGTCTGATGGCTTTCATGTCAGCATGTATGTCTGATGGATTAGGAGTTCCTGCAGCCTCAAAACACACCAAATCACCCCTCTCGCTCCAGAGTTTGACAGAACTGAGGCTGTTGGCATGAAACCCTAATCAGAAGTGGTCCACACGGGAAGGTTACGTTAGCAAAAAAAGGCACTTCTTATGGAAAGCATGTCTTTTTCATTTTGGGGAGAAGGATGGGAGTGAACCCCAGAGCTTGGGCGTGGCCAGTGGGGCTGTTCTGGTGGTGAGACGGCCTCACCTGCGGTGGCTGGTTGGCTGCTGATGGGTGTTGGTTGGATGTGGCAGCTCAGGACCGCCCGCCGACCTGTCTCTGGCACTCTGGGCAGGGCCAGCCAGACCTTCCTCCCACCTGGGGCTGCAGCAGGGGGTGGGGGTGGGGGGGGTCTGGTGCCAGCAGGGGGCACTGTCTGGGCAGCAGGTGGGGTTTCGGCACGCACAGAAGGGTTGCTCTGCAGGCTCCTTTCTGTGTTGCTGAGCGTGACCCCGAAGGCCTGCCCCGTGATTTATGAGCAAGGGCACCCCTCTGCCACCCAGGAAGAGGCAGGTCCAGCCGCTGGCTCAAGACCCCGAGGTAGAGGCTTGGGGTGACCTGCTGGCTGTTCTCTCTCATCAGACCCCACCCCCAGCCCACCACCACTGCCCTCTTGGGGGAACCACACCCCACGCCCTGCAGGGAGCCCCTGGAAGTCATGGTCTTGCCTGGGTGATGAGCTGCCCAGAGCAGCTGTCAGATCACGTCAGGGCCGAGGGGTCTTTGGAGAGTGTCTCGTGCCTGCTTGTTTCATGGAAGGAAATGGACCCAGGGGTGAGTCAGAGCAGACCCAGGGGTGGAAAGCTCTGCCCACTCTTGGGATTCTTTGGGGTCCAGGTGCTGCCCTGGCCAGGCAGGGCAAGATAAAGACACCTCGATTCCCCAGGGCAGCAGTGGCTACCTGGCCCAGGTCATCAGTGGACTGATCGTGGGTCAGGATGGCTGCACGGGACCAGTAGGAAGGGGCAAGCGTGTCCTTGTCCTGGCGGGGGTGGGACCGCCACCCCCTGGCTCTCAGATATTCCTCAAGGTTTCGGTTCCTCCTCACTATTTCTTAACTGCGGTTTCGTAATAATTATAACCGCACGGAGCCCCCGAGCGGGCGTGTTCCGAGCCCCGGCAGCTGTGATTACATCGCAGCCGCTGATTTCCAAGAAACCTCACGAGGGAATTCGTTAGAGCCGCAGTGGAAGCGGGCGCTGGGCACCGCCTCCCTGCATGGCCTGGCGCAGGGGGAGCGCCTGCCTGGCCTGGCGAGAGGAGGGGCCGGGGCTGGCCTGGCGCCCTGGTGGCCGGCCCAGGCTGCCTGGGGAATGGTGCGTGCCGGGCGTTGGTTCACGCGGTGGGCCAGGTTAGCCCATGAGCAGCTGGCCGGCCTGTGTACACCTGCCTGCCCTTCCCTCTGGGTGTTTCCAGCCGCCTGGGAGCCTGGCCGGTCCCATGGTGGCCCTCCCGGTTCCGAGTTTGGTTTGGTCTTTCTCCTTGGGAACTCATCCCCACGTCCCTCCTCAGTTCCAAAACATCTGAAGTTCACTTCATACGAACACTGTTTCTTCTCCCTGAGACTAGGGGAGATCCGTGGCCCTGGGCTGCTGTGTTTCTGGATTGGCTTCTTCCTCCGGCCCCCTGTCTCCTTTGGGGGGTGCGGCTGGTGGTCCCTGGGTGGCGGCTGGAGGGACAGTGGGCAGGCTCCTGCCCCGGTTTGTGTGGAGGGGGCGCCTTCCTGGGACCACGGTCAGGGCTGCTCGTGATGGAGACAGACCAGCTGGTCCTCTGGCGCTGTCGTCACGGTGCTGAATAGCGCAGGTGTGGTTCCTTACTTATTCTTAAACGTACAGTCATCTTAACACTCGTGCTGGGAGCTGGTCTGTTTCTCTCACTCACCGGCAGCCCCGTCACGCCAAAGTGCACCGTGTGGAAAAGCGTGACATGCACCCCCCCTCCAGTGTGTGGGGGTGGCTTGGCAGGTCCCAGGCGGGGCTGGCCTGAGTCTGTAACACCCACAGGCCACCTGCTTGGACGGCGGGCTGGGGACCTTTTCCTGGTCCTTCCTGCTTGGGGTATTGATGTTCACCCCCTACCAGGTGTCTGGAGAGGAGATTCCTCCCACCCCCGCCACCTACAGCACCTCCCAAAATAAGATGAGCAGGGTACCAGTATCCTTTGTTGGCTGATTGCATGCAGTCTGGGCTGGGCATTTCTACGCTGTCGGGCATTAACAGCACTTCCCTGGTAACTCAGTCGGTAAAGAGTCTGCCCACAGTGCGGGAGACCCAGCTTCAGTCCCCGGGTTGGGAAGATCCCCTGGAGAAGGGAATGGCAACCCACTCCAGTATTCTTGCCTAGAGAATTCCACGGACAGGGGAGCTACGGTGGGCTATGGTCCATGGGGTCACGCAGAGTCGGATACGACTGAGCGACTAACACTTTCACTAAGGCCCCAGTCAGTGGGCTGACCCACGGGTCCCTGTAAAGAGCCTACAAGGCTGGAGACAGAAGCGACAAGGGGCAGACCTGGGGTCCCACAGTCACAGGCTGGGTCCTGCCTCCAGGCTGTGCCTAGACGTGCTCATGGACGGAGGAACCAGGGATCCGGGCTCTCCCAAGGGTCCTGGGCCGCCGTGGGCCTGCAGACCCTGCCCCACCTGCCTCAGGCCCCTTGCAGAGGGAGCGTCCTCTGCCTCAAAGCTGAGGGGCAGCCCCCCACCCCCAGCCAATGCTGCCGGGCTGGGCCTCCAGGTCTCGGGTCCCCGCTGCAGCTCACATTTGGAGCTTCGACGGGTGGGTCTCCCTCCTGCCCCCTCGGCCCCTTCATGTGCCAGGTCCCTCTTGCCCAGCATGGGAGGCTCAGACACACGCATGAGTAGTTTTCAGGTTCTGTGCCCTAAATTAATATAGCGTGCGTTTCATTTTAAAAAGCCATGATTGAAGTCAAATTAGCGTATTTACCTTCAGTGCTCCCAGGGGAAGCGTGAGAGACTCGCAGAGGTGTGGTGGTGGCTTCCGTGTGTGGTGACGTGACGGCTGTTGGGGGGTGGCACTCAGCTCTCGGGACCTCCCGGGGCAGGCAGGCCTCGTGAGCGCTGGCCCCCAGCCTCCCCTGCACCTCCCCCGACCTGTGCAGGGGCCTTGGGCGGGGGTGGGGGCTTCTCCCTGGAGCAGGCAGAGGAGACTGGGCAGTGGGCTGTGCTACGGGCCCCGAGGACTCATGACCCACTCACCCCACCGAGCTTGGCGGCTCTTTCCCCTGGGCTTTGCTCAGCCCCTGTGGGCAACACCCGGGGCCTGAGCCTAGGCCTTCGTCCTCCTCTGTTTGGCCTCAGCTTTCGGCCCAGGAGCATTTTGTCCTGAGTCTTGTCTGTGGATGCAGAGGCCTCATGTCCACTTCCAGGGTCCAGGTCTCAGGCCAAGTGAGCAAGTTCCTTCCCCACCCAGAGCCACAGTTTCCCCATCTGTAAAATGGGGTGATGGTATTTCTCCTAACCTTAAATTCAAAGAGGACATAGGACCTGGGAATTTAGGCTGTTGAAACAAAGCCTGGGGTGGTTGAGGGAGCCTCTTGCACACACAGACATGGTCTGCTTTTCTCATGGAAGCTGGGTACTGAGCTCAAAGAGCCTGAGGTTTTCTGGATTAGGGCTTGTGGGAGCGAGAGTCCTGGGGGGCCCCGGGCTGCCCCACTGCAGGGTCGGGTGTGCCTGGTCCGTGGGCCTGTGGACACATGGTCTGTGGGCGGGCATCGCCCCCTCCGCAGTGCTATATTGTTTGAAAGTTGTACATGGGTTTTTCTTTATATGCAGCGCTGAAAGCTTTATGAGCAAAAAATTGTTAATAGAGTGATTGTATTTATCTGATTTTCTCCTTTAAAAAGCACACCTTTGTGTAATGAGTACAAAGCAACGTTTAAGCTCCTTGTTCAGTTCTCAAACTGCTTCCGCTCGTCTTTTATTACCATTTACGTGGGTGTTTTACGCACACTTGGCCAGGCCGCCTAAGAAAGCACAGCGATCTCAAGCGCACGGCGTTAAGTTGTTTTACAGCCAGCATACCTGTGTGACGGCAGTGACGGTGAAGGCTCAGCTCCCAGGCCCCACCCAGACCTCGAACCTCTAGCGCTCGGAAGAGCTTTGTTTGCTGTTCAGCTGCTGAGTCCTGCCTGATTCTTTGTGACCCATGGACTGAGCACTCTAGGCTCCTCTGTCGTCCACTGTCTTCTGGAGTTTGCTCAGATTCATGTCCATCGAGTCGGTGATGCCATCCAGCCATCTCATACTCTGCCGCCCCCTTCTCCTCTTGCCTTCAGTCTTTCCCAGCATCAGGGTCTTTTCCAAGGAGTCCACTCTTTGCATCACATGATGGTAGAGCTCACTGCTCTTGAACCTCCTGTAGAGAGGGCCCGGCTTCTTCTCAGCGTGGAGACTGAGATGTGTCCCACAGGCAGGAGTCTGGAGGGTTCCTGGTAGATGATGTTGCAGAGGGCTCGTCCACAATTTCAGTATCTAATCTCCTGAGGACCCAGCATCTTTTTCGCCTCGGGGCTTTTGTGGACACCCTCTGCTAGGGAGGTCCCAGGTGTGAGTGCTGGGTGAACACCTGGGGGGGAGGGGAGGGGCCAGGACACAGGTGTTTGTGGCTGACCCCGCCCAGGACAGGTGCGCAGCGCCGCCTGGGTCTATTTGCATCCCTGTGACAGGTGCCCTGCCTGCCTGCTGTGGTGTTCTCTTTGTGAGCCCCATTCAGGTCTTTGCCCTCCTCCCCCTTCCTGAGCCTCCCTTTCTTTGATTGACTTACAGAATTTTTAGATATTCTGAGCACACAGCCTCTGTGTTAAAAGCATTGCAAATACCTCCTCCCTGCGGCCTTTTCACTCTCAAATGGTGGACTTTTTGTTTATCAACAGATTCCCTTCCTTTTTAAGTGAAAGTGAAGTGTTAGTTGCTCAGTCGAGTCTGACTCTTTGGGCTCCTCTGTCTATGGAACTGTCCAGGCAAGAATACTGGAGTGGGTAGCCATTCCCTTCTCCAGAGGATCTTCCTGACCCAAGGATTGAACCTGGGTCCCCTTAAGGCTGAGTAATATTTTTTCATGGTTTGCGTAGGAAAGCTTGCTCAAAGAGCATTTGAGGAACTGTGTGTATTTATAGTCCCTGAGGAAGGAGTGTTGCACTCAGACTGTTCAGTCAGTTACACAATTGCTGAGGGTCCCCCAGACAAGGACACCCGCCCCTTTGGGACTCTCTCTGCTCCTGGGCAGAGATCACCAGCTGCATGTCTCTAGGGCACCACCTTGTTGAAGAGTTAGCACGTCACAGGGTCTGGGATGCGGGCAGTGTGAGACAGTATCCCAGTAGAGGGACCTCGGGCCCCTGAAGAATGAAACAAGCCTGGTGGCCTCATCAGGCGGTCCCTCCTGGGACATGGAAAGGTCACAGCCACTCTTTACCGCATTCCCAAGTTTTTGACAATTGTTCAGCCTCCGTTTGTGATCATAATTTCCAAGTATAGTTTTTAGAAGTAGGTTTCATGTTCTGATTCATAACACGCCATGGTTAAGAGCAGCCCCAGAGCAGTTGGGCTCTGGGCAACTACTGAAGCTGCTCGGTTTCTCTGCGTTTCACAAGGGAGCTCTGATCCATTTTCAGGAACCTCACTCACTGCAGAGGTGGGTTTCTGTTCTTGTGATCGCCACCCGCCCGCCCCCGTCCTGGAGCTCGGGAGCCCATGCATTTTGCCAGTGTGGCTTTCGGGTTAGGCTCAGCCGCCCAGCTCTCAGGGAGTGAAAGAGGCCAGATTCCCATGGAACCGCTGCCAGTAGCTACAGTGCCATGAAAGGTAAAGGGACTCTGCAAAAGTATTTGTTTCTGAACTCTGAAGCCTCGGGGAGAGGGCACACAGTGTCCAGAACATTTTGTGTAGCCTATAGAAGTGAATCTGCTGCGTGGAGGGCCCCAGCCGCATCGGGGCAGAAGAGGAGGGTTTTCTTCCCCAGCATTCCCAGACCAGCCCCGCATTAGGTCTCGCTCACTGTGGATCTTGGTCAGCAGCCCGTCCCTTGTGGGCATCATGGTGTCTGGAAACCTCCTGCTTCACTGGTGGGGTGACGGCTGTCTAAGGGCGAGCCGGTGCAGGGCGCCTCCGTGGGAGATGACTGCGGGCAAGCATCATTTTGTGGACAACCCTCTTCTGGCCTGCAGCTTCCAGGGGGCAGAAGCTACCTGTGGATGACCGGATGGGATCAGCTCCTCTCACGGGGCAGCCAGCAGGGTCAGCCTGGGGGAGGGGACACTCTGCATGACCACTGAGCGGAACCGTAGTATGAGGCTTTGATCGCTGTTTCCCTGAGTAAGAGCGTAAGTGGACGGTGAGGACAGATACTGGCGTGGAGCTCCTGGAAGGGAGCGTGAGGATTCTGTTCCTGTAGGGGCACTGGTTGGGCCACGCTGAGCCCGGGATGATCGCTCTGGATTCGATGCCTCTTCTGTGCACTTCTTCCTGTGGGTTGAGAAATACAGGGCAAACCACGTCAAACATTTCCCTGTTCATCGGCTGAAAACACGCTTGTGATGGACTCTGGGAAACTGCAGACGTAAAATCTGACTTCGTGTATTTCAGGGTCTGATTTGGGGGAAATGAAGTCGGTTTTGTTATGAGGAGAGACGTGGATATTCGATCAATGGGACAAGGCATGGCTTTAGCTTGGCTGCCTGTTAGTTGGAAGGATGGTACATTTAGAAAAATAATGTTAGAAATGAGTAACACCTTTATAAGGATCCCTAACTGCTTTGGGAGTGGAGATTGTTAATTTTTTTAAAATGTCGTGGCTGGTGCAAAGTACTGGCAGTTATGGTGGGGCAACTTGGACCAGCCGTCGGGGCAGTGGTGAAGCCCCTTTCCCGGTCACCTCGTCTTGCAGGGTGATGGACCCTACCTAACACCAGCACCAGCTGTCATCTTCACTCGACATCTAGGAACAAGCCCGTCAAAGCCGAGCAAATCATGCCCAGATTTTAACATTTCATGGCTTCTTTTCAGACTTATCCTGTCCAGGTATTATGTGTGTGTTAGTCGCTCAGTCGTGTCCAACTCTCTGCGACCCCATGGACTATAGCCCGCCAAGCTCCTCTGTCCATGGGATTTCCCAGGCAAGAATGCTGGAGGGTTGCCATTTCCTTCTCCAGGGGATCTTCCCGACCCAGAGACCGAACCCAGGTCTTCTGCCATTGCAGGCAGATTCTTTACCATCTGAGCCACCTGGGCATTATAAATGCAGGGAAATGTTATTCTCTGTGGACCTCCCACAGCGCTCCCTGTACTCATCCTCGTTTTTATCTGTCCCTTTTCACTTGCTGGAGCAACCAGACATTTCACTTTTGGGCAGAATGACACACCCTTCAATATGCCCCCAGCTTCTTGGCCACTGCCGTGCCTGCTAACGAGGTCGCTCAGTCGTGTCCGACTCTTTGCGACCCCATGGACTGTAGCCTACCAGGCTCCTCCGTCCACGGGGTTTTTCAGGCAAGAGTACTGGAGTGGGTTAGGGGATATTCCCAACCCAGGGATCAAACCCGGGTCTCCCGCATTGCAGGCAGACGCTTTACCATCTGAGCCACCAAGGAAGTACCTGCTAGTAGCCCCCTTAAAAAACAAAAGTGTTTAATTATTTACTTATTTGACTGCCCTGGGTCTTAATTGCTGCATGCAAACTCTTAGGTGTGGCCTCTGGGCTCACGCCGTGTTAGAATGGCCAGATACGTGGGCGTGGGATCTGGTGAACACATGTAAGAAGCGGAGTGTGTCTGAAAGCCCGGCTTATTGAGGGTTTGGATCCTGTGCTTACAAATTATCCAACTATTTAAACATCAGTAGTTAATTCAATTTAATGTCAGTATGGGGTGTTCGCTGCTGGCTCGGCAGTAAAGAATCCACCTGCAATGCAGGAGCCACAGGAGACGTGTTCAGTCCCTGGGTTGGAAGATCCCCTGGAGGAGGGCATGGCAGCTCACTCCAGAATTCTTGCCGGGAGAATCCCACAGGCAGAGGAGCCTGGCGGGCTACAGTCCATGGGGTCTCAAAGAGTCGGACGTAGCACACTCGCTTAGGGTGTTAGGATGAATGAGGATCTGGGGAATTTTAAGTTGGTAGACCACTCAGTTCCTGCTTTCTTTTTAGCTTTGTATTTTGAGATTATAGATCACATGCTGTTGTGAATAGTACAGAATGGATGGATGAACAGAAGTGGCCCATCCGGTGATGGAGTCTTATTTGACCGAGGAAAGGAGTGCAGTCCCCTTGAAATGGGCGAATCTTAGTGTGTGAGTGGTGTCTTGATAAAGCTGGCATCAAGAAAGACAACTGAGAGACGCAGCGGACCCTTTGTGGGGACGCCTGGGCTGCCGTTTCGTAGCCCCCCACGCCTCCTGCCTCCCACCCCTCCTGGGCTGTGACAGCCACCAGCACCTCCCGTCTGTGTTTCAGTAAGTGGTCCTTCTCTTCCTCGCCCCCCTTGCCAGCATTTGGTGTGTCTGTTTTTCATTTCAGTCATTCTGATAGGCCTGCAGTGCGTCTCGTAGTGATTTGCATTTCCTGGATGGCTAAGGCGGTGGACATCTCTCATGGGCTAATTTTCATCTGTGTGCCCTCTTTCATGAGGTGTGGCCATCCCTGGGGGCTCAGACAGTAAAGAATCTGCCTGCAGTGCAGGAGACTCAGGGTTGATCCCCGGGTCGGGAAGATCCCCTGGAGAAGGGAATGGCAACCCACTCCAGTATTCTTGTCTGGAGAATCCCATGGACAGAGGAGCCTGGCAGACTGCAGTTCATGGGGTTGCAGAGAAATAGACATGCCTGAGCGACTAACACTTTCACTTTTCACTTTCATCCATGACTTTAGCCAATTTTTATTTTTTTCCAGCACATGTGTATGTATTATTGTTGTTCAGTCGCTAAGTCACGTCTGACTCTGTGACCCCATGGACTGCAACGTGGCAGGCTTCCCGGGCCTTCACTACCTCCGAGAGCTTGCTCAAACTCATGTCCATTGAGTCGGTGATGCCATCCAACCATCTCATTCTCTGCCACCCCCTTCTCCTTCTGCCCTCAGTCTTTCCCAGCATCAGGGTCTTTTCCAGTGAGTCAGCTCTTCGCATCAGGTGGCCAGAGTTTTGGAGTTTCAGCTTCAGCATCAGTCCTTCCAATGAATATTCAGGACTGATTTCCTTTAGGGTGGACTGGTTGGATCTCCTAGCTGTCCAAGGGTGTGTATATGTATACCATTTATTTTAAAAACTGGGTTCTGAGCATACATTTGGTTTTACACTTTGATGTCTTCACATAACATGTTACAGTTTTCTTTCGTGTTGTCAATATTCTGTGATTTTTCTTTAATTGAAGTATAAGTTGATTTATGGTATTGTGTTAGTTCCTGACGTACTGCACAGTGTTACATATATTATTTTTCCATTGTGGTTTATTGTGAGACATTTTAATATATTCTTTTGTCATATTCTTTTCCATCACGGTTTATTATGAGATACTGGATGTGGTCCCCGTGCTATGCACTAGGAACTTGCTGTCTGTCTGTCTTGTATACAGTAGTTTGTGTTTGCTGGTTCCGTGCTCCCGGCCCAGCCCTCCCCAGACCCCGCCGCCTCGGCGTCCACAAGTCTTTTCTTTGTGAGTCTGCTTCTGTTTTGAAAATAAGTTTATTTATTTTGAAAATAAGTGTCATGTTTTAGATTCCACAAGTGATGTCATATAACACTGTCTGTCTCTGAGTGACTCGCGTCACTGTCTGATGAGCTCTAGATCCATCCGTGTCGCTGCAGATAACACTCCTTCTTTCTCTTTGTGGCTGAGTGGAACTGCGTCGAGTACGTGTAGCACCTCTTCATCTGCTCCTCTGTTGATGGTCGTTTAGGTCGCTTCCGTGTCTTGGCTGCTGTGAACACTGGGGTGCACGTGTCTTTTCGAGTTAGGATTTTGTCTGGGTGTAAGCCCAGGAGTGGGCTTGCTGGATCGTGTGGAAACTCTGTTTTCAGTTTTTTAAGAAGCTTCCATACTGTTTTCCATCACTGGCTATACCAGTTTATGTTCGCACCAATGGTGTAAGGGGGTTTCCTTTTCTCCACACCCTCTCCAGATTTGTGTGTAGATTTTTTGATGATAGCCATTCTTGCTGGAGACTAGTGGACTGCAAGGATATCCAACCAGTCCATCCTAAAGGAAATCAGTCCTGAATATTCATTGGAAGGACTGATGCTGAAGCTGAAACTCCAACACTTTGGCTACCTGATGCGAAGAGCCGACTCATTGGAAAAGACCCTGATGCTGGGAAAGATTGAGGGCAGGAGGAGAAGGGGACGACAGAGGATGAGATGGTTGGATGGCATCACCCACTCGATGGACATGAGTTTGAGTGAACTCCAGGAGTTGGTGATGGACAGGGAGGCCTGGCATGCTCCAGTCCATGGGGTTGCAAAGAGTCAGACACGACTGAGCAGCTGAACTGAATTGCTTCTGACTGGTGTGAGGTGATCCCTCCTTGTAGCTTTGGCTTGCACTGCTCATAGTTAGCGATGTTGGGCATCTTTTCGTGCGTCTGTTCGCCATCTGTATTTCTTCTTTGGAAAATGTCTGCTTAGGTCCTCCGCCCACGTTTCGATTGTTCCTTTTTGTTGTTGCTGCTACCGAGTTGTGTGAACTGTTTGTATATGTTGGAACTTAACCCCTTGGGGGTAGCATCATTGGCAGATGTTTTCCCCCATTCTGTAGGTTGTCTTTTCATTTTGTTTATGGTTTCTTTTGCTGTGCAAAAGCTTTTGAATTTGGTTAGGCCCCATTTGCTTACTTTTGCTTTTATGGAGAGACTGACATCGTAAGATATGGCTGTGATTAATGTCAGAGAACGTTTTGCCTGTGTCCTCCTCTGTGTCTTGTATTTTTGTACATGGTGTGAGTATGTTCTAACTTCATTGATTTACATGTGGCTGTCCAGCTTTCTGGGCTTCCCAGGTGGCTCAGTGGTAAAGGATCCTCCTGCAGTGCAGAAAACGCAGGACACCTGAGTTCAATCCCTGGGTCAGGAAGATCCCCTGGAGGAGAAAAGGACAACCCACTCCAGTATTCTTGCCTGGAAAATCACATGGACAGAGGAGCCTGGTGGGCTACGGTCCATGGGGTTGCAAGAGTCGGACATGACTTAGCAACTAAACCACCATAGTCAGTTAACCTATGACAAAGGAGACAAGAGTGGACAGTAGGAAAAAAAAAGAATGTAAAATGGGAAAAAGACAGTCTCTTTAATGAAAGATGCTGGGAAAGCTGGATGTGCTTGCAAGCTCAGTTACTCAGTTATGTCAGACTCTTTGCCACCCCATGGACTGTAGCCCACCAGGCTTCTCTTTCCATAAGGTGCTCCAGGCAAGAATACTGGAGTGGGTTGCCATTTCCTTCTCCAGAGGAGTCTTCTGGACCCAGGAGTCGAACCTGGGTCTCCTGCGTTGCAGACAGATTCTTTACCAACTGAGCTTACTGATTATTTGATTACTGTTTGAACTTACTTGATTACTATTGCTTTGTAGGATTGTCTGAAGCTGCAAGGGTTATGCCTCCAGCTTTGTCCTTTTTCCTCAGGACTGCTTTGGCAATTCTGGGTCTTTTATGGTTCCATATAAATTGTAGGATTATTTCTTCTAGTTTTGTGAAAAATATCATGGGTGATTTGATAGGACTCACATTAAGTCCGTAGATTGGATAGTATGGCCATTTTAACAGTATTAATTCTTCCAATCCAAGAGCATGGGATATTTCTCCATTTCTTTGAGTCATCTTTGATTTCCTTTATCCGTGTTTTACAGTTCTTAGCGTGTGAGTGTTTGACTGTCTTGGTCAGGTTTATTCCTAAGTATTATTTTTTGGATGCAATTTTTAAAGTGATTTGTTTTTTTACTTTCCCTTTCTGATATTACATTGTCAGTATAAAGCAATGCAAGAGATTTCTGTACTTTAATCTTATATCCTGCTGCCTCGCTGAATTTGTTGATCGTTTCTAGCACTTTTTGTGCGGCGTCTTAGGGTTTTCTGTGTGGAAAACCACGTGTAGTGTAATGTTATCTGTGCATGGTGACAGTTTTGCCTCCTTCCTTCCAGTCTTGATGCCTTTTATTTATTTTTCTTGTCCTGACTGCTGTGGCGAGGACCTCCAATACTGTGTTGAATAGAAGTAGTGAGAGCGTGCATCCTTGTCTTGGTCCATATTGGTTTTTTTAACATTCTTGCAATGAGGGGTTCCAAGCAGAAGCTTTAAATTTGGGTCAAGTAGTCAAGTTTATCAGTTTTTCGTTACAGAAAAAGTATTTGCATTGTCCTGGATCCCAGAGAGGCTCCCCTGTGCTCTCTTCTAGTTTTAAGTATACATTTAGGCTCTGATCCGTTCTGGATTAATTTTTGTGTCAGTATGACATTTACGTTGAGGGTCACTTCTTTTTTTTTTTTGCCACTGGGTATGGTGTTGCTCCAGCACCGCTTGCTGAGAGGTTGTCTGTCCTTCGCTGATTGGTCTGTGTCTTTGTAAAACATCAGTGGGGCATGTCTGTGGGTCTGTCTTGGGGTTTCCGTATTCTGTTTGTTGGCCTGTCTCTCCTCATACAGTCTTGATTACTGTAAGTAATCAAGTAAGTCTTAAAATCAGGTAGACTGATTCCTCCCACGTAATTCTTTTCCAAAAGGGTCCTAGCTATTCCACTTCTGTGACCTTTTTATATGAATTTTAGAATTATCTTGTCTATGGTTACAAAAAATGTTGCTCGGATTTTTAAAGGAATTGTGTTAAACCTGTGTATCAGTTTTGGGAGAGCTGACGTCTTTGCTGCGTTGAGTCTTTCAATCTGTGAGGATGGTATGTCTCTCCGTTTATGTAGACCTAGATTTCTTTCATCAGGAATTTGTAGTTTTCAGCATGTAAGTCCTGTACGTGTTTTGTTAGATGTACATGTAGGTATATTTTTCTGTGTGTGATTGTAGGTGGTGTTGCATTCTTAATTTTAGTAATTGCTAGTACATGGAACGGCAGTGTATCTTATATCCTGTGACCTTGACAGTCACTTATTTGTTCTAGTAGTTTTTGGTAGATCCCCTGGGATTGTCTACCAAGACATCCCTGTCATCTGCAAACAGGGACAAGGTTATTTCTTCCTTCCAATCTGTGTGC
Source organism: Bos taurus (assembly GCF_002263795.3). NCBI lineage: Eukaryota > Metazoa > Chordata > Mammalia > Artiodactyla > Bovidae > Bos > Bos taurus. The sequence continues at coordinate 103,573,739 of NC_037338.1, read as the reverse complement.
GTTTTCTTGCCTCATCTCACTGTGTTGAGTAAGAGTGGTGAGCAGGCATCCTTGCTGTGCTCCCCATCTTGAGGAGAAAGCGTTAACGGTAAGATTTTTGTAGATGCTCTGTATCGAGTTCAGGAAGTTCTCTGAGAGATTTTTATCATGGATAGATGTTGAGTATTTTCACAGCTTTCTTATGCATTGAATGATATTTTCATGTGGTTTCACTGATTTTCAGATATTGGACCAGCTTGCATCCCTGGAATAAATCCCACTTGATTGCGATATATAATTCCTCTTACATGTTGGTAATCTCTATTTGTTAATACTTTGTTGAGGAGGGCTTCTCTCATAGCTCAGTTGGTAAAGAATCCACCTGCAACGCAGGAAACCCCAGTTCTATCCTTGGGTCAGGGAGATCCACTGGAGAAGGGATACACTAACCACTCCAGTGTTCTTGGGCTTCCCTGGCGGCTCAGCTGGTAAAGAATCCGTCTGCAATGTAGGAGACCTGGTTTCAACCCCTGGGCTCCACGGTCTGTAATGATATCACCTGAAACATTTCTTATATTGGTGATTTGTCTTTTTTCTCTTTTTTGTCAGTTTTGCTAGAGGCTTTCCAATTTGATTGATCTTTTCAGAGAACCAGCTCTTCATTTCATTGATTTTTTTTCTCCCCTCTATTGATTTTCTGTTTTCAGTTTCATTGATTTCTATTTTTATCATTATTTTTCTTCCTTCTGCTTGTTTTGGGTTTGTTTTGTTCTTTTTTTGAGTTCTTGAGACGAGAGCTTATTGATTTCAAACTTTTCCTTCTTTCTAGTACATGAACTTAGTGCTATAAATTCTCCTTATGGCTCTTAAGTGGTGTCCCACAGGTTTTGGTATATTATATTTTCATTTTCTTTTAATGTGATTTTCTTGAGACTTCCTCTCTGACGTCGGATGACTTAGAGGAGTGTTGCTTGTTTCCAGGTGTTTGGAGATTTTCCTGTTGCTTTTCTGTTACTGATTTCCTGTTCGAGCCCGCTGCGCTTGGAGAGCACAGTCTGCATGGTTCCGGTTCTTTTCGGTTTCTTGCAGTTTTTTTTCCTGGCCCAGAATATGGACTATCTCGGTGTAAGTTTCATAGGTACTTGAAGAGAATGTGTCTTCTGCTGTTTTGGGGTGGATAGTTTGTAAATGTTGCTTAGATCCTATTAGTTGATGCTCAGTTCTCTGTATCTTTGTGGATTAATTATCTAGGTCTATCGTGGAGGAACCTGGCAGGCTACAGTTCATGGGGCTGCAAAGAGTTGGACACGACAGAGCGACTCTGCTGATCTGATGATCAGTTGTTCAAGCGAGTTTTGAAGTCCTCAACTCTAATTGTGGATTTGTCTTTTTTTTTTTCCCCAGTTCTACCTGTTGCGCTTCACATATTTTGCTGTTGTGTTGTCTGGCACACACATAAGATTGCTATGTGGTCTCAGAGATTAACAATCCCTCGACCACCGTGAAATGTCCCTCTATGTCTCTGATAATTTTCTTTGTTCTGAAATGTTTTATTGGATATCGATAAGACTCTTGAGAGTCCCTTGGACTGCAAGGAGATCCAACCAGACCATTCTGAAGGAGATCAGCCCTGGGATTTCTTTGGAAGGAATGATGCGAAAGCTGAAACTCCAGTACTTTGGCCACCTCATGCGAAGAGTTGACTCATTGGAAAAGACTCTGATGCTGGGAGGGATTGGGGGCAGGAGGAGAAGAGGACGACAGAGGATGAGATGGCTGGATGGCATCACTGACTCGATGGACGTGAGTCTGGGTGAAGTGCGGGAGTCGGTGATGGACAGGGAGGCCTGGCGTGCTGCGATTCATGGGGTCGCAGAGTCGGACACGACTGAGCGACTGATCTGATCCTATCTGATAGCACCTTTGTTTTCTTTTCTTTTCGGGAGGTGCAAGGGGGGCGTGCCGCAAAGTGTGTGGGCTCCTAGTTCTCCAGTCGGGGATCAGACCCGTGCCCCCTGCCGGGGAAGCGCAGGGTCTTAACCCCTGGACCACCAGGGAATTCCTGATCTTTGTTTTCTTTTATGTTTGCACGATTTGTCTTTTTCTATCCCTTTTTATTTTTTAATATGTTGAAGTTTTATTGAAATACAGTTGGTCATCAGTGCTGGACTGGTTTCAGGTATACAGCAAAGTTACTGGTTTATTTTTGGTGGCTCTGGGTCTTGGTTGCTGTGTACGGACTACTTTCTAATTGAGGTGCATGGGCTCCTCACTGCGGTGGTTTCTCTCGTGGAGCTCCGGCTCTCAGGCGTGGGCCCAGCAATCTTGGCACATGGGGTTACTTGCCCCAGACACGTGGGGTCTTCCTGAACCGGGGATTGACCCTTGCATTGGCAGGCGAATTCCTGACCACTGGACCACCAGGGAAGTCCCTATATATACTTTTTAAACTTGCCTTTATCATTATACTTGAAGTGAGTTTCTTGTTGACAGCATATTATTGAGTCTAAAAAAAAAATCTGCCAGATCTCTGTCTTTTAATTGGTCTGTTTAGCTCATTTACATTTAATGGAATTATTGATATGTCAGGGCTTAAATCTACTATTTTATTTTTTGATTCTGTTTGTTTCTCTGATCCTGTTTGTTTCTTGATTATTTCTCTGTTTTTTTTCTCTTGTCTTCCAGTGGGTCACTTGAATGTTTTATAAAATTTTATTTTGATGTATCTGTGTTTTAGTAACAGCTCTATTGAAATATGATTCCACACCATGTAAACTTCAGTGGCTTCTAGTCTGTTAAGACTTGTGTAACCATCACCACGGTCAATTTTAGAACATTTTCATCACTCCAGAAAGAAGCCCCGTGCTTTCATCAGTCACTCTCATTTCCTCCATCCCTCCCTAACCTTCGCTGCTCCTAGTTCTTGGCAAACACTGGTCTCCTTTATGTCTCCATAAATGGCCTGTTCTGGACGTTTCTATAAATGGAATCATATAACATGCAGCCTTGTTTGTCTGGTTTTCTCACTTACCAGCATCTTTTTGAGGTTCACCAATGTTTCATGCACTGGAGAAGAAGGAAACGGCAACCCACTCCAGTGTTCTTGCCTGGAGAATCCCAGGGACGGGGGAGCCTGGTGGGCTGCGTCTATGGGGTCTCGCAGAGTCAGACACGACTGAAGCGACTTAGCAGCGGCAGCAGCAGCAGCATGTTGTAGCATGAATCAGTACTTCATTCTTTTTCATGGTGAGCAATATATTACTGTACTGAGAGACCACATTTTGTTTATCCATTTGCCCGTTGATGGGCATTTCGTGTTGTTTCCAGTTTTTGGCCGTTATGAATAGTGGTGCTGTGAGCATTCATGCACAAGTTTTTGCATGAACATATGTGTTCACTTCTTCTGGGTAGATACCTAGGAGTGGAATTGCTTGGTCACGTGTTAACTCTGTGTTCAGCCTTTCGAAGAACTGTCAGACTGTTTTCCGAAAATGGCCATGCCGTTTTACAGTCCCACCACGTCATCACCAACAGTTTCCATCTGCCTTTTGTATTACAGCCATTCCAGTGAGCGTGTGGTGCTAGTTCACTGTGGTTCTAATTTGCATTTCTGTGATGGCTGCTCATGTTCAGTACCGTTTCGTGTGCGTGTTGGACGTTCATGTATTTCTCTGGAGACGTGTCTCTTTAGATGCTTTGTCCATTTTAAAATTCAGTTATTTGTCTTTTAATTGTGGAGTTGTCAGTTCACTATATATTCTAGATACAAGTCTCTGGTCAGAAACATGACTTACCGATATGCCTTCCCATTCTTTGTCTTTTCACTTTCTTGAATGGTATTCTTTCAACCACAAAATTTTTTAATTTTTATGAAATCTAATTTATCTCTTTGTTTCCTTGGGCTTTCTGTGTCATATCTAAGATTCCACTGTCACAAATGTTTACCCCTATATTTTCTGAAGTGTTTTATAGTTTTTGCTATACTCTTACATGTAGGTCTTTGACTTAAGTTAAGTTTTGTATATGGTGTGAGGTAAGGGTCCAACTTCATTCTTTTACATCTGACTATCCATGGGCCTCGAGTTGTGTTTTGAAACAGTTCCCCCCCCCACCCCATTGGCACCCTTGTTAGAGAATCAGTTGGCCACAGATGCATGGGTTTATTTCTAGACTCTCAGTTCTGTTCCATTGATCTGTATGTCAGTACCAATACATGAACTGTGAACTTCCAGATGTTCAAGCTGGTTTTAGAAAAGGCAGACGAACCAGAGACCAAATTGCCAACATCTGCTGGATCATCGAAAAAGCAAGTGAGTTCCAGAAAAACATCTATTTCTGCTTTATTGACTATGCCAAAGCCTTTGACTGTGTGGATCACAATAAACTGTGGAAAATTCTGAAAGAGATGGGAGTACCAGACCACCTGACCTGCCTCTTGAGAAACCTGTATGCAGGTCAGGAAGCAACAGTTAGAACTGGACATGGAACAGACTGGTTCCAAATAGGAAAAGGAGTACATCAGGGCTGTATATCGTCACCCTGCTTATTTAACTTCTATGCAGAGTACATCATGAGAAACGCTTGGCTGGAGGAAGCACAAGCTGGAATCAAGATTGCCGGGATAAATATTAATAACCTCAGATATGCAGATGACACCACCCTTATGGCAGAAAGTGAAGAGGAACTAAAAAGCCTCTTGATGAAAGGGAAAGAGGGGAGTGAAAAAGTTGGCTTAAAACTCAACATTCAGAAAACGAAGATCATGGCATCTGGTCCCATCGCTTCATGGGAAATAGATGGGGAAACAGTGGAAACAGTGTCAGACTTTATTTTTCTGGGCTCCAAAATCACTGCAGATGGTGATTGCAGCCATGAAATTAAAAGACGCTTACTCCTTGGAAGGAAAGTTACGACCAACCTAGATAGCATATTCAAAAGCAGAGACATTACTTTGCCAACAAAGGTCTGTCTAGTCAAGGCTATCATTTTTCCTGTGGTCATGTATGGATGTGAGAGTTGGACTGTGAAGAAAGCTGAGAGCGGAAGAATTGATGCTTTTGAACTGTGGTGTTGGAGAAGACTCTTGAGAGTCCCTTGGACTGCAAAGAGATCCAACCAGTCCATTCTGAAGGAGATCAGCCCTGGGATTTCTTTGGAAGGAATGATGCTAAAGCTGAAACTCCAGTATTTTGGCCACCTCATGCGAAGAGTTGACTCATTGGAAAAGACCCTGATGCCGGGCAAGATTGAAGGCAGGAGGAGAAGGGGACGACAGAGGATGAGATGGTTGGATGGCATCACCGACTCAATGGACATGAGTTTGGGTGGACTTCGGGAGTTGGTGATGGACAGGGAGGCCTGGCATGCTGTGGTTCATGGGGTCACAAAGAGTCGGACATGACTAAGCGACTGAACTGAACCGATACCACACTATAGCTTTGTAGTAAGTTTTAAATTGGGAGGTATGAGTGCTCTAACTTTGTTCCTCCCCTTCGAATTTTTTTGGCTGTTCTGAATCCCTTGCCTTTCCATATCAATTTTAGAATTAACTTGTCAGTTTCTACAGAGATGTCAGCTGGGATTTTGATTAGGAGTGCATTGACTTTGTCGATCAATTGGGGGAGTATTCCCATCTTAGCAATGTTACATCTAATCCATGAACATGAATACCTTTCCATTTATTTAAATCTGTAGTTTCTTTCAAAGTTTTGCCGTTTTCAAAGTGTAAGTTTTATACTGAAGTGAAGTGAAGTGAAAGTTGCTCAGTCATGTCCAACTCTTTGCAACCCCATGGGCTATACAGTCCATGGAATTCTCTGGGCCAGAATACCGGAGTGGGTAGCTTTTCCCTTCTCTAGGGGATCTTTCCAACCCAGGGATTGAACCCAGGTCTCCCGCAATCCAGGCGGATTCTTTGCCAGCTGACCTACGAAGGAAGCCCAAGAATACTGGAGTGGGTAGCCTATCCCTTCTCCAGCGGATCTTCCTGACATAGGAGTTGAACTGGAGTCTCCTGCAGGTTCTTCAGGCAGGCAGATTCTTTACCAACTGAGCTATGAGAGAAGTTTCACACTACTTCTGTTGAATTTATTCTTAAGTATTTTACGCTTTTGATATCATTATGTATGGCATTTCTTATTGAATTTCATTTTCAGATTGTTCACTGTAGGTATATACAAATGCATTTGATTTTTTCATCTATTGACCTTATATGCTGTGACCTTCAGTTCAGTTCAGTTGCTCAGTTGTGTCCGACTCTTTGCGACCCCATGAATCGCAGCACGCCAGGCCTCCCTGTCCATCACCAACTCCTGGAGTTCAGTCAAACTCACGACCATCAAGTCAGTGATGCCATCCAGCCATCTCATCCTCTGTCGTCCCCTTCTCCTCCTGCCCCCAATCCCTCCCAGCATCAGAGTCTTTTCCAATGAGTCAACTCTTTGCATGAGGTGGCCAAAATACTGGAGTTTCAGCTTTAGCATCATTCCTTCCAAAGAAATCCCAGGGCTGATCTCCTTCAGAATGGACTGGTTGGATCTCCTTGCAGTCCAAGGGACTCTCAAGAGTCTTCTCCAACACCACAGTTCAAAAGCATCAATTCTTCCGCTCTCAGCTTTCTTCACAGTCCAACTCTCACATCTGTACATGACCACAGGAAAAACGATAGCCTTGACTAGACAGACCTTTGTTGGCAAAGTAATGTCTCTGCTTTTGAATATGCTATCTAGGTTGGTCGTAACTTTCCTTCCAAGGAGTAAGCGTCTTTTAATTTCATGGCTGCAGTCACCATCTGCAGTGATTTTGGAGCCCAGAAAAAGTAAAGTCAGCCACTGTTTCCCCATCTATTTCCCATGAAGCGATGGGACCAGATGCCATGATCTTCGTTTTCTGAATGTTGAGTTTTAAGCCAACTTTTTTACTCTCCTCTTTCCCTTTCATCAAGAGGCTTTTTAGTTCCTCTTCACTTTCTGCCATAAGGGTGGTGTCATCTGCATATCTGAGGTTATTGATATTTCTCCCAGCAATCTTGATTCCAGCTTGTGCTTCTTCCAGCCCAGAGTTTCTCATGATGTACTCTGCATAGAAGTTAAATAAGCAGGGTGACAATATACAGCCTTGATGTACTCGTTTTCCTATTTGGAACCAGTCTGTTGTTCCATGTCCAGTTCTAACTGTTGCTTCCTGACCTGCATACAAATTTCTCAAGAGGCAGGTCAGGTGGTCTGGTACTCCCATCTCTTTCAGAATTTTCCACAGTTTATTGTGATCCACACAGTCAAAGGCTTTGGCATAGTCAGTAAGGCAGAAATAGATGTTTTTCTGGAATTCTCTTGCTTTTTCGATGATCCAGCAGATGTTGGCAATTTGGTCTCTGGTTCGTCTGCCTTTTCTAAAACCAGCTTGAACATCTGGAAGTTCACGGTTCACGTATTGCTAAAGCCCGACTTGGAGAATTTTGAGTATTACTTGACTAGCGTGTGAGATGAGTGCAATTGTGCGGTAGTTTGAGCATTCTTTGGCATTGCCTTGCTTTGGGATTGGAATGAAAACTGACCTTTTCCAGTCCTGTGGCCACTGCTGAGTTTTCCAAATTTGCTGGCATATTGAGTGCAGCACTTTCACAGCATCATCTTTCAGGATTTGAAATAGCGCAACTGGAATTTCATCACCTCCGCTAGCTTTGTTCGTAGTGATGCTTTCTAAGGCCCACTTGACTTCACATTCCAGGATGTCTGGCTCTAGGTCAGTGATCACACCATCGTGATTATCTGGGTCATGAAGATCTTTTTTGTATGCCGTTCCCTTGCTGAACCTGTTGCTCAGTCCTAATAGTCTTTTGGTTGATTCCTTAGCATTTTCTTTGTAGAAGATCACGTGAACTGAGATGGGTGTTCTTTCCCCTTTCTAACTACATGTCTGTCATTTCCTTGTCTGGCCTGACTTCTCTTAGGTGGACGTGGAGCTTCTGCCGTGTTGGCCTCCTCCCCTTGTCCCTTCTGTTAGGGGGGAGAATGCAGTGTCTCGCCTTGGGGTGTGGCGTCACTTTGGGGTTTTTCTCGGACGTCCTCCATCAGATTGAGTGCCCCGCTTGCTAGCTGGTTGAATATTTTTTAGGTGCAGAGTGTTTTTGTGTGTTGTTTATCTCTTAAGAGTTTTCAGATGACAGATGTTAGAATTGTCTTGACAGAGGGTTTCTTCTTTGTTTTGGTTTTGTGTTGTTATTGTTTTTATCTGTCAGAGGTTTTAAAGCAACACTGCAGCATTCCAGTATTGCATATTCAAAACTAACTTTGATGCCCGTTTGTCAGAATTCCACAGGGGAGTTGACTTTATCACTTTATGATTTTTGTGATCTTGAGCATCACGTGGAAGTGATGCTAGCATCTCTGGTTGAAACAGTATATGGAGTTTAAGAAATTCAGAGTAACTGCTTCCGTCATGAAAAAACACATCCAGATCGTTAAAGTGAAATATGCGCTGGATTTATAAATCAGGGCAACGACATCGTGTCGTCTTTTTAACCCATTATCAAAGCAGTCTCATTTGCCCAGGATTCCCCTTGATTGCAGAAATTTGAGGTATTACGAGATGCTTTTTGAGCTAGTGGTTTCTCTAAAAAGTGTCCCATCCCCCTTACACGCTAGGCTCTTTAAAATATTAGAAGTTTCTTTATGTTCCAGGAAATCTGAAAACATTTGGCTTATAAAACTGGTCATTCTCTATTAGCAAGTAAGGATACAGCTCTTTAAGAGAGTCTGTAATTCTTGGACACCTTTCAGAGGTAGGAAAAAGTTCTGCCTTCATTGTGAGGACAGGGCTTCCCTCGAGACTGGGGAGGCCACTCCTTCAGCCACAGGTCAGAAGTAAACACTGTCCTCGATGCAGAAAAGGGACGTGGCCCAAACCACACATTAGGGCACCGGCAGAGTGAGGGACTTTGCCAGCAACCCGCTCGACCTGCTTCTGCAGGTGAGTCCACCTGGCACCTGTCACGTGAAGCGTTTAAAGATGGTAGACAGGATGCTTGTACAGATGTTGAGTGGCTTCACAGTGTGTGGGATCCTCCTGGATCAGGGATAGAACCCGTGTGTCCTGTATCAGCAGGCGGATTCCTTGCCACCGAGCCACCAGGGAAGCCCAGGGGTATCTTTTCTATGGAGAAGAGTCTTTGAAATCTTTCCTGGACAAAAAAATGAACGAGTGTGCACATAGCTGGGCACAGCCTGGGCGGAATGCAAGCAGGCGGGTGAGTCTCCTGGACAGCGGGAGTCCTTGTCCTGGGACAATCCCCTGCGTGGCCCCTGTGATGGTGAAGGGTCAAGTGTTTGACATTGTGCTTAATTTCCACTTTTGATAATTCTCTGAACAGTCTGTCGTCCACCTGAAATTGATGTTCGCGTGTCCCCCTGGGCTCGCCCCTCACCCGGCTGCCTGCCCGTCACGGGGCTGGCACAGCCTCACTATCTGGCCTTTCCTGACCAGGTGGCGTTGGGGCCGGGGGCTGGGGTGGTCTCACAGGAGCAGGTGCGGCAGGGGCTCTGCCGTTCCCGCTGCCTCCAGCCTCTCGTGCAGGCTGAGGTGATGCCTCCATGGCCTGCCCACCCCCCATGAATATCAGCCTCTTGCTCTGTAGGGCAGAATAAGATCGAGTGAGGCGGGCTCCCAGTACCTGGGGATGTCAGATGCAGGCCCTTCTGTGGTCCCAGAGATGGGGGAGGCGCTCGTGGCCCGCTCCAGTTCCAGCCACCCGCCCCCACCCCTGCCGCAGGAGACCACCTGGCGTCTGGCAGGATGTGAGCGTGGTGGCCGTGGCTTCCAGGGCCATCAGGGGGCAGGCGGGGCTGGGGCGGGGCCGAACCACTGGGGCCGCTTCCTCCCCCTGGCCCCCAGGGGAGGGTCTGTTCCATCCCGGAATGTGGTGGGACCGGCGGGCCTTGTCCCCACCTTGTGACAGCTCAGAATGCACAGGGTGACCTCAGGCCTGGGGATCTGGGGATGTCTCTGTGTCTTTCTGCCTGTCACTCACACTGATGTACACATACTCACACATATGCTCACACACGCACACGCACACATGTACTTACATGCCTGCGCACACATACTCACACATGTGCATGCACACATGCATGTACTCGCATGCACACACGTACACAACACACATACACATGCTCGCTCACACACATACATGTACCTACACGCACACACATGCGCACACACTTGCTCACACGTACTCACATGCACGCACACACGTGCACACACACACACACACTCACACACATGCACACGCACAGGCACACCCCTCCCCATCCGCGGCTCCCCTTCCACCTGTGCAGACCCCCAACCCCCAGTCTCTTGGCACCCAGCGTGTCAGGATGCAGAAGGGGAGGCTCTGGTGGAGGGGTGGCTGGAGAGCAGATGCCTGGCCGCCTGGCCGGTGGAGCGAGCAGGGGAAGGGCCCCGGAGGCCCGAGGGCTGGGAGGACAGGCCCCGGGGCTCCTGAAGATCTGCAGGGCTTGGTGCCCAGCTGTGCCTTCGATGCGTTTTCCTCAGGAGCAGTCTGGCCGTGTGTCCTGATGACTTTAGGCGCGGATGAGCCGGTGAGCCTTCAGGACGACCCTCGACCTTGGAGGCCAGCAGGCCTGGGCCTCTCCGCCCCTCACCTTGTCCAGCCAGCTTGTCCTGGGGGCCTGGCCTCAGCTCAGGGAGAGAACGTGGTGTCTTGACGTGCTGTCGGCAGCGACTGGTGATCTGTGTTCCCAGGCCGTAAAGTCGGGTGTGTGTATTTGCAGCCTTCATTTTTCGTAGAGGTGATTGCCGTTCTCAGCCCCACCATGGGCCGTGGCCCAGGTGGCTGGACCGTCCTCACGCAGGGCGCGCCTGCATCCCCGGGGCACTTTGGGGAGATCTGGTTTGTGGTTGAGATTCTCACGCTGGAGCAGGAGGATGACTGTGTTCAGCTTTTATTTGCCCCCCAGGATTCTGACTGCATTATCCGTATTTCCTTTAATTTGTGGGATTTCTAGTAAATGGGCTTAAAAATAGGTCTGGGCATGATGCCAGGCAGATGCGGGCAGCAGGCGTCTCTGCATCTTGCTAAAGGCAGTGGGGTAACCCCCGTGTCACCCACGCCTGGGCGTCCTGCAGGCTCCTTAGGGGGCCTTCCCACCATGCCCCAGGATGGGCAGGGGTGCGCAGCCCAGGGCCCTGACTCCAGGCTGCTTTCGGGGGCCCGGGACTGGGCTGAAGTTGTGCTGAGCACCAGTCTGTCCCCTGGGGCTGCCCAGGAAGCTGGGGGCCGGGATGAGGGGTGGGAGGCAGACGCCTGCCCTGATGGAGGCCGGGTCACCTGCCTCTGGCCCTGCTCCTCCTGGGCTCCCCTGTCCAGGTAACCCTCTGTCCCAGTTGCAGAGACCCTGAGATCTGGTGTCAGGGCCACCCATGGGGGTCCCAGACGCCCCTCTGGTGCCCACCTGTGGTGGCAGGGGCTGACAGGCTCTGAATGGCCCTGGGCATCTGCTCCGAAACCCTGCTCTGTGTCTCCCGCAGACAGGACTGGGCCTAGGGGGCAGCGCCAAGGCCACCCCAGGCCTCTCCTGCCCGTGCAGGACTGGAGCCTCCCGGGGCTCAGGGAACCCGCTGTCCCCTCCAGTCCTGTCCCCACGCCCTTCCATGGCTTGATGCTCTGCCTGCGATTCCCGGCTGCCCAGTTCTGTTCCCCCAAGCAGGCATCGCCCTGGGGCCGGGGCACATGGGCTCTGACTCTCCTCTGCCACGGAATCAGGTTCTTCTGTAGAGCTGGTTGGGTGTGGAGGCAAGGGGAGCCCAGGATTGGGGCCCTGTGTGGGACGTCGAGCCAGGGGGCCCCAGGTGCGGGGGTGCAGGGAGGCCCGTTACCAGAACCCCTCAGTGGGACAGGCTGGCTGGCCTTGGGGCAGGGCTGGGGGGTCCCTGAGGTGCCACACGCATGTCCCCGGCCCTCTCGCTGTCTCTCTGCTTTAGGGCCACGTGGGTGAGCCTGGCTCAGGAGTGGCCTGGGACGCCGCTGCCTAGCTCCAAGCCGGGGGTGGGGGGTGCCTGGACCCCTGCTACCCCCACAGCCACCCAGCCGGGAGGGTGGAGGTGGGGTGCCTGCGCCGTGGCCCCCATCTCAGTGTAATTGCTGCCCCCTGCCCCCCCGCCCCCGCCAGTAGCTGATTTAGTATTTCTGTGTCGGTCTGATTTACATTAGATTTTTAAGCATAATTAGAAATGCAGGGGAGCTTTGTGTCTTACCTCGACTATTTATGGCATGATATGCAGATGAAGAGAGCTATGAATATTAAAGACCGGAGTGTGTGTGGAGGCGCTGTTGTTAATGAGCTGGGTGACCGGCCGGCCTGGCGCACTCGCCCCCCACCCTCCCGCCACCCAGACCTGGCTGCTTCCAAGACCCCTGCCGGCCCTCGGAGGGGACGTCGAGGTGCTATGGGGACCACAGCGGGGCAGCCAGCGCCTGAGGCCCAGCTCCCCATCCCGGGCAGCCCTTGCTCTTAGTCCGCGCCGCCCCACCCCGACCCTGCCCTGTGCCCTGGAGCCTGGGCACCTGGGGAGACCCTGCTTCAGCCCATGAGGGAGGAGAAGGAGCCGTCTGCAGGCGCAGAGCCGGCTTTCTAAGTTATTAAACGATGCCTGAGGGGGACACTCTTCAAGCTTACGGTATTTAAATTACAAATACAGGTGGGAGAGATTGTCAGTTCTGTTCTAAACACTGCTTAATTCTTCACAAGCCTTCTGGACCCGCCGGTGGCCAGTCTGTGCACTTGGTGGGACACTGGGTGTCCAGGCAGGCTCCTGGTGGGGGTGGCCACTGTCCTCCCGCTGGGCCAGCCATTGCTGTTTCTTTAGGTTCATGCCCTGTTCGTTTGGCTCCCAACCCCCGACCAGCACCAAAGTCGAAATGTCCGAGCGGAGGGTCAGAGGTTGGCCTGTTGGTGGCAGGAAGTCACCCTCACAGTGGCGTGTAGGATGGAGCTGGACCACCAGACCCCTAGTCTGGACCCTGGTCAGAGCCCACCGCATAGGCCACGAGCTGTGTGGTGCAGGGCCCTGCAGCCCACCCGATGGTGCGTCCACCCAGCCCCTGCCTGGCCCCCGGGGTCCCACAGCCAGTGGGGCCCTGGGCCCCCAGGGGGCTAGGGATCATTCTGGAGGGCCGGCCAACTGCACGCATGCCCCTCTCTCTGAGGGCCGGCCCTGCCTCCTGGGGCAGCAGGGGAAGGGCTGGGAAGCACATTTCTGAATTTGCGGATTCTGGCAGGTTGCCCTTCTCTGTTTGAGAAAAAAAAAAGCTTCCAGGCAAACATTTGTTAGTGCAGTTAAAACCGGCTTTTATGCTTGATGCCGGTCCAGGCTGTGGTCTGGGCGGAGGCTGCCCAGGTGCCTGGCGGAATCCAAGAGGCCTCTCACCTCTGCCTATCAGGCTGGGGTGCGGTGACCTGGGGTCGGGGGTGTGTTGGAGGTGGGGCCACAGCCGGGGACCCACGTGACCCTGAGGTTTTGGAGGCCTGTGCATCCCCTCCCCTGGGCACCGGGGACTCTCGGACTGCCAGGCACAGAGGCTGAGGTCAGAGTCTCTTCTCCGCAGCAGAATCCTGGGGACCACGGGCACGTCCAGGCCTCGGTGCCGTCTCTGCCCAGCAGGGTCAGCCCCTTCCCGCCCCCGCCCGATGACCCAAGTTGCCCAGGATGAGGGGTTTTGAAAGCAGGCAGCTGGTTGGGGGGTGGGTGATCAAGTGTAGTCCCGGCCGGAGGCCTGGGCAGGAAGCTCACCCTCTGGGTACCCCGGCTTCCTCATCCACACCCACCTGGAGGAAATAGGGCTGGTAGCCAGGCACACAGGTGGGGACCAGGGGGAGAGGCTCCTGGCAGCTGACACCCCACCCAGAGCTTTGCTGCCCTGCCCCGGCCCTTCCATTAGCAGCCCCATGGCGGCCCAGCCCTACCTGGGGAGGTATTAAAAGTTTAATGCAAACCTGAGGCTCACACTGAGTGGGACCTCGCCCACCTCTTGGGGGGCTGGCACGCCCGACTGGGCAGCCTTGCTTCACCCAGGCACCTGGGCCTCCCGAGGGTCAGCCCCCAGGCCGCTTCCTCCTTGCCCCTCTGAGAAGCAGAGCGTCAGCCAGGGACTGGAGCTGGAGTGTCAGAGAGCCAGCTAACTGGAGACTGGGCTGCAACCGAGAAGCCAGGCCATTGCTCCAGTGGCAGCTGGCCAGGGGGAGCCCTCCCCCGCCCCCCATGCTCTCCTGTGGCCCCCGGGTGGGGGGGCCTGCCGTGGCCTGCCCCAGAGCCAGGGTGCAGGGGCTCCGGGGCCTCTGAGTGTATTCCTGGGGCCCTGATGTGCCCACGTGTGTTCGTGCTGACTCAGGAACCTGCCCGCTGCCCTGCAGGACGGACGTGGTCCTGGTGGGCATGACCACTGGGGCCTGGCCCTGACTCCGCAGTGCCCTGCCTTCTTGTCACCAGGCCGGCTGCCCCCCGACCCCTCCACCGAGGTCCTGAGGTGCAGGGCCTGGAGGCTGGGCAGTGGGGCTGCCAAGGGGATGGGCCCTGGGCTGGGGGCCGGAGGTGCTCCTTTTACTGCTTCCAGAATGTTCCTGGCACACCGGCCCCCCCTTCCCCTGCAGTGGGTGCCTTTAATGGCTGTGCATTTGCCAAGGTCCAGACCTCTGATTAGATTGGTAAAATTAAATCCTGCAAAATAATTTTTATTTAATGTAATTTATCTCGCCTCCCTTTCCCTCGCCGGTAACGATCCTGCAGAAATGACCCGTTGCGTTCCTCTGCCGTGCCCCTGCTGCGGGAGGCTCTCGGGTCAGGGTGGGTGGACTCCGCACCCCCGCCCCAGATGCCCCTTCGGCCCCCATGTGCGTGTGTGTCTGCACTTTTGGGGCCCATACCCCCGCGTCCTTCTCTCGTCCACCTGGGGCCACGCTGCCTGCAAGGCGCCTGGTCATGCTCTGGTGGACGAGCCGTCATCCCAGGCCCAGCTCTCAGCCCTCCCTGAGGGAGGGCCCACAGAAGAGAATCCCCCCTGCCCCCCACTTCTTCCTTGGGAGCTCTTGGAGTCCGTGTGGAGTGGCACCCCACCCCCACCAAGGCTGGCACAGCTACATGGGCTGGACTCTGGCTTTGTGGCGTCAGGTTTCCCAAAGCGAGTTCCATTCTGAAGGGCCTTATGAGGGGGAGGGCTCCGTGGTGCAGTGGCTTTGAGGATGGCCGGGATGAGCGAAGTTAGGGGTCTCGGATGTTCCTTCCACATCTTCAGAACCTTCTGTAAGTAGCCAGCCCAGGAGTCCTGCTGCGAAGGGAAGAGAACAGGAGGGGAAACTGAGGCACAGAAGGAAGAGGCAGTCGTGTAGGGGTGAGAAGGGGAAGGCCCGCCCAGGTCCCCCACCTCTCTCTTCTCTGCCCCTGCCCGCGGGTTGGCCCTGGGCTCATCCCCGCCTCTCTCTTCTCTGCCCCTGCCCGCGGGTTGGCCCTGGGCTCGTCCCCCGCCTCTCTCTTCTCTGCCCCTGCCCGCGGGCTGGCCCTGGGCTCGTCCTGCTTTCACGGCCCTGGGTGTGTAAACCAAGCCTTTATTTTATTCTTTTCTCCTAAAGTTCAGCTTTGTTCTCACTCCGGCCGAGGCTTCTAAGAAAGCAACCTGAAACCTGCTTGGGCTGGGCTGTCTGTCCCGGGCTGGGCGGCTGGGGCGGCCGCCTCACCCTCACAGGTGGCCTGAGGACACGGCAACAGCAGGGCTGGCTGTCCCTGTCCCTGGGGACCAGGTGGCCTGTCACCTCGCAGCGGAGAGTGGCGGCCCCTCTCTGGGCGAACGGTCTGGCTGCAGCCCCAGGGGGAGGCCCGCGCAGCAGGGCTGGAGTGGTGGGGGCGGTCCCAGCAGGGAGCGTCACCAGATGGATTTTACACGTCACTTGTGCCAGGCTCCAGCTGGGCACTTTGCTAATAACGTCGTCTCCCTCAACCCCGCGGCCGCCTTAGGAAGGTGACCCTCACCCCCATCCCTGGCGGGCATCCTTTGCTAGATAGAGGCCACGGGACCTGCGTTCGAGGTGGCCGGGCACATGGAGCAGTGCCCAGTGGAACCAGGACGTGCTCTTGAAGGGGACAGCTCCATAGGCTGTCCCCTGCTCTCAGCTGGGGATCTGGCTGCTCCCTGCCCAGCCCTGGGCAGTTGAGACCCTCTGGGGCTAGTGCCCACTGCGCCTTTGCAGCCTCTGCCCACCCCTGCCAGGCTAGGTCACCCCTCCCCTCTCGGCACAGGAGCCCCATCTGGCTCAGGAGACCCCACCATGGTCTTTGGGAGTCTCCCAGCAGTGGGTGCAGGGGGCCATGTTGGGGGCCTGTCCCCACTGTGGTGTGTGTTCCTGGGCAGCAGAGCTCGTCCCTTACTTAGCCCTCCCTGGCCATGCCCAGCACGGGGTTAAATGCCCATCAGGTGTCGGGCAGACCCACCGCAGCCTCACCAAGTTCCCATGTGGCACTGGGAGGACTTCCCTGTGGAGGTGGCGCCTGAAGGTGGCAGGTCTGCTCGAGGAAGGGCCCGGGACGGCACAGGCAGGGGAGAGCTCATGGAGGGTGTGGCTCTCTCTGCTTCCTTGCCCATCACAGGTCCTGCTGTTCTTTGACCTGAGTGTCCCCCTGTTGCCCCAGGTTGGCTTCCTCTGTGCCCAGTCTGCCCCGCTTTCTGTGGCTGAGTGGGCGCAGGGGCCCATGCCTGTGACTCCTCACCCGAGGCCCCAACCCTGCATCTTGGGGCCGGTGGGCTTCACCTAGGCTCCAGCGAAGGGAGACCACCCGAAGGACACCGGGAGCCCAGTCCGGGGGGGCCTGGCGATGCTATGGGCAGGGGACACGCGAGTGGAGGTGTGCAGACATGGGTGTCTGCGTGGACCCGCGGTGTGGCCGCGCCCCAGATGCAGAGGCCGCCAGGGGAGCCGACCGTGTAGGGAAGAAGGGTCCTCAGTGCCTCGCTGAGATGCGGCCGCCCCACATGAGCCTTGAGCTGGGGGAGGCCCGGCCAGACCCCACTGTCCTCAGCCCACGTGGCCCCCAGGTCCCCAGAGTGCCGAGCAGGCGCCGTTTCTGTGAACGCTGCCCACACATGCCTGCGTCGCCCTCACCCCAGAGTTGTCCTGGGCCCCATACAGGACACACAAAGCCGCCTCTGCGGCCGCTGCTCCCTGGGCGGGCTTCCCACACCTGGACTTCCTCCGGCTCTCCATTCGGCGGCTTTTCCTACCGTCTCTCTCTCTTGGAAGCCGAGCCCCATGGGGTGTGAATGGGAAGGCTCCAGATGGCCGTTTCCTTCCCTCCGGATGCCGCGGAGGGGACCATGCGGGATGCCGCCCTGATGGCCATGATGCTGGGCGCTGCAGGGACCAGGCCTGCCTTGGCCGTCTCCTGTCTCAGCCCAGCCCCTCCCTGCAGGTGGACGCCCCGTGGGTGGGCAGGCCAGCGGTCTGCCCATGGGCCCACAAAGCTGGGCGGCGGGGCGGGCTGGGGGGCACCGTCCTCTCTTCAGCAGGGCAGGCAGCGTGCCAGGGACGGGCTCAGCGGTCCATGGACAGTGTGGGGCCACACGGGTGACCTACCGCCTCCCCTTGCCAAGTCCACCGGGGACCAGGGCTGGTTCTTCAGGGGGCTCCCGCCTCTGGCCACCGCGGGCCCGGCCCCAGCTGCCATCACAGAGTTGCACGACTCTAAGAGAGCTGTCCTGGCCAAGGCGGCGGGAGTTGGGGTGCAGAGTGGCTCGCTGGGTGGGCGAGTGGGATGAGGGTGTTGGGGCTGGACCATACGGCTCATGGCTCCCGAGACCCCAGCAAGTGGGGAGGGGGGCACTGGGGCCCTGCAGGGCACTGGGGGGCGGGGCCCTGGGCCGCCGCTGCCTCCTCCTCCTGGCTCCTCTCTCTCTCTCTCTCTCTCCCCCCTCTTTCTGCTCCGTTTCCCTTCTTTCCCTCCCCTTCTGGGCTACCCTCTCTCACCAGCTTCTGCTCTCTCTCGGACCCCCTGGCCTCCCTGCCCCCTCGCACGCCCCAGCCACCCCCCACCCCTTCCCAGGAGTCAGGCGGCTCTGCCAGCCCAGCAGACTGTTTGGAATAGTTTAAATGCTTTGACACTCTGGCTGTACTGGGTGGCAGGGTGGCAGTTTACTGGGTAATTCATATGCAAAACTGCACTATAAATTTCCAGGCTGTCTCAGTTGCCGTGGCACCACGAAGCGTCTCCCGCGTACAGTACGGTATTTCTGCCATCTTTGTTTGCATTGCAGTGAGTCATCAAAAGTCTGTCTTGTACCAACACCCGGAGCCGTGCATTCCTCTGGCACCAACACTCCACTGTTTTTTAAAGCCGGGGCTGGGAGCTGGCATTTACTTCGGCTCCCAAATCAAAGGCGGCTATTCATTCCCGAGAGCTGCCTGAATGTCCGTCTGCATCCGGCCTCTTCATTTGGATGCTGTGCGCTGCCCCGGAGAGCCGGGCTGGGTGCAGCTGAGCCGCGGCCCAGCCCCGCGCCGAGACTCGCGCCCCCCCGCCCCCCTCCTCCTCCTCCTCTCCCGGCTCTTCTCGCCCTCCCCACCCCAAGGGCTCCCGCTCCGTTTGCTGCATTCCCGGAGCAGCTGGTGGCTGCGGGCGGCCGGCCGGGCGTGCGGGCGAGCCTGCCCCTGCCAGGCTGAGTGGGCAGTGCCGGGGCCACGGCGGCAGCGGCCAAAGGTAGGTCTTCCCCGCCGCCGGTGCCACCGGCCGGGCCAGCAACTTCTCCGCAGCTGGGGGTGCGGTGGGGGCGGGGCGGGGTACTGCGGGCTCTCCCCGCTGCCCCCCCCAGCAGCCGCCCACCTGCCCAACTCCTGTCTCCGTGCTCCGCCCTCCTTCGCCGGATGCCCGCACTTTCCTCCCGCGGGACAGAGCGGCCCTTTGTACCGGCTCTGACTGCGCGGAGTTGGGCCGGCCCTTCTCCGGCCCATCAGGCCCAGGGGAGTCTGGCCCCAGACCCCAGGGGCCGGCAGCACACCCCTGGCAGCATCTGAGCCCTGGCCGAGCCCTCCCCTGTCTCCCCCAGGACCCCTCTAGTCACCTGGGCTGGGAGCGAGCCAGCAGGGATTGGCTGGCAGCAGGAACCGGCGGGGTGGGGGTGGGGGGCCGGGAGGGCAGGCAGGTGGGGCTGCGACAGGCTCCCAACTCCTGCACTGGCCGCCCCGATCCCCAGGCAACTCGGGTCGGGGAGAGCTGGGTCCCAGAGTCAGACTTGCAGCTCGGGTCGGGGGAGTCCACAGTCTCCTTTGCTCGGAGGGAAGCAGAGACAGCGGAGCGACTGAGTTCTCCCTGCCCCAGCTCTCTTCTCTGGGCGGCCCCCCCACCCCTGCCCGCCTCTCCAGGGGGCTGGGGGGGGCGCTGCTTCTCACCCTGCAGGGGCAGGACTCTCCCCCCACCCCTGGCGGGCTCTCTGCATGGCTGCTCTAAGAGAAAAGGGAAAAAGCAAACCGAAACCAAAGCCTGAGAGGACCCCCCCCCCCCCCCCCCGCCATCGCCGCGGTGCCGGTGCTCTGGGTTCTGGCCCCTCCCTTTGCTGCTAACTTTCCTGGGAGAAGAGTTGTGCAGACAGACAGAGGCCCTTGCCCCTCCAGCGCTGTGGCTGGCCGGCCTGTCCTGCCCTTCTGTGTGCCCCGTCTTCGGTCTCCAGGCCTCTCCTCCCGGGCCCCGCCAGGAAGGGGTGTCTCCGGACCTCAGGGGCCCTGCGCTCTGCCCTGGGGTGGCATGGGGGCACCCTCACACACACCTGGCTGGGAACCCAGCTGGGGCTCCTGGGCAGTGCTGAGAGCTCTGCCGGGGTCCCGCTGCTGGTGGGTCTGCAGCCAGACCTGGTCTGGTGCATCATGGCTGGGGCAAGGTCGGGGTACCCTGGGCGGGGGGCAGGGGAGGTGGGCGCTGGGGCAGAGCCGGGTGGTGCGGAGCACGGCCCGGCCGCTGGACGTCCAGGAGCCCAACCCTGACCCCCGCACACACGCCCTGTCTCCTGCAGATGCGCCCCATCCGGCGGCTCCCTCGCTGAGAGTCTGAGGCCGGCCCCCTCGCCTCCCGCCATGTCGCAGATGCTGCACATCGAGATCCCCAACTTCGGGAACACTGTGCTCGGCTGCCTCAACGAGCAGCGTCTGCTGGGCCTCTACTGCGATGTTTCCATCGTGGTCAAGGGCCAGGCCTTCAAGGCCCACAGGGCCGTCCTGGCCGCCAGCAGCCTCTACTTCCGCGACCTGTTCAGCGGCAACAGCAAGAGCGCCTTCGAGCTGCCGGGCACGGTGCCGCCCGCCTGCTTCCAGCAGATCCTGTCCTTCTGCTACACGGGCAGGCTGACCATGGCGGCCAGTGAGCAGCTCGTGGTCATGTACACGGCCGGCTTCCTGCAGATCCAGCACATCGTGGAGCGCGGCACCGACCTCATGTTCAAGGTGAGCTCGCCCCACTGTGACTCGCAGACCACCATGATCGAGGACGCCAGCTCCGAGCCCCAGAGCCCCTGCAACCAGCTGCAGCCGGCCGCCGCGCCCCCCTACGTCGTGTCCCCCTCTGTGCCCATCCCGCTGCTGACCCGCGTCAAGCACGAAGCCCTGGAGCTGCCTCTGGCCGCCGGCCCGGGCCTGGCCCCCAAGCGCCCTCTGGAGACGGGGCCCCGGGATGGCGCAGCGGTGGCCACCGGCTCGGCAGTGGCCGCGGGCACGGCCCCTCTCAAGCTGCCCCGCGTCTCCTACTACGGGGTGCCCAGCCTGGCCACCCTCATCCCCAGCATCCAGCAGGCGCCGTACTCCCAGGGGGAGCGGACCAGCCCCGGGGCCAGCAGCCTGCCCACCACGGACAGCCCCACCTCCTACCACAACGAGGAGGATGAGGAGGACGACGAGGCCTACGACACCATGGTGGAGGAGCAGTATGGCCAGATGTACATCAAGGCCACAGGCAGCTATGCAGGTAACTCACGGCGGGCCCGGCCCCTGCCACCACTGTGGCCTCCCGCCCACGGGTATGGCTGGGGCCCTCCAGGCACCTCCCGTGTGGGCACTGAGGCTGACCGGGCCTTAACCCGTGGCCTCACAGCCTGGTGGGGAGATGGACACGTCCCAGAGACGTGCAGGGGTCAGTCCCAGCTCAGACCAGACGAGCTGGGGGGAGCTGACCCTGAGGCTCAAGCAGGAATCGGGTCCCTCTTGCAAGGCCTTAGCTGAGGACTTTATACAAAGTCGACCCTGGGTGAGATGGGAGGCCCTGGAACAGTTCAGCTGCAGCGGAGTGCGTGGGCCAGGACCCGGGCTCTCTGGACGGGTGAAAATGACTGTGGGCCTTGGGGGACCAGGGACCTACCCGAGGGCTCGCAGGGCACCGTGCAGCCCCGGCTGGCCCCTCGCCTGCTTGAGGCCTCAGTGGCCCCGTCAGTGAGGTTGCCCCCTCAGATCCATCTCTGTCACCTTTGACCTCCGCCCTTTGCCCCTCCCATGTGCTTTTGCCTCGAGGCCAGAGCGTCCTTGGAGCCTCCCAGTCGTGGCCAGCACTCCGGGGCTGCTCAGAAAGTGCCTCCTGAGTGCAACGAGTGCATCCCGCTCTTGTTTTGGAAGGGCTCCCGCCTTTGGGATCATAAAGCCGGCACACCCTGACTTGAGACGCCTGGTGCTGCCTGTAAACTGCCCCACGGCCCCCAGAGAGGGTTCAGGATTCGTGGGTGGAGAGTCCCACCATCGGGGCCCCGGGTTGTGTCCCCCTCTGCCTTCCACGTTCCCCGAAGACTGGCTGTGTGTCTAGCCTGCCGCCTGGCCTGATTTGCATGCGGGGCCCGAGTCCAGTGACTGGCTGGCCGGAAGCTTGGTGCCCGTGGGGAGTGACCGCCCAGGAGCACTTCGGAGACTCTCTCCTCCCCTGAGACTGCCCGTGCCCTCACGCCCCGACGGGGCCAACGCTGTCCGCTCCCCCTCCGCCCTGCCCACCGCCTTCCATTCCTCCACCTCCAGGCAGGCACAGGTCCATCGGTCCTGGGGGGACAGGGATGGGGAGCCGGGAGCACCGGCCAACTCAGGCCCTTGGGACAGCCAGTCCCCAGTGGCCGAGGACGGGGTGGCTGGGTCTCGGCTCTGGTCTGGCCCACCTGGGCCCCTCCCGGGGCCTCTTTCAGAGCTGCAGGGGTGGCGGTGCCCTGGACAGCTCCCGTGGGCTCGGACACGTCTTCCCTGGAGTGCAGTACTTTATTTGAACACGTTTTTGTCATGTTTGTGTGAGTTCTGCAGGATGCTAGCACACAGACCGCCTCTATCTGGACAGGGTTTTCCTCTTCATGGTGGAGAGTAGGGCTTGGTGTTCCTGACCCCAGGAAACCCACAGGCTCAGGCTCCCTCTGCCCACTCCTGCCCCAGCAGTCCCCAGGCGGTGCCCAGAGGGAGCTGGGGTGGCTCCCAAGCCCCTTCCCCGGGATGTGCAGCCTCTAATGACCGCCCCCCACCACCACAAATGCTGGCAGCAGGACAGGGCTCAGCGGAGGGGTCAGGGCCAAACCTGTGAGGGCCCAGGGGCGGGGCTGCCTGCCTGTGGTCCTTGGAGGGGCGATGCCAAACCAGGAGGGGGCCTGGTACAGCTGCCTCCCCAGGGTCTTCCCCGCTCAGTCCACCCCGCCGTGCAGCCTCAGGCATTGACGAGGCGGAGACAGGGAGAGACGGGACAGGGTGCTGAGGGTGGTGCTGGTGTGCGGGCAGGGCGGTAGCTCGTCTGGGGGCACCTGCTGCTCTGGGTGCACAAGCCTGGCCGTCTCCTGTGATCTGGGATTTTCCAAGAGGGCCAGCGACAGTGGCTGTGGACAGCCCGGGGAGGGCTTGGGAGACCGAGCTGCCCCACGGCCTTGACTGTGCCAGGGCCCTCTCCCCAGCCCCTCTCCCACCAAGGCCACACGCCAAGTCCTCCGGGGTGGGCGCGGCTCAGCAAGTCCTGTGTGCCTGTGTCCTGCGGCCCCTGGAGCCCCTTACCCCAGGCCCCTGGGGGTGTTGAAGGTGGACAGGGTGGTGATGGCAAGCTGGGAGACTGGAGGGACAGTGGGCCTGGGACCGGCCCTGCCTCCAGCTGACCTGCGAGGCTCCGGACTGGGTGTTCTCCTCGATGAGCCCATAAGTGGGGCAGGGAGGGTGGGGGTGTGATTTCTTGGTTAAAATCTAGGTTATCGGCAGTGACGTGGCTGGCATCGCTGGGTGTCGGGCTCACTGGGAAGAGGGTTGTGGGGGAGGGTCCACGGGGGCCGGACAGGCAGAGAGGGCCCGTCCCCAGTGGCAGGCTGCTCCTTGGGTGCTGGCTTCCTGGACCCCAGGCTCCCGCTGCGCACTGGCCGAGTCTGGGTGGGCGATGTCCTCACACCCGCCACGGGCCGCTCGATAGCCAGATGCCCCTCTCCTGGCATCCGGACAAAGGCAGGCAGGGCTCCAAGCTGGTGGAATCTGGAGTGTTCAAAAGTGAACTCTTGGGGCTTTCGGGCTCTCTGGAGTCTCTTCTCCCTCCTGGCCAAGGGAGAGGGTGGTCTGAGTGACCTTCAGGGGTCTTCTGACCAGCACCCTGCGTGCAGGGCCGTGAAGGAGCCAGAGACCGAAGCCCCAGCCTCAGCCCCATGAAGAGCTACTGGCAGCCCCTGCTCGCTGGGCCCCCTGCTTGTAGAAGTCGAGGAATGGAGCGTTACAGATGAGCAAATGCATCTCAGTTCTCCAGCAGCCCCTTCTGGGTTCCTGTTCCCAGCCCGTGTGTCTCCTCCATCCTGGGCAGGTCCTGCACCGCTGTCTATCAGGGAGATGCCCTGGTTGGTTCATCCACATCCCCATCGGGGGACACAGAGAGGTGGGGGATGAGCCACAGATGGGGACCCAGGCCGCCCTGGGCCCCTCCCCTGTTCTCTGCGGTCTGGCCACCTTCTGGCCTGCAGGCCCACCCCACCCTCACTGCGCAGGTGTTGGGTCAGCAGGCAGGGGTGCTCCCTGTGGGCATTGAGACCCGGGTGCCTGGGTATTTATGCACCGGCCACGTGCTTCCACGTTAACCCTTTCCCCGGCGGGGACTGCCTCAGGGTGTCCTGCAGATGCGTGTGGACGCTGCTGGTGGGCCAGTGTGGCTCTGCTTCTCCTCCAGGTCTGCCTGCCATCCCCATACCTGGACACAGGGTGGACATGGCGGTGCTCAGGAGCGGGTGCTGGCTCACGGCTCCATGTCTGTTCCCAGGTTCTGAAGGTCAGCGTGGCCGCTAACCCATCTTACAGCTGAGGGGGCCAAGCCTGCGATATCCACCTCTCTACACAGAGGGGCCTCCCTCCAGCAGGACCCCCCGGCTGCCTGGTGATCACTGCTCCCACCTGCAGCTCAGAGCCCACGGGCGCTCACTTGGGGGGTCCCACTGAGAAGGGAGAGACGGGTTGGTTCTGCAGGCCCCCTGCCGAGCCCCCACACTGCCTCCTGGCCTGGGGGCGGGGTATCACCCCATGAAAGTGCAGCAAAAGCCCCAGCCTGTCTAGGGTGGGGGGCCCTGCCCGGGTCGGGGGGTCCTCTCTCTTTTGAGGTAACATCCTGTCAGGTCAGGTGAGAGAGGGGCCAGCACCAGATGGCTGTCCCATTGTGCGCCCCAAAGGCTGCCCCAAGGGCCGGCCAGCACCCCAGTGTCATCTGAGACTGGCCCCCAAAGGCTGCCCCGAGGGCCAGCCAGCACCCCGGTGTCATCTGGGACTGGCCCCCAAAGGCTGCCCCGAGGGCCGGCCACCACCCCAGTGTCATCTGGGACTGGCCCCCAAAGGCTGCCCCGAGGGCCGGCCACCACCCCCAGTATCATCTGACACTGGCCCCCAAAGGCTGCCCCGAGGGCCGGCCACCACCCCAGTGTCATCTGGGACTGGCCCCTGAGGGCTTCCAGGGGTGGCCTCCCCGGCCCCCTGCAGTGTCCCGTTTAACCCTCACCACCCAATGCCCTGAGATTTCTTCTTAAACCAGTTTTATTGAGATGTGACTTATTTACCCCAGTGACACAGGTATGAAATGTACCCATTTGAGATCTGCTGTGGGGCCGTTAGCACAGTCAGAGAGGACGTGTCCGTCAGTCTGGGGACGCTCACACCTCTTTGCGGGTACTGCACCCCCACCGCCAGCTGCAGGCAGCCTGGGATCTGTTTTCTGTCCTCTGGAGACGTTTGTCCGTCACCTAACCCATCAAGCTGTCCGCACTCCAGTCTAGATGTAGCATCAGCAGAAAGACTCTGAGACTGCCTTACCCTTCCCACTTTCTGTTTATGTTAAGTGTTTACACAAAATAAAACGTGCCAGTTTCCAGCGTACAGATGATGAGGCTGGTCACTGTGATTCGACAAGCAGCACAGTCAAGCTTATGCGACAGTTTGCTCCCCTCAAAGTTGACCCAGATCGCCCCTACCCCAGCCCCGGCCACCACACACTAGCTTCCGGTCACCGTCGCTGCTGCGCAAGGGGGATCGCACAGAACGGAGTCTCTTACTCTTGACTTCTTTCACTTACCGCGTGTTGAGATCCATTCATCCCTGTGGTTCCGAGTGTGGGTGCCTGGGCCTCGTAGCTGCTGGGTCGTTCTCCCACGCCATGGACCTGCCACCAATGGCGGTTGTGTGCGGCTTTTCTCATCACGCTGCCGTGGACGTCCTTGTATAAGTGGGACTACGTTTTTGTCCGTCTGTTGAAATGGTTGGGTTTTCTGGTTAATTTATTGATGTGGTATATTGCATCAGTTAGTTTTTAAATGTTGAACCACCCTTGTATTCCTGGGATAACCCCACTTGGTCGTTCAGTCAGTCAGTCAGTTCAGTCGCTCAGTCGTGTCCGACTCTTTGAGACCCCATGAATCGCAGCACGCCAGCCCTCCCTGTCCATCACCAACTCCCGGACTTCACTCAGACTCACGTCCATCGAGTCAGTGATGCCATCCAGCCATCTCATCCTCTCTCGTCCCCTTCTCCTCCTGCCCCCAATCCGTCCCAGCATCAGAGTCTTTTCCAATGCGTCAACTCTTCGCATGAGGTGGCCAAAGTACTGGAGTTTCAGCTTTAGCATCATTCCTTCCAAAGAAATCCCAGGGCTGATCTCCTTCAGAATGGACTGGTTGGATCTCCTTGCAGTCCAAGGGACTCTCAAGAGTCTTCTCCAACACCACAGTTCAAAAGCATCAATTCTTCGGCGCTCAGCTTTCTTCACAGTCCAACTCTTACATCCATACGTGACCACAGGAAAAACCATAGCCTTGACTAGACGAACCTTTGTTGGTGAAGTAATGTCTCTGCTTTTGAATATGCTATCTAGGTTGGTCATAACTTTCCTTCCAAAGAGTAAGCGTCTTTTAATTTCATGGCTGCAGTCACCATCTGCAGTGATTTTGGAGCCCCCAAAAATAAAGTCTGACACTGTTTCCACTGTTTCCCCATCTATTTCCCATGAAGTGATGGGACTGGATGCCATGATCTTTGTTTTCTGAATGTTGAGCTTTAAGCCAACTTTTTCACTCTCCTCTTTCACCTTCATCAAGAGGCTTTTTAGTTCTTCTTCACTTTCTGCCATAAGGGTGGTGTCATCTGCATATCTGAAATTATTGATATTTTATGTGTTATCATTTTGTATATTGCTGTATTTAATTTGCTAGTACCTTCTTAAGGAATTTTGCATTTATGAAGGCTAATTATCCGGGGTCTGCCTGTAGTGTCTTTGCTGGTTTTGTAGGATGATACACTAAGGTCCTTTCTCGTTTATTTTCTGTAAGAGTTTAAGTTTGACGTTATTTCTGTCCTAAGCGCTCTTTCCCCAGTGAACCCACTTGGGCCTGCAGTTTTCATACTCAGCTGGTAAAGAATCTGCCTGCAATGCAGGAGACCCTGCTTCGATTGCTGGGTTGGGAAGATCCCCTGGAGAAGGGAAAGGCCACCCACTCCAGTATCCTGGCCTGGAGAATTCCATGGACTGTATAGTCCATGGGGTTGCAGAGTCGAACGAACACCACTGAGCAACTTTTACTTTCACTTCACTTCTGTTAGTTGAGGTATAGAACCATCCAGATTTCTCTTTCATCCCCTTCAAGCCACGGTAATTTGTATCTTTCACGGAACTTATCCATTTCTGATCTGTGTAAATGTTAAAATAGCCACGCTAGACCTCTTATGTTTAGTCCCACTGCTGGCTCTTTTCATCTTTTTCCTGTTAATCTGTTGTTGTTGTTCAGTCGCTAAGTCATATCCGACTCTTTAAGACCCCGTGGACTGCAGCACGCCAGGCTTCCCTTTCCTTCACCATCTCAGTAACTCAGTGAGACTATGAACCACGCCATGCAGGACCACCCGAGGCGGGCAGGTCATGCTGGAGAGTTCTGACAAAGTGTGGTCCACTGGAGAAGAGAGTGGCAAACCACTTCTGTATTCTTGCCTTGAGAGCCCCATGAACAGGATGAAAAGGCAACAAGACAGGACACTGTTAATCTCCCTGTGTCTTACTCATTTCACGTGGGCAGCACACGGCTATGGTGGCAGTTGTTCAGTCGCTGAGTCGTGTCTGGGTGTGACCCCGTGCACACCAGCCCTTCCTGTCCTTCATTTTCTCCCAGAGTTTGCTCACTCATGTCTGTTGGTCAGTGACGCCATTTAACCGTCTCATCCTCTGCCACCCCCTTCTCCTCTTGCCTTCAATCTTTCCCAGAATCAGGATCTTTTCAAGTGAGTTGGTTCTTCACATCAGGTGGCCAAAGTATTGAAACTTCAGCTTCACAATCAGTCCTTCCAATAAATACTCAAGGTTGATCTCCTTTAGGATTGACTGGTTTGATCATACAGTCCAGGGGACTCTCAAGAGTCTTCTCCAACACCACAGTTCAAAAGCATCAATACTTTGGCATTCAGCTTTCTTTATAGTCCAGCTTTCGCATCTACACATGATTACTAGAAAAACCATAGCTTTGACTAGATGGACCTTTGTTGGCAAAGTAATGTCTCTGCTTTTTAATATGCTGTCTAGATTTGTGATAGCTTTTCTTCCAAGGAGCAAGTATCTTTTAATTTCATGGCTGCAGTCATCATCTGCAGTGATTTTGGAGCCACGAAAATAAAATCTGCCACTGCTTCCTCTTTTTCCACTTCTACTTGACATGAAGTGATGGGACTGGATGGCATTGTTTTAGTTTTTCTAATGTTGACTTTCAAGCCAGCTTTTTCACTCTTCTCTTGCCTCCTCCTCAAGAGGCTCTTTAGTTCCTCTTCACTTGCTGCCCTTAGAGTGGTATCGTCTACACATCTGAGGTTGTTGATATTTCTCCTGGCAATGTTGATTCCAGCTTGTGATTCACCAGCCCAGTTATTTCACATGATATACGAGCACACGGTTGAGATCTGCTTTTTTAATCCAGTCTTAGCATCTTTTATTGGGAGTCTTTAGACCATTTACATTTAATGTAATTTTCAAGGGGGTTAAGGTCAGATCTGTTATCTCATTAGTTTTTTATTAGTCATATTTTCTTTTCTCCTCTTTTCACCACTTCCTGATGGAATTTTCCCAGAGTTCCTCTTTAGCTCTACCGCTAGGTGCCGTCAGCTTCCACTCCCACCATGCTTTGTTGTGTAGAGCTGATGCACAAATCTTGGACTTATCCCATCAACCTTCTCAGGTATATTGCCCCCTCCCATGGAACTCAGCCTGTCAGTGTGTTTCTACCTGCTCTAGTTCTTTGGGAAATTGTAAAATATTTTACTTCTTCATAGGCGGTTTTGAATCTTGTGCTCAGTCGTGTCTGACTCTTTGCGCCCTTTTGGACTGTAGCCTGCCAGGCTCCTCTGTCCATGGGATTTTTCAGGTCAGAGTACTGAAGTGGGTTGCCATGCCCTCCTCCAGGGGATCTTCCTGACCCAAGAATCGAACCCTAGTCTCCTGTGTCTCCTGTACTGCAGGCGAATTCTTTACCTGCTGAGCCATCAGGGAAGCTTTATTAATGTTACTGTTTTTACTTGAAACGACCAGTTGTGGTTTTTTCTACTTTTAGTCACTTTTACAATTTAGAGTAGAATTTCTTCTCTTGGGCACATTATTCTCTGAGTTTAAACAAATGCATATAGTCATGTGATGACCTCCATAATCGAGACCCAGAGCAGTGTCCCTCACACATATCCTTATCCCTGTGAGGCCCCCATTGTAGTCTTTTCTTCCTCTCCCCCAACTCCTGCAGCCTCTGGTCTGGTTTTGTCCCATCAGTAGAATCACACAGTGTGTGGTGTTCTGAGTCAGAACGCATTTGAGATTCATTCTTTTTGTGTGCGTTCTTGGTTCGTTTGTTTTTTAACTGCTGAGTAGTACTCCCACAGTGGGTTTAACATCTTACAGAAAGAAGAATGAACTTTTTGGCAAATGAACTTTTTGCCAACCCAATATTTGCCAGTCAAAGGACCTGTGGTTTTTTCCTAGTTTTTAGTGGTTATGAATTGAGCTGCTGCAAACGTGCAAAAAAGAAAAAGGGTTTTGCACACACTTCAGTTTTCAGTTCTATTTGGTAAATTAGCCTAGCAGTGAGGTCATAGGTGGTATGGTAAGACGTGTTTAACTTTGTAAGAAACTGCCCGAACACTTATCTGGAATCGTTCTGTCTCTGCGTCACAGCCAGCAGAGCGAGAGCTCCTGTTGCTCCATGTTCTCATCAGCACTTGGCTTTGTCTTGTCTTTTTTTTTAAGTCGTCCTCAAGGTCTATGATGGTGTCTCCCTGCAGGTTTAATTTGTATTTCTCTAATGTCTAATGATGTGGAATATCGATTGTGTATTTGTTTGCCATCTGTATACCCATGCCTTTTTGAGTCTTTGTCCTCTTTTTATTGGGTGGTTGAAATATTGAGTATCGTTGATATTGTGTATTCTATATACCTTCCAGAGGAAAATCCTCTGTTGGATATGTGATTTCTAAACATTTTCCACCAGACTGTAGTTTGTCTTTTCTTCCTCTTAATAATGTCTTTCTTAGACATTTAAAATTTTTGATGAAGTTTAAGTGGTTAATCATTAATCTTACAGATCATGCTTTTGGTGTTGCATTTGAGTCTTTACCTAACAAAATTATAAAAAATGTTCCCGCTATGGTTTCTCCTAGATGTTTTATGGCTTTGGGTTTTACATTTAGTCTGTGGCCCATTTTGAGTTAATTGTTGTATAAAGTCAGAGATACGGTCAAGGTTCTGAATATTTTTCTCATGTGGATGTCTCATTTACTTTTGAAGAAATTTAAAATATGAAAAAAACTATTATATTTGCCCACATGTTTACCTTGTCCAGTTCTTTACACTTGATACAGATTGGTTTCTATCTGGTGTCATTTTCCTTCTGCTTAAAGAATTTCCTTTAACATTTCTTACAGTCCCAGTGAAGGACTAGTGATGAATCCCCAAAAATTACAAGGAGGTTTTTATATCACCTTTTTAAAAATCTGCCTTATTGAAGTATAATTTATATATACAGTGAAATTAACTTTCACTATACAATGGTCACCTTTGTTTTTAAAGGGTATTTTTGCTGGATATAGAATTCTAGGTTGACTATTACTTTCTGCTTTCTGTAGACATTCTCTTGTTTTCCGAAATGCATTTTCCGCCCCCTCAGGAAATCAAAGTCATTTTTCTCTGTGTGTCTCTTTACAAGTTGTGTCTTTTCTTTTTAGGCTGCTTTTATCTCTGCTTACAGTTTGTTGGGCTTTTTGGGCACGTGCACTTATACCATAATTCCTTCAATTATCTTGTGCCCCTCCCCGCATAACTCCAATTAAACATGCTTTTGCCCCTGAGATCCCTAGGCTTTGTTTATTTATTAGGGTAGAGCCTTTTTTCTCTTTAGGCTTTAGATGGAGGGGTTTCCATTGCTATTTCCTCGTGGTCACTGATCTTTTTTGTGGTTCCATTTTGTTCTTATTTGTATGTTACATTTCTCCCCTCATGAGTTTGGGCTTTGACATTTTAAAACTATTTTCTGATGGTGTTTCTAGCTGGTTTAAAGTCTTTGCCTGTTAACGCCCTCCTCTTTGTCATTTCTTAGTCTGTTTCTGCCTACCGATTTTTCTCCTCCTTAGGATCTCCTTTCTGTGGTTTGTTTTTCTTTCTTTCTTTTTTAATTTGGCTGTGCTGGGTCTTAGGTGCGGCATGCATCTAGTTCCCTGAAGAGATCGAACCTGGTCACCCTGCATTGGGAGTGTGGAGTCTTAGCCTCTGGATCACCAGGCAAGTCCCTTTTTTGTGATTCTTCGTGTATCTGTTAATTTTGTAACAGATGCCGGACATCGTGAATGTTGAGCACTGGCAGGCAATCTGTTGTCCCGAATCTCTTATAGTGAAGTGGAATTTCCATAATGAGTGATGACTTTGAGCACTTTTTCATACTTTGGGCAGTTTGGCCGTCTTCCTTTGTGAAGTGAAGTGAAGTCGCTCAGTCGTGTCTGACTCTCTGCGACCCCAGGGACTGTGGCCTACTACGCTCCTCCATCCATGAGATTTTCCAGGCAAGAGGACTGGAGTAGGTTGCCATTTCCTTCTCCAGAGGATCTTCCTGACCCAGGGATCGAAGCCAGGTCTCCCACACTGTAGGCAGACACTATACCATCTGAGCCACCAGGGAAGTCCTTCCTTTGTGAAGTGCCCATTTAAACCTTTCCCACATGTTTGTAGAGCGAGTTGTCTGTTCTTTTCTCACAGCTTCTCAGGAGCTCTGTCTACTTGGGATAGGCCTCTTTTGTCAGTTTAAAAGTTTTAAATAGCTTCTCCCTCCCGCTCTACAACTTGTCATCTTCTTAATATAATTTTGATGTAGTAAGCTTATTAATTTTTTTTCTTTTTCAATGGCAATTTTGATATCATGTTTAAAGAAGTCTTCCTTTACCTCATGGTCATTGTGATATGTTCTCTGTGTACCGTTAATTTTTTTTTTTTTTTCTGATTTGAAATCATTTTAAATTTAACAGAGATATTTCAAGAAAAGTACAAAGAACTCCTGTATACATTTTCCTCAGACTTATTACCTGGTAAGAATTTGCCATATTTGCTTTATGATTCTTCTTCGCTTTTTCAGTTCAGTTCAGTCACTCAGTCCTGTCCGACTCTTTGCAACCCCATGGACTGCAGAACGCCAGGCTTCCTTATCCATCACCAACTCCCAGAGCTTGCTCAAACTCATGTCCATTGAGTTGGTGATGCCATCCAACCATCTCATTCTCTGTCACCCCCTTCTCCTCTTGCCTTCAATCTTTCCCAGCATCAGGGTCTTTTCCATTGAGTCAGTTTTTCACATCAGGTGGCCAAAGTATTGGAGCTTCAGCTTCAGCATCAGTCCTTCCAATGAATATTCAGAACTGATTTCCTTTAGGATGGACTGGTTGGATCTCCTTGCAGTCCAAGGGACTCTCAAAAGTTTTCTCCAACAAAGCAGTTCAAAAGCATCAGTTCTTCAGCACTCAGCTTTATTTATGGTCCAACTCTCACATCCATTCATGACCACTGGAAAAACCATAACTTTGACTAGACGGACATTTGTTGGCAAAGTGATGTCTCTACTTTTTAATATGCTATCTAGATTTGTTATAGCTTTTCTTCCAAGAAGCAAACAGCTTTTAATTTCATAGCTGCACTCACCATCTGCAGTGATTTTGGAGCCCAAGAAAAGAAAGTCTGTCACTGTTTCCACTATTTCCCCATCTATTTGTCATGAAGTGATGGGACCGGATGCCATGATCTTAGTTTTTCTGAATGCTGAGTTTTAAGCCAACTTTTTCACTCTCCTCTTTCACTTTCATCAAGAGGCTCTTTAGTTCTTCTACGTTTTCTTCCATAAGAGTGGTGTATCTGCATATCTGAGTATTGATATTTCTCCCATCAATCTTGATTCCAGCTTGTGCTTCATCCAGCCCGGCATTTCTCATAATGTATTCTACATATAAGTTAAATAAGCATGGTGACGATATATAGCCTTGACAATACTCCCTTCCCAATTTGGAACCAGTCCATTATTCCATGTCTGGTTCTAACTATTGTTTCTTGACCTGCATACAGATTTCTCATGAGGCAGGTAAGGTGGTCTGATATTCCCATGTCTTTCAGAATGTTCCGCAGTTTGTTGTGATCCACACAGTCAAAGGCTTTGGTGTAGTCATTAAAGCAGAAATAGATGTTTTTCTTGGAGAAGGCAATGGCACCTCACTCCAGTACTCTTGCCTGGAAAATCCCATGGATGGAGGAGCCTGGTAGGCTGTGGTCCATGGGGTCGCTGGGAGTTGGACACGACTGAGCGACTTCACTTTCACTTTTCACTTTTATGTACTGGAGAAGGAAATAGCAACCCACTCCAGTGTTCTTGCCTGGATAATCCCAGGGACGGTGGAGCCTGGTGGGCTGCCGTCTATGGGGTTGCACAGAGTCGGACACGACTGAAGCGACTTAGCAGCAGCAGCAGCAGCAGCAGATGTTTTTCTGGAACTCTCTTGCTTTTTTGATGATCCAGTGGATGTTGGCAATTTGATCTCTGGTTCTTCTGCCTTTTCTAAATCCAGCTTGAACATCTGGAAATTCTTGGTTCACGTACTGTTGAAGCCTTGCTTGGAGAATTTTCAGCATTACTTTTCTAGCGTGTGAGATACTCCAGGAGTTGGTAATGGACAGGGAGGCCTGGCGTGCTATGGTCCATGGGGTCACAAAGAGTCAGACATGACTGAGCGACTGAACTGGACTGAACTGAACTAAACTGAGTTGAGTGCAATTGTACAGTAGTTTGAACATTCTTTGGCATTGCCTTTCTTTGGGATTGGAATGAAAACTGACCTTTTCCAGTCCTATGGCCACTGCTGAGTTTTCCAAACTTGCTGGCATATTGAGTGCAAAACTTTCACAGCATCATCTTTTAGGATCTGAAATAGCTCAACTAGAATTCCATCACCTCCACTAGCTTTGTTCGTAGTGATGCTTTCTAAGGCCCACTTGACTTCACATTCCAGGATGTCTGGTTCTGGGTGAGTGATCACACCATCGTGATTATCTGGGTCGTGAAGATCTTTTTTGTACAGTTCTTCTCTGTATTCTTGCCACCTCTTCTTAATAGCTTCTGCTTCTATTAGATCCATACCATTTCTGTCCTTTATCGAGCCCATCTTGTATGAAAAGTTCCCTTGGTATCTCTAATTTTCTTGATGAAACCTCTAGTCTTTCCCATTCTATTGTTTTCCTCTATTTCTTTGCATTGATCACTGAGGAAGACTTTCTTATCTCTCCTTGCTATTCTTTGGAACTCTGCATTCAGATGGTTATATCTTTCCTTTTCTCCTTTGCCTTTAGCTTCTCTTCTTTTCTCAGCTATTTGTAAGGCCTCCTCAGACAACCATTTTGCCTTTTTGCATTTCTTTTTCTTGGGGATGGTCTTGATCACTGCCTCCTGTACAGTGTCAAGAACTTCCATCCATAGTTCTTCAGGCGCTCTGTCTATCAGATCTAGTCCCTTGAATCTATTTGTCACTTCCACTGTATAATTGTAAGGGATTTGATTTAGGTCATACCTGAATGGTCTAGTGGTTTTCCCTGTTTTCTTCAATTTAAGTCTGCCTTTGGCAATAAGGAGTTCATGATCTGAGCCACAGTCAGCTCCTGGTCTTGTTTTTGCTGACTGCATAGAGCTTCTCCATCTTTGGCTGCAAAGAATATAATCAGTCTGATTTCAGTGTCGACCATCTGGTGATGTCCATGTGTAGAGTCTTCTCTTGTGTTGTTGGAAGAGGGTGTTTGCTATGACCAGTGCGTTCTCTTGGCACAACTGTTAGCCTTTGCCCTGCTTCATTCTGTACTCCAAGGCCAAACTTGCCTGTTACTCCAGGTATCTCTTGACTTCCTGCTTTTGCATTCCAGTCCCCTATAATGAAAAGGACATCTTTTTTAGTGTTAGTTCTAGAAGGTCTTGTAGGTCTTCATAGAACCATTCAGCTTGAGCTTCTTAGGTATTAGTGGTCCGGGCATAGACTTGGATTACTGTGATAATTGAGTGGTTTGCCTTGGAAATGAACAGAGCTCATTCTGTCATTTTTGAGGTTGCACCAAAGTACTGCATTTTGGACTCTTTTGTTGACTGTGATGGCCACTCCATTTCTTCTAAGGGAATCTTGCCCACAGTAGTAGATATGATGGTCATCTGAATTAAATTCTCCCGTTCTGGTCCATTTTAGCTCACTGATTCCTAAAATGTCAATGTTCACTCTTGCCATCTCCTGTTTGACCACTTCCAGTTTGCCTTGATTCATGGACCTGACATTCCAGGTTCCTATGCAGTATTGTTCTTTGCAGCGTTGGACTTTACTCCCATCACCGGTCCCATCCGCAGCTGGGCGTTGCTTTTGCGTTGGCCCCATCTCTTCATTCTTCCTGGAGTGAATTCTCCGCTCTTCTCCAGTAGCCTGTTGGGCACCTGCTGACCTGGGGGGTCATCTTTCAGTGTCGTTTTTGCCTTTTCATCCTGTTCATGTTTCACTTTTTGTGTGTAGTTGTTTTTTCTTTTTTTTTTTTCCTGAATTATTTCAGAACAGTTGAAGATCCTATGCTCTTTTACTCCAAAATACTGAGTGTTGTTTATCCAGGGGATATTCTCTTGCATAAACACAACACAATGTTCAAAACTCAGGAAATTCAATTTTGACATGGCGCTGCTATGTAATCAACTGTCCATGCTAAGTCAATTGTCTCAACATTGTAGTATATCTGGAATTGTGTGTTTTTTTAATGTGGGTGACATGGGGCTGAAGATTTACTTTTTTCTCATATGACTTTCTAGCCGATCTACCACTTTCTATTGAGAAGACCACCTTTTCCACACCAATGCGACAGTTCCCCTGTATTGACCCTAGATGTCTGTAAAATGTACGAATTCTCTCTGAGCTTGGGTCTGTTCCATCTGTTTCTGCCAGCCCCCAGTCTCCTGATGTCTATACAGTGTAAATCTTCCAGGTTTTTGCTCCTTACTGCTGCCTTGCTTTGGCTTTTTTTTGCGTTTGTTTATCCTTTCAGGACCAGTTTCTCAAATGTCACACAATTCCTCTTGGAAGCTGGTGGATTTCATTGACCTTCCAGATTAGTCTAAGGTGAACCGCTGTCTATAAGATTGGGTGCATCCCTCCATTTATCTTCCTCTTTTTCCATTTTTCTTGGGAATATTTTGTAGTTTTCCAGTCCATCTTTCATTAGATTTATTCCTAGAAATTCATTTTTTTGGTCTTAATCCACATGGTATTTAAGTCTCTCTCTCTCTCTTTTTCGTTATTTGTTACTAGTATCTAGAAACAAATTGGTTTTTTAAAAAAAAATCTGGCCACCTAGCTAAATTCACTTATTTATTCTAACAGTTTGCTTGCAGATTCTTTTGGATTTTCTCTGTGTACAGTCATGTCATCTGCTAAAAATGACCACTTTATTTATTTATTCCTGTTCTTCCCCTTTTAATTTTCTTTCTTGCCTGACTGTACTGGCCAGGGTTTCTCATTCATTCTTGTCTCCTTTCCAAACTCTGGAGAAGCTATCAATATTTCATCTTTAAGTAGGATATTTGCTCAAGGCTTTTGTGTGTGTATGATACAGTTTATCAGATGAAGGAAGTTTTCTTTCTTAGGTTGAGTATTTTTTTTTCATAAATAAGTGTTATATTTGAACAAAAGCTTTTTCAGACTTCCCTGGTGGCCCAGTTATTGAGACTCTGTGCTTCTGCTGCAGGGGATGCAGGTTCGATTCATGGTCTGGGAACTAAGATCCCATGTGCTGTGCAGCATGGCCAAAAAAAAAAGATTTAAAAAGCCTTTTCTTTAAATATTGAAATAGTCATATAGTTTTCCTCTTCTGCTTTGTTAATGTTATAACTTGCTTTTCAATATTAAAAGACCTTGTGTTCCTGGAATAAGTTCAACCTTGTGACGTAGGATCCTTTTTTATTACCCCTGGATTCAAGTGCCTAATATTTTTGCCCTTTTGAGAGAGGTTTTCTAGAGCTGGGACACCCTCATCAGTGTTCATTTCCTAGAAGGAGGCCGCAGGTAGGAGAGACAGGTGAGATGTCAGGTGTCTGCTGCTGTTTCTGCTAAGTCGCTTCAGTCGTGTCCGACTCTGTGCGACCCCATAGACGGCAGCCTACCAGGCTCTGCTGTCCCTGGGATTCTCCAGGCAAGAACACTGGAGTGGATTGCCTTTTCCTTTTCCAGTGCGTGAAAGTGAAGTCACTCAGTCATGTCCGACTCCTCGTGACCCCATGGACTGCAGCCCATCAGGCTCCTCCATCCATGGGATTTTCCAAGCAAGAGTACTGGAGTGGGGTGCCATTGCCTTTTCCAACAGGTGTCTGGCAGTTGCTAAATCAAGGAAGCCACCCCTCTCCAGCCAGACTCTGCGCGTGGAGCCTCTGGCTCTGTAAAGAGTGCCCCCTGCCCCCTACAGTTGTCCAGAGCTCCAGCCTAGAGCATTGTGAATCCTGTTAAATGCATACCCCCCCCACCCACACACAGCACAAGCACTGTGGGTGCTGGGGTGTGTGTGTGTGTGTGTGTGTGTGTGTGTGTGCACACGTGCGCACACGCGTGCTCAGTTGCTTCAGACTCTGTGTGACCCCATGAACCATAGCCCTCCAGTCTCCTCTGTCTATGGGATTCTCCAGGCAAGAATACTGGAGTAGGTTGCCATGCCCTCCTCCAGGGGCTCTTCCTGACCCAGGGATTGAACCCCTGTCTCTTGCATTGCAGGTGGATTTTTTTTACCATCTGAGCCACCTGGGAAGCCTTGGTGCCAGTACAGGTTCCTCAAAGCCACCTCAGGGAAGGCGAGAGTTTGGACCCAGTGCCTGGGTCGCCAGCCATGTGGGACAAGCCCATGCTTTTAATATGGGTCATATTTCCTTGAGGAGTTTTGTAACATATGGACAAGAGAGGGGGCCCTCTAATTTTCCTTTAAGGTCACGTTTCCCTTTTTGCTGGCAGAATCATCTGGCCTCATGAATTGAGAATCACCCCCGCCCCTTTTATAAAATGACCTGGCAGAGTCTGTATAAGATTAGCTGACTTCCTTCTTAAATATTTGAAGTAATACACAGGTGAAGCCATGCAGGCCAAGAGTTTTTTGCCGGATGATGTTTTTCAGATTTATATTTACTAAGTCCCGGTTCAGATTTCTGGTCTCTTCTTGCGTCAATGTTGGTTAAGTTACATTTCTCTAGAAGCTTATGGGCCTCAGCTAATTTTCAAATTTATTGGCGTGAATCTACTACTAATATCCTCTTAAAATCTTCCTAATGTTTGTGGAAGAAAGTGGCAAACTATGACACAGAGAGTTCTGCCCCCTGGCTCGTGTGGGCGCCGCCCCCACACGAAGGATGCTGTTTATAGTTTCGAAAAGTTTGGAAGGAAAACGGGGAAACAAAGAAGGGTATGCAACAGAACGCAGCCTAAAGACTGACCCTATGACCCTTTGCAGTAAGTCTGCCAACCTCCATTCTATAGAATCTGCTGTGTCATGTTCATACAACAGTAGCATTTAATATTGTTAATGAGGGTCTTTTCACCTCGTTATCCTTCATTTAGGCTTGCTGGGGATTTTCCAACATATTAGTCATGAAAAAAAATTTGTGAGTCATTTTTTAAAAGTCTTTATTGAATGCGTGGCAGTACTGCTGCCGTTTTATGCT
The DNA here is from genome assembly GCF_002263795.3 of Bos taurus. Lineage (NCBI taxonomy): Eukaryota > Metazoa > Chordata > Mammalia > Artiodactyla > Bovidae > Bos > Bos taurus. The sequence continues at coordinate 103,535,014 of NC_037338.1, read as the reverse complement.
CTGGGTTTTTGGCCCCAAGGCATGTGGGATCTTGTGCCTCAAGCAGGGATCAAACCTGTACCCCTGCACTGGATGGTAAGTCTTAACCCCTGGATCTCCAGGAAAGTTCCGACGCACTAGTCTTTTCAAAGAGCCAACTTTTGGCTTTTTCTCTCTTATGTATACGGTTGACCTGCCAACTGCACGGATCCACTTATATATAGGTTTTTTGCAATAAATGCAGTACTTGTAAATAAATATGCATTTCTTTTCCACACTGTCTTTCCTTTTTTGATGTCTTGGACCACTGACATGTTGATACCTGCCGTGCTTCGTGTCATGTAGGACAGTATTAGTGTAGGTGCTGACAGGTGATTCACCTTGCAGACAGACAGCGGAAACAAGGACATCAGTAAATACAGCCCAGTACTGTAAATATATTCTCTTCCTTACGGTTTTGTTAATAACATTTTCTTTTCTTTAGCTGACTTTAAGAATACAGTATAAATATATATAACATGCAAAATCTGTGTGAACTGACTACATATGTAAGGCTTCTGGTCAACAGTAAATTATTAGTAGTTAGGTTTCGGGGAGACAAAAGTTTTACGTAGATTTGCAACTACTCAGGGGGGTGGGTGCCCCAACCCTCACATTGTATAAGGGTCAACTGTGCTTTATATATATATATATATATATATATATAAAAACATATATAATTATATATAATATATGTAATTGTATATAAAATTTTAATTTATTATATATGAAAAAAATTATATGTGTTTTTATATATTCAATTATTAATTTTAAATTAAATATATGTATTTAATTTCAGTTTATTTCTACTTTCTCTGAGTTAACCTGCTATTCTTTCTCAAGTTTTTGTGGTCAGTTGATTTCTCAGCCTTTTCAAAGATACTCGCTCAAGGACTATCCATTTCCTGCTCATCATGGCTTAATTCTACCCAACACATTTTGATATGTTGTTATTTCCATTATTATTCAGTTAAAAATAATTTTCAGTGCTTTTGTGGTTGTTTTCCCTTGACCCTTGGGTTATCTAAGGGTGTTATGTGGGTTTAAAATTTCAAACCTGCTTTGGATTTCTGGTCATCCTCTTGTCGTAATCTCTGGTTTGTTGTTTGCCGCGGTCTCAGAGCCGCCTCCGCGCGCTCCATTGTGCTGGCATCTGCTGAGACTCACTCTGTACCCTGGGACACGTTCTACGTGCGCTGGAGAAAACTGCCTTGTTCAGCCTGATAAACTGCACCGACGATGACATCGAGTCTTGCGCAGGCTTTCTGACGTGCTGTTTTCTTCTTACACTGGTTGGCTCCCCAGAGCGGGTGTTTGCGTCTCCAGGTGTACGGTAGATGCGCCATTTCCCCTTGCAGCTCTGCCAGTTGTTGTGAAGTTGTGATCTGGGCCCTGCTCTATCTTTTCACTGGCTTGTTTTATCTTCTTGGCGAGCTGGTCTTCTTGGAAATATCCCACGGCACCAGGAAGGGCCCTTGCTTTGAAGTCTGCGTGGGCCTACGTCAGCGGAGCTGCCCCGCGCCCTTCTCTTTGATGTTCACCTGCTGCATCTTGTCCCCAACCTTTTGCTTTCAGACTTTCCTTGTCCTTTTGTGTAAGAGCGTCTCCTATTTTTGTTTGTTTGTTTACACAGTCTTTAACAATTCTTCATTGGAGTGTTTAGTCCACCTACATTTCATGAACTACTGGTATTTGGGGGTTTCATCTACTTTTTTTCCCCTGATCTACTGTGGCTTCTCCATTTTTCCTCTTTCTTTCAGGCTAATCAAGTACTTTAATCTGTTTATTTGTTTTTCTGTGCCTGTTTTAAATTTGCCTACTGGTCTCTTGAGGGCTTCCCTGGTGGCTCAGTGTAAAGAATCTTCCTGCCAATGCAGGAAACAGAGGTATGATCCCTGGGTCGGAAAGATCCCCGGAGAAGGAAATGACTACCCACTCCAGTATTCTGCCTGGAGAATGCCCGTGGACACAGGCGTCTGGTGGGCTGCAGTCCATGCATGCGTGCTCAGCCGTGTCCGACTCTTTGCAACCCTGTGAACTGTAGCCTGCCAGGCTCCTCTGTCCATGGGATTGTCCAGGCAAGAATACTGGAGTGGGTTGCCATTTCCTCTTTCAAGGGACTTTCCCAACCCTGGGATTCAACCCATAGCTCCTGTCACATGTCCTGCATTGGCAGGTGGTTCTTTACCACTGAGCCACCTGGGAAGTGCCATCACTTCATGGCAAATAGATGGGGAAACAATGGAAACAGTGACAGGCTTTCTTTTCTTGGGCTCCAGAATCACTGCAGATGGTGACTGCAGCCATGAAATTAAAAGATGTTTGCTCCTTGGAAGAAAAGCTGTGACCAACCTAGACAGCATATTAAAAGGCAGAGACATTACTTTGTTGACAAAGGTATGTCTGATCAAAGCTATGGTTTTTCCAGTGGTCATGTATGGATATGAGAGTTGGACCATAAAGAAATCTGAGCGCTGAAGAATTGATGCTTTTGAACTGTGGTGTTGGAGAAAACTCTTGAGAGTCCCTTGGACTACAAGGAGATCAAACCAGTCAATCCTAGAGGAAATCAGTCCTGAATATTCATTGGAAGGACTGATGCTGAAGCTGAAGCTCCAGTACTTTGGCCACTTGATGTAAAGAACTGACTCACTGGAAAAGACCCTGATGCTGGGAAAGATTGAGGGTAGAAGGAGAAGGAGACTACAGAGGATGAGATGGTTGGATGGCATCACTGACTCGATGGGTCTGAGTTTGAGTAAGCTCCGGGAGTTGGTGATGGACAGGGAAGCCTGGTGTGCTGCAGTCCATGGTCAGACACAACTGAGCGACTGAACTGAACTGAACATCTGGGAAGTCCTTGGAGATCAGCAGACAAACTGCAGCCCACGGGGTCACGAAGAGTGAGGTGCAACTTAGCACCTAAGCAACAGCTGGTCTCTTAAGGCTTGGAGGTCGTCTTGACTCCCAGCCTTCCTTCAGGGGCCTTCCCCCTCTGCTGCTTGCCAAGACCGCCACGACTTTAGCCCCCTTTCTGTCCCCCTGTCATCCTGGGTAGGGGTGAGAGCCTTTGCGTGTTTTTAGCTGCAGCCTTTGTCATCGTTTTAAACACCTGTGTTTATACTTATCTGCACATTTATTTTTTCCGTGTCTTCCTGTGTTACCCTCTGTCTGGGATCAGTTTTTCGTTGTTGTTTAACGTGGACCGTTTTTAAAGTCTTTGTTGAATCTGTTACAACAGTGCTTCAGTTCTGTGTTTTGGATTTCCGACTGTGAGGCACGTGAGATCCCAGGTCCCCTGCCAGGGATTGAACCCCCCGCTGCCTGCCCTGGAGGGTGAAGTCAACCACGGGACCCCTGGGGAAGTCCCTGGGGTCACTGTCTTGTCGTGACTGCATGTCTTTGGTCAGCTCAGAATCCTCGGTCACGACAGTGCCCCACGTGCACCCACGCTCCTGCCAGGGCTCCCGGGGCACGAGTGTTGTGCGCTCACTGCGTCCTACGAATTCCCCGTAAGCTCTGTTCTGTTTCACGACTTTTCTTTTTTCTTCTGCAGCTTCCGTCTGGATGTTTTGGACTGAGTTATTTTCCGGTTCACCAATCTTCTCATCTGCTCTGTTTAATTTACTCCTGAACCAATCATCTTCCTAGCATTTGATTTTTTTACTGATTCTAGTTTTCTGGTGAAATTCTGCGTCTTGTACATTCCTTGCACACATGAAGAGAGGTTATTTGAAAGACAGACTCTGCCTATATTCTGTTCCAGATCGCCTGTGGGTCCGATCGAATGTCTTTTTGTGGACGGTGAGTTTTTTCTTAATCTCTCATTTCTGACTGCGCTGGGTCTTTGTCGCCGCTCGTCGGCTTCCTCTAGCTGCAGTGGTGGCTTCTCGGGGGCTTCAGTAGTTATAGCCCTGCAGCATGTGGGATCTTCTCGGATCAGGGATTGAACCTGTGTCTCCTGCGTTGGCAGGCGGGATCTTAACCACTGGACCACCGTGAAGTCCCCCTGGTGATTTTTTTATTGAACGCTTCATGACGTGTGAATACATTTTGGAAGCTCTAAGCAGAGCTGCTCCTCACAGGGTCTGGGACCTGTCTTTAGAGTCCTTCGTGAGAGACCCTCGGGTTTGTCAGGAAGTGATGTGACCTGCTGGAGTAAGTCCGGTGGGGCGCTCCTGGCCGCCCTGCTCGTGGGCCCCGGCTGTTCCCGGGTCTTGGTGAAGTCCTTGGTGTTCCCCCGAGCACCGCCTCCTCTGCAGGCCCTCACATCCGATGCTTGTCTAGCTCACATGTGGGACACCACATTCCTGACTTAAGTTGTTTTTCTGTTTCTTGGCAATGGCTTTTCTGCCTCTGGTTCTGCACGCGTGCTACTTGGCGGTCGGCAGATACACTGAAGAGAACTTGGGAAGCTGTGTCCAGGTGCCGGCTCCCGGCCAGGACCCCCGGAGTCTCTGCGGGCTCTCGACCCCTCTGTCTGTCTGCCCGGCCCCAGCTGCTGGCCCCTCTCCTTGGGCTTGCTGCTCCCAGCGGTCACCCCCCACCCCACCCTGTGGGACAGCCACTATTCTCCGTCCGATTTGTAATGTGTTAGTTTCAGGCGTGCAGCTGAGTGGTTCGTTACGCAACACGCGGGTGTCTGTTCTTTTTCAAATGCTTTTCCCATTTTAGCTCATTACAGAATACTGAGTTGAGTTCCCTGTCCTGTGTAGTAGGTCCTTGTGGTTTATGTTTTATATATAGAACCGTATATATGTTGATCCCAAATGCCTAATTTATCCCTCCCTTCCCTTCCCCTTTCTAACCATAAGCTTGTTTTCTGTGTCTGTGAGTCTGTTAATGTGTGTCTGTAAGTCCATTTGTGTGGTTTTTTGAGATTCTGCGTATAAATGATGTCATCTGATATCTGTCTTTGTCTGCCTTACTTAGTATGACCATCTCTACCAGTCTGCTTCCCCTGTGTCCTTTTTTTTGGCCGTGCTGTGCGGCATGCAGAATCTTAGTTCCCAATCAGGGATCGAACCCAGGCGCCCAGCATTGGGAGCCACTGGACCACTGGGGAAGCGCCTGTGCTTGCTTTATTAGAGTACAGAACGATCATGCGCTGGAAAGCCACCCACCCTCATGGCCCCTCGCCTCCCACTCTGGTCCCCAGCAGCGTCCCCGGTCGGCCTGGCATCCACGGGCGGGCAGCGGGCCTGCGAGCGTCTCTTAAGTCAGCACTGGACGGAAGGATGGGGGACAGAAGAGGCACACGGTCAGAGTGGCGATGGGAGAAGCTGCTGGGCTCTCTCTGGGGGATGGGAGGCCAGACAGGCGACTGGTGGGGTCTCCCAGGGCCAGACTCGGACACAGGAGGCAAAAAACAACAAACAGAACCCAGGTCTGAGTGGGGCGGGCCAAGTAGGGTGTGGAGCTGCCCAGGGGGAGTGTCAGGGTTCCGAGCTGTCCCAGAGGGGCCGGTCACCAGGTCTGGCTGGGGCACCATCCAGGGACAGGCCTCTGCAACCCCCGTGTCTTTCCAGCAGCTGAGCCCAGAACTTCCCGAGTGTGGGGCCCCCGAGACCCACACGGGTCCCTTCGTGACCCACTCCGGGGGTCTGCTGCCCAGGGTTTGCGCATAGGTCCTCCACAGCCTTGGCCTCGAATTTCTGTTTCCACCTTTATTTTTCTTCCTTTCCAGACTTCTGCTCCTTTTTTTACCCCAAGTGCCAAATTACACTGGTTCTTGGATGCATCCTCTCCCCGACGTTTTAAATCCGAGAAACGAGACGCATCTTACTCTCTGGTGCGTCACGGTTACGTAGGAGGCACGGAAAGGCGGGACGATGGCTGCGGATGCTCACCCCATCCCTCCCACCTGGGCCTGCGTGCACCTGCAGGAAACCCACCTGGCCTGTTCCTGGGAGGCTGACAGGGGTGTCCAGCACACGGATGTCCATCACGGGTGTGGCCCTTTAAAAACTGCGGGTCCAGTTGGCACCGAGCTGGCAGCTGCAGGGACGAGCCAGATTGCCCACCTGTGGTGTGTTTGTCGTGAGTGGAAGCCACCTGGAGCTGAGCAGAAGGGGGCTGGGCGGCCTCCCGGGCACCAGGTGGTGTGACCTGAGCGTCCACCACCCGGAAGAGCTCCGTCAACCAGCCTCCAGGGCCCCGGGACTCGCCCACGCTGCTCTGATGGCCACCCCCACCCCCCGCCCTGGCAGCTCCTCTCCTCTGTCCCCCAGGTGCTGGCTGTGTCTTTGGCCGCGCCCTCCGCGTGGACCCGCCCTGGAGGTAACCCTGGACACCAGTCCTCCACTGGTCATGTGAACCTGGAATCCATCCAGACTGCATCAACCATTTGTACCTCGTGGCCCCGTGGTGACCGTCATGTGGACGGCTTCCTGGCTGTCCCTTCCCCTGATTCGGGATGTTGGGTGTTTCCAGCTGGCGTCTGTGAACAGAGCCGTGCGGGCATTTCTGCACAGGCTTCCGGGCGTCGGGCGCTCATCTCTCTCTCTTCTCCTGGGTAAACACCTGGAAGCCGAGTGCTGGCTCAGCACAGCACACGTCTAACTTCGTAACAAATGGCCTCGGGGTTCCCAGCGGCCTATGCCATCTCGTTCTCATGCTTGGGCATGCGGGTGCGTGACTGTTCCAGGGACCCTGGGTCCTCGCGGTGCTTGGGTCCCACCGAGCCGTCCTAACCTCAAGGAGTGTTGTCTCAGCGTGGCTTTAATTTCCATTTTTCTGAGGGCTTGTGCGGAGAAGGCAATGGCACCCCACTCCAGTACTCTTGCCTGGAAAATCCCATGGATGGAGGAGCCTGGTGGGCTGCAGTCCATGGGGTCGCTAAGAGTCGGACACGACTGAGCGACTTCACTTTCACTTTTCACTTCCATGCATTGGAGAAGGAAATGGCAAGCCACTCCAGCGTTCTTGCCTGGAGAATCCCAGGGACGGGGGAGCCTGGTGGGCTGCCGTCTATGGGGTCGCACAGAGTTGGATACGACTGAAGTGACTTAGCAGCAAGGGCTTGTGATGAGCATCTTGTGCTGATTCGCTGTCTGTGTGTTCTCTGCTAACGTATCTGGTCAGCTCTTTTGCCCGTTTTTAAAGTTGAATTGTTTGTTCTGCTCTGGTTGAGTTTCCCTTGTCTTCCCTAGGGTTTTCCTCTGTCAGGCACATACTTTACAGATCTTGCCTTGGTCATCTTTTGTAGACAACGAGTTTTTTTTCATTGTGATGATGTTTAGTTTCTTATTTAACTTAGTGATTGTGCTTTTGGGGTTCTGTCTAGGTTTTTAGCTAAACCCAAGGTTGCAGATTTGCTGCCGAAAGTTCTCTGGGTTTGTGTTTACATTCAGCTCTGCAGCCCACTTGGGTTCGTCTTCACACAAGGTGCTGGCTGGGCTTGCGGGTGCTCGGCTTGGCTTTGCCTGCGTGTGACTCGTGCGTGATCCTTGTTGGGAGCCTGTCGCCTCCCCCGCCGGGCCCTGTGCACGTTTGTTACGCATTGGTCGAGCTCACTCACGTGGGTCTGGCTCTGGGCCGTGCGCTGTGTCTGGCAGGCTTGGTCACCACCAGCATCGGGTCGCGTGGGGCCGTGTTCTTCTTTCCGTTTGGTTTTCATCTGTGTTTTTCTGTATCATGAAGGACTAGGGGCTCGGTTTCTTATTCTGCCATCTGAACAAATGGCATACACTTTTGTGGAGCGGACATCACCTTCTCTGCCCCCTCCCCGCCCTGCCCCACCTCAACAGGGCCCCCCAGTGGCTGGACCAGGGCAGCCTGGGCACCTGTGGGTGGCCATGGCGTTGGCGGGGCTCTGATGGTGATGCCCGGACGCACCTGCACTTGGGGACGAGAACAGGCCCCGCTGAGCCTCCTGCACGTGATGGCACCCTGGGGCCGGGCGTCTTGCTGTGCACTGCCCGTGCAGAAGGTTCAGCACGTTCTTCACATTCCCTGCCCGTGACCCTCAGGAGGCTGAGGACGTTTCGGGCTGTGGGCAGCGTGACGCTCCCAGTTTCCCTCCTTCCATTCATTCCTTTGAAAAAGGGTCTTTATCGTGGCAGAGGATACCGAAGAGAAGATTTACTGTTAGAACCACTTGTAAGAGCACAGAACCAAGCGGGTTCGCGTATGTAACCGTCACCGCCATCTTCTTCGCAGGCCGAAGCTCTGTCCCCCTTCCCCTCCCTCAGCCCCAGGCCCTCACGCGATGCATCCTGCAGGCTGTGGCATCCGTGTCACCTCGCTCGCGTGACGTCTCTCCCCTCTGGGTTCAGTGTCCTGGGCAGGTGGGCAGCAGAGTCTTGAAGGCACCGCAGGGACCCCTCTTCCCCCCGCAGGGTCCACCGCCTGCCCTGTGGACACACTGGTGTTCTCTCCAGCCCCAAGGCCTCGATTCTGCTGCCCGTTTGTCCACCTGAGCTTCTGTTCCAGAACCTTCCATTGGGACCCTTATGACCATGACTCACCCACCCTCATGCAGGGCAGACGCTCACCTCCCCATGCAAGTGGCTAACGGCTTTCACGTGCTTCCCACCAGATTTCACAGGGCTAACTATTTGGAGCCCATGACCCTAGAAACCAGCATCATAAAGGGGTGGAAACGGGGCCGCTGACACTGCAGGCGGCTGCCCGGGTCTTGGGGCAGCAGGAGGCCGGCAGGTTCCCCCACCCCAGTGCGGGGGGCGCTGGGTGTGACCCCTGCACACAGCCCAATGAGGCATCTCCCAGTGCCCTTGCCATCAGGCACTGTCAAAGGCCTGGTGACCTGCCCAAGGCCACCAGGGGTGCTTGAGGGGCCCCGTCACTGAGCTCGGGTGCACAGGCTCTCCTGGGTTCCTGGAGCCTCTCTGTGACTCGACAACCCCTCCCAGAACGGAGGCTGCTAGAGGCTCAGCTCCGACCCAGCAGAGGGTAGTTTAGGGCCGGGGGTGTGCGGAGCAATCGGAGCACCTTTCCAGATGCGCTGCCGCTCAGGGGGGTATTTTTAGCTGGCGCAGTATCCGGCACGTGCCGGAGCAGAAATAGAAGAGGCTCTTTTGGTTGTTCTGGATCTGACAGCCTCTGGCTCTCGGGGAGCCGGGCTGGGGTGTGGGGGGAGCGTGCGGAGCACAAACAACTTCTGCTGTTTGGAGAAACATCGAGGCCGAGGGTTGTGCATGGGATTATTTCTGCTGGCGAGCGCTCTTTATGTAAATGCCACGGCGCCAGCGTTGGCGCTCTGCTCCAAGTCTGTGAGCGTAATCACAGCGGGCTGGGGTGGGGGGGTGGCGGGCTGGGTAATTATGTTTTAAAATATCATCCGGGTTGTTTTTCCTGCGCTCCCCAAGCCCCTGGGTAATTCCGGGTTTGGAAGATTCTGACGGCTCTCTGCCATTCTGCCCCACACACCCCCCAACCCGCCCCGCCCAGCATTCCCTGAACATGCCAGGTGGGAGATGCTGCCCGACCCCCAGAGCGGCCACCCTTCTGGCTTCTGCCCTGATCTGAGCTCCCGGGAGGCTCCCTCCTTTGCCCTAGAGTTGGCCCCTTCCGGGCCAAAGGCACTGGGTACCATGCTCACCCTGTGCATGTTGGCAGGCGCCTCCCCAGGAAGGGCTGAGCTCTGTGGGGACAGGGTAGAGGGGGCCCTGGGGGACCCTGCTGGGAATTGAGGGTGACTCCAGCGTGAGTGATCCCGGACCCTGGGTGAGGCAGCAAGAGCAGCAGGTGGGTCCCCAACCCATCCTCAGGGATGGGACTGACCACCCTACCTTACCCCGTGGGACTCGCCCTGTGGTTTACAAAATGCTGGTTCCCTAGGGCCTGGGTCGCCCTGACCTTCCCCCACGAGAGACTGGTGCAGAGATAACCTGGGGCTAATGCACGCTCACCTGCTCCAGCTCTGGGGCTGCAACCCTTCCTTGACACCACCCCTCCCAAAGCCCCTTTACAGCAGCCCCCGTGTGGCTTCCAGGTCCTTCTCCCAGCCCCACCTGGTCTCCTCCCTCCCCAGGCTCAGGTGTCCCTGCTGAATTGCCCTGTGAGCCCAACGGGGTGTCACAGTACAGAGGGCAGGGGGCACTGGCCAGCCCAAGGGGCTGCCTCTGACCCTCTGGGAGTGGTCATGGCACCTCCCCAACAGACTCCGCTCCTGAGCCCCTGCCGGGAGGAGACCGTCCAGCCCCTAGCGTCCTTGACCCCCACCCTCCGGCTGTCCAAGTTCTGGTGGGTCTGATGAGCTGTGCCCTCCTGCCCTGCCCAGGGCTCATCAAGGCTGCTGACAAGAGCCACTGCTCTCAGCAGGGAAGACCTACCCGGTGTCCATCGGAGCAGCCTGGGGCCCTATCCAAGCTGTAGACGTTGCCTGGGTGCCGGGTGGGTAAGGGAGGGGTCGGGCCCTGGGCTCCCCTGCAGGCCGTGCTGCTCTGCCAGACGTGTGGTGGCCCGCCCCAGGGCAGCTGGGGTTCTCACCCACACAGTTGCCGGGGCAGTGGCCCTCCCAGGAATGACCGGGTGTGCCCGTGTGCTGGGGACACAGACGAGGCAGGCCCTGGCCCTGCCTTCTGGCCACAGCAGCAGGGTGAAGAGGGTAGATTGATGGCCGAGTGTGAGCGTGAACCAGGGTGAAGGTGCCAGTCTGCAGGTCTGCGTGGAGGCTTGCTGGGTGCGGGCCTCTTGCTGATCCTGCTGAGAGGCCTGGGCACACAGTGCTGGGGGGAATTGGTGCCAGGCAGGAAAACAGGGCAGGGGCATTGGGGAGAAGGGGGACATGGGGGAGAGGGGGACAGGCAGGGGCAAGAACCGGGGGCCTGCTTGAAGGGTGCTGGGGGATGGAGCCTGGCAAGTGGGGGTCCTGTCCATGGTGGAGTCCTCCATGCGGCCTCTGCTCTCACCCTGCCTTGGCTGCTGGCTGGGCACTCCTGTGGGCAGGGGGCAAGCCCTCGGCTTCCCCTTCAGCCTCCCAACACCTGATGAGGCACAGGGGTGTGCTGGGTGCCCACCAAGTGCCCAAAGGACCCACCCCTCCATCCCGAGCACTAGAGGAAACCCCAACCAGGCCTCAAGAGACCCTGCAGGGGGTGGGAGAGTAGGGGGTGGTTGGGAGGCTGGCCTGGCATGGGGGCAGGGTGTGCTTGAGCTCAGGGTGGGGTTCGGTCAGGGGAGCGTCAGGGGGCCTCCCCCACGCCTGCCACCCCATCAGAGCTGCAGTTCTGGCACGCCTGGGGGTCCCTGAGTGCTCCCCGAGTGGTGATCTGTCGGGAACATTCCCTGAAGGCTCAGAGGCTTGGAGCTGGCCGTGGAGACATGGCGTCTGCCCTGCCTGGCTCTGCCACGCCCCCGGCTTCACTGCTGGATGGTATTGATGGAGCCACTCTTGGCCAGGAGCAGAGGGCGCAGCGCCCACTGGCAGAGGGGCTGTGTGGCAAGGGGCTGCTGTGAGGAGCGGCTGGGTGGGGGGCTGACAAGACGAGGTCTGTCCCCTCCCCGAGCCTTTGCTCCCCCAGCAGAGGCGGCTGCTCCGCCTCTACCGGGCTGTCCTCCGAGGCCTGGTGGACACTGCCGCGCCCCGGGAGCCTCCTGGACCGGACTGGACATCCCCCCACCTGCCCTATCTACTCTCTCGGGTTCTGCAGGGGCAGCAGCTGGTGGACAGGGAGGGCAGGCGCAGAGCAGCCCTCACGCTGGCCTGGGTGGAGGAGGGCCGTTCTCCCCGTCTGTGGCCCCAGGGCTTGGCCGGGACGCCCCTGACCGGGCGGTCCTGTGTCCACAGTGCAAGAGAAGCCGGAGCCGGTGCCGCTGGAGAGCCGCTCCTGCGTCCTGATCCGCCGCGACCTGGTGGCCCTGCCAGCCAGCCTCATCAGCCAGATCGGGTACCGCTGCCACCCCAAGCTCTACTCCGAGGGGGACCCTGGCGAGAAGCTGGAGCTGGTGGCAGGTGAGGCCCCGCCCCACCGCGTCTGCTGTCTGCAGAGGCCCTCCCCTTTGGTTTTTCCTTCGGAGCTGTGAACAGCGTTACTCATCACCAGTCAGTCAAACAAACGAAAAAAAAAGAACATCTTAAATTTCCTCTTAATTTCCTTTTAGAAGAATGTGTCACGAAGAGGAGTTATTCAATTGAATTAATTTAGCATTTTAATTGAATCCCCTGGGCTGGTCGGGCTTCTGATTGGCAGGGGCCGCAATCACGACTGTGTTTTAATTTAGGTCGTGGCTAAAACCAAGTCCTGTAGAGTTTGCCGGCCCCCCCCGTCCCCGCCCCCCCCCAGCTCCCCCGAGTGTCCAGAGGCCACGTTCAAGGGCCAGTGTCGCCAGCTTCCACACAGCGGCTCCTAGATGGACCCGCTTTTTCTATAAAAACAGACAACGCAGTGGGATCCAAAGCCCATTAGGGCTGGTGCCTGTTGGAAACATTTGTCTTCTCAGTGTTGGAATTCATTGGGCCTCATGGCTCCTTGTGGATTCCAACCCCCCCACCCCCTCGGCCAAGCCACAAGTCTTGTGGGATCTTAGTTTCCTGACCATGGCCTGGCAGTGAGAGCGCAGAGTCATAACCAGTGGACGGCCAGGGACGTCCCTCCTTGCAGATGTTTAAGGCTGTCCAGCAGTGAGGTGAGAATTCATGGGCCACTGGGCCCCCACTCCTGTCCAGCACCCCGCCTGCCGCTCCTGGGCAGCTTCGTGGGGTTTTTCTGCCCGAGACATCCTCGCTGCTCAAACCACGCCTCAGCGGGCCACCTGGCCTTTTTAGCCGACAGGAGAGTCGCCAGGCGGTGTTAGCTGGTCTGGACGGGCCTGGGTGGGGTGAGGGTGCCCCTGGCCATACCCCGCTCGCCCGGCCCCCATGCCGGCTGTTACTGTTCCAGCAAGGGCCCAGCTCCTGAGTTCCAGGACTGTCCGCATTGGACTGGGATGGACTCTGAGAGTGGGCAGGTTCCTTGGAGCCCTGGGGGTGGGTGGGCATGGTCCCCGGGGAGGCCTATTTGGGCTGGGGAGGGGTGTGGGCCGGCCACCTTCCCTGGCTGGGTCCCGCCCCAGCCCCAAGCCTCCTGCTGGTCCCCCTTTGCAGATCTCCCCGCTGCGAGGCGGCTGTCCGGCCCATGTGGCTCAGGGTGACCCGTCTCGCTGCTGGGTTTGAGGCTCTGCAGACCTTGCGGGATGAGGCCCTTGGGGACACTCAGTGTGTCTTGGCCGGGGCATCCGATGGAGGTCTGCATCCAACATCAGCCACATGCTTCTTGGCCCCGTGGCTACGAGTGTCCCTGGAGACCTGGCTCGTGGTGGGGACAAAGCGTGAAGCCAGGGAAGGCCCCCCACCCCCGAGCTGGCGAGTCACGTCTTCCCAGGGTGTCCTCCCGTCTTCTGCTCTGCCCCCGCAGAAGGGAGGGCTGCCTTGTTCCTGCTTTTCACTAAGATGCTTCAGTACATACTCTATCGTAGACAAAGGCCCAAAGAGGCCCTGGAGGCTCCCTGCGCCTGTGCCCAGCGCTTCCCTGCCCTTCTGCGTTCTTCACACCCATGGCTCCCAGCTGGGGACACTGCCTCTGGCCTAAGCTCCTTTCTCCATGGGCAGCATCCGGGGTGAACCATCTGGGGTGAACCGGGGCTCCAGCAGCCTGAGCCTGCGGTCATCCCTGCCCTTCGTTGGCTGAGCCCTGGGTGGGCCCAGTCTGACCGGGCTCCCTGGGGCGAACAGCACTGCAGGGTGCGTAGTCCTGCCTTTGCGCTGGGCTGGAGGGAGGGTCAGTGCTGGGCCGGGGAGCCCGTCCCTGAGCTCCATGACTCCACCTCCCACCCCTGCCCGCAGCTCTTTGATCGGGGAGCAGCTGAGATGCAAGACAGGGTTTTACCCAAACCCACACCCAGGGCAGTTCTCCCGAGGGCCGGAAGGCAGTTTGGGGACCGCCCCATGGAAGCGAGTGACCAAGGCGGCCTCCTCCTGGAGACAGGACCCCGAGGGAGCAAGGATGGCCTGGGGCACCCTGGGGTCCCCGGGCCTGGAGTAGGGGTGCTGTCAGTGTCGGGAAGGCCCCGCCTGCCCCCTGCCTCCCCCTCACCTGCAGTCCGCCCGTCCTGGGCCCTGCAGCCCTGGGTCTGGGCCTGAGGGCCTCTCTGTCTCTCTGTGTCTGACGGCCGCAGGCTCTGGTGTCTACATCACGCGTGGGCAGCTGATGAACTGCCACCTGTGTGCGGGCGTGAAGCACAAGGTGCTCCTGCGCCGCCTCCTCGCCACCTTCTTCGACAGGTAGGTCCCTGCGGGCAGGCGGGCGCAGAAGCCTCGTTCCCTCTAGGCGAGGCTGTGTGTGTAGGGCCTGCACCTTCCCAGCTCCACGCCTGTGTCAGCCCGGGGCCTGGGGAGGGCTTCACCCCCCAAGTGAAGAAGCATGCTGGCTGCATGTCATGGGGAGTGGGGGGCCTGCCCCTCACCCCGACCCCCTGGGAAGATAAGCAGCAGACCGTGGGTGGGGCGCGTGCGCAGGTGGGTGGCATCCCCTCCTGCCGCCGCCTCACGCTGCCTCCCCTGCCCGCCCCTCCACCAGGAACACGCTGGCCAACAGCTGTGGCACAGGCATCCGTTCGTCCACCAGCGACCCGAGCCGCAAGCCGCTGGACAGCCGCGTCCTGAACGCTGTGAAACGTAAGAGGAGGGCTGGGGGGTCACTAGAGGCGGGGGGGGCATCTCCAGGAGGCACCAGACCCCTGGATCTCAGCCTGGGAAAGGCGGCTTCTCCCAGAGGGAGCCGGTCTTGGGGTCGACGGGGAGAAAAGAACAGCTCGCGGGAGCCCGGGCTCGAGGTGTGAACGTTCTTGGTAGGTTTCCAAGCGTGATGAATTCAGCTGCGAAACTATTTTAATATGTGAAATAGATCTAATTTTCCTTTTTGAACAAAACCCCTTATTTACATTTGGGGGTTATTTTGAGCCTTTGCCATCTGCTCGGCCTGCTTCTGCCTCCCGCTCCTGGGTGTGTGGGGGCGGAACCGGGTCCATCTTGGTGGCAGACTGCCGCCCCCCCCATCCCCGAAACCCCCACCCACCCAGCCACCCCTGCCCTGGGACAAGGAAGAAGCCACCCGTGCCCGGCCTGGGCCAGACCAGCTGATCTCGTCTTCCTGAAACACTGTCTTAGTTTTCTTGCTTAAAAGAATCTCTCCCATGAGGCTAATTCTGTTTAGAGCAAAGAGGGGCCTTTGCAGCAGGTAATTGCATCCCAGAGCGTGCGGTGCTGGCAGGGCTCTGAGAGGAGGCAGGCGGGGTGGGGCTGGCCCGCCTGGAAGCAGGGCTCACAGTGGCGGGGGGCTCACTCTGGGGGACCCGCCTCCGAGTTCCCTGCTGTTTGTGGAGAGCTGGGTCTCCTGGCTTCTGGAACAGAAAGGAGGAGAGGGTGGGTCATTATTGTCAAACACGATGCCGCTGCCGCGGGCTGGGCTGAGAGCAGGCATGAGCCAGCACCCTCCTTACCCCTTGCCGCCCTTCAGTCCATCTAGAGCCCAGAGAGACCCACCCCCAGAGGAGTGGGACGGGGCCTCCAGCAGGGAGAAGGGTGACTGACCGCTGGTCTTCAAACTGCCCCAGGAGAGGCCTGAGTGGCCACGTGGCCTCCCCCCCTCCACTGGCCCCAGAGTGGCTGCTCCAGCCCAGAGCACGCCCCGCCCCAAGGCCCCTGGGGAGGCGGAGGGTGGGGTCCTGGGATTCCTGCGGGTGGGTGGCCGCTCACCCTGCCCCGCCGCCCTGTCCTTGCAGTGTACTGTCAGAACTTCGCCCCCAGCTTCAAGGAGAGCGAGATGAACGTCATCGCCGCGGACATGTGTACCAACGCCCGCCGCGTGCGCAAGCGCTGGCTGCCCAAGATCAAGTCCATGCTGCCCGAGGGCGTGGAGATGTACCGCACGGTCATGGGCTCCTCGGCGGCCGGCGCGCCCCTGGACCCCGAGTTCCCGCCGGCCGCCGCGCAGGTGTTCGAGCAGCGCATCTACGCCGAGCGGCGGGGCGAGGCCGCCGCCATCGTGGCCCTGAGAACTGACGCCGTGAACGTCGACCTGGCCGCCTCCGCCAACCCCGCCTTCGAGGCCGGCGAGGAGGCCGACGGGGCCGGCTCGGTCATCCAGGAGGTGGCCGCGCCCGAGCCGCTGCCCGCCGACGGCCAGAGCCCCCCGCAGCCCTTCGAGCAGGGCAGCGCCAGCAGCAGCCGGCCCGCCACGCCGGCCCCGGGGAGGAGACCGGAAGGCCCGTACGCGGGGCCCTTGTAGGGAGGAGCCCCAGGCGGACCGGCGCCCAGGCGGGTACGGAAGCTGCTTGCATGCGTTACTAATACAGACAAATGTGATCAAGCCACTTACCTACTGAACTGCTACTGTTGCCTGAAAAAAATGTGATTTTTATTCTGCTTGTATTTAAAATTTATGAAGGAAACAAATGCATTCGTTATACTGTAAACCGATTAGGCCACTGGCGACCTAGTTGCGAGAAAGGTCCCAGGGGCTCCTTTTTGATATTCGAGAGGTTAGTCTCCAAGTTGTAGCTCCTCTTCCCCCGCGTGGGGAGGGGGTGAGAGGCCCCCAGGCCCCGGTGCCTGGCTCTGCCGGCCTCCCACCCCCCCCTCCCTCCCCCTGCCTGGGATGAGGCCGGGGGCCTGTGGGGTGGGAACACGCGCTTTGGGGTCCTCGGTCCTCACGCCTGGGGACGGGGACCCCCCCACCCCTCTGGGGCTACGGGCCAGGGCTAGGCCCCCAGGGGCCAAATCCCCGTTTTACCTTCTTCCTGAGACTGGGGGAGCAGGCCCGCCAGGTCCACCGTGCGTGTGGGGTGTGGGTGTGTGTGTGCAGAGCATGCGTGTGTGTGTGTGTGTGTGTGTGTGTGTGCAAGGGCGGTGGTGACGGCTCCGCGGTGGGCCGCGCTAGTCCATGTGTGTGAGAGGAAGTGGTCTTGGCTGTGTCTGCTCTCCTGCCCCGCGCCCCAGGGCCTGACCCCCGCAGCTCCACGGCCCTCAGTCCACCTGGGACCCAGGGCCCGGGCCGCCCAGCACCCCCTGGTTCCTGCCTGGCCGCCCGCTGCCCCGTGGGGTGGGGCCACTGCCCGTGGTGCAGCCCTCGCAGCCCTCAGCCACGTTGGGTTTATGTTTGCTTGTTTATTCGTTTTCGTCTTAATTCAGATCTATTTCATATTTGGTTTGGAAACTTTCAGACACAAAAGAACAAAAAAAATTAAGAGAGGCTGGGGTGTCCCTGCCCCGACCCACCTCGGCTCTGGGGGGGTCTGTGTCCCAGACCCCAGGCTGGGCCCCACTCACCCCTGTGGAAGGGCAGCCAGGGTGAGGAGGAAGGGAACTGGGGGCCAGGTGGGCGCTGGGCTCCCCACATGTGCTCAGAGGCCCAGGGTGCGCGGACCTCCGAGGCTATGGGTAGGTGGGCACTGGGCACAGGCCTGAGCGGAGGCGGTTTGCAGGCGCAGAGGTTCTGGAATGCTTCGGGGCAGAGGGTGTTGACGGGGGTTGGGGGCCAAGGGCTTTGTTGGTTTGAGGCTGGAAAGCTCACTGTGAAGTTTCATTGCTGTTTGAGGGAAGGGGCACAGGCTGTCCCAAGTGCTCCCATCCAGACACCAAGGGGCCGCCCCCCACCTAGTCCCAGGTGGCCCCCAGGCATGGCCAGAGGCCCCCCCACCCCAGCCCTACTCCCTGCACTCTGCCTTCCCTTTCCCCCCACCCCTGCCAGGCAGGTGTGACCCACCCCCCCAACCCCCGCCAGCCCACAAAGCTGAGCCACCCCCAGCCTCTTGCATGTCCCAGCTGGGAGGGGGGCATCATGGGAGAGGGGCTTCGGCACTGCCCCCCCCCCAACCCCAGGCTCCTCGTCCTGCTGACTGCCGCGCTCCCTCGTGGAGGGCCCTTGGAGGAGACCTTGGTGTGGGGGGAGCGAGGGGTGCTTCTTCCAGCCAGGCCAGACATGTGGCCTGCTCTCTGCAGAGGTCTGATGGCCATGGGCTGGGCTAGGAGGACCCGGGGTGGGCACATGGGAGCTGACCTCAGCCCCTTCGCCTGCCTGTCTCTGCCCCAGGGGCTGCGGCTCCTTCCTGCTGGGGCTTCAGGCCGACCACGTGGCCCAGAGGTGGGCTTCTTCCGTCTCAGGCCTGGGGAGGGGCAGCGGGGGGGGCGAGCTGGCACAGCCCACAGCCCACCAGGGACCAGGACCAAGTCCTCCTGGAGTTGGGAGGAGGCCACAGCCCCTAGGTGGGGGTGGGGTGGGGGCGGGTGAGGCGGACTCCACCACCCTACCGGAGCCCCCATCGTCGGCCGACACCCCATGTTTGCACTTTTATCCAACTAGCTCCTGGGGACCCTCGGGGCCCGGCTGCCCGCCCTGGCTGTGGACAGAAGGGCTTTGCTCTCTCCTCTTGACCCCCACTCCAATGTGGGCCCTGTGGCCATCCCCCGGCCCCCGGCCCCGAGGTCAGGACCGGGAGGGGCGCCGGCCTCCCAGAGAAGGCCTGACTGCTGCTCAGGCCAGCACAATGTCCCATGACCTCTGTTCTTTAATTGTCATAGTCGCCGTCTGTTTTGTTGTTCTGGGTAAGGAAGGCTAGAGCTGCAGGTGAAACTTTAATAAGAATCTAATGTGAATGGCTGCTGAACTCTTCCTGCGCTCCGGACGGGCCAGGCCGAGCGTTTTGCACTAATGTGTCCCGCGGTGGACGTGGGGCGGAGCGTTTGCAGACGGGCGTGGCTGATGATTGTATCTGCCGGGGTGCTCCCCCCGCCGCGTCCGGAATGTTCCACGGGGCAGGCGGCGGCGGCGGGCCTGGGCTCAGGGGGGGCCTTCCAGAGTGCCTTAGCATCTTTTGATCATTTTTCCCAAGGAAAACCAATTAGGAGAACCAGACCCTTCCCTCCTCTGTTTACAAGACGACTAATTCCTGTCCCGTGAGCGTGACCCTCCACACCTGACCCCTGTAGACCGAGAGACAAGCCACTCAGTATTTATGAGATAACCGCACCTTTATCCCTAAGCTTGACTATTAGCAATACGCATATACTACATAGAGTCTACATAGAGCTAAGTCTATCAGCGCCTTTCGGAGAGAGAAGGACTGGGCCAGTCCCAGCGGCCGTGGCGGGCAGCCCGCCTGGGCTCCGCGGCCGCCCCCCACCCCTGCCCTCCCCGGTGGCCGGGCTGGGCCCCGGGAGGCAGCTGGGACGAGTGCAAAGGTCCAGGAGAAGGGACCGTGATGTGACAGATACTGTGAGCTCGGTGGGGCTGCCTGTCCGCCCGGCCGGCTGGCCAGCGGCCTCGGTACTTGAAACCTGTCTTGCTTTCTGCACTGTCTGGTCTCACCCAGAGTTCTCTGTGGTTGCTTAGTCTTGCACTTGATGCGATCGTCTTACCCTGCCCTTGAATGTGGACCAGAGGCAAGGGGAGAGGCCTCTGGGCGTGCGGCCTGCGGCCCCAAAACCGCTGTCCGGGTGCTGGGGCCCCAGGAGCCGGGCGTGTTTCTCCTCCATGAAAACTCATTCCTCGGCGGCCTTTCTGCTGGGAGGAAGGAGGAAAGCAGGGGCTCAGCCTGGGAGCGGCCTGCTCGGTTCCGGCCCTGACTCTGTCCCCATGTGATGGCCGGAACCTCCCAGCGTGGGTTGGGTGCGTGCCACCCCCAGCTGTGGACGGCTTAGATTCCCCTCCACCGGGTTATCTTTATGGAAACACTCTGCTGCAAGTCGAAAAAGGCCTATGGCCCATTAACCACCTGAAAACTCAGAGAAAACCTCTGCCTGCCTCTCTGCCAGCAGTAAATCCTAAACACAGAACTGAGAGCTCAGAGCCGTCTTGAGCTTTAACTACTGTTTCTGAATGTTGCTGCTGCAGACGTCTGTCATTATGTCAGCCAGCCAGCTCCAGGCGTGTCGCCCGCCAGCGGCCAGAGACCGTGGTGGGGGGCAGGGGTGGGGGTGGGGGGGCTCGGTACAAGGTGTTTCTAACCTGGCAAGGGTTTTTGGTTTTTGTTCGTTTGTTTTGTTCTGTTTCTTTGAGAAAAACGAGAAGGAATCTGATGCAGCATCTGTCTAAAGCATTCAGATTGGACACCCCGCTTGGATTCTGATCAGCGCTTCTTCGTTAGCGTTTTGCACATGGTTGTCATTTTTATGTCAAAAGAAGCCAAAACTTGCAATACTATTTTTAGCAGACAAAAAATAATAAAAACTAAATATAAACCGTATAAATATTTTTGACTTGAACATTTGAATGGCATTGGGTGCAAATAGACCATTCATCCTTTGGACGGACTGTTTGGGGAAAAGAAAGAGACTTTTGCAAAGGAGACGGTTGTTGTTAAAGAGTCCGTGGAGGGGTTAAGTAGTACTGTAACTCACGACTGTTAAAAATCAATAAATAAATTGTCCTGTGCTGTATAGGAGGCCTGTTTCACAGTAACACTGAGTTCCATTTCAGCCTCAGAAGAGACTGGCTTTTTTTTTTTTCTTCTTCTTTTTATTTTTTTTTTTAAAGAAGGAGGAAACCTCTGTTTGTTCCTCCTGCGCCTCCCTCTCTTTCGTGCTGCTACTTGGCAGAATTCAGACTGTTGCTTTTTCGCCACGGCTGACACCCTATCATAACTCAGAGGACACGACGACGTCCGCCAGCGACCAGGACCCAGAGGGCTTGCAGTGTGCTCAGAGCCGATCCAGGAAGTGGAAATCCGTTACAAACAAAAGGATGTGATCGTTCATTGTAAAGCGCTTTGTAAAATTCACATTTACAGAATAATAAAGTCAGTTCAAACCCAAGTTGCCTGCACTTGGCTCCTCTGTGGGGTTGAGAGAAGCCAGGGAGGGCATGGGTTTGTTGGAGGCAGGGCAATAGCCGTCCCAGGAGGGGCACCCTCAGGACCCGGGAGCCCTGGGTGGGAGAAGGGGCCATCCCCAGGCTCACTGCCCATTGTCCACACCTGGTCCCCTTCTCCCTGCCCCCAGTGTCTTAGAAGGGAAGGGGGCTGGTGGGCAGGATGTCGGTGGGGGGCGGTCCCGTGCCTGGGACGGGGGGGGGCGCCTGAGCTCCTGGTGAATTGAGGGGGCTCTCCCTTTCATTGTCTGCAGACTGGGGCGCCTGGCTCACCTGCCTGCCCCCCGAGGCGTGCAGCTGCCTCCCACCCGGCCCTTCCCCTCCTCTGCTCCTGGGCCAGGTCCGCCCCCAGCTGGACGAAGTGGGAATTACAAGTGGGCGGAGCGGGTCCCTGGTCCGAGAGCCCCAGGCTCCATCCCCTGAGCATCTCTGGAGCTATCCCTCCAGTTTCCCCAGGGCTGGTTCGCAGATTCAGGCGTGGCAGCTCTGTCCACCCTTCACTCCACTGCTATACCGACAAGGACCTTTTTGGGCTCCAGCGGGTAAGGTTGTGCATCTGTTTGTCCCACGGACTTCAATCAGTTCTCAGGTTCTCACGTGCGACTCATGCTCAGACATCTAGGTGGTGGGCTCCTCACTTCCTCTGTCCTTGGAGGGTCTTGTCCAGAGGGGCCACGGTTGGCTTTCTAAAGGCACCCCTGGCCTCTCCCCTTTCTCAGGCCTTGTAGCAATTGTTCTGCCCAAGCTGCTGTTGTTTAGCCACTCAGTCGTGTCCAACTCTTTTCAACCTCATGGACTGTAACCCTCCAGGCTCCTCTGCCCACAGGATTTCCCTAGGCAAGAATACTGGAGTGAGTTGCCATTTCCTTCTCCAGGGGATCTTCTCCACTGATTAAACCTGCTTCTCTTGCATTGCAGGCAGATTCTTTACCACTGAGCCACCTGGGAAACCCTGCCATGGATGGATTTATTTTCTCATCTGTTTATCTTGAAACTGCCCCCCAACACGGGGTGGGTAGGTACGGAGAGGAGGGGTCTGGAGAAGGCAGGAGTCTGTAAGTCTGCTTGGAGTGACATTCCCCAAAGGGGGCAGGGTCCCCTGGAGCCATGGCCAGGGTGGAGCAGGCACAAGGGCTAACGTGGGTGGACGTGGTTTCCAGATGGGCCTCTCGGAGGGGCTACCCCGCAGTCCTCTCATCAATGCCCGGGAGCCTGGTCAGAGACAGGCCCAGGAGGAGCCCGGCTTGCCTGCCCCACCCCGCACCCAGCCCTGGGGGGTGAGCACTTCTGTGGGATCTGGTTTTCAGCTCTGCTCACCCATCAGCTTGGCCGCCACAAGTCCTTGCCCCTCCTGCCCAGGACCTCAAAACTGCGGGATCGGCAAATTCCAGGTCACCCACCTGGGCTGACGGAGACACCTGATCTCTGGGCCACAGACTGCACCCCTCGAAGGCCCCCACTCAGGCAGCCCCATGCCCCCGGTAGCAGGCACAGCTGAGGCCGGGGCTGGGGGCGGTACTGTGAGGAAGGGCTCTGCTCTGAACCCAGGAGTCCTGCCACATTCTGGTTTGAGCCGCCCAGCCCAGCCCCCACCCCGGGTGAGCCTCTGGGTTCCCCGCAGGATGAGATCCAGCATCTACTGGCCGGGCTCTGTCCTCCCCAGCCTCTGTCCTTCAACCGGCCTCCCTGCCCTTGCAGCCTCCACAGAAACTGGCTGAGGCATCAGAACCTTTGCATCCCACCCCTTTGTCCTGTCCTGGAAGTGGGTGCGAAGTCAGCAGGACCCGGAGCTCAGCCAGGAGCCCTTTGTCCTCCGGAACAAAGGGTCGGAGCCCAGGGGTGGGGGTGGGGGTGGGGGGCTAAGCCGTGGGGGAGGGGCGCCCTGGATCACGCTGCCACACAGGGGTGACCGGCCCTCTCCGGATCCGGGTGGACACTGTGGGTGTGTCCTTCCTGGCCCTGAAAGACCATCACCGCTCCCTCAAGGCATCCCAGTGGTGCGGGAGGGTGTCCAGGCCTGTCTGCTGTGGCAGAGGAGGCCTGGGTGGTCAGTTGTGGTTCTGTGTTGGGTCCATTCCATCTGGCCAGGGGGGTCCACTGGGAAGTGGACGCAGATGGCGGTCAAGGGGCCGCTGGGGGTATTCGCCTGTCAAGGGAAGGAGAACGGGGCGGGCAGATGGTAGAGGGTTAGGGCCCAGGCCTGGAAGGGAGGTCGGGCAGGGCAGGGGGGACACTGCCCCCTCCCGGGCTACCCAGGGGGGCACCCAGCTCCGAGATCTTTTGTGCCACACAGGTCGGGCACATGGGGCTGGGGGACACGCGGAAGGCGGGTCTGGGGACACGGCGCAGACAGGACTCCTGCTGTGACGGAGGTGGGCGTCAGACCACAGGACCCTCTCCCCAGGGCTTCCCTGGGGTGTCTGTAGCCAGCCTCAGAGCTGGGGCTGGGAGGGGGCCTGAGGAGTCTGGGGTCGGGGTGGGGATGACCTTCACTCCAGGTGGCCCCACAAGGCCAGGCCCAGGCCGCCCTGGTCTGTCCGTCCTTCCGGGCTTGGCCTGGGGGAGGGGCTCAGCGATAGCGGAGGCTGAAGGAAGCTGTTCTGGGTGGGCCAGGGTGGGTAGGCTCTTCTTGATCGGAGGTCCCCGCCCCGCCAGCCCCAGGGCCCCTTGCAAAGGCGGGGCCCCCCTGCAAGTTTGAGATTGGGGCGCACCGAGGGGAGTGAGGGCAGGGCGGGGGAGTGGCCATGGGCGCTGGCCCGGGACTCCCACCCGCCCTCAGGACGCAGGCCTCGCCCAGCAGAGGAGCTGCCCAGCCTCCCGGGACCCTAACTGACTAACAGCCCCAGACAGACTGGGAGCTGGGAGGCGGATGGCACATTGCCTCTCAGGGAGGGCGGAGAGGCCCCGATTTCCAGGAAAAGCTGGCTGATTCTGGGGGAGGGGAGGGTGGTGTCAGGAGTGGGGAGGTTGAGAGGGAGGCCTTGACGAGGGCCTGGGGCAGAGCCTGCCTGCCCTGGGCCTCATCCCCCTGCTCCATGAGGGGAGGCCCTAGGTGTGTAGCTCTGTCCTGGTTCCATCAGGTAAGGACAGAGCGGCCCTGGGGAGGAGCCACGTCTGCCCCTCTGGCTTCCTGAGGGCGGGCAGTGTCCAGACTACATTGGGCCCCACAAGAAGGGCAGCTGGGGCGCCAGGAGGCAGCTCTCCTGACCCAGGAAGTTCTGGGGTGCCCCGCACCAGCACCCCAAACAGGCCACGCCTGCTGGAAGCCCCGCCCGCCCCTCAACTAGGGGCATCTGGCTCTGTGGCCCTCACCCCACTCAGACCCCTGGCCGCCCTTCTCCGGAGCAGGGGCAGGGGCAAAGGTCATGTGCCCAGCTGGGAGGCTGCTCTTGGGGTGGGGGGAGGAGGTCACCTCAGTGGCAGGTGCTCAAGTTGGCCTCTGGGCGGGAGTTCCTGGGCAGCCTCCCTGGGGACAGTGCAGGGGTGGGGCTCTTGACCCCCAAGGACCTGCGGTCTGGGTCGCCTTCCTGAGCTGTCTGTCCAGCATGCCTCACTAACCCCAGCTGACCTCTGCCAGACAGTGTCCACCCAGGGCCTCACAGGAGTCCCACCATGGTCCTGGGAGGCGATACAACTACAGCCCCATTTTTCAGATGGGGAAACCGAGGCACAGAGAAGTTTAGGAAGTCACCTGGGCACAGCTGGCAGGGTATGAACCAGGCGCCTGCCTGGCGCTGGCCTCCCTGCCCCTGCCACTGGGGCAGCGCCCCTGGCGGAGTAGAGGGAGTGTCCCTGGGCTCGAAGTTCGGATGGGCTCAGCCAGGACTCACAAAGGGTGGTCCGGCTATTCCCACCACCAGGTGCCCCCTATCCATCCATCCACCTCTCCAATCAGTCAGAGGCATGCATGGCCCGAACCTCACCCCCACCACAAAGGGGGTCCTCGGCCGTCTGGAATTGGAGCTGAAGCCCTGGGGAAGGCGCCTGGGGCCTCCCTCGGCCAAGGGTCAGGATGGAGGAAGTGTGGTGGGCAGGGGTGTTTGGAGGCAACACAGCCTCCGTTACAGAACCGTGGACCCTGAGCCTCCCTCTGGCGGGGCAGGGAAGGACAGGAGCCCAAGACCCCCGGCATCCTGCCCCCAGGGCCCCATCAGTTCCAGGAGGTCCCTAACTCAAGAGCACCCATCCCTGCTGAGGAGCATGGTGTGGGGAGCTGGGCGGGAGGGGCACCCCCAGGCCAAAGCAGACTCTAATCTTGTGTGGGGGAGGGGCTCTGGGCCTTGGACGGGCTTGCCACCCAAGTTGGGGTGAAATCAGACCCTTGAAGGCACAAGGTGAGGAAGAGGACGGGTGGGAGGCGGGAGGTGGAAGGTGAAGCCAGACCCCCCCACACACCCTGGGGCATTGCTGATAAGGCTCCCTCTGGGCTCAAAGACTGGCTGCAGGGGTACCGGGACTGCAGAGGTGAGCAGAGCTCTGTGCTGGGGGTCCATGTCAGGCCCTGGGCAGTCACTGGGCGTCAGGACCCCCACCTGCCCCATCCAGGGCTCCTGCAGGGAGCTCTCACCCCCCTGGCCTCCTTCCCCAGATTGCTCCACATCTACCCTAGTGTAGGGCCTAGAGAGGCGCCTCTGAGACGGAGAAGCGGCGGGGAAGCTGGCCAGCGGTGTGGAAGCAAGTGCCCGGCAGCTGGCAGCGCAGAGGGAGGACGGGGCCTCTGCAAGGCGGCCCGCCTGCGAGAAAAAGCGGATCACTCCAACCCGCCCGACCGGTGGTGCTGAAATTCAGATAAGCCGGGCGCGTGATCCAGCCGGCTTTGCGGCAGACCCACCCCAAGCGGGAACACAGAAGTGATTAGGCCTAAAAGCTCGGGCCATTTAGCTTTTATTCGATTGGCAGCGAGGCCCGGGGTGCCCTCTGCTTCTGCCGTTTGATTATACATCTGTGCTCAAAATACTGTTCCTGGAACGGAGGGGCCGCAGGCTGCCTTGGAATGGAAATCAATTTGATTAGAGAGCAGTCAATTACCGTGAGGACCAGGCTGCCGTCCACCTCCGCAAAACAGGCCACTTTCCGAGGAAATGCCAGCTTGCTCCGCGCGGGCGGGGGCGGGGCAGACCCGCTGTGGGCGGGACGGGAAGGCCTGGTGTGGGCGGGGACGGGTCGGGGCAAACCATGGTGGGCGGGGCGGACGGACCGGAAGGGGCGAGGTGGGTGGAGCAGGCCTGCACCCTTGCTTCCCTCCCTCTGAGAGGCTGCTCTCTGCTGCCTTCTCCCCTAGATTCCTCCTGCAGAGGCTGGACTACCACGTGTCTGGACCGCTCTGGGGGCCCTGACCAGGGAGGCAGGCCTGGGTCTGGTCGCCACCTACTCCTGCATCAGAAGCAAGCTGTGCATGTCACCAATGTGGGAGCCCCCCGGGTAGGACTGGAGCGGGGTGGTGCCCCAGGACCTGTCCAGTCCTCCACTAGAACTCGCAGCACCTCCGTGCTGAACTCAAGGTGCCCGTCGAGGGGAAGTGGGGACTGGAGATTTACCCCTTCCATCCTCCTGGCTGGACACCCGCATGCAGTGAGCCACCTGCAGACTGGAACACTTCAGCCCTGCACTCAAGAGTCAGGTGGGCCTGTGACAGAGTCCCAGCTCTGTCCTCTGGCTGGGGGACTTTTGAAGTCACCTGGGTGAGATTTTGTAAAATAGAGATAATAGTTTCTACCTTGCTGGGGTGTCATGGAAATCAGAGATCACCCCTCAAGTCAGTGTTTCTAGAGCATCTACTCTATACACCAAATGCAGTGACTGAGGCATTGCCGTCACCCCCTAAAGGAGCTCTGATGTTCATGGTTTCATTGGCCAAGGGGGCCACAGCGTCCACTGGGGGCACCAGGCTGGCAGGTTCAAGGAGAGGCTTGCATGCTGCTGGTGCACAGGGTCTGTGGCCCCCGCATCAGGGCCTTGTGTGGAGGGCCTTCCGGGCGATGAACACACCTCCCTTCCTCTCCCTTCCTCACACACCCTAGAGAGAGAGGCGATGGTTCCCATGTAATGCACGGGAAAGTCGAAGGCTGCCAGCTGCTGCTGCTGCTGCTAAGTCGCTTCAGTCGTGTCCGACTCTGTGCTACCCCAGAGACGGCAGCCCACCAGGCTCCCCCGTCCCTGGGATTCTCCAGGCAAGAACACTGGAGTGGGTTGCCATTTCCTTCTCCAATGCATGAAAGTGAAAAGTGAAAGTGAAGTCGCTCAGTTGTGTCCGACCCTTAGCGACCCCATGGACTGCAGCATGCCAGGCTCCTCCGTCCATGGGATTTTCCAGGCAAGAACACTGGAGTAGGGTGCCATTGCCTTCTCCGAAGGCTGCCAGGGCCTGGCTCAAATCTCATGGCCATGTCACTGAAGTGGTGCAGCCTCGTTGAAAAACAGCCTGGCAGTTTCTCAAAAAACTGAATGCAGAATCGCCATCCACTCAGAGGCTTGCACCCCAAAGACTTGAAGAGAGACGTTTAAACAACATTGCACACCCATGTTCTCTGCAGCAGGTGCGCAGTGACCGAAAGCAGAAACAACCCCGTGCCCATCAACAGATGAAGGACACCAAGATTCAGTCCATCCGCACGAGGAAGTGCTATTCAACCCTAAAGAAGAATGAAGGGCCGGCTCAGGCTGCCTCGTGGACGAACCTTGAAAACACGATGCTGAGCAAAGGAAGCCAGACACCATATTGGTCAATTCCATTTATATGAAATTCCAGAACAGGCCAAAGCAGGTCGGTGTTTGCTAGGGGCCAGGGGAGGGAAGGAGGGATGAGAGTGATGGGTAAAGGGTCTCAGTCTGGGGGGACTAGTTTTGAAACTAGACAGTGGTGTTAATTGCACAATATCATGAGGAATGTACTTAATGCCACTGAATTGTTCAATTTACAATGATCAGAATGGCACATTTTATGTTATATGTATTTTACCACAGTGAAAAAAAAACAACCCGAAACCCTCATGTCCAGTGAGTGTTGGAGCTGAGTGGGAAGCCGAGTCAGGCCGGCCCGGGCCATCACCCTCCACCCAGTGCACCCCAGAACAGCGGCTTGACGCAGAGGGGCCCAGTTCTCAGGCAGGACACCTCCTGTGTGTGGCTAGGGGTCCCACAACCCCGGAGGCTGTGTGCTGTGAGCAGGGGGTGCAGCAGGTTACTTTGCCTCCCAAGTGGGTACCCCGGTGGGGGCAAGATGCACTTCTGAACTAATTGAGCTCTTGTCTGATGGGAGGTCTGCCCCTGCCAGAGCTTCAAGGTCAAAAGAAAGGGCTGAAGGAGGCGTGTGCTGCAGCCCAGATCGGGCCCGAGGCGTGCTCTGGTCCCTGAAGGGTCTGCCCGACTCCCTTCCAGACCAAGGGAAGCTTCTGGAAACCTGGGAGGCAGGCAAGGCAGCAGGGGAGGGAAGAGCCTCACCCCAGCCCATGTGTCCCTGTGAAGCTTAGCCCCCCAGATTGTGAGAGGAAGGGGCCCCCATCCTCTCAAGCCCCTCAACCACTGGGGAGGTGAGTGTCTTGTCCCCTTACAGAGAGGTCTAAGCCACCAAGGAGAAGCAAAGACCCAACCCAGGGCTCTGAGTCCAGGGCTTACAGGCACCATGACGAGGACCAGGGACACCTGGGCATATGGGAGGGAGGGAGGGGGAAGAAGGAAGGGAGGCAGGGTCAGTGGGCACTTTGGGCAGTGGTCAGGGGTCGGGAAAGGCTTCCTGCTGAGGTGTCCCAGAGCAGCTGCGAGAGCAGAGGCAGAGTCTGAGCCAAAGATGGGCCCAGAACCTCAGCCCCAATGGGGCGCGGATACTCCTGAGGCCTCGAGGGCCCAGCCTGTGACACCCCTCCGTCCCTCCGTCCCTCCCCCCCACCAGGCCTCTCTGCGGCTCTGGGCCTGGGCCACCTCCAGCCCTGGGTGGAAGGAGAGGCCGCCCCAGGAGAGACAGCTGTACATCAGTCCTGCACGTTGGTTCCTGACGAGGCTCTGAGTCATATGCTCCCTGTGTTCGTCCGCAGAGTGGAGCAGATGGTGGTGCAGTAACACTTTAAATTAAGTATTCCAAAAGCACATTAAATCTAGATTGAATAAGACAGTTATTGTATGGAAATTGAAGGCCCATTGGTTCTTCTCTGAGTATCGAGGTCCAGCAGCTCCTCATCCAGTCTCTCCCCGCCTTGATTTCGAGGGTGGCTCATGAGTGTGCCTGGGCAGCGGGGCAGGGCTTTCCCATATCAGCCCCCCAGGGACCCCCGCCTCGCACGGACCTCAGTTTCTGAACCCCTGTCCCCCTGGCCTTGCTCCGGAGCTGACCGCAGTTCCCTTGCTGGAGGCTAACGAGGGCTGGGTACCACCCTCAGGCTGGCTTGGAGGGCTCTCATGGAATCCTCCAGAAGCTGGAGGCTGAGAGGGGAAGGGACTTGTTCCAGGACTCTCTGCGGGGGCGGGGGGAGGTGGGGGGAGGGGCAGGGCGGGAGGGGCACACAGGGGTCTGGGAGGGGTCCTGCCGGAGGTGGCCAGGTGGACACGGAGCCTGGTGAACCAAGCTTTGCTGAGCAAGGATGGTGGGGGGAACAGCTCACCCTCAGTACCATCCTCCCCAAGCCCTGCCCTTCTCCTCCCCCACCATCCTATCCCCCCAGTGCGAGAGGGAGCGCCCCTGGGAAGGGGCGATTCCGGGAGCACTGCCCCCCCCAGGCCTCCTCAGACCAGGGGCTGGAAGCTGCTAAGTGCCTGATGAGTTCTTGTGGCCACAGTAAATCTGGTCACTTCGTCCCTGCGGAGAGGCCCCCGGCCTCCAGGCGGAGGAAACCGGCTCCCCGACCTCAAGCAGGTGAACGCCGGCCCATGGCGGCAGTTCCTGTAACCGGCAGCCGTGCTATTAATAATCAATCCATTGGCCCTAAAAGCTTCAGGGGGAGCAGAGAGGCCTCTGTGGGGGCCTGGCAGGGAGGGGGTCTGCACATGGCCCAGAGCCTGGGCAGGAGGCTGGGAGCACGGGGACCTACCTGGAGTCACAGCTGGCCCACCAGGTCTGCTGAGAGACACCTGGAACCCGGCCTCTGTCCCCAGAGTTAGGTCCAGGACCCGCGATCAGGGGCGGGATGTGGGCTGGGGGCCTGCCCTCAGCCAGGCGGTCACCGCTGGCTAGGCGGCCAGATTCATCAACTGAAGATACACAGTGAAAGTGAAGATAGTCAGTCACTCGTGTCTGACTCTTTGCAACCCCATGGACTGTAGCTCACTAGACTCCTCTGTCCATGGCATTCTCCACTCCAGGAATACTGGCGTGGGTCCCTATTTCCTCCTCCAGGGGATCTTCCTGACCCAGGGATCAGACCCAGGTCTCCCACATTGCAGGTGGATTCCTTACCATCTGACCACCAGGGACACCCATCCTTCTTCAGACCAAATTTCACATTCATAAGGAATAACTTTTTAGTTCAAGGACTTCCCATGCAGTCTGGGGACATATCATTGTTTGAAATTCAGATTCAGCTGGGTCTTCTGTATTTTATCTGGCAAGCCCCTGCCCTTGCGGCTCCTCCTTCCCTGGAACCCGGGCTCTGTACGGCTCTGGGGCTCTCTCTGTGCTCTGGCCTCCCTGCCTCCCCTCCACCCCTGCCCCAGGGCCTCCTTAGCGTCTCTTCTTCCTGACGGCTCTCGCATGGTCTCTGTGGACTTGTGCTTTGGGTCCCTGTCTTCCCACCATCCTTGAGCGTCCAGCCCGGATGGGGTCCCACACTGTTCCGGGGGTGCCCTGCCCACCATGGCCACGGCCTAGTCCTTCGCAGCCGCCTCTCCTCTTTTGTGAAGGTGGGACGTCTGGTTCCTGTGGCAATAGCAGAAGTCACCCTGTCTGCTTTTCTGGGGAGCACGGGACCTGCAGAGCCACGAGGAAGATGAGGGGAGGGGCCGAGGAGAGGCTGGAGGGAGCCAGTCCCCTGCCCCTGGGAAAGCGCAAGGGGAAGGGCCCTGCATCCAGCTAGAGGTGCACACCCCAGAGAGGTCCCCAGCACACGGCAGGCACCCCAGAACTGGAAAGACAGAGGAGAGGGGCAGGAGTCAGTGTGTGGCCGTCCCTGATGGCCTGACCTTCAGGAGGAGGGAGCGCGGCCCGTCTACCTCAGAGGAGGCCCCGGGGCTGGACTCCTTGGACGCCACTCTGAACCCCCCGCCCCCCGCCAGGCCAGGGCCGACGTGTATGTGGCAGCATCACTTACCCTGCAAAGCAAGTCCTGGTGTCTGATTTCTGTTTTCTTTAATGAAAGACAGTGACAGCTAATGATGACAGCAGTTGTTTCTTGAGCCCTCGCTGCGCCAGGGACGGGCAAGCACCTGCTTTGTTTGTGGGGGCTCTCACACACTCCTGGAGCCCCACCCCAGGGCTCTCTCATCCTCCAGGGTCCCCACACAACCCCCCAGGGACCCCACACTCTCTCCTGAGCTAACACGTCCCCGGGTCCCTGAGCTGTGTGGGTTCTGGTTTCCTGTGGGTCTAAGGGGATCTGGGGCAGGGGCTGGGAAAGGAGGTGGGGGGTGGGGGGGCACACAGTCCTTAAAGGGTCTGAGACTCTGTAGACTGTCCTTCGAGAACGGGGATAGCGGGAAGCCTGGCCACCGGGGGCCAGTGCTGACCCAGCTGCAGATTGGGAAGCTGAGGCGGAAGGGGCGGCCAGTCCCTGCTTTCTGTCTTTCTCCCCCTCCTCCTCTGCTCCACACTCCCCGCACCCCAGACCAGAGCGCCCCCCACTCGGGGCTGCCCAGGGAGCTTCATGGGGTGCCCCGTCCCTCCTACACTGATGAGATTGGTGCTCAGACGGGCTCCTAGAATCCCAGGCAGCTCCTAGAATCTGCGGCCACTCCACGGCTGGACACACACATGGACACACACACACGGACTCGAACACTTGGGGAGACTGAAGCCCCGAGGCCCTCTCCCTGCGGGGGCACCGCGGACACTCACCCACCCACCGTGCGGTGTGATGGGATCCTCAGTGGAGAGTGGTGACGGCAGGTCCTGGGAGCTGGAGGGTCTGCTTTGATTCCACCGTCCCCTGTCTGGCAGCCCACCCAGGGGTACCCCAACATGGAGACTCAGACCCCCAGGTCTCCCCCGGGTGCCCACGCGGATGCCCAAGAGGGCTGGGAGGGCCCCGCCCTCGGCTCTGCCTGTGGGGAGCTGCCGTGGGCACTGCTCCCTTGTGTTTAACCAGCAAGGTTTCAGCTGGGAAACTGTCGCCCGCAGTCTGCAAACATCCCTTCCCGCTCCGCCGCGCCGCCTGCCAAGCGCTGCCAGCCGCCAGCTTGGCTCGCAGTCGGCTCACGCAAGCTGCCCGGCCTGGCACCAGGCTCCCGCCCACCGGGCTCCCAGGGAGGCTGGCAGGGGAGGGCGGTCTCCTGCTGAACTCCGGGCCGGGCAGTCTCACAATAGGGCTCCAGCTCCCCCGTGTCTCCTACCCTGGGCCCCCCACCCCGTGGCCTCTGCTGCAGTCCCAGGAGCAATCCAGGACACCCCACCCTGCCCACTGCTGGGAGACACCTCAGGAGGAATTCCGGAACGCTGGGGGGACAAGGCGAGTTTGGGGAGAGTTGAGGAGCCCTAGCAGGAAGCAGGTTTCCCGAGGCTTGGGGACAGGCCGCCTCTTGAGGTTCGCCCTGTGCCAGGGCCCCAGTCCCACCCCCAGCCCTGGCCAGCCCTCGGGTCCCCTCCACTGGCCCCTGGTGGTCAGCCAGGGTCACAAACTCCTGGGGTTCTCTGGGGTGTCCCTGTCCCCAGGCAGACGCTGATGCCAGCGCCCACTCTGCCAGAGCAGGGACCCCCGCCCCAGGACCCTTCCCATCTGGAGCCTGGGCTGAGCCCCCCGGGCAAAGGCCTTTCCACATCCTTTCGGAGAGGGTGCAGCCCCCATGGGCCAGAGGGGCTGGCTGGGCCTCAGTCCTAGTCAGACTCCCGGCTCTCGGGCCTCAGAGACTGGGCCTCACTCACCCCGCTGCGGCCCAGACTCCACCCAGCCTTGCCGACTGGTATCCTCAGGCCCTTGGCTGGCAAGAGGGGGCCCCCAGTTTCTGAGCGGCTCCTAGGCCCCCAGGGGCCCCTCGGCAGCTCTTGGGCTCAGACTTCAGGACCGAATCGCACGATTTAAAATTAATCATCACACCGTCCCACGGCCTCACGATTAAGTGCCTGTTCATCCCTATTATGTCTGAGAGTGATGTGTTGTTCTCTGGGTGACAAAAATCACCTGCTTCAGGCAGGGGCCTGGGGCAGCTCGCAACCCCCAACCTGCACCCGAGGAGGGACCCTCGACCTTGGTTCTGAGGTGGCCTTGGGGGGCTGATGGGCAGAGCGAGGGGTTGGGGCGTACTTCAGGGGCTCAGGGATCAACGAGAGACTGTGCACAGCTCTGGGTGTGCCCCGACCGTGGGAATGGGTCAGAGTGACAGAAGGGCGTCTCTCGGGGCTGAGGAAGGGGTTGCAGGCGGTGCAGACGGGGGGCCTTGGGTTGTTAGTCTTGGCTCTTCCATTAGGAGCCCCACTTGGGTCTCAGTTTCTCCGCCATCAGAAAAGGGGTGACGATCTTCACCCCCTCCCACCTCCTGGGGGGAGGGACAGACAGACTTCTGCCCAGTGGTGGGAGGAGCCAGCGGTGTGTCCCCCAGTGACCCTGTGGCATTTCCGGTTGCTGGCCGGGCACTGGGGGGCCAGGGCCACCTCTCCTGCCCCCTCAGTTCCTCCGTGAGTGTGTCTGGGCACCTGCCTCCCAGGGCCCCGGGTTTGTGAGCCAGATCACTGGGGAGCCGCCCCACAGAGTCCACTGAGGCCCACGCCTCCTGTGTGTCCAACACAGGACAGTCCCCCCACTGCCAACCAAGAGAGGGCATGCCCATTTGTTTGTGTAGGGGGCAGTGAGGAGCTGAACATGGCTTTCAGATCCTGGGGAGTCAGGTGACCGCACTTGGGCGCCAAGACAGAGGTTGGGGTAGCTAGCCCCGTGACCTAGGAGGTCACGCCCCAACATCACTCCAGACTCCTAGGGGCCCTGGAATGGGGGTTCCCTGGGGGCTGACACCAGTCCCCCCCGACCCAGCCACGCTCTCACCTGAGCCGAGGTCAGCAGGAGTCTGAGCCCACGACCCACGCTACGCCTGCTGGTCCAGCCCCAGGCCCAGTGCGTGGCCGTTTTCCTCTGAGCATTTAAAAAATTAGGCCAAAACACACATAAAGAGATTTTGTTTTGCGAGGGAGGAGGAGATGTGAAATAATGAGCTAACAAAAGAAATTTGGTCCGACACCACTTTTAACAAGGATTGACTTTAAAATGATGGTTATTAACCGTATTTCCTTTCAGAAGCAGTTAAAGCTGCTTCACAAGGTGAGGCAATTAATTTTTAAGTTTATGCTGAACATTATAGCACATGAGCCATTAACAAGGTGGCGGAATTAACCTCCCTGCACTTGGCAGATGGCCGTGGACACTCGCCGGACCAACCCAGCATGGGGCTCCGCCCGGTGCCCCAAGAGGGACGGGGGTGGGGGGGCGGCCCAGACTCTCCTGCCACCTCGTGCCTGGCAGCCGGCAGACACAGGGGAGGGTCCAGGGAGACACGGGATTCAGTCTGGGGAGGGGTCAGAAGTCAGGGCTGTTTGGAGCCGGGTCGGAGGTCAGAGGAGGGCTGGGGCCCCTGCCGAGGTCCTATGGCCAACCTGCTGGCCCGGAGTCTGAGAGCCCTGATCTCTGGGAACCCAGAGACCCCTGCCTGGCTTCTGGCCCTGGGACCTCCCCAGCTGATGCCCTGGTGCCCAGGGGGAGCCCTTGGAATTCTCCCTCCCAGGTCCCTACTTTCCAGGGCAGGACTCGGGAGTCAGGTCAAGGTGCCATGCGGGGGTCAAGGTCACAGCAGGCAAGACCAGCCGCTGCTCCAGTCTGGTCTGACCCCGAAGCCAGCTCTCTTGCCTGTCTCGGGGCCTCAGTCCCCCGCCAGGGGCTCCCCTCGCCCACCTTTGCCTGCTGTGCTCATCTTCCAGGGCAGGGATGCTGCTCCCAGCCCAGCTCCGGGGCCCCGGGGCCAAGGTGGGGGCCACGTGGAACTTTCCCCAGCCCCCCCTTGATGGTGCCCAGTGTTCCCTCCGCAGGCTCCATGCGCCTGTGCCCCGCTTTCCCTCGGAGGGGGCTGAGGTGGCAGGAGAAGGGGCATGAATGAGCCTCTCGGGGCAGCACGTACGCAGAAGACACCACAGACGTGGTGGCGTCTCAGACCCTGACACCGTGCAGGAGGCGGCCTCGCGTTCAGGGTCAGCCATGGGCTGACCAAGAGGGCAGCCCGGGGCTGGTGGTCTGGGCCAGGGGACAGGCCTGCTCTGGCCAGGCCTTTGGACACAGGGCCTGGGGGGGCGGTGCCCACCTCCCCAGGGGAGCATCGCAGTGGCCCTCAAGCGGTTCTCACCTGCCAGCGTCAGGTTGGAGTGGGCAGCGTCGGGGGCTCCAGCATTTCCTGAAACGTGGCCCCTTTAAATAGTAGACTCCGTTGAACCATTCTGTTGTTGTTGTTGGAAGCGCTTCTAAAAGCTGCCCCCGTGCCCTGCCTGCTCAGGACGGTCACTGTGGGGCCCAAGTTCCCGCTCCTTGCCCCTCCATCTGCGTCCTGCCGCAGCTTCTCAGCCAGGGGTGGGCGCCGGAGCCAGAGGCCTTACTCAGACTGAGAAAGCCTCCCGGGTGTGGGCCATCCAGGCCCCGCTTCCCTGAGGATCCAGGCCCCTCCTGCCCACCAGGGTGGGTTCGGTTGGGCCGTGCATACTCAGGACCTGCTTTAACCCCTCGTCCCTCCCGGGGCAGGTGGTGAGGGCGGGAGGGGGGAGGTCCCGGGGCTGCGGCCCCCGCATCTCACCGTGGGCCTCCGCCAACGAGACTCAGATGGATCTGAGAGCAGCCCGCACAGTCTCATACCTATAACTTTAAATTAAAAAAGCCATGTGCTGTTATGGGTTCTCCCGGCAGTGCAGCAAGGCAGCCCCATAAAGATTATATTATAGTACAAGCCATTATGTGCCGAGTCGACTATATATACATTTCTAAATGGTTCGGCAAACAGCAGCCTACTTACGGGCACGAAAGGAGAACTGGTTCATTTGGGGTAACAAATGATCCTTGATTTGATTTTAAATGCAACGACAGCCAAATTTATTTCTTATTTAATCACTTCCCTGTGCTGTTGAGAGCGGGGTGATATTAAACTCTCCAACGCGGAGCAGACTCCAGAATCAGGCGAAAGAGGCGAGCGAATAGATTATGTTTATAGGGCAGTGGGAGACCGTGGAGCGAGGCGCATAACCAGAATGGGTGTTTTTGTCATTTATACAGTAGCTTAGATCATGATTTCTTCCTGCTCCCAATTTTTCAGTAATAAAAATATAGGCAATGTGATTCTCTTTGCATTACAGATAAACCGTCTTGATTCTTTATTAAATATTCTTACTAATCTGAAGGACTGCAGAGCGCCGTCACCGGTAAATCAGGCAGCGAGCCGTCATCCGCCTCTGCTGCGGGTTCCGTGTTCACGGTCCGGCTGCCTTCCGTCCCTGCGTTGCGGCCATGTGTACTCAGCAGAAGTGGTGCTAAGCGGGTATTGTTCCTCAAAATCCGATCGGTTTGGGTAATCGCTCCGCAGTCCTCAGTTTTGTGCCTTTTTAATTAGGAACCGCTACTCTGGTGTCACCTGCCCGCCGGGACAGGAGGGCCCTTTGGGCCCATGCTGGGGGCTCCTGGGGGCTGACAGGGGCTGGGGGGTCTCGGAGGCTCTGGGAGAGGCCTTGGCCCTGGGCAGTTGCCAGCAAGCATTTGGGGCCCTGGAGACCACGGAGGCCACGTGGGCGCGAGGTGGAGGGGAGGCAAGAGGGTCGGCTGCAGTGGGCACCCTGGTCCCTAAGGTGGGGACAGCCAGCGTGGGGTCCTCTAGGGAGCAGGGGGGCCAGCTCCAGGGGGCCCCCCTTCTTGGGAGTCCTGTCCTCCTGCCATGGTGGGGGTATGGGTGAGAGGGGACAGGCTGCAGTCACCGGTGGGGGCGCTTTCTCGCTGGCAAGTTTTTTCTCCAGCCTCTGCGGTGGACCCACCCAGAGCTGGGAGGGCCGTCTCCCTGGAAAGCTGTAGGACGTGGTGGTCCCTTGGCCCCCAGCTATGTGCCCCAGCCCGCCCACCACGCCCCCCACCCTGCATGTCCACCCTTCACCCCCAGCCCCATTTGCTCCCCAGGGGATGGTCACTTGTGAGGCTCTGATGACCGCACAATGGCAGGGACGCTTCCTGGGGGTCCCTAGGGGTGTCTGCTCTTGGGTGGGGTACAGATCTAGGCCTGTCCCAGCTCAGGGGGTGTCTGTGAGGAGTGGCACCTAGGCTGGGGCCTTGGAGGGGAGTCCAGGATCTCCCAGGCTTAAAGAGAGTGTTCAAGCGACTCTGGGGACATTGACAGGTGGCCCACCAATGGCCAGTGTAGGAACGGGCACGTGGGCTCATTCATGTGGGTGAGACAGTGATGACAGCCTTAACCCCAACCGCAACCCTAACTTCGTGACCATGCCCAGAGCTCGCGGGCTGATGCAGACACGGCCACTCTCCGCAACACCTGGCCCTTCTGCGCCAACACCCCCCCGGCCTGCCAGCCTGCCAGTCCATCCAGGAATGACCAAGGCCTGGTGGCCCCTCACCTCTCTGGGCCCCTGGGCTGGGTCCAGCCAGGGGCTTTCCGGTTTCTGGCCCCTGAGTCCTCCCTGTGTAGGTCAGGCTGACTGACTCCACAGTCAGGGCCCTAGGAAGGCTTGGATAGAGTCCTCATGCTGCCAACCAGGGTCTGGTGGCCCCAGGCAAACATACCGCACACCCACCTTAGGTCCCGCAGGGGATCCTGGTGAGTGGAGGTGGGGGCGAGCCTCTGGGAGGGAGCCCTGCCCTCCAGGCCCTGGAAGGACCCCCCCACCCAGGTGCACCTTGGCCAGGTGATCCTGGAGGAGCAGTCTGAGGAGGCTTCATAGAGGAGGCGCTGTGGAAAAGGCCCTGTGTCCAGCAGGAGCCAGGGCCGGGGAAGGAGCAAGCCTGCAGGAGGATGCAGGGGGTGGGGGAGGGTGGTAGCAAGAAGATGGGGGGCTGCACCATGAGGGGTAGAAGGGAGACCCCAGAACGCAGGCTGTGCCGCCTGCAGCTGCCAGAGGGCCCCTGTGCTGCCCGGAACAGCCCCAAGAGGCTTACCCAGCACAGCCTGGGGATGGCTACATGCAGGTGCCCAGCGCTGGACAGTTGCCGGGGTCCAGCCCCGGCTGATCCAGGGTATTCGAAGCGGGGACGGCGTCGGCGAGGATCAGGATACAATAGCTTCAATTAGATATTAATTAGAGATGTAAAGAGTAATAGAATGAGGATAGCTCAGCAGGAAAATTCAGTGGAGAAAAGAGGCTGAGTAGCTTGGTTTACGCGGGAGACCAATAAAACTTCAAGACAAGAAGTTTGCACCACTTACGTAGGCCGCAGGCGTCCTTCCGTTCTCCCGAAGGAGAGGAGACACTGAGGCCTCCCCGGTCGGATCTTAGAAGCCCAGGCATAATTAGTAAGCATGGCGGGCTCCATGCTCCAGATGGAGACTCAGCCAGAGTTAGAGAGAGAGAGCGACATGGGGAGACCAGTCTTTTGAGAAACTGATCCCAATTCTTTATTTTCCATGGTCTACTTTTATACACTGAGATGTTATGCAAAAGTCACGCGGGGACAGCAGTCCTGACTTTTATTAAAGTCAGGTGCTTCACACAAATGTATACCGAGGTCTTAAGGGTGTTACATCATCTTCTGGCCAGGGGGCCTGCTGACAATTTATGACCCTCTCCTTGTGACAGCGGTCAGTCAACACTTATTTCTCCAGGGGTGATTATTCTTAAAACAGACGCCACTCAAATAAAGTTACATTCCTATAGGGTGAGGGTGTAGTGGGTTTTAGTTAAGGAAAGAACTTACTTGGCCTAAGGTCTAACGTGATTTATATCAAAGGTTAATACTTATTTATTTTATATATTCATTAATGTGTGTAAGGGCAGGGGATGTGGAGACTTAGCAGTAAACATTGGCTCAACAAATGAAAAACCCTTCACCAATACAATTTCTAATCAGCCCACTATACTTATACTAATAGTTTTCTAACTTCTCTAAGGAACCTGTTTTTAGAAGGTTTAAAGCATCTCGTGCCTCTCACGGTTGGGAGGCTGTGAGCAATCACATGTGGCCGGACAAGCCTGTCAGGCAGGCTAGAGAACCTTCAGAGGAGTTTGTAAGTTGAAACACTCCTGTCACACCCAGGAATTATTATTGACTGGAGCTCTAGGTTAACTCCTTCTCCGGAAGAGGTGGTGGGGGACAGCCCCCCGTAAAGTCAGAGGTGTAGGTGAGAGCACAAAGTAGTAAAGTAGGCAGGCTCTGGTTATGGGGGTAGATGCTCGAGGATTTCCAGGGGGACTCCTGAGGCTCGATCCCGCCTTTGTGTATGTTGAGCCTCCTTCCTCATGACCTTTGCCAGGGGCGGAGTGCCTCCCGCCAGCTCCCCGCAGACAGTCGAATGTCCAGGGTCCCCACGAGAACCTGTGACATGCAGAAGAGAGAACCAGTGCCAAACCCGGGTCAGGCCTGAGCCCCGAGCCTGGCCAGATGCCAAGGAAGGAGAGGGGACCTGAACACTGCCCAGTCCAGCCCGGGTGGCTCGGCGGGCTCTTGGCACCCCACCATCTAGGGCAGGGGGCACCCACCTCCATCACCTCTTGGGCTTACTGGCCGACCGGGCGTGCTCAGGACCTGGACTGCAGGCAGTGCATGTGCCTGGAGGTGGGCAGTGCCTGAAAGCCTGGCAGCTGCTGCTGGAAGTGCCTTCCTAGGGGAGGGCGGCCGGGCGGCCTGGCGGGGCACCAAGGGAACGCCGCGTTCCCACCACCTCCTCCTCACGGGCCGCTCTGAATGCAGCCCGTGTGCTCTCTGCGGCCGGCCGGAGGCCAGTGATGCCAGGCTCGGGGAAGGGAGAGGAGACAGGGAGGCCACAGGCTCCTCCGTGACAGTCCCAATGGGCGGGGCAGCCCCCACAGCAGAGTCCCCCGATGGAGCGGGTGCCGGTCAGAATTCTGCCTGCTCCCTGGAAGTTCTGGTCTTGCTGGGGGAAAGGGGTGGCAAGTGGGGTAAGAAGGGAGGCAATTCATTGTAAGGAGCCGCCCCTCTCTGCACCCTGCCTCTCAGTGGGCCTGGCCCTGGGGGGGCAGGACTGTGACCACGTGCGTGGTGGACCGATGGGACCCAGGTCATGACACTCTGCCCCCCACCCCCGAGCTTCCAGCCCACTCCCCCCATCTGGACGTGGGGGGCCCTAGTCCTGAACAGACTTGCCCCCTTCTCACACCCCACATTCCAGAGGGACCCCCACATGCAGGGAGGTTGCCAGCAAGCATTTGGGGCCCTAGAGACCACGGAGGCCATGTGGGCGCGAGGTGGAGGACGGGCCGCACGTCAAGCCCCACCCAGCCAGGGTGCCGGGCCACCCCAAGTGCTCTGCTACAGGAGAGCCAGGGCTTGTGCCCTGGGCCTGCTCTCGGTTTTGATTTTCCCTCATGAGATGTTCTGCCCTTGACAAGGTGCAAGGGCGTCCTTCTTCTTGTGGGACCCTGCCCCTGCCCCCACCCCCAGGACAGGCGGCTGGGTGGACGGGTGCGGGTAGAAACAGGCATCACCCGGCGGGGCTTGGCCGTGCCACCTCCTGTCCGGGTGCCTCGGTGACAGTGAGCCCTGTGCGGAGGGGGCACCTCTGGAGGGTTGCCCTCGAATATGCAGGGGAGTCAAGCCCTTATGACCACAGCGTGCTGACCCTTCTCAGCTGCCCTTGGGCTAGACCTCCGAGCCTCTGTTTCTCCCCAGGAGTCCATGGCCGGGGTGGGGTCTCTGAGGACTCAGTCTGGAGGCTGTGGGAGACCCAGGGCAGCTCTGGGAGGGTGAGCCTCTGCAGGTAGACCCCTTGGGTAGACGCCATTCGTTCCTGAAATGAAATGGATTCTGCTTTGTTCAAATCCTGCCGGAGGTGTATCTGCAGGGCACCTCTTGGGGGGCGCTCGACATCTCTGGTCGGTGGGACTTGACAGAAGGGGTTTGGAGATTCTGAGGCTTGAAGGCAGCACCGTGGCGGGGGGCTGCGGGCTGCACCTGCGGAGGACGGTGCCCAGGCCGAAGTGGGGGCCCCTGGAGCCTGAGAGCTGGAGCCTGGCCAGGAGGCCCTGCCCACCTGTACCTGCCACCCCGCCCCCAGCCCTCAGTCAGGATTCAGGACTCTCCTCGGGGCCCCCCATCCCAATGCCTAGTCCCCCTCAGTGACACCTGTGCTGAGCTGAGGACAGCTGTGTGTGGAAGCAGGTCAGTCAAGTTTCACCTGAGGGGTCAGAGGGTCCAGACAGCCCCTTCTGCCTGCATCTGGGACTCGCCCACCTCCCCCAAGGGTAGGGGGCATCCTAGGGGGTGACAGCTTCAGTATCAGCCAGTGAAAGTGCGGGCAAGATCACCTGCATTAAAAGGAAGGGAGTCCTGACACCAGACAGCACAGATGAACCCGGAGGACGTCGTGCTTGGTGAAATGAGCCCAGCACGGCAGGGCAAACCCTGCAGCTCCACCTGAACAAGGCCCCTCGAGGAGCCAAACGCACAGAGATAGAAAGCAGAAGGTGGGGGCCCGGCGCTGGAGGAGGGGAGGGGAGCAGTGACTGGTGGGGACGGGCGGTTGGTCTGGGGAGGTGACGACATCCTGGGGACGGACGTGGTGATGGTTGCACATCGGTGAGTGTGCTTGATGCCAGAGAACCGGACACTAAAACGTGGTGAATATGGTAAATCCTGTGTGTGCATCCGTGTGTGCTCAGGCGTGTCCGACTCTTTGGGACCCCATGGACTGTAGCCCACCAGGCTCCTCTGTCCCTGGGAATTCTTCAGGCAAGAATACTGGAGTGGGTTGCCATGCCCTCCTCCAGGGGATCTTCCCCACCCAGGGAGCAAACCCACGTCTCTTCCATCCCCGGCATTGGCAGGTGGGTTCTTTACCACTAGCACCACTTGGGAAGCCCGTTATTAGGTGTATTTTACAATTGAAAAATCTTTACAAATATATTTTTTTAAATTCTTGGGGGGAGAGAAAAGCACCCACACTGGTGGACTGTGTTAAAGGGACACCTCAGCCCTGAAAGGCCCATCTGGGCGGGGAGGCGGCAAAGCTGGGGCAGTAAAACAGAAGAAAGTCCTGAAGGTGAGGCAGCGCGTGTCCCAAAGTATGAAACCAGAGTTCACATGAGCTCGCGGCCGTGGAGAGATGGCTGAACAGCAGTGAGGGGGGCGCAGGGGCAGCCCTCCCATGCAGACACCCCAGGGGCAGGACAGCCCCCCAGGAGTGGGTCATGCACAGACTTCCTTCCAGAGGATTAAACAGGCAGAGGGAGGGAAGGACTGATGGCAGAGGGGAAACGGACCGAACCTCAGCCAGGGACCAGGGTCGCCGTCGGCAGTGGACAGCTCAGGGTGACGGCCTGCGCCCCTGGTTTGATGGTATGAGAAGGGCGCCTCGCCTCTGACGTCACCCCCAAGCCCACCACCCACCCCAGCAGAGCGGTCATCTGTGAGATCCCTGGCTAGTCCTCCTGCCAAGAGGCAAGGTCATCAGAAGCCAGGGAGTCTGAGAAGCTACCGCAGCCCAGCGGAGCCCCAGCAGACGTGCAGACCGACTGCCGAGTGGGTCCTGGGACGGGAAAGGGCCTTAGGGAAAAACTAAGGAGATCTGACAAAGTATGGGGTTCAGTTAATTTTTTTTAAATGTCTTCCTGGGGACGGCCAGGCAGCCCTCAGGTAAGATGTGACCTTGTCAGAGGCGTGGCCTCAAAGACAACGCCTGGCCCAGGGCCTGTACACGGCCCTCCAGCCACAGACCCCAGGCCCCAGGCCCCAGGCCATTGTGCAGTTGGCAGATGGGGCTGCCCCTGCCCCCATGCCCCCCAGAGTCACCTCGCACGCTTCTGTTTCCATGTCTGAGGCCCTCAGGACCATGAACAGGTGGGTGATGTCTGTTCTGGGGGAGGGGAGCCTGGGTTTAGGACGCATGGAGCTCGGGGGCCCTCAGGGAGAAGAGTCAAGCAGACGGGGGTCGGAGTGGGTTCGGCGCTCAGGAGGGAATCCAGAGACAGAGTGGCCGGAAAAACCACATTTTAACCCATCATCATGTGGACAGTTTTGTTATGAAAAACACCAGAAAGCCATTAATGTAAATCATGAAATATTCAGCAAGGAAGTCGCTGAAACATCTCGTGTTCCCAGAAATGGTGCCGAATGCTTCCTGCAGCGGGGACGCCCGAGCTTCAGCTCTTCAGAGGCCATTAGCTCAGGGCTGGGAAGTGTTAGATCATCGCCTCGTCGGGGGTGGACGCCAGGTGAGGGAAGGGAGGCGGCTCCCAGGGCAGCGGCCACATCCATGTGCGCTCCGACTCCCGGGCTCCCGCATGCCACCCCGGGGCCCGGCTCACACGGAGGGACCGACCCTGGGCCCCCGAGTCTGTGCTCAGAGGAGGCAGGCAGCTGGTGGAGCCGCGAGCACCCCTGGCCACGGCCTCCCGGCTCCCGGCCACCTGTGTGAGCACCCCATGTTAGACATCTTCCCAGGACACGCAGTCTTGCCCCGCGCGATGCCGACAGCAGAGGAGCCCCCACACTGGCACACTCACTCGGCCCC
The DNA here is from genome assembly GCF_002263795.3 of Bos taurus. NCBI lineage: Eukaryota > Metazoa > Chordata > Mammalia > Artiodactyla > Bovidae > Bos > Bos taurus. Next base: position 103,491,410 of record NC_037338.1, on the reverse strand, counting down.
GTACAGACCGTCTCTCATTCCACCCTGACCGCCGTCTCAGACCTCGAGCTGGTGGGCGTCGATGAGAGGACTTGGATCCAGCTCTGCTTGGCTCCAAAATGGTGCTCTTGCTTCCCTTGTGGCTCAGCTGGTAAAGAATCCGCCTGCAATGCGGGAGACATGGGTTTAATCCCTGGGCTGGGAAGATCCCCTGGAGAAGGGAATGGTTCCCCACTGCAATATCCTGGCCTGGAGAATTCCATGCACTGTATTGTCCACGGGGGCGCAAAGAGTCGGACACATCTGAGCGACTTTCACTTCACCATCATCCAGCCTGTCTCTGAGCAGCTCCCACTACGAAAATACAAGATGAAGCCACGCAGAAAACACCAGGCGGGGAAGACGGCGAGGGTGTGCCCGTCGGCATGGCTTCTGTCAAACAAACGGAAGACAGCAAGGCTGGTGAGGATGTAGAGAGGCTGGAGTCCTTGTGCACTGTCGGTGGGGATGGAAAATGGCGCAGCAGCGAGCAGCACGGGACGTCCTCGAACAATTGCACAAAGCCTCACCACACAGAAATCCCACTTCCGGGTGTGTACCAAGAGACTCCAAAGCTAGGACTGGAGAGAGATTTGCACACTGACGTCCAGAGCACTGTTACTCACAGTAGCCAAAAGTCGAAACACCCCAAGCCTCCGCTGATGGAGGAATGGTTAATTGAAATGTGGTCCATGCATACAAAGGAAGTTATCCAGCCTTAAGAAGAAGGAACTCCCGACGCAGGCCATGATGTGGGTGAACCTTGAGGACATTATGCTCAGTGAAATGAGCCCCACACAGGAGGACGCACACTGTGTGATTCCACTCGTGGGAGGGCCCTGAGGGAATCAGATCCACAGAGACAGGGAGTAGATGGGGGGCCCAGGGGCTGGGGAGGGACGGGAGTGAGGCTTTAATGAGGACAGAGTTTCTGTTTGGGAAGCTGAGAAACTCCTGGAGGTGCATGGTGAATGTACTTAATGCCACTTAACTGTGCTCTTAAAAACTGGTTAAAGCGGTAAATTTTATATTAGGTGGTTTTTGCCACAATTTAAAAAACAAATGAAAAGAAGACGAGGAGGGTGGAGAGTGTGGATGAAGGGGCCGGTGTGTCCCGGGAGTGATGGCGAGACAGGCGGCTTGCAGTCTAAGGGCAACAGCGGTCCCAGGAGGGTGGCCTGGGGCCACGGGGGTGTTTCAGCACCTCGGAGAGGGGCACCGCACCTGGCCCGCGGGAGGCCCCGTCTGGACGGGAGGCCCCGTCTGGACGGCAGGCCAGGCCCTTTCTGAAGACAGCCCGCTCCTCGCTCTGGAAACGGGCAGATGCTTGATGAGGCGCCCCAGGACCTCGCAACTCTGGCCCCACAGGCCTCCCCGGAAAAGGCTGCTCCAACTCCTTGTGGGGAAAGCGGCGTTGGAAGAGGGTCCCCGGGGCGGGCTTCCACCTGCCCAGCCCTGACCCCAGTGACCTTGGGGAGGCTCCCGTCCACCTCCACGCCTCCTGATTCCACCCACGGCCAGCGGGTCTTCCTGGAGCCAGGGTGCCCATCCATGCCGAGGGCAGGGCCGGGAGGAGGGAAGCGTAGCTTCTTTTGTGTTTGTGCCTGGCCTGAGACGTCCTTACACCAACATTCTCAGTGTGGGTCGGGGGGGGAGGCGGGGGGAGGCAGGCAGTGGTCCCCGGGCCCCCGGGAGCCCTCTCCTCTTGTCACAAGGGGGCAAAGGAGTGTGCGACTGGGACTTAGTGCCCGAGGGCTACAAGTGTGAGCCGGCTCGGCCAGCTGAGGACAATCCCTCCCCGCAGGGCCGATGGCATCCATGTGAAAAATCAGCTGCAAGTCCTCCAAATGCCATTTCAGCATAGAGCACACATCTTTCCAGAAACTGAGCCTGGGGTGGGGGTGGGGGTCGGGGGACTCGCCACTCGGATTCTCTGTGACAAGACTCCTGGGGATAGTTAAAGACGGCCGGTTACAGCACAACTCCTCCGGCCCTGATGCAGTAGTGTTCACGGTGGGTCACTGATGCCGTGTGTGTGCACAGCTGCCCACCAACCTGCTGGTGCTGGCCCAGAGCGGGGTGAGCTTCCTATGTGAGGACCACCGTCTGAACCCCTTGGGGGCCCCACCCCCAGCAGAGGGCACCGTGGGTCCCTCTGGAGGTCAAATCCCACTTAAAAATTTTTTTTTTAATTTATTTGGCTGCATCAGGTTTTAGGTGAGGCACGTAAGCGTGTGGGATCTGGTTCCCTGACCAGGGATTGAATCCAGGTCCCCTTCTTGGGAGCGTGGAGTCTTAGCCACCGGACCACCAGGGAAGTCCCAAATCCCAGTTCGTTACTCGTCATCCGTGTCACTGTTCTGAACAGCGATCGTGAGAGTTCTCTGTGAGACAGGCGTCCTCTTAGTGGGCCACAGTAACCACAGTATTTACCTCTGTCAGGGTGAACCCTCCAACGTGACTTCATTCATTCAGCTTCCCTGGTGGCTCAGACAGTAAAGGATCTGCTTTCAATACAGGAGACCCAGGTTACTTTCTGACCCAGTCCATACTTTCCGACCCAGGTTCAATTCCTGGGTCAGAAAGATCCCCTGGAGAAGGGAATGGCTACCCACTCCAGTATTCTTGCCTGGAGAATCCCATGGACAGAGGAGCCTGGCGGGCTGCAGTCCACGGGGTTGCAGAGAGTTGGACACGACTGAGCGACAAACACGTTCATGGTCATTCATTCAAAGCAAACAGAAAATTGGCAACTATCTGCTCTCATAGGAGCACTGCTTTGGGGGCTGGGGTACAGGAAATGGGACGACCAGTCCTCTGGGGGGAGGGGCGGAAGCAAAACATGGGGACACTGGAGACCAGAGCTCTGACCCCAGAGGACCTGAGCTGAGGGTGTGCAACCAGGGCCAAACCCCAGCCTGAAAGGGGAGCAGCCAGGGTGGCCAGCCTGGAGGAGGTGGCTCCCAATCTGCAGGGGTGGCCGCGATGTGGGCCTTCGGGGTCTGTCGGGTGACAGGCCGGGGGCAGGGGGGCTGGTGGGAGCAGTGACAAGTGACCAGAGGAGGCTGGGTCCGAGGAGAGCACACCCGTCCGCTGTCGCCCCTTCTCTGAAGAGGCGCTCCTTCCACGCGCGCAGTCACTGAAGGCAGTCAGGACATCTGATTTTCCACTTAACCATGTACTTAGTGAATTGCTACGGTTTATTGGGCACTTGGAACGGCCTATAATTGCATCAAGCGATGGAGATCGCCCTGGGAGGACGCTCCGGGGGAAGCTGCCAGCGGCACTGTGGCCCGTCTCTGCTCCAGGCAGACAGAAGCTCCAGGCTTCAGGCCCACTCCCTCCAGACTGGAGGCTGTAGAGAGGGGACGGGAGAATGCTGGCTCCGGCCTTAAGTGAAAGTGAAGTCGCTCAGTCGTGTCCGACTCTTTGCGACCCCATGGACTGTAGCCTACCAGGCTCCTCTGTCCATGGGATTTTCCAGGCAATAGTACTGGAGTAGATTGCCATTTCCTTCTCCAGGGGATCTTCCCGACCCAGGGATTGAACCCAGGTCTCCCGCATTGTAGACAGACGCTTTACCGTCTGAGCCACCAGGGAAGTCCAGCTCTGGCCTTAGCCTGGGCCCAAATCCCAGCTCAAGACTCATTTCACAGATGAGGCAGTTGAGGCCCAGAGCACACTCGCCTTAGAGCACACATCAGCGTCTGCACTGGCGCGTGCCCGACTCCACAGCTAAGCTCCCCCCCTCACCCGGCTCTCAGATGGTGATGTGGCCGCAGCACACGGAGCAGCTGAGAGACAGGAGCGGAAACGTGGACCTGCTGGGAAACTGCGAGGTGCTGAGCAGAAGGGGCGGGAGCACCACACACTCACGCCTTCAGCGATGGGGCCAACCGCATGCCTGGAGCCTCTGGCAGGGAAGCCTGGTACCTCCCCCCATTCCTCCCCTGCCCCCCGCAGCCCCCGTGGGGCCGGAACCAGCTCCCGGGAACTGTCTGGCTGACCAGAACTGTCACCCCCATTTCATTATTTTAGGGTCTGGAAATTACTATTCATTACAGTAAACTTAAAGATGAAATAATAAGTCTGTCCTTTTAGAAAGCAAATTGCGACACCGGAATATTCATGAGCGGTGACTTCATGGGGAAAGGCAGCGGGCTGGGAGAAGACGGTTCGGTTAAGTCAGCAGCCGAGGAATTTAGGGAAATGCACTTGTCACTCTGAGGAAATCGGTGATTAATCCTTTCCTGTTTGCGGGGGCCCTTAACAGGCGCATTTTTAATGTACTAATTAATTAACCTTGGGAGCATTCGCGTTTCCCAGGCTGCCGAGGCCAGATCCTACCCCAGCTGGCGGAGACGCAGAATGGACCTCCCACCGCCCCTGAGCCAAAGCCGGGGAAGCAGGCAGGTGGGCAGCTCCAGGCTCAGGACTCACTCCCCAGGAGTAATCACCCGCTCTTCATGGTTGGGGATTGAGTAGGGTCCTCCCCAAAGTCATATCTACCCAGAAGCGCAGAATGACTTTGTCTGGAAGTCAGCTCTTTACAAAAACATCATCAGCGAAGGATTGCCCGGGACGTAGGGGGGACCCCTCAGTCCCGGGTTTAGGCCCCACATCCTCCAAGCAGAGGAGAGGCACAGAGGCGCAAGGGAAGAGGGGGTGGGGACGAGGGCACATGGGCAGGCTGGGGCAGAGGCCAGAGGGGCGTGTCTCCCACCAAGGGAGCCTGAGGATTTCTGGCGATGCTGGAAGCTGGAGAGAGGCCTGGAACAGCCCCGAGGGAGCCCGGCTGGCACCTGGGCTCGCACGTGTGTGGCTCCAGGGCTCCTGTTGCTGCGTGCGGCTCCCCTGCCTCCCCTGCTAAGATGGCCCAAGAACAGTCGTGCACTCGGGGCCGGGGCAAAGGCGGTGAGCTGGTGATGGCCTTTGCAGCAGGCCACTCGGGGCCCTCCTCTCTCTGGGCCTGGGGTCTCCCACCGCAGCAGGGGGTGGGCCAGAGCTGTGCTTTTCAGACTGGGGCCCCTGCAGCCACGGGGTGTGGAGGGCTGCCTCCGCTCGTTGGAGCGCCTCAGGGTCCCCACCAGCACCACCCCGTCTCTCCTGCTGCCTGGAGAGCTCTTAGTCATCTTTTACAGCCTGTTCCTATAAGTGACCCCAGGGTGGGGGAGAGTTCACCTCCTCAGGCTCTCTGCAGGGGCCTTGAGGGTGATCCGCCCCCCATCCAGGAACCTGCTGTCCACCTGCCTGCAGGACCACGGCTCACCCCGCCCTCTAGTGGCTACATGCGGTACTGCCAGGCAGCCCAGTCCGCAGGTTTGGAGCCTTGCAAGGATGGGCGGATTCTTTATCAGCCCTGACTCTGGGAAAGATCGAAGGCGGGAGAAGGGGATGACAGAGGATGAGATGGTTGGATGGCATCACCGACTCGATGGACATGAGTTTGAGTAAACTCCGGGAGTTGGTGATGGGCAGGGAAGCCTGGCGTGCTGCAGTCCATGGGGTCGCAAAGAGTCAGACAGGACTGAGCAACTGAACTGAAGGGTGGGAGGCCCCCAGGGAGAGGAAGGTCCAGGTGGACTCCCCTCTTGGCCAGACGAGGAGCCTTGCTTGCCAGGAGACCCTCCCCAGCCTTTGTGGCCCAGCCACACCCGCTTGGGACTCCGGGGCTGAGTCCAGGCGGGAGTTGGCAGGGGCAGGAAGACCAGGGAGGGATGGTCATCTGCTTGGCTGCCACCACCCAGGGCAGCTCGGGCCACTCCCGGAGACTGTCAGTGGTGGGGCGGGAGCCAGGGCCGGGTTGGGGCAGCGGGCTGGGCCCTGCCAGCTCAAAAGGGGCCTGGCAGCCAGGCTGGCTCTGTCCCTTGCAGGGACACCCTTGGTGCTTGCTGACTCCCACCTGGGCCAGACCCGCTCAGACCACCCGGCCTGGCTTGTTCCTAAGAGCGACAGTGATCTTGAGAACCTCCCAGGAGGGGTGACAGTGCAGGCTCTGTCTCTGCCTTATTCCCGCTGCAACTCCCCCTCCCCAGCCTCAAAAGGAGCACCCGGTGCACAGCAGGCACGGACAGCCAGGCGGGCGGGCCAGGCGGGGTCCTGGAAAGCAAGGCTGAGCTCGGCTGCACGGTGTGCTTTAGGGAGCAGCGCCTGTCGGTTGGGGCGGGAGGCCATGTGGTTTGGCCAGCTCCGGGCCAGGTCCTCCCCGTCACTGGAAATGTGTTGATCTTCACACCCCACTTAGCCCAGCCACCCAGGAGGACCTCGCAAGGTTGCTCCCTGCAGCTGAGGCTGCAGGAGAGGCTGAAGGTCCAGCATCTGCTGACCGCTCCCCAAAGCAGGGCAGCCGGTCCTCCCTTGAAGGGGGCCCTCTCTCTGCATGGAAGCCTGGTCCCCATGTCCTGGAGGAGACAGAGGCTGAGACAAGGAGGACCCACCGAGGACACTCCAGGAATCCTAGGACATCACCCATCACTGCTCATAGCCGGGGAGTGCAGCCTTGCCCCAGGCCCATGGCTGCACCCCGGGGTGGGGGATCATCCCTGACTGGCCTCTGCTCTAAGTAGGAGCTGGCGCCAATGGGAGACCACTGACTTACATCCAGGCTCCTCGGCAATATTTTGCCAATACATCATTAAAGAGGTCCAGCCTGACGTGTCTGCTCTGGCTAGAGGGTCACTGGAGGGGTGGGCAACTCACAGTGTGCTAAGTACTGATCCGAGGAGGCACAGCCAGGGAGGTCTTCCTGAAGGAGGAGGTCCTGAATTCTGGGGAGGGGTCTGGGTTTGCACAGGCAACGGGGTTGGGGGAGATTCAGTGGATGGAGGAGGCTGGGCACGCAAGCCTGGCTGATTTGGCTGATATAGGCATCAGGAGCCGTTTTTGGATCCAGACCATTCTTTACTGACACAGAGAGGGCTCCCCGGCCCCTCGTGGCAAAAAGCCCCAAAGGATGACTCTGGAGCAACGGAGGCCGCTGTTCTGTAAGGGCTGGGACACCCTCTTGCCGAGGCGCCCCCATCGCCCCCAGAGTCAGCTATACCCACCCCAGTCTCTCCGAGCCCATGAGTGGCAGCTCCAGTTCCCCTCCGGGTTTTCATTTTTCTCCTGGAAATCCCCACTCTGGACTCCCTGGGGCTACACTCAGAACTCTGTGGGACCCTTTTCCTCCAGTTTTCTCCGTGGACTCCTCTGTGTAAAGTGGGGACAAGGTGGGGGCGGGTGGCACCACAGTCTCAGTCCCTGCCCCCACAATGACAGCTGTCCCTGACTCCAGTTCCACACACTCGACTGCCCCGGCCACCTGCACCTGGAGGCCCCTGCACCTCTGGGTCAGCATGTGCAGGCCTGAGCTTTGCCCCTGCTTGGCCCCCTCCAGGTGGGGGTGCAGCCGGGCCCTGCAGCTGCTGCTGCTCAGCCGCTCAGTCGTGTCCAACTCTTTGTAACTGCAGGGACTGTAGCCCACCAGGCTCCTCTGTCTATGGGATGTTCCAGGCAAGAAGACTGGAATGCATAGCGATTTTCCGCCTCCAGGGCATCTTCCCGACCCAGGGATCACACCCATGTCCCTTACGTCCCCTGAGTCGGCGGGTGGGCTCTTTAACGACTGAGCCCCCAGGGGAGCCCTTGGCCGTGCACCCTGTCACCCAATTGGAAGCAATTGCTGTCATTCTTCATTCTGTTCTCGCTCACAGCTGACACCACACCCCGCCTCACCCCCCGATCAGAGGCTTACCTCACCTCCTCCTGCCTCTGTCTTCCCGGCCCGGGTTCAGAGCCCCCAGCCCCTCCTCTGCCAGCACGCAGGAGCTTTGGGCTTTCTCTTGCCTCCAGGCCTCCTGCCTGTCTTCCCACCCCAGTTCAGAGTCCCCAGCCCCTCCTCTGCCACACGCGGGAGCTTTGGGCTTTCTCCTGCCTCCAGGCCTCGTCTGTCCTCCCACCATTCAATCACTAGCATCTGCACCACGGCTCCCCAGGGCCTCAGGACAAAGACCAGATGCTTCAGGGGAGCTTCTTCTGACCTGGCTCCAGGTGCCGCCCCAGCCGCTCCCCACCAATCCCTTCCCTTCCAGCATGCTTCCCGGGCAGCCCATCCTGGTGTCCTCCACTTCGCCTCTTCAGCCCTCTGATGCCGCTGTGTCCCATAAGCTCCCCTGGGCTACCCGCAAGCCCCGCTGTCCCCCCGCTGTCTCCTGCCTCGTGAGACCGTGTCTGCACAGTAGATGGCACTTGCACGGCCTGCGTGAGAAAGCCCACTCCCAGGGCGATAGTTTGGTCTCACGCCTTAATCGCGACTGGACCCCAGCGGAGGGTCTGGCTCATGGAGGCTATTGGTGAATGGTAAACTGAATAAAAGGAATTCACACACAAGCAGAATGATCACAGGGGAAAACAACGTGTATAAAACGGGAGAGATGCTGGAACCACCTCCCCATTTAGATCACCAGCCTCCGAGAATAGGGACGGCGTTGGCTTCATCTCTGCTCAGCAAAGATCCTTGAATGGACGAGATGGGAGAGTGCAGGGCAGTCACATGGTCCAGGCCTAGCCCGAACTGCAGAGTGCATACTGATATCTGTCACGCCCACGGAAATGAGTGTACTGAGTCCACCGGTCATGTTTCTTCCCTGTGGTGCTCATGTGCCTGTCTGAGGGCACCTCTATGGCTCTGCAGCCTGAGTGCTGGGCCCCACCCGCGTCCATGCCGGGGGCACAGGGGCAGGGCAGGAGAAACTGCACTTCTAACAAGCTCCCAGGTGCTGCTGGTCTGGGAACCACAAGCAGAGACTCTGCTTTAGTGCAATGCGGTCCTAAAGAAACAACAGCAGCCACATAGACAACCTAAAATCTAGCAGCCACAGCTTTAAAAAGTAAAAATAAACAGTGCCAACATATTTTACATAATCCATTCTATTATTCCAACACGTAGTCAATATATAAGGGCTTCCCTGGTGGCTCAGCTGGTAAAGAATCCGCCTGCAATGCCGGAGACCTGGGTTAGATCCCTGGGTTGGGAAGATCCCCTGGAGAAGGGAAAGGCTGCCCACTCCAGTATTCTGGCCTGGAGAATTCCATGGACCCTATAGTCCATGGGGTCGCAAGGAGTTGGACACGACTGAGCGACTTTCACCGACTCACTGTCAATATATAAACATTGTTGAGGTATTTTTCGTGCTCTTTTCCTGCCAACTCTTTAAGATTCAGTGTGCATTTTACACTGAGACCCATCTCAAAACAGACTCGTAAATGCACGGCTCCCACGTGGCCGGCGGCCCCCGACAGCACAGCGCAGGCAGGTACGGGACGAAGGAAGCGGCCCCCGAGAACTACAACTCCCGGCGCGCTCGGGTCGCGGCCAATGACGCACATTTGGCGCGGCGGCGACGGCGACGGCGAGGCAGCCGCAGGAGAACCACATCTCCCGGCGTGCTCCGGGTCACGCCCTGTGACGCACTTCCGGCGCGGCGGCGACAGCGCGCCCCCGGTGGATCGGCGGCGGGGCGAGGGGGACCGCTCGGGCGGGCTGGCGGTGGGGCGAGTGGCGGGCGGCCTGCCCACGGGAGAGCCGGGGGCGGGGCGGCGGCGGCCAGCGAGGGAGCGCGCGGGCGGCCTGGCCCCGCCCCCGGCCCGCCCGCCCTGGTGACCTTCAGGGACCGGGCGGCGGGCGCAGGCCCGAGGCCCTGGCGAAGGCGGCGGCGGCGAGATGTTCGTGCAGGAGGAGAAGATCTTTGCGGGCAAGGTGCTGCGGCTGCACGTCTGCGCGTCCGATGGCGCCGAGTGGTTGGAGGAGGCGACCGAGGACACCTCGGTGGAGAAGCTCAAGGACCGCTGCCTCAAGCACGTAAGGCCGGCCACAGCTCCAGACCTCCCTCCTTCTCCCGCCGCCCCCGACTCCCGCTGGACGCTGGGGCTCCGGACCGGGCGCTTTATCCTCTACCTCCTGGTCTAACTCCCCTCAAGACAGCCCGGGAGGCCGGGGCGCGTCGGGGACGCGGGCTGGGAGAGGCCAAGTCGCCGCCGGAACGGGGCCTCCTGCGGTTCCAGAATCCATCCGTCCGCGCTTGCTGTCGCGGCGAGGTTCCCGGAGCTGGGAGTTAGTGCCCAAGAAGGTAGAGAGAGACCCGCCAGGAGAAGCGCCTTCCCCTGACCTTGCAGAGCCGGCTGCTTGGAGCCGTTTTCTGGGGCTGGCATGGGGGCCGGCGCCTGGCTCTGGCCACTGGTGCGCCCCCGCACCCCCTCACCGTGGTTGGAATCACTTAAAATAGTGTGGCTTGGCCCAACTGGTCCATGCACCCCTTGCTATCCTCGGCCTTTACGTGGATTACGCGGGCAGGTCGGGGAGAGGGCCATTTTTTAAAGTTTGTTGAGGTGAAGCACCGTTTGTAGGTTCCTCAGAGGGCTAGTCTTTGCCTATCTCTTTAAGCTTCTCGACTCTGTAAGGCAGGCCAAGACATCTGTCTGTGTGACTCAGGCTGCCTCAGGAAACTCTATCCTTTGCACGGTCTAGAATCTCCATGTCAGAATTTAGGACAAAGGAGGCCACAGCCTCTCACTGCGTGCCTCGTGTAAAAAGTGTGCCTGTATGCCGTCTACTCACACGTTTGTTCCGGGCCCACCAAGAGGCTAGCCCTGGTCCCTTCTGGTGTGGTCTCCAAGCACAGACTTCCAGCTATTGTTTTAGTGACTCCCGCAAAATGATGTCGGGTCCTTTTGGGAGTACGGTTCTGTGGAGTTGTTCTGTAATTGTCGCAAGCATGCCAGAGAGCATTCTGGTTGCCAGAGTCCCCTTCCGGAAAACCCTGGATGTGAATAGCGTCTTGGTCTCACGTCAGGGAGGAGGGGGATGTGGGCTCACACACTTGGGCAGCTATGTTTTGGCCGTTTCTATTTCTGACGCAGTGACGGGTGATTTCACGATCTAAAAACCACCATGACAGCACTCAGCAGGAAGGCTGGGAGCCCCCTGAGCGTCCAGACTATTAGAGCGAGGCTTGCTGCTTGCCCAGTGCAAACCTCTCTGAGATGCTGTGTCCACCCGGTCAGCACAGGAGCCCCTTGAGGGCTGGAATACCTTAATTAAAAAATAATGCCACTGGAAAAATGGTACCAGTGAACTTGTTGGACACACGGTTGCCACAGACCTTCAGTTTGTGAAAAGCCCGGATTGTCAGTCGAGAGAGCTGCATGGCCGTGGAGGCCGGTCACCTGCTGAGTCAGGCTGGGGGGCAGCAGGTACATTGGTGTGACACTTAGTTTAACTCACCAACGGGAAGGATTGGCATAACCATCAAAACGTTATGTTCTGGAGGGAAAACGAAGCAAGAACTCTTAACCTGGGGTTAATGAGGGAGCCAGTTTCATTAGGCTAACTATTCACATCATGCTGCTGGTATTTTTATTCCATTTGGTACTGAGGTGTATCATTTGGAATGTTTTCTGACATTATCCTGCTTTGATGTTTTCTGGCATTATCCTGCTTTGAACAGAGATCTTACTCCACTCTGTAGATTTTATTCCGGGCCGAGGCGAGTGGCGGGCGAGCAGCAGGGGACTTCCACAACCAAAAAATACCGGCATACATTTTGGGACTCAGAGCTGAGCTGTCAGGAAGTCCTCACACCTCTGTGCCCATGCCGTCCTGGGGGCAGAGTTCGCGGCCTTGTGAGCCCGTCAGGAGGCATTTCCAGTTAGGAAACGGGGTTCTCGAGTGTGTGCTTGACTATCACCCGGGAAGCCTGTGCATTAAGCTTAGATCATGGTGTCACCGCTCGGCTCGGGCTCCTCCTGCCTGGCTCCCCGCCCTGCATGCCTGAGCCAAGGTTCTCTGTCCCTTCCTCCTGCCTCTCTACCCAGAGGGGACACTGTGGGTTTTCTCCCACCACAGGACCCCTGGGAGCTTACTGTTTTTTGTACACTTTTTGTTATGCGTATGCATTTTTAAATGAGTAAAGCAACTTTGTTAGTGAAGGTTTATTATCATAACTTTTACAGAAACGGATCGCCACTGTGGCCTTTCCCTTCTTGGTTTTATATACATTGGGACCACTGTGGTGGTCTCTAGCCCAAGCTTAGATCACGGGGCAGAGTAAATCGGAGGGTCACGATTTTAAGAAAGTGGCCCCCTGCAACACCGTGGGTGTTTTCTGTGTGATAAGCTTGCCGGCACATAGGCTGCTAGCAGGGCTGGTAGCAGCACACCCAGGCGTGTCTTCACGTACTGATGTCAGGAGGAAGAAAAGGCCATCTCCAGTCCTCCGGGAGGAAGCGGGCTCACTGGGCCCTGGCCCCTGCCCCAGCCGTGGGCTCTGGCCGGCTTTCCCACTGGCAGGGCCCAGCTCACTCCAGCGCCTCTGCCGAGAACAAAGGAAAGAGCGAGTAAGCGGGCCTGGTATGGATGACTCAGGCTTGTGTTCTGCTCCTGGCGCCTGTTGACAGGCTGCAGAGGACAGTTTTTTTTTCAGGAGCCAGTATGCGGATTGTTTTGGAAAATTGTGTTTCATAGACTGCATCCTAAACTTGGCACACCAGCTAGCCTGCAGATTTTAGAATTAGAAGAAGCACACCCAGTATTTCTGGGAGCAGAGCCATCGTGAGAGTCCGGGGAGGGGTGTCTCTGTCATACATGGTCAGAGTGTGTCTCACTGTTGGCTGGTTTCCACCTTTGTCCCCACCAACCCCCCCGCCCCCCGCCCCCCGGCTTGCGTGCACCTGTAGCCCTGAAGCCCGCATGACTCCTCTTTCCTGTTGGGTTGCTGAAAACTCTGGTTGGTCTTCAGACACGAGTGTTGAGAGGTGAAGTGCAGGCTTAGTTTCTCCCTCCGTGAGCAGTTACATGTCCAGGGTATCTGATGGCAGAGGCGGGTGGAAAGGCGGCCCCGCTGAGCTGAGGACGGTGAGGACCCCGGGGCAGTGCCTCCCCTGTGTTGAGGCAGCCTTGGCTTCAGCACCTCTGCCCCCTCCACTGTGTGTTTTGGGGTTTCTGAGCTGCCGATCAATAACACAGTGACGTGCCAGGTGACCCCTTCTAGCCTCCAGGCAGGCCCTGCCAGCCGTATCTGTAGCTCACTGTGGGGCCCCTGTGGCCGTCGCTTGGTGGGCTGGGGACTGAGCTGAGGCCATCCTGCCTCCTCGGGGTTTTTTGGGTGTTTGCGTGGTCAGGCCCCTATGGCTGCTCCCCAGGGACCAGCTCCTCTCAGCCGTGTCGCCGGGCTCCATCGAATGCCCCGGTGGAAGGTGGGGAGCAAGATTCCACAAGGAAGTAGCCAGCTTGGGAAACGTTGGAATATCGTCTGCTGACCTCCACAGCATGTGGCTGGCCTGGCCAGAGTCAGCTGGGCACTGACCACACCCGACCCCACTCGGATCTTTAGGTTCTCGGGAGACAGCAGGCCTGCTATTAGCATCTGTGAATCGCTCTCCAGATCTTTCCAGATTAAGGAGCGGTTCGAGTAGCCACTGGTGGGTAGCAGGGCGTTCTGAGTCTGAGCCCTGAGCCTGTTGAGCAGCACTTGGTGGCCCAGTGGCCAGGTCACTGCCCTTGGGGACTAGGGGCTGTGGCGTGTCCGCCGTTGCCGGGGTTCTCTGGTTTCAGTGTGGCTTTGACTCTTAGCGAGTAAGAAAACCAGGAAGTTCCTGGCGTGGCTTGGGGCGTCAGGTCCTGTATTATCAGTATCATGATCAACTTATTTTCTGTCCTGACACGTGTTCTATGATTTTGTTTGTTTCCTAGTGTGCGCCTGGGGGCTTAGAAGACCCCAAAAATGTGACCCATCACAAATTAATACACGCCGCGTCTGAGAGGGTGCTGAGTGACGCCAAGACCCTCCTGGAGGAGCACGTCCAGGACGAGGGTAAGGGGGCGAGGGGTCCCCGTCCCAAGCGGGCAGAGCAGGGAGACGCGGCAGCCACAGGGTTTCATTCTCCTTTGTTGAAACAAAGTGTGCGCCCTGGAATAAAAGAGCTGCAGCCTTCTGGAGAAGCCGGACGTGAACTCTGCTCCACAGGCTGTTTCCACGCAGAGCCAAGGTCCCCAGAGCTGCTGCGGGCTGTGCTTAGGGGACAGGAAAGCACAGCCGTGGGTTGTTGCAAACGTCCAGGAAGACGTTCTTACCACGCACGTCTGTCGATTGACTCTGAGTCTCCTGCATGGAGGCGCTTGCGGAGGAAAGTTGGGCTTCTGTGTCATTCAAAGCAATTTTATTTGTGAGATTCCCTTACGTAGCCTGCTTTGGAAGGACTAGAATACTGTTTATCTACCTCGCTGGATGTCTAGTTGGCACGGGCACAGTTAGCTGGGCGCTGACCACACCCCAGGTGCCTTAGCATTGAGGGTTAAGACCAGACGCTCCGACCTCCCAGACTTTCAAAACAGAGCCGTTAAAACAAGCACGCCGGTCCCGTCTGGTTCCCTCAGCCAGGGTCTTGCCAGGCCGGAGCCTGTAGGGGAGCAGAGTCAGCAGACCTGGGGGCTGAGGGAAGACTGGGCCTCTGCGGACCCTCGTGGAGGAGGGCCCAGAGAGAAGCCCTGCTCCTCGGCCCTTGGGTCCCCCTGGTGCCCTCTGTGCCGCTTCTGGGTGTGCGATGGTAACCGGCTCGCTGTGCTGCTTTCCCCAGATGTGATACTGTTGATCCGAAAGCGCGCTCCAGCCCCCCTCCCAAAGATGGCCGAAGTCTCCGCAGAAGAACAGGTGAGCTTCAGAGTTTGGAACTGGCGATCTCTGTCGGGGGAGACTCGAAAGAGACTTCTGAGGCTGGCTGGCTGTGGGTCCCGCAGGTCCTGTGGTCACGGGCTTTCGTCACGGCCAGGCAGACTGTTGGCCGATGCCTCGCCTTGTGGCTGGTCCGGTGACCAGCTCCGCTTTCGGGCCACGGAGAGGTGCGTGCTGCCTATTCCCCGGGTCGGGTTTACTCCCTAGCTCCCGTCCCTCCTTTTCTCATTTCCTGACATTAGAAGGTCAGGAAGTCGCTGAAGACCACCCACAACACACACAGCGCGGGAGCAGAGCGGGGCGCCAGCCTGCGCGGAGTCGGTTCCCGGCGAGGCCAGGGCCACCCATCCCGTCTGGCTCTTGCAGGACAGGCTGCTGTGGCCTTGGAATTGGCTCTCGGCTGAGACCCCCCGCCCCCCGACGCAGGTGCCCCCGGAAAGCCATGCCCGCGCTCCGTGTGTAGTGGCTGCCCCAGAGGCTCGCTCCTCAGAGAGCCTGGTGCAGGAGGCTCCCTGTGCAGCGGGAGACGTGTTCTGTCAACAGGCCCTTCCCAATGCTTAGGCCAGGTGCCTGCCATGCTCGGGGCGAACGCCAGCCTTTGCTTAGCTCGAGGGGTAGAGTGTCCTGCTCAATGCTTCGAAATGCTCGGGAGAGTGTTCACCCCAAAGCAGGCAGGCCAGCCTCCCTGGGCTGGGCCCTGGGCCTGTGGCGGCCCGAGCTTTTTCGGGGCCTCCTGTGGGACAGCCGCGGGAGGAGGCCCTGCTTATCTGCAGCCACACCTGCCTGGGCGCGGGCACGCTGCTTGCCCGTCTCCGGGAAACGGATGGGGCCCCAGAGTCAGGCCTGCTTCCGAGAACCCCGGGGCGGATCCGGCTCTCAGGTTACTGTTTTGGTCGCTGGCAACTCCCTGAACCGCGGTGACTGTGTCAATGGCAGGCCCCATTCACCCCCACGGCCCTGGGTGACTTGCCAGGCGGTGACCCTCACCTTTCCTCTGTGTGTATCTGTGAGATGAAATATTGTAAAAACGATCACGCCTGTTTTTGTGAATAACTCGTCTTTAAAGTCAAAGTAGTACGTGTATTTAGAGTCAAACGATAGTCCAGTGTGTTGTAATCAGCAGCAGGTGCTTCTCCCTCCTGAGTCACGCGCTCGGGAGGCGAGTGCTCTGCATCCGTCTGACCCTGTCTCCAGTGATTCTTCTCCTGGGTTCTGAACAACATCCCGGGTTGATATTTTTTGGATTCTCAACTTTAGACTCTCGGTTGCTCCTTGGTGATCTGGGCAGCTCCTCCCTCGTCACCCCCCTGCTCCTCTGAATCTTGGTCAAAGATTCAGAATCCCTGTGGTTATTCTTGTATCAGTGTCGGTCTCTGCCCTGAGCAGTTTGCTAAAGGTGAGCTCTCCTTTTTTTGAGTGCAGTTTTTTTCCTGGAGCCAGTAATTGCTTCCTGGTTTAGTTTGTTCTGTGTGTAGGCTTACCACTCATTTTTTCAGATTCTGCTCCCAAACTGATACACCTGTCTGAAACCGGGGTCACAAGTGTGAGGCGGTCTGCTGGTGCCCGCTCCAGGAGCCACCCCTCAGCTCCTCCAGCCCGTCCATCTGCGTCAGGCGTGCCGCACAGGGCTGCCCACCTGGCTCCTGCCGCGGCTCCCATGTCTGCGCGCTCCCTGCCCACAGGCCTGCCGGCTCGGAGCAGCCCCATTAGCACACAGGTTGCTGGGTCCGTGCCGGGCAGGCCCAGCTGGCCCTGTGCTCGGGAGCTGGAATCAGGTCTGCCTTCCTGTTGGGAGCCTCTGCTTCCGGCTTTTTCGGGTGTTTGGCAGAATCCTGTTGTGGCACTTTGAAGAGCTGGGGTCCCATTTTCTTGCTGGCCATGAGCCAGGACCACCCTCCACTCCCGGAGGCCACCTCCTTCCTGGCCTGCAGTTCCCCACGTCTTCAGAGCAGCCAGTGGGGTAGCTCATGCGTCGGGTCCCTCTTGCTTTAATCTCGATGACCATGGTGAGCCCCGCCCGTCCTGTTTATGGACTCGCCCGATTAGGTCAGGCCTCCCCCAACCCCCCGCGAGGGCCTTGTCCTCCAGTCACTGCGCCCTGTGCCGTGACCTAGCCCCCAGCTGCAGCCCGCCCGCTCACGGGCCCCAGTCAGGCAGCCGTGAGTGCAGGAGTGAGGTCTTGGGGCCATGTGCCCTTGTGCCTGCTAGAGTCAAATGTCTTGTTCTCCTGGGTTGGGTGGGGCCAGACTCGCGCCAGCATCTCTGAGGGCGGAGGCCTGGAGGGCCTGTGCGCAGCCGTCAGTGGCTGCTGAGGGAGCGCGCACGCTCGATGGGCCTGCGCCCTGGTCCCCAGGCATTCCCGGGGTGTCCCCAGGGCGTCCCCGGGGCTGGCGGTGGAGCCGGTCAGCCCCGCTCTCCTTCCTCTGTGCCTGGTCTGTGCCCCTCCCAGACTGCTCGCACGTTGACCCTGGAGATTCTGGAAGTGCTCTGGGTACTTGTTGGTACTTTCCCTGCCTCATTTTCTCTTTTCTCTCTCCGGCACTCCTGTGGATGTGGGACCTGCTATCTGAGAGATGTTTGGTTTCCAATCAGGTGCTTGTTCTGCGATGACCTGGCCCAGCGTCCTCTGCTCTCCTGCCTTTCTGAGCACCGTGTAGCCTCGCTCTCTGCTTTCCAGGCCCTTCCTTCTCTTCCCTGCGTGTCTCCCCTTCACCCCCTCTCCCCACTGCTTTCTCTGTTGCACTAATTGCAGACTTTCTTCACGTCCCTGTCAGAGGCCCTGGGAGTTCACTGGCGGGTCGTGCCCCCGGCCCGCACCCGCATTCTCCTGCCCAATACCCCAGGAGCCAAGTGGTGTGGGGCTGGGCCTGCCGTCCGGGGTCAGCATGGTGCCTCTCCTCCTGGGCTCAGGGCTTCTCGGGCTGCATCCAGGGATTCTTCATGGTCCCTCTGCGGTCTGCCTGCCCGCCCAACCATCGCTCCCGTGTGACAGTCATTCTGCGGCCCAGGAGGCAGTGTCTGTCTTCCCCACCCTGTACCGCCATGCTCCAGGTCCAGCAGGCTGCGACCGTCCAGTGTTCTGTCCCTGAGGCCACGCACAGAACCGTCCGGAAGCCTCCCTGCTCATCAGGGGCATGTGGCTCCAGTTCCCAGGACTCGCGTGCTCCCTGGTTAGAGCTGTTTGTTCAGAGACCAGTCTTGCCTTTCACCGTTCTTACACTCACGTCTGATCTTCTGATTCCTCTCCTGTGTTAGAAAAAACAAGAGCAGAAAGCCCCGGACAGAGACGCTATCTTCCGAGCCACCGCCAGCCTGCCCTCCCACAACATGGACCGGGCCGTGGTGCAGACCAGCGCGAGGGACGTGAGTGCCCGCAGGGGCTTTGTGGCCACAGGGGGCTGAGGAGACCTCCTGAGAGCGCTTGGGAAGCAGGATGTAGGGGGTGCAGGAACTCTGTGTGCTATATTGGAACTTTTTTGTAGGCAAATTAATTCAAGTTAAAAGGTTTGAAGAGACGTTGGGCCAGTAGGATACTATGGGGAAATGTGAGTTTTGTCCTGAGTTTGGCGAAACCTTTTAGAGAGAAACCCGACTCTTGCTTATTTTGGATCGGGAGGTTAAAGCAGAGCTGGAGCATTTCCAGTGCTCCCGAGCCAGGGCCGGGCCAGGACTTGGCGCCCGCTGGGCCAGAGTCGGGGGTGGCGCCCCCAACACTGCAGGTCAGTCTGCGGGCTCTGCACGAGCTGGTCAGTTCAGGAACACGCCTCTGAGGGTCTCCTCCAGAGAGTTCTGTGTTGGCCAGGGCGTCTGAGGCCGGGCACATGTGTCTCTCGCTGGCCAGTGCGTGTTTCACGATGGCCAAGCCTCACTGTCGGGGAGACGGGCAGTTGGTGGGTTTCTGATGACATTCCCAGCAGCCCCCACTGCGTTGAGAAGATGAACTGGTTGCACTGAATGCTAGAGGCCCACAGCAGTGGGACCCATGGAGTCTGCCTGTTTTGTTCAGTGAGGCTTAAGCTCTCAGCTCGCTTAGCGGCCAGCAGGCCAGACGCCTCCTCTGGGCTGGAGCTGAGCGACGGATCCTCTCCCGCCCGCCCTGCTGAGAGCCCTGTTGCTCTTCTCCCTGGTTATCTAGGCGTGATTTGCTGCACAGATTCGGAGTTTCGGGCAGGCGGTATTGTTTCAGATCCAGGCGTGACTTGCCACACAGATTTGGAGTTTCGGGCAGGGGTGTTGTTTCAGATCCATTGACTCACAGATTCGGAGTTTCGGGCAGGGGTGTTGTTTCAGATCCAGGCAGCTTTGTTGAGCGTCTTGTGCTTTCACTGCAGTTCCAGACGGAGCTCCGGAAAATCCTGGTGTCTCTCATCGAGGTGGCTCAGAAGTTGCTGGCGCTGAACCCGGATGCCGTGGAATTATTTAGGAAGGCAAACGGTAGGCGTGGGCCCGGGCGGAGCCCACCCTCGGCCGTCACTGCTCACACTCCCCACGGAAGGGGCAGTAGATGGGCCTTGTGGATGCCTCACACTGTCACCATGTCTGCATGGTGAGGGCTGACGGGTCTGTCTCGGGTTTTCTGAGGTGTAAGAGGTCAGCCACAAGCGTCTGGTGCTCAGGCAGGGCGCTGGGCCTGTGGGGAGCTTGAGGAAGCACCCCTTGTGTGGCCGGGCACGCCCCGAGCTCTCACGGTGCCGTGTCTGGCCCGCAGCCATGCTGGACGAAGATGAGGACGAGCGCATGGACGAGGCAGCCCTGCGGCAGCTCACGGAGATGGGCTTCCCGGAGACCAGGGCGGCTAAGGCCCTGCGGCTGAACCAGTACGTCTGGGCCCCCCGCCGCGGGTGACACCCTTCTGCCCCGGGCCCCGTGACTGAGTCGCCTCCAGTGTGCGTGAGTGTCGGTAGAGGACCTGGACGCGTGTTCCGGAGTCACAGCACTGGCCGCCTCCAGGTCTTACAGGGCGGTGTGTGGTGGACCCGCTTATTGGGAGCGTGGCATGTGATGGTGGTCGTGCACCTCACCAGGCTCTCGTTTTCCGGGAACTTGGATCACAGCCTGCTCCCGGCGGGGCCGAGGAGGACCATGGCACATGGGCGGTGGCGTCCTGGGAGTCTCCTGTAGTTTCCTATTGTTAGTTACTTGTCGGTTACGTGCCTTTCTGTATGTTCGGTTCTGAAATAAATTGTCTGTAACCGAGGGGTGGTCAGCGGGCTGTGTTCTTTTCGCTTTTGAACCAGTCTCTCGTGGGCACCTCGTGGGTTTGGCTCCCGTGGCTTTCTGCACTTGGGCATCTGTTCTGGCTGCGCCTCGTGGCAGATTAGGGCGGGGCCGGGGCTTCAGCCGCGCTGCGTTAGATCCTTGTACAGGACTCGGCAGCTCGCACTAGAGAAGCCACGAAGTCAGAGAGGCTTTTCTCGGGACGCAAAGGCCCGGTTCCCTGGCCTGAGGTGCTGCTCAGAGGCCATCTTACCTTGGAGCACGTCAGTGCTCACGAGCCCTTGGGGCACGTCAGTGCTCAGGGGCCGTCTTACCTTGCGGCACATCGGTGCTCAGGGGCCGTCTTACCTTGCAGCATGTCGGTGCCCCAGGCCATGGAGTGGCTCATCGAGCACGCAGATGACCCCACCATCGACACTCCACTCCCAGGCCCATCCTCGCAGGGAGAGGCAGGCGCCGAGGCCGCCCCTGCTGCCGGGACCAGTGAGGAGGAGGAGGAGGCCAGAGATGAGCTGACGGAGATCTTCAAGAAGATCCGGAGGAAAAGGGAGTTTCGTGCGGATGCCCGGGTGTGTGTTTTCAGGTAGTGGGGGTGCCTGGCAGGTGGAGGGGCTGGTCCTCCCAAGGCGAGTCCTGCGGGGGAAGCCACAGCCCCCAGGCCAGGCCACCGGCCCTGCAGGGAGCGAGGCTGGGAGGGCTCTGGACAGACTTGAGTCTGGAGTCTCCAGTTTGAAGTTTATAAGTGTCCTCGAGCCGTGGGGTCAGGCGGGGGCCCTGTCCAGAGACGGGAGGGTCACCCACTGGCCGCATGGCCCGCCTTGTGAGCAGGAGACTGGTCAGGAGGGTCAGTGGAGCATCTGGGGGACTCAAGGGCCTGAGCCCCACGGCCTCTGGCTGGACTCGGCCCGCTGACCTGAGTGTCCGTCCTTGTAGCCGCCTCTTCACCGTCACCTTGTATCTGATGCTTTTCTGTCTCCCTGTTCTTTTTCATTGTTCTCTCTTTTCATTAGGGTTAATTTTAATTTAATCTCTTTGGATGCCGTTGGCACTGTGAGCGTATCCTATTTACTTTCAGATCACAGCTCTGTCAGCTCCAGGCGTTAGGGCTCCAATTCTTCATGTCCTCCTGATTTTGCTTGTGGCCCTAATTTCTCGGGGCCTGGTGCCTTGACCTGGGCTCACCTGTGGGCTTGTTTCCGTGGGAACCCGTGTGGCCGGGCTGTGGGGTGCCCTCTGCAGCTGATTCAGAGCCTGTGTCTGTGGGGTTGAGTGTGACCTCAGGCAGGGCTCGTGGGCCATGCGGAGTGTCCCCCACGGGGCCAGGGCCCTCTCTGTGGGACGCAGAGCCTGCTCAGGGCCCTGGAGTCCAGCTCCAGCTCCGCCCAGCATGGACCCCAGGTCTGCGTCCTGTGCATGACGCTGGGCCCCGCCCCCTGCCCAGGGGACACCCTCTGGGAGGCCAGGGCGTTGTGGCTTTGTCTCTGTTCCTTTGGGATTTTCCCTTGAGTTGAGCTCCGCGTGCAGAAGCACATGGGTTACTTTAGTCCAGCGTTTCTCGGTCCCGGAGGAAGTGTGTCTCTTCGTCTTAGTCTCTTGGGAGTCCAGTCGGTTGGCCCTGGACCTGTTGGGGAAAGGCAGCCTGTCCCCGGGCGGGTCCCACGCTCTGCTGTCAGGCTGCACGCCTTTCCCGGGTTGGGGGTCCTGCAGGGCCCCGTGAGGCCCGCTGATGGTTGTTCACGGTCTTGGTCACCACCTTAAAGGCCTTTCCTGCTCGGGGTTGTCGTTCTTAGCCATCTTAAGTCACTCCTTTCCCCAAAAGGGTGTCGAGGCTTGAAGGGCCAGGGTCTGTGATCCTGAACCAGTCGGGGAGGGTCCAGTAAGGCTCAGGTCCCGGGGAGAGCAGGTTGGAGAGCAAGGCTTGGACGTGAGGCAGACCTTCAGCTGCCTCCGCTCCCCTGCCCCACCGCGGACAGGGCAGTGACTGTGCAGAGCCTGCGGGCGCGAGGGCCTCTCAGCGCAGCCACACGGGGGGTCCTCCCTGGAGGGCTGGGGAGAAGCGCGTGGGAGCATCTGGAATCCCCCCCAGCAGTCCTGGGGCCGAGACAGAAGTGAGGAGAGGGAGCGGTTTATGTTGACACTTCATGGAAAAGGCCCTCCTACTCTTGGGTTTCAGATTGGACTCCAGGCGATCTTATGTGACGTGGATATCAAGCACTGCGGGGGGGCTGTGCCCGCAGCGTGCGCTGACAGGCCGGAGGTGGGGAATGGCCCAGAGGAGCAGAGGAAGGGGGTCCTTGGCAGAAAGGACAGCTTAGATCTTGTTAACAATCATTTAGAATTAATTTCAAGGTTTTTTTTTTTTCCCAAAGATAAAGTGTGAAGAAAATCTCTCCGAGTTTCAGAAATGGCTGACGTTTTTGTCTCCACTTAAATGGGCACGGCCGATGTGCCCTTTCTCTGACCTGCTCCTCCCACTTGGCAGCCCCTCTTGAGGGGGCTATGCGAGGTGGTGGGGACAGTCCCACTCTTGAGAGTCTCGGGGACACAGCTGGCGGGACCTGGGTGGGACAGTGAGCCTCCAGGAGAGAGCTCCAGTTCCGCCCCTCTGTCGTTCAGAGAGCCAGCAAGTATCTCCCTGAAGCCATAGGGAAACAGTCTTGAAATAGAAAACCTGGTAGTTTTTTTTTTTTTTTAAGATGTATTTATCTTTGGTCACTCTGGGTCTTTGTTGCTCTGCACGGCCTTTCTCTAGTTGTGGAGAGCAGGGGCCACTCTGGCCATGGTGCTCGGACTCTCACTGCAGTGGCATCCTGTTGTGGAGCGCCGGCTCTGGGCATGTGGGCTTTAGCAGTTGTGGCTCCCGGGCTCCAGAACGCCTCAGGCTCTATAGTTGCGGGTGGCACACGGGCTTCATTGCCCCAGAGCATATGGGATCTTCCAGACCAGGGATCGAACCGTTAAGACATCCCCTGCCAAGGTGCCGCGGCTGAGCCTGCGGCCTCTCCTGCAGGCTGTCATTTCCCTGATGGAGATGGGCTTCGACGAGAAGGAAGTGATCGACGCCCTCAGAGTGAGCAACAACCAGCAGAACGCCGCCGTGAGTACCGCGTGCGGCCTGGGCACCCGGGGATGCGGGCACCTTCCCGCGCAGGCGGCTCCTTTGCTTTTGAGGTGCAACAACAGGGTAGATGGTTCAAACAGTGTACAGACTTTAAAGTACTGAGAAAATCCTGGGCTTTGCCTCTTAGAGAAAGGTACGCATCCTGCGGGTGAACGTGAAGCTTGTATATTGTGTTACACTGACACCGAGACGATGCCACCCTGTGGACACGTGCCCACTGCTGACCGAGAGCCTGGGGAGGGGCTGGAGGTGACGCTGGGTCACTTGGGGAGCAGACTCAATCTGGCCCATGTGGCCCAGGAAGGCAAGGTGGGCCTGGGCTTCAGCTGTTCCTGGACGAGCCCACGAGGTCACACCCCGGCCACTTCACACGACAGGGCTCTGGTGTGGACTCGGGCTGCAGAGCTCCAGAGTGCCCTGAGCTGCAGCGCCCGCATCTGCCGGGACAGCCGGGCTGGACTGGCCCTTCTGTCAGGGCCCCTGGCCACTGGGGCAGCCCTGGAGCCCCCGCCGCAGTGTCGAGGTTGGCGGGGACCGTAGGCGCTGACCCTGCTCTTCTGGTGTTTGCAGTGCGAATGGCTGCTGGGCGACCGCAGGCCCTCTCCCGAGGAGCTGGACAAGGGCATCGACCCCGAGAGCCCCCTGTTTCAGGCCATTCTGGACAACCCCGTGGTGCAGCTGGGCCTGACCAACCCGAAGACCTTACTAGGTGCGTGCCTTGCTGCTGCCCGGCGGGGCGGGGCCCTCCCGCCACACAGATGTCCCTGGGCGATACTATGGGCGTGCCGCCCCTGCAGGGCTCTGGTGGCTGGGGCCCGGCTGTGACAGCCTCCTGTGCGGTGACTCCATTCCAGCTCTGAAAAACCAGCTCCAGCAGGTGATCCGGTTGGGAGAGTGTAGACAGCGCCCAGCAGGTCAGGGCCGTGCCCAGAGGAGGCTTCGTTGGCTGGTGGCTCTTAGTCTCTGTAAGGGTTGCCTCGGTGCTTGTTTTGCCTATGAGATACGATATGATATAAAAAAGTGTGTATAATTTCTGTCACTTTAAAGAGTGATAGTAAAATTAATAACCACGTTTCTGCTGTTCATCTTGAAAAAAAAGCGGTCTTTTAAAAAAATCATAGTGCGATGCAGGCACCCTTGAGTCCCTGGGTGCCCCCCCAGCCCCTGCTGCAATGACCCCCCCCAACTCCCGCTGCAGTGACCTCCCAGCCCCCACTGCAGTGACCTCCCAGCCCCTGCTGCAGTTACCCCCTCCCTGCCCCGAATGGGGGCTTCCTCAGCAATGTCAGTGGGGGTGTCCGTGTCCTCAGACCATTCAGTCGCCCCTCTGTGTTCTGGGCTGACCCCTGGGACTGGCTTCCTGGAGGCTGTGTGGTGCAGCATTGCAGGGCAGTGCCACATCCGAGCCTGCTGCGCGGCTGCCCGATGGCCTGCGGCTTCTGGGCCGGTGAAGCTGCTCTGGGCATTCCTGTGCCTGGTTCTCAGGGGAGGGTTCCCCCAGGGTTCCGTGCCTTGGGCCGAGTGGCAGGGCCCTGGGCGTGGGTGTGTTGAGCCAGAAAGGGACCCCCGCCCACAGCAGCTTAGGGCCCCCGCTGCCAGGTGCCAGGAGCAGCCGCCCAGGCAGGCACAGGGCTTTTGCATGCTTGGCCATCTCCCCAGTCTCTGAAGGACAGCCTCTTCCAGAAGTTTCAGCCACTCCTAGGACCTCCACTGCCCCTCTTCTCTGGCTGCTTCTGCTACTGGATTGCCGTCTGATAGCTCAGAACCTTCTCGTGCCTGCTGCACACTGATCCTTTCTCAGATATTTAAATCTCCAGGATCCCCTGTCTGTTTCTGCCTTCTCTGTTGATCCCTTTGATGAACTTCTGTCCTGTATCTTAACACAGCAGAACATCTCTATTTCATTTATGACATGCATCTTTAAAGAAAGCCCTCTGATTCCAAGCTTGGGAAGACCTTCACGTGTTTCTTTTTTTAGTAGTTTTAAATTTTCTTGTTTTAAAAAGTCTGTGATTCGCCTGGAAGAGTGAGTGGCGTGAAGCAGGGAGTTTTTCTCTCTGTGCCTCACTCCGGGCTTCAGTGGTGTGTCTTGTGAGCTGGTTTCCACTTTCTCTGTCAGTCCCCTCCACACTGGAAGCGTCTTCTGGCCCTCCTCCCCAGAGACCTCAGGACGGCCCCGTGTACCGCCGGGTCTGTCCAAAGCCTTTCCTAAACATTTCTTTCAGTGCTCGACCATCGAGTGTGTGATTTGCTGATTTGCTCTAAGCTTTTTTTTTTAATTTTTGAAGGCATAGTTGGTCAGATTAAGTTCCCCTTTTCTCTCTAGTTAGATGCTAAGATTTTTCAATTGTGAGTGGGAGGTCAGCTTCCTGGGTGACTTTTCGCTGTCTATCGAGATTATCGTGTGGTTTTACATCTGCTGTATCAAGTGTTTCTTGCATTTCTAAAACAAACCACCCAGAGTGAGTGCTGCCTGGTCTATAGGCCCTGGGTCGGTGATCTGGACGGGCCGCGCACTGGCGCAGGGTCCTCCCCGCCAGACCCCAGGCCCAGGGTCCTGCAGGAGAGAGCGTCCCATGGTGAGTGCGCCCCTGCAGCCACACACTTCCCTCCAGGCATTTCTGGTAGGGTTTTAATGGCCTTTATCTCTTTGCTGCTGCTGCTGCTAAGTCGCCTCAGTCGGGTCCGACTCTGTGCGACCCCATAGACGGGAGCCCACCAGGCTCCCCCGGCCCTGGGATTCTGCAGGCAAGAACGCTGGAGTGGGTTGCCATTTCCTTCTCCAATGCAGGAAAGTAAAAAGTGAAAGTGAAGTCGCTCAGTCATGTCCGACTCTTAGTGACCCCATGGACTGCAGCCCACCAGACTTCTCCATCCATGGGATTTTCCAGGCAAGAGTACTGGAGTGCGGTGCCATTGCCTTCTCCTTTATCTCTTTAGATGAAGGAAAATACGCACTATAGGACATTTGGACACACAGGGAAGCTTGAGGAAGCGGAAGTCACCAGCGCCCCCAAGCTGGTGGGTTTCCTTCCGGTGTATGGTGAGGTCTGGCGAGGTCTGGAGCAGCCGCAGCGCACGGCAGCTTTCTGGTGCTTCATTTCTCATCACGTTTGATACATTTTCTCTTTTAAAAATGAGACTGTAGCAGTTCAGGTATTTCATTCTATGGATGTGTCGTATCATTTAACAAATACATTAAATCTGTTAATTCATGTTAATAATATGACTTAGAAACTAAACAGCAAGGAAGCAGCAACTGAGCTGAACCCACCCCCTGCTTGTGGTCGTGAAACCGCCTGCCTTTCAGCCGGCCTCGCAGCCTTTGGCACTTGGCCTTCTAAAGTGAAGCGTCTCAGACGTCATCTCTGAGTGTGTATGGCTCTTTGCTGTTGTTCTTTAGTCTCTGAGTCACGTGTGACTCTCGCGACCCCGTGGACTGTGCAGCCCACCGGGCTCCTCTGTCCGTGGGAGTTCACAGGCAGGAATACTGGAGCGGGTTGCCGTTTCCTTCTCCAGGAACTTTTAGCTCTAATAGTCCATAAAACAGTGGAAACGTCCTGAATTAAGAAAGAAGACAAAAATTCTAAAAGTAAATTTCAATCCCCTTTGTTTTTATAGTTCAGTAAAGCATTTTTCCTCATAAAAAACAAGCGGTGTTCCATTTTGTTGCTTTTGAACTTCCACATGGAATAACCTGTGTTCAGACCCGCTTCTTTGGGTGTAGCTCCGACTGCCTGAGGACAGGCAGCTGCAAGGCAAATGAGCAAGGCCCAGAATGTGGACGTTAGGCGCTTGGGGACGTCTTGGCACCTGATGGGGCTTTCTGGGTGAGAAACCCACTCCCACCCTCCGCCCCAGACAGGGACCCAGCAGCTCCGTCTGTGCCTTTGAGCGCTTTCCTCCCGGCCTTTGCGTGTTCCTTGTCGCCTGTGCGCGCCTGCCGCTCTGCCTCAGCTGCCGAGTTGCCCTTAGAGTGCTGTCAGCAGCTTGTGGCGCGTCAGGGACCCCTCGGTCACGTGCACGCTTCTCATCTCTAATGACGCCCAGACGCGCGGCAGAAGGTCCTTCCTCGGGCAAACCTTCACCTCTGGTTTCCATATTTAGTGCTTTTCCCATCCTTTTGTGCAGCTCTGTCCTCCTCCCGGAGTTGATTGTGCCGCTTGCTGGGGGGAACGGGGGCCTGGGCTTCTCACCTCACGAAACCCACTTTATGTTTTGTTCTCCCGGATGCCGAGTCATCTTTCCGGGTTCTCTTTCTGAAATTTCAGTTGGGGGGCTTGGTGACTCTTTTCAGGGCTGGGAGGGTCATCAGGTTGTAAACATAACGAGGTCAGACTTTCCCATTGAGCCCGGGGCTAGGGCCCTCATGACCCTGAGCAGCTGAGAGCCCGCAGACTGGGGGCCACTTTCACGAGGACATGGTTTGACGTTGGCTGACATGACGAGCTCTGGTGTAAAGCCGTCCTTCCCAGATCCGAGGGCGACCGTCCGCCCTGCGGTTGGTTGCTGTCCACCAAGTTGGCCATCGTGTGTCTGGGCTGGAGAGCTTTTTTGCTAAGAGGCACCTTTGTTCGGTGAGGGGTCGCTTTATAAAAGTGTTTAAAAATTCAACGTTTTCATCTCAGAGAACTGCTCATTTTTAATGTGCTGTTTTTTTTTATTTTTTTAAAGTCATTTCCTGAAGATTGAGCAGTTTGACTTTTCTAGTTAGATACTATTAAGCTGGCAACATCATCCTTACATAAGTCTTTTCTGTCAGGGTGGGCCTGAAAGTGGAGTCACTGAGTCACGGGCTGTCACTGTTTTAAGATTCCTAGTAGCTGTTGCCACGTTGCTTTCCAGAATCCCTGTGCCAGGGAATGCGGGCGTGTCGCCCCGCCCTACCCACAGTGACCACACCTGCTTCTGTATCAGCAGATGAGACGCGTGGGGCGGGGGGCTGAGGGGGGTTCCCGGTCGCGCTCACCTGGAAGCTGCCGGGAGGAGAGCTCCCACCGCTGCGTGTTGGGCGTGCAGGGCGCAGTCCCCCAGCAGCTCTGCGTGTCCCCACAGCATTTGAAGACATGCTCGAGAACCCGCTGAACAGCACCCAGTGGATGAACGACCCGGAGACGGGCCCGGTCATGCTGCAGATCTCCAGAATCTTCCAGACCCTGAACCGCACATAGGCCGTGCACTGCAGCTGCCAGGCCCAGAGAGCCTCTTCTTCCCAGCCCAAGGGGTGGGGAGAGCGTGCAGACCCCAGGGTGCCCCTGGGCTGGGGGCGGGGAGCAGGTGGGCTGGAGGGGACCCTGCCCTGGGTGTTGGGCGCCAGGGCCGCACTCCCGCTGGGATCTTCCTGTGAAAAACCTCGGGTGGCAGCGTGCTCGGTTGGCCTCCAGCCTCTGACAGTGTTTACAGACAAGGCCGTCACCCTGGGAAGGGGTCGCCTCCCTCCAGCGTCCCCTGGGCTCTTGAACCGCTACTTGAATTAACCGTAGGCGCTGCTTGTAGAGTCCACTTGTTATTTGAAACAAGGCATGTTTCAATCCAAAGTGTTATCGTCAAAGGTACTAACTTGAGTAGAAGAATTCACAGATGACTTCTCTTTAATAAATAAATTCTCCTTTTCCAACTCTGTGTCTCGGTCTGGTTTCAGCCGGGGAGGAGGGGCACACGTCCTGCAATGCTCTTGTTCCCACCGAGAGCACGCTCACTGCCTCCCCTGGGGCGCTCGTCGCGGCCACCTGCATACTTCCTTGGCCAGATCTCATGTTTTTCTTGGGGTTGAGGGACTGCGTGTCCCTGTCTCTGAGCACCAGAGTTGATTTGCTCTTCACATGCCTGGCTGCTCTTTTAAGGATGTAAACACTCTCTTTGTTTTTAAATGGGAAACTGACCAGCCACGCCATCTGGGGGCTGGCCTGGTGCATGAAGTGCGGACGTGCGAGGTGCGAGTGGGCCTCGTACGCCTCGGGGCGCCTTCTTTCCTGGCAGGTGTTCAAGGGGACCCCTTAATAAGAGGTGCATGCAGGGACCAGAGCCCTTTTTCAGACCCCTGTGCACTGCCCGAGCCGCCACCGTGTGCTTTGGTTGAAGAGATCCTGTCCCTTGGATCCCCCTGGACAGCCAGCCCTCAGACACAATTCCATGCTGCTGTTCCAGGTCAGGAGAGCGGGGACTGTGACAGCTAGGTGTCTCCTGGGCACTGATGGCCCACCTGGGCTCTTGTTCCTGTGAAGTATCCTCCATGGGGGCCCTGAGCTGTGGCTGCCCCAGGCCCACTGCACCCACCTGTGGGGGGACGTCCAAGATGAGCCGGCCTGTAGCCCTGCAGTCTGACGCCCTTCACTGTGGTTCCTGGCGGACTTTTTCTTCCCGTGAGCCCCACGTGGGTCTCAAGTGGCACCTGGCAGTGTGGGAAAGATGCCCAAGGGGAAGCCTCAGCAGTGGGGCCTGTGGTCCATGGCGCCTGGTATGGGAGGTGGGGCACTGCCCACGGGCGGCCTCGCTGCTGTGCGGCCAAGTCCACCCACCACCAGACTGAGCCAGGCTGGGTGGGAGTCATGGCAGGGCGGGCAGCAGGGCTTTGCATCCCTTGGACTTATGCTCCCTCTATAACAAAACCACTATGGACAGTGACTACAGCCATGAAATTAAAAAACGCTTGCTTCTCGGAAGGAAAGCTATGACAAACCCAGACAGTGTATTAAAAAGCGGAGACATCACCTTTCCAACAAAGGTCCATGTAAGTCAAAGCTATGGTTTTCCCAGTGGTCACATACAGATGTGCGAGCTGGACCACAAAGAAGGCTGAGTGCCGAAGAACCAATGCTTTCGAATTGTGCTGGAGAAGACTTGAGAGTCCCTTGGACTACAGAGGAAATCAAACCAGTCAATGCTGAGGGAAATCAACTCTGACTATTCATTGGAAGGACCGATGCTGAAGCTGAAGCTCCAATACTTTGGCCACCTGATGCGAAGAGATGACGCACTGGAAAAGACCCTGATGCTGGAAAAAATTGAGGGCAGGAAAAAGGGGTGACAGATGAGATGGTTAGAGAGCATCACTGGCCCAGTGGACATGAGTCAGACATGTACCTGCTTTAACCATTGAGAAGCAGAATGTGTTTAACCATCACACGGAGTACTGTGTGACGGAGAACACACAGCAGGTACTGTGGTTCAGGCTTCCAGGAAGGAGTCCGGAGCCGTTGTGGATGTGGTTTCAGACAGTTCCTGCTTCACAGAACTTGAATTTTCTGAACTGCATCAGACTCAAGGTCATCACTGGCTGACCTCAAAACAGTATCTGCTGGCCTCTGCCATCTGCACCCTTATGGTCTCAAAGTCTCTGCTGGTAACTGAATTTTGCACCCCAACCCTCATTGGAAAAGACCCTGATGCTGGGAAAGGTTGCGGGCAGGAGGAGAAGGGGACAATAGAGAACGAGATGGTTGGATGGCATCACCAAGTCAATGGACATGAGTTTGAGTAAACTCCAGGAGTTGGTGATGGACAGGGAGGCCTGGTGTGCTGCGGTCCATGGGGTTACAGAGTCAGGCGTGACTGAGCAACAACAACCCATCCCAGCACCCTTCCTTCTTGCCAGCTCTGACCCTAATTTCTGACGAACAACTGATGTAAATTTGCGGGGTTTGCTTTTACAAGCTGCCCCCATATTGCAGTCTGGGGAACACAATTCAAGCGCTTCTTGACTCTCCCAGGCTATGGTCCTCAGTGTGGCTCAAATAAAACCCCTTCTATTCTGGTTACAGGTGATTTAGTGATTGTTTCTGTCCGCGTGAACAATTCTGAATTTGAAGCTGAGTTAGTTTCTAGGCGTATATGATGCCATGTGAAGCCTTAGCTGCAGGATGCCTGGCGACCCAAGGAAGGCAACACAGAGCAAGGAAGCCTCTTCAGTCAGTGGACAAGCTGCTGCTCCGGGTTTGGACCCCCGAGGGCAGGGCCAGGTGTGCGGAGGATCCAGCATGAGAAGAAGCAGGAATGGGGAGGGGAGGGGCTTCACCTTCAATGTCCTGCTTACCTGACGGGCTTCCCCAGGAATCCCTTCTGTTCATCCCTGTGCTGCGCAGCTTTGCCAGGTGGAGGCGGCTTTGACAGCTCTGTGGGAACAGTCAGAAGGAATCGAGGACATCGGGTGGAGGCTGTTTTTCCAGGCCATGAATCTTCATGGTTGGTTATTAGCGAGGGTTCCTTAGAGCGAGCTCACACCACCCATACTACCGCCACGTGGCCAACGTGGAGACCCAGTGTCGTTTCCAACTTTGGGAGCTTGGTGTGAGGAGTGTGGAGAGGGCAAGGAGGCCAGAGGAGAACCTCCCCTGCTCAGCCTGTGAGCACCTCCTCCTGGCACAGGGCCGCTCAGAGGCCACCCGCTGCTCCAGGACCTGGGTCCCGCCCCTCTCGGGCTCTGGGTTGGAGGAGGACTTTCTCTTCGGAGGGTCAGTCAGGGAACTGACCGGGCACTGGATAGGGGAGTCCCTTAAAAGTGTTCTTGCGGGGATTGCTCCCCGTACCGGGGCTCTGGAGGCCCCAGCTGGTGCTGCCTGCCTCTGTCCCTGTTCGTGCCGCTGAGCTTGTTGAGCAAGTGAGGACTCCCACCCTGATCTGGGGATTTGGGAAGCCCAGCATGCTTGCTCTTCCTTGGGAGAAGAGTGCATATGCGGCTCCCAGTGGGCTGATCCTCTCGGAGCCTGGATTCGGCCACGCCCCTCAAGACCACGCCCGGGACACGCCCACCAGGCCACACCCATCTGGACCACGCCCGTCGGGCCACGCCCCCCACGCTCACCCTTTCCCCAGCCCAGTCTGTAGCGCCAGGTTTTCACCTACCGGGGTTTTTATGAGGCTGAGGGCTCCCGCTCTCCAAGGACTGGCCAGTCCAGAGCCCGGTCTCAACCCTCCAAAGAGAAAGTCCTCGCCCACCATACCAGGCCTGTCCTCTGGCACGTGGAGAGGTGGCCTGGCCACTGCAGCAGGGGCAGAAGGGGCGGGGCTCACTCTCAGCAGGTGGGGGGCAGTGTTTGCTGTCCCCGTTCTAGGACCAGCTGGCCCTGGTGGCACTCAGGAAACACTGATGGGACAGCTGGCCGGCAGCACGTGGGGGTTGTCCGAAGGCTAGGGGAGCCTGGAGTCTGCCTGTTGCTGGGTTACAGTCCTGGCTGGGTGGGTATGGAGGGTGGGCTTCCTCAGGCCCAGCTGTGGCCTCTGCTCCCAGGCCCTGTGCCCTCACTGCCCCGTGATGGGTGCTCCGCCTCCCCTCCACACCTGGGACCCCTGACAGGCTGCCCTTTCTGCTGTGACTCCCTGTGGGTGTATGGAGGGGGCAGGCCTGGGCTGGGGAAGGGTGTGAGCCCGGCATTGGTGTCTGGAAGGCTGCAGGCTTCAAAGAAACTGTTTTTCAAGCAGGACCCCCTTAGGTGATCCTGAGCTGTCCAGACCTCCAAACTATTCAAAGGGCACCTTCCAGGGTGATGGGGTGCCCAGGACACCCTGCCCACCCTAGGCTTTCCTGGCTTTAGGGGCCAGGTTGGGTTGGGTGTGGCGGCTGCAAAGACACTTTCTGTGCTGGCACCTGGGGGGAGGCGGGACGGCACTGGTGTTCAGCGCTCCCACCCGAGCTCTCCTGCTGAGAACTGGAATCCAGCACCTTCCTGCTTCGCCCAGGGACTCTGGGCATCACAGCCCAGGCCGTGTGCCCTGGCCGCAGCCCACGTCTGACCGAGCGCAGGCAAGCAGGCCTGCCCAGGTTTGAACCATGTGCCCCTGGGCCGCCGGTGAGGGAAGGCGGAGAGGTGCCTGGCCTGGCCGTAGCCCTGGGACTGCAGCTCTACTGGCTGGGTGACATGATATCACCTCCATGACCTCTGCTCCTTCATCCTCGCTGCAGATGACTGCCTTGTCACGTTGGCAGTTTCAGCCGGGGGCCAGTCTTGGAGTTAAGAGGAACAGCCTTCCAGGCGGGAGGCTGTGTGCTCAGCCCCGCCTGCTGGGGGCTGACCCGCCCGGCCCGGGCGCCCCCTTTCCGACGACGACATCTGACAACACCAGCACCGGGTTCCCTGGCCTGGCCGGCCCAGAGCCTGCCTCTGTCTCCCCAGCGGCCTTTCCTCTCAGTGTGACTGGCGTGTGCTCCAGAGCGGCCTCACCCAGGCCCTGCGCACGTGCGCACGAGTGTGCCGTCCAGCAGGAGCTTCGGGGCTGAGAGCGAGGTGTGCTCCCAACCTCCAGGCTCCCCCGTGCTGCCCTTCTGGTGCCGTGGAGCCTCTGAGTGGCTCTGGACCCCAGGTGGGGGCAGGGTCACACACGGAATCGGGCCCCGGGCCGGGGATGTGGTATCGCTGGAAGCTGGGGACTGAGGCTTGGGCAGGCTGAGTGGAAAGAGCCCCTGGAGAGCGGACAGGAAGCTGGGCATCGGATGACCCCCAGACAGGCCAAGATGGAGTTGCTTTCCTTCCAGAGAAGAGCCCCGTGGGGTCCCTGTTTCAGGATCTCAGAAAAACCTGTGAGGTGCCTCAGAGCAGGTCCCCCACCTCTGTGGAGCAGGGTCTCTGACACCCACCTGCGGCTCTTTTGTGAGACGTGGAGTCAGTGAGGTGGCCGCCGGGCCCAAGGCCGTGGGGGCCACCCTCTCACCAGGACTTGCTCCTGCCCTGAGGGCCCTGCAAGGAGCCCCCCTGCCCCGCGGTGGTGGCCGGGCTGTGAGGATGCCCAGGCTGCTCACAGGAGCCACAGGGGCCTCTGAGGGTGATGGCTGGAGTCCCCACCGTGCCCTGGTGATCCCGGTTCCAGGGTCTGCACACCGGACACTCCTCCGGCCGGGACTCCGGGTCTGGAGCACGGCCCACCTGTCCTGACCCCAGGGCCCCGCACGCTGAGGGGTGGTCACTGAGGCCCAGCACGCGTCCGCTGGCCTTGGGTGGAACCTCAGCCCCGAGGCTGGCCTGTGTCCTCTGCCCTGGGAGCCCAGGATGGGGTTGGGGGGCCTGGGGGTGCTTCTGTCCGTGCCGGGGGGCATGGCCAGGTGATCACAGGCCCCGCAGGCCTTCCCGGCAAGCTAGTCAACCTGGACCCCCGAGGCCATCTTCAGCAGAGGGGCCACGGGCTTCCTTCCTGGGAGCCAGTCCCGCCTCCTGTGAAGAAGGGCCCCCCAGCTCTGACCATCCTGAGCCGCTCCTGGCAGTGCCCACACCCCACACGTGATGGCCACCTCAGCTCCTCAAGTCGGCCCAAGGGACGGAAGTGGCGGCTTTCAGGGAAGGCAGAGGCCCTGCCTTGTGCCTGGGACTCCCCTTGGAAGGGCTGGTTCCTCAAGCCCCACTGTGGGCAGCTGCTCCCCACCCACATACCACGCTATGCTCCAGAGCTGCCCTCCCGCACCCTCGCCAGGCCTGGTGCTGCCTGCCCTGGGGACTGGCCCAGAGGCCCGGCCAGCAGACGTGGGGTGGGGGTGGGGCTGAGCCCGTTTCCAGCCCAAGAAGGGGCAGCTGCCTTCCCCTGGGCCAGCAGGTCTGGGCAGGGCCTGAGGGCGCCCAGGCAGCACAGTGAAACGTGGGGGCTGGGTGGGGTGGAGGGCAGGGCAAAGATGCCGTCACCTGTGAGATGTTAGGCTGACATCTTCCTAAAAGCACAGAAGCCTGTCAGAGGCCCTCACTTGGTGGTGGGCTGGCGGGGCTTCTGTCACTGATGCCAAAGTGAGGCCCTCGACCCCGGGGGGCCCCCTTGATGCCCGTAGACAGGCGCTGACTCCTGCGGCGCTCGCCTGGGCTGGCGTCCTGCCCACATGTCTCTGCGCAGACCCGCCCCTCAGGGGTCTCAGCTGAGCCACACCCAGGGCTCCCAGTTCTCAGCCCCTTTCCAAGGCCCAGGAATCTCATCTCAAGACCCTTGAGTCATATCTGCAGAGACCTTTTCCAGATGAGGGCGCAGGTTCTTGGGTGGCTGTGGATTTCTGGGTCACACAGCAGCCTCTCCACAGGGAACCTGCTGTAACCGGAGGGAAGGAGCGTTCTGGGGCGAAACTGGGGGGCTGGGTCTCCATGCCCTGGGCTGCTCAAAGCCAGGCTGCACTTTCTCCCTGAGCTGGGCCTTCCTGCTGAGAAGGTGGTGGGCGGGACGTGGGCAGATGCCACGGGGGCGGCTGTTCTCGGCGGCATCTTCTTCCCAGAGAGCGCCCCCCTTGGCTCCAAGACCCCAGGAAAGGGCTGTGGGACCCCGGTCCCCACCAGCAGCCCCTCCCGCCTTTGCTGACAGCAGACGCTGACTCTCCGGGGCCCAGGCGCCCGGCTCGCTCTGCCTCTCCTCCTGCACGTCTTCACACCACCTCCGCCGGCCTTCAGAGCACGGCTCTGGGGGCACGTGGCACACGGTGAACTCGCGTGTGCACACCTGCAGAAACCTCACCTCCTCCAGGCGGCACGCACTCGTTGCCGCCTCCCCGGGCCCCTTGGAGAGCCCCTCCCCGTTCCTCAGCTGCGTCCTGTCCCACGGGCTGGTTTTGCGTGTGGTCTCTGGAAGACTGCGGCGCCAGCTGTGTGCCCGGCGCTGAGGAGTCGGGCTGCTCTCGGCAGGATTATTTCAAGATGCGTCTACGCTGTCTTGGCGTCCAGAGCTCACGCCCGAGGTTGCCGGGTTACATCTGCCCGTCCTCACCCTGCGTGCCTGCTGGGAGGAGTGGGAGCAGGTTTGAGCAGTGGTGTCTGCCCTGTCTATGCTGGCCCTGCCTGGCCTCGAGTGTGACCACTGGCCACCTGGGACGTAGGGGGCCCGCAGCTGCCAAGCGTGGGGTTGTGTGGTTCCCCAGGACCACGGTTTCTCCAGGTGGGCTGCCGGAGGACAGCCTGGAGGCCAGATGGAAGACCCAGGCACAAAGCTCCTATAGCACGCAAGTCCACTCACAAAAGACGTCCGGAATGGGCAGAACCACAGACTGAAAGTGGTTCAGGGGTCTCCGTGGGGCGCAATGCGGCCATGCTGACACCGGATGGAGGTGGCCGCACAGAACTGCGAGTGAGGCAAGCGCCACTAACGGTGTGCCGGAAAGTGGTTGAATTATGTTTCGTCAATTTCACCCCCATATTGAGAAAGAGGGAAAAAAAATCCCAGATTGCCTCCAACTTTCTTTCCAGTTACAACTTTTATGATTTTTAAGCCCATCTCACCTGTATCTTTTTTTTTTAACCTCTTTTATCATCTAATCAATATCACCAAACTAATAGATTCCATTTCCCAAGAAATTCATGAAAAAGCGATAAAGAGGAGAACGCCCAGGGCTGAGCCCGGGGAGGGGCCGTGGGTACAGCGCCCAGGAGCCTCTCCTTGGAGGCGGTGGGCAGTGGCTGTGTCCGGAGCAGAGGCTTGGGGAGCAGCAAGGGCCTCCAGATGGCCAGGGGCAGGCACTGCCCCGGGAGGGACACAGGACAAGCCCACCGGGAGGAGGCCAAGCCCCAGGCTGCCTCTCCGACCCACGATGGGAAAAGGCAAGCAGAAAGTCTGGAAAGGGACTTCCCGGGTGGTCCAGTGGTTAAGAATCCACCTTACAACGCAGAGGACGTGGATTGGATGCCTGTCGGGGGACTGAGATCCAACATGCTACGGAGCGACTAAGGCTGTGTGCGGAAACTCCTGAGGCCGGGCACCACAGCTAGGTCTGCAAACGCCACACAGAAAGATCCAACGTGCTGCACCTAAGGCCCGAAGCAGCCAGATAAATAGCTTTTAGAAAAAGAAGTCTGGGAAGAACGCACCTGCCCAGTTGGGGTCTCCCGGGTCTCACATGAAGTGCTCACTCTTCCTTCGTGTCTGTGGGTTTCAAATTTCCCACCTGGGCTTGTGGTGCTGTTATAATCAAAATGGTTTATTAAGCCCAGTCTGCATGTTTCCTCGTAGAAGACTAGTTTCTAGCTGGTGGTACATACCTGTGTGCCGTGTGCTAGGCTGCTCCAGGTGTGTCTGACTCTCTGACTCCCAGCAGGCTCCTCTGTCCATGGGATTCTCTTAGCAAGAAGACTGGAGTAGGTTGGCAAGCATTCCCTCCTCCAGGGAATCTTCCCCATCCAGGGATCGAACCTGGGTCTCTTATGTCTCCTGCTTTGGCAGGCGGGTTCTTTACCACTGGCGTCACCTGGGAAGCCCTGATACATTTCTAAAAGCGATATTTTAATACCGTCAAGCGGGAGTGTTGTGGTTTTGTCTCTGCAAGTTTAGATGTTGAAGTAGCGAGCCTGAGAGGCATTTGTCGTGGCAGAAAAATGGCCTGAACCAGAAGGGGCTTCTGGGGTGCTGCAGCTCACCCACCACGCTGGAGACCCCACCTTGGCTCCTGGGACCCTGTTCAGAAGCTGTAGGGGAATCTGCATGCAGCGTCCACTCGGGAGAGCGGGCTCAGGGTGACCGGCTCTTTGTCCCCGGGGGCACCTGCAGGATGTGTCGTGACCCAGGGTTCCTAAGCCAGCCAGGCATTTGGGACCCACATCCCCCACTTGGCCTGGTTGGGAGAAGGAGTGCTCTGTGACAAAGGTATTGAATCACCAATGAACTAACACAGTTGTTTTAAAAAGCTCGCCTCAGGGCTTCCTTGGTGGCTCAGGGATAAGGAATCCACCAGCTGATGCAGGAGACTGAGCTTAATCCCTGGTCCAGGAAGATCATACATGCTGCAGGGCAACAAGGCCCTGCACCACAGGTACTGAGCCTGTGCTCCGGAGCCCGGGAGCCCCAAGTCCTGAGCCCAGAGCCCCAGTTACTGAAGCCCGAGTGCCCGAGAGCCCGTGCCCTGCACCAAGAGAAGCCACCCCAATGAGAAGCTCGTGCCTCGCAACTAGAGAGAAGCCCGTGCAGCAGTGAAGACCCAGCGCAGCCAAAAATAAATGAATAAATAAAATTAATGGCTCAGCAAGTAAAGAAGTTCAGATGGCTCCACAGGACACGTGGCAAGCAGTTATCTGCCCAAGTCTTTTGGGATTGCGGGGCAGCAGACTGTAAAGTACTCGGGGGTGGTGGGGAGAGGGCATGTTCAGAGGTCAGTGTCACAGGAAGTGCTGGCCCTGACCGGAGACACAGACCCCATCATTGGGCTTGGGGGTGAAGGAGGCTCGATCCATTCCAAGGCATCCCCACTGCCCCTTCCCAGTCCTGCCACGAGGGCTGGCACCCGGGGCCGGCGTGGGGGCTCCGTGGCCCATGATCTGTTGACCAGTGGGGAAGCAGTGTCCATGCGTGTCACAGCCCGATTGCATTGCAGCCTGGTGGTGGTGCTGGATCGGAGGGTCTGGGCAGCATGAGGGTGGGGTGCGCTGGGGGCAGCTCTGGTGGTCTCACAGGAGCCAGGGCACCGTGTGGAGCCTGGGGTGTGTCCTGGGCTCACCTGTTCCCAGGAGGTGGACAAGAGGACAGCAAAGGGCAGAGTCTGGGTGGACAGGCTAATCCCAAGAGGAGTCCTGGAGGACAAGGAGCAGGCTTCTCCCAGGGGAGGAAGGGCAACAGCACATGGCAGTGGTTTTCGGTCCTTCTCGGCCCAAACCTCCCCGACAGGCTCTCCCTTCCTCTCTCGCAAGCGGGAGATTAACTTTTAATTAATCTAGCTTAAATTGAATTAGCACTTCTCCCTGGGGGAGTGTCTACAAATGGAGGGTCTGGAGGCCGGGTGTCTTAGGCTGAGTGCTGGGGTGTGCGGTGTTTGCTGGGTGGCCAGGTCCTGGTCAGCCACGGTTGTCACTCGAGTGTCCCCAGGACTCTCCCAGAGGTTGACTAGCTGTGGGTCCTCAGGTCCAGTTAGTACGTGGATGGGACCCTGTTGCAGCTCCCCCCTGCCGGGTGTGCGCCCCTCACTCTTCTGGGGGCTCCCCCCTGCAGTGGTGGTTTGGGCCCAGCTGTTCACTAGCCAAGGTGAGCAGACCATCCTGCCAGGCCTGCCCAGAGGTTCTCATGAGCGCTAAATGGAAGGTCTGGCAGTGAAGCCCCGGGGCATGTGTCCTGGGGGGGCCGTGGCCGTCAACTGGGGAGGTGGGGTGCATGCAAGAGTGTCCCGGTAGGGAGCGGCATCCCAGCAGAAGGGTGGACAGGACCAAGTGCCTGGCACGAAGCAGGTGGGCAGAGAGCTTGGCAGGGCTGGCCTTGGGGCTCCCTCCAGCCTTGAGGGGTTCTCTCACGAGCAGGGGAGCCCAGAAGCTGGGCCGGGGCTGAGGGGGCTGGTCCTGAAGCTGTGGGCCCTGGTCTTGCTTTGTTCTTTTCATAGATGTTATTTTTTAATAACATCTATTTAATAGATGTTATTTTTAGAGGTATTGTGCTTGTGCGCTAAATTGTTTCAGTCGTGTCCAACTCTTTATGATCCCATGGACTGTAGCCTGCCAGGCTCCTCTGTCCATGGGACTCTCCAGGCAAGAATACTGGAGCGGGTGGCCATTCCCCTCTCCAGGGGATCTTCCCGACCCAGGGATCGAACCTGGGTCTCCTGTTTTGCAGGCGGATTCTTTACTGCTGAACCTGTGGGAAGCCCACAGAGTGGTTTCAGGTTCACAGAGTACTGAGGGGAAGTACCAGAGTGCAGAGAGAGAATGCTAGAGCTCCCAGAAATGCCGAGTTGGAAGCGACTGTGGCCGTGGCTGCATGGGCGCAGGAGGGCCTAGAGAAGCTATCCCACGTTGAAGGTCAGGAAGGGCGGTGGTGAGGAGATACCCCTCGTCCAAGGTAAGGAGCAATGGCTGCGCTTTGCTGGAGCAGCTGTGAAGAGATGCCCCACGCCCAAGGTAAGAGAAACCCAAGTAAGATGGTTGGTGTTGCAAGAGGGCATCAGAGAGCAAACACACTGAAACCATACTCACAGAAAACTAGTCAATCTAATCACACTAGGACCACAGCCTTGTCTAACTCAATGAAACTAAGCCATGCCCATGGGGCAACCCAAGACGGGCGGGTCATGGTGGAGAGATTTGACAGAATGTGGTCCACTGGAGAAGAGAATGGCAAACCACTTCAGTATTCTTGCCTTGAGAACCCCATGAACAGTATGAAAAGGCAAAATGATAGGATACTGAAAGAGGAACTCCCCAGGTCAGTAGGTGCCCAATATGCTACTGGAGATCAGTGGAGAAATAACTCCATAAAGAATGAAGGGATGGAGCCAAAGCAAAAACAATACCCAGCTGTGGATGTGACTGGTGATAGAAGCAAGGTCCGATGCTGTAAAGAGCAATATTGCATAGGAACCTGGAATGTCAGGTCCATGAATCAAGGCAAATTGGAAGTGGTCAAACAAGAGATGGCAAGAGTGAATGTCGACATTCTAGGAATCAGCAAAATGAAATGGACTGGAATGGGTGAATTTAACTCAGATGACCATTATATCTACTACTGCGGGCAGGAATTCCTCAGAAGAAATGGAGTGGCCATCATGGTCAACAAAAGAGTCTGAAATGCAGTACTCGGATGCAATCTCAAAAATGACAGAATGATCTCTGTTCATTTCCAAGGGAAACCATTCAATATCACAGTAATCCAAGTCTATGCCCCAACCAGTAATGCTGAAGAAGCTGAAGTTGAATGGTTCTATGAAGACTGACAAGACCTTTTAGAACTAACACCCAAAACAGATGTCCTTTTCATTATAGGGGACTGGAATGCAAATGTACGAAGTCAAGAAACACCTGGAGTAACAGGCAAATTTGGCCTTGGAATATGGAATGAAGCAGGGCAAAGACTGATAGAGTTTTGCCAAGAAAATGCACTGGTCGTAACAAACACCCTCTTCCAACAACACAAGAGAAGACTCTATACATGGACATCACCAGATGGTCAACACCAAAATCAGATTGATTATATTCTTTGCAGCCAAAGATGGAGAAGCTCTATACAGTCAGCAAAAACAAGACCAGGAGCTGACTGTGGCTCAGACCATGAACTCCTTATTGCCAAATTCAGACTTAAATTGAAGAAAGTAGGGAAAACCACTAGACCATTCAGGTATGACCTAAATCAAATCCCTTATGATTATACAGTGGAAGTGAGAAATAGATTTAAGGGCCTAGATCTGATAGATAGAGTGCCTGATGAACTATGGAATGAGGTTCGTGACATTGTACAGGAGATAGGGATCAAGACCATTCCCATAGAAAAGAAATGCAAAAAAGCAAAATGGCTG
Source organism: Bos taurus (assembly GCF_002263795.3). Lineage (NCBI taxonomy): Eukaryota > Metazoa > Chordata > Mammalia > Artiodactyla > Bovidae > Bos > Bos taurus. Next base: position 103,450,198 of record NC_037338.1, on the reverse strand, counting down.
TCTGGGGAGGCCTTACAAATAGCTGTGAAAAGAAGAGAAGCGAAAAGCAAAGGAGAAAAGGAAAGATATAAACATCTGAATGCAGAGTTCCAAAGAATAGCAAGAAGAGATAAGAAAGCCTTCTTCAGCGATCAATGCAAAGAAATAGGGGAAAACAACAGAATGGGAAAGACTAGAGATCAATGGCACCCCACTCCAGTACTCTTGCCTGGAAAATCCCATGGACGGGGGAGCCTGGTGGACTGCAGTCCATGGGGTCGCTAAGAGTCAGACACGACTGAGCAACTTCACTTTGACTTTTCACTTTCATGTACTGGAGAAGAAAATGGCAACCCACTCCAACGTTCTTGCCTGGAGAATCCCAGGGACGGGGGAGTCTGGTGGGCTGCCGTCTATGGGGTCGCACAGAGTTGGACACGACTGAAGCGACTTAGCAGCAGCAGCGGCAGCAGCAGGGATCTCTTCAAGAAAATCAGAGATACCAAAGGAACATTTCATGCAAAGATGAGCTCGATAAAGGACAGAAATGGTATGGACCTAACAGAAGCAGAAGATATTAAGAAGAGATGGCAAGAATACACAGAAGAACTATACAAAAAAGATCTTCATGACCCAGATAATCATGATGGTGTGATCACTGACCTAGAGCCAGACATCCTGGAATGTGAAGTCAAGTGGGCCTTAGAAAGCATCACTACGAACAAAGCTAGTGGAGGTGATGGAATTCCAGTTGAGCTATTCCAAGTCCTGAAAGATGATGCTGTTAAAGTGCTGCACTCAATATGCCAGCAAATTTGGAAAACTCAGCAGTGGCCACAGGACTGGAAAAGGTTAGTTTTCATTTCAATCCCAAAGAAAGGCAATGCCAAAGAATGCTCAAACTACTGCACAATTGCACTCATCTCACACGCTAGTAAAGTAATGCTCAAAATTCTCCAAGCCAGGCTTCAGCAATATGTGAACCGTGAACTTCCAGATGTTCAAGCTGGTTTTAGAAAAGGCAGAGGAACCAGAGATCAAATTGCCAACATCCGCTGGATCATAGAAAAAGCAAGAGAGTTCCAGAAAAACCTCTATTTCTGCTTTATTGACTATGCCAAAGCCTTTGACTGTGTGTATCACAATAAACTCTGGAAAATTCTGAAAGAGATGGGAATACCAGACCACCTGACCTGCCTCTTGAGAAATCTGTATGCAGGTCAGGAAGCAACAGTTAGAACTGGACATGGAACAACAGACTGGTTCCAAATAGGAAAAGGAGTTCGTCAAGGCTGTATATTGTCACCCTGTTTAACTTATATGCAGAGTACATCATGAGAAATGCTGGACTGGAAGAAACACAAGCTGGAATCAAGATTGCTGGGAGAAATATCAATAACCTCAGCTATGCAGATGACACCACCCTTATGGCAGAAAGTGAAGAGGAACTCAAAAGCCTCTTGATGAAAGTGAAAGTGGAAAGTGAAAAAGTTGGCTTAAAGCTCAACATTCAGAAAACAAAGATCATGGCATCCGGTCCCACCACTTCATGGGAAATAGATGGGGAAAGAGTGGAAACAGTGTCAGACTTTATTTTTCTGGGCTCCAAAATCACTGCAGATGGTGACTGCAGCCATGAAATTAAAAGATGCTTACTCCTTGGAAGGAAAGTTATGACCAACCTAGATAGCGTATTCAAAAGCAGAGACATTACTTTGCCAACAAAGGTCCGTCTAGTCAAGGCTATGGTTTTTCCTGTGGTCATGTATGGATGTGAGAGTTGGACTGTGAAGAAGGCTGAGCGCCAAAGAATTGATGCTTTTGAACTGTGGTGTTGGAGAAGACTCTTGAGAGTCCCTTGGACTGCAAGGAGGTCCAACCAGTCCATTCTGAAGGAGATCAGCCCTGGGATTTCTTTGGAGGGAATGATGCTAAAGCTGAAACTCCAGTACTTTGGCCAGCTCATGCGAAGAGTTGACTCATTGGAAAAGACTCTGATGCTGGGAGGGATTGGGGGCAGGAGGAGAAGGGGACGACAGAGGATGAGATGGCTGGATGGCATCACTGACTCGGTGGACGTGAGTCTGAGTGAACTCCGGGAGTTGGTGATGGACAGGGAGGCCTGGTGTGCTGTGATTCATGAGGTCGCAAAGAGTCGGACACGACTGAGTGACTGATCTGACAGTGTTCTCACGACCGGCCCCTGCAACCAGTGTCCCCTTTAACATCTCACTGTAGCGAGTGCGTGTGTTCCAGCTGAAGCCCTGTTAGTGCGTTGTTATTAACTAAACCCCACCGTTCTGTTAGGATTCACTCTCGGGGGTGCACATTTGATGGGCTTTGACAAATACATAATGACGTGTACCCAGGCTTCCCCGGTGGTTCAGCGGTAAAGAAGCTGCCTGCAGTGCAGGAGACGTGGGGGACGTGGGTTCAATCTCTGGGTCGGGAATATTCCCTGGAAGAGGAAATGGCAGCCCACTCCAGTATTCTTGCCTGGGAAATTCCGCTGACAGAGGAGCCTGGCGGGCTGCAGTCCGTGGTATTGCAAAGAGTCGGACACGACTGAGCAGGCACGCAGGGCAATCCACTATTATAATATCGCACAGAGGGACTTCGCTCGTGCCTCAGTGGTTAAGAATCTGCCTACCAGCAGGGGACAAGGGTTCGATCCCTGATTTAGGAAGATCCCACACGCCGAGGAACAGCTAAGTCCAAGTGCTGCAACTACTGAGCCTGTGCTGTAGAGCCCACGAGCGAGCGAGCAACTACTGAAGCCCGTGTGCTTAGAGTGTAACAAGAGAGGCCACCGCAGTGAGAAGTCCGCACACCGAAACTAGAGGGTAGCTCCCCGCTCGCCACAACCAGAAAGAAAGCCCACGTGCAGCAGTGAAGACCCAGCGCAGCCGCAAGTAAATAAACACGGTTAAAAGCATCGCATCACACGGAGCAGCTTCACTGCCCTAAACGTCCCGTGTGCTCCGCCTGTTCACGCCTCCCTCCCTCCTCCCAGCAACCGCCGGTTTTTTAAAAAACCAGTCTCCACAGTTTTCCAGAGTGTCACTTAGTTGGAAAGTGTAGCCTTTCCAGATTGGCTCCTCCCACCGCCCCATATGCATTTCAGTCTCCTCCATGTCTTTTCACGGCTTGATACCTCATTTCTTTTCAGTGCTGAATAACAGTCCACTGTCTGGGTGGATCAGTTTATTCATTTACCTCCTGAAAAGGGCATCTTGTTTGCTCCCAAGCCTTGTCAGTTAAGAACAAAGCTGCTACAAACACCCATGTTCAGGTTTTGTGTGGACAGGAGTTTCCAGCTCTTCGGGTAAATAGCCAGGAGCATGACTGGTGAACCTGCGTCATTTTCATTAAGCGGGAGCTGGTGGGGGGCGATGGGTGTTGTTTGGGCATTGACGGAGGCGAAAGGGGCAGGCCATCTCCCAGCTACCCTGCCCTCGGCATCCTGGTCCGGGACGTCGGGGGGCACCTCAGTCCCCCAGCTTTGGCCCCCCTTCCCAGTTGATGCCCGGTCTCCTCTCCCTGGAGCACTGCTGGGAGGGGCGGTGGGCAGGCCACATCCTGGCATGGGCACTCTCCACTAAGGACACTGTTGGTGCGATGCGGGGTGTCTGTCAGTCTTCACGGGGCTCAGGAAGCCCTGGGCACCTGTCCACACCCCAAGCACTGCCCTCGGACCGTCTGGTCCAGGCAGGGGTGTCGAGGGCCAGGTGTCTCCATCAGAAGGACCCTGGCACCGGTGGCATCTCTCACACAGGCTGACTGATGGGGGAGGCCCCCCTTCATCCCACTGAGAAAGTCCCGATGCTTCCTGCCCGCAGCAGCCGGACCTCCTTGAACCTGTCCCCACACCTCGCGACTGGAGTGTGAACGAGGTTCAGTTACATCATGACATTCACCCACAGATGGCTGGAGGGGCTGCCCCTGTGACGGCGCCCACCCAGCCTGAGGACCACCTGCACAGGACACGTGACTTGATCTTTAGTTTTCCTTCCTGTCAATCAGATGCCATTGCACCGTAAGGACGTTTAGGCAATAGGGCAGGGCACTCGCCATCCCTGCCTCAAGGACTCTAGGGGGAGTGGCTGCTGCTCCTTCTGTCCCAGGAACAAAGGGTTTTCCCCTTTTCTGTCGGAAGCGTTTTCCAGTGAGTTAAAGATGCCGGATGAGATAGGATGCCCTCGGCAGCCGCTCTGAAGTCCAGATTCTGCCACATTGGAACTGGCCTCCTGAACACAAGGCCGTGGGCTCCTGAGTCAAGTCCACTGCCGCCCTTCACGCAGGCTCCAGGGTTCTGGCTGCCCCGCAGACCAGCTGGGCTCCAGGTGCTGTTAATGTTCTTGTATTTTGTTTCACAGTTTAGGTTTGTGCCAAGAAGATAATTTCTTTAACAGTGAAGGATGTATAAAATTCCCTTCCTCTTTTCCTTTTTAATGGAAGTAAGGCTTGCTCTCAGGAAGTGGTGTGTGGCATGCACGTGTGCACCACGCGGACGGATGGCCTGGGGCTTTTACCCGGATTGTCAAGCGGGACAGACCTGCCCCCACTCGCAAGCACGGCCCCGAGCCGCCACTGAGTGAACAGACGTGAAGCAGCAACAGCAAGAGAGGTTTCTGTCTCCACGAGGAAAGTCCCAGTACCTGGGAAGGAGCGCATTGGTCCACCCTGAGTGGGGGCAGTCAGGAAACAGGAAACTGTACCTTTGACCTCAAGTGTGATACAATGAAGACAGTGAGAACTTGCTTCTGTGATGCGTTTTTGCTTTTCAATTTGTTAGGATTTCTTTACCTGTGGCTGTGCTGGGTCTTCGTTGCGCACAGGCTCTTCTCTGGCTGTGGCAAGCCGGGGCTGCTCTCTTGCTTTGGTGCGTGGGCTTCTCACTGCCTCAGCTTCTCCCGTTGCAGAGCCCAGGCTGAGCAGTTGTGGTGCGCAGGCTTAGTTGCGTTGCAACATGTGGGATCTTCCCGGACCAGGGATCGTACCCGTGTCGCCTGTATTGCCAGGCGGGTTCTTGGCTGCTGAACCCCCGGGGACGCTTTCTGCTGAGTCCTGATTCCCACATCATAAAACCCACTCTCTCAAAGTGTACAGTACAGTGGTTTTTAGTGTGTGCCCATCAGCACTTCCAGCACATTCTTAGTGAAAGTCACTCAGTCGTGTCTGACTCTTTGCGACCTCCTGGACTGCAGCCCCACAAGCTTCTCTGTCCATGGAATTCTCCAGGCAAGAGTGCTGGAGTGGGTTGCTGTTTCCTCCTTTGGGTGATCTTCCCAACCCAGGGATGGAACCCAGGTCTCCCACACTGCAGGCGGATTCTTCACTGTCTGAGCCACCAGGGAAGCCCATAGTTCCCCAGCACATTCTCATCACCCCAAAACACCCACACTCACTGACTGTCATCTGCCTCCACCCATCCAGCCCCTGCGCGCTGCACTGTCTCTGGGTTTGCCTGATCCGGACATTTCACATCAACGGAACCGACACTGAAAGCTTGGCCTCCACGCAGCGGTGCCAAACTGAACCTCAGAGACAGAGTTTGGGGCAAAGCAGAAAAGAAGAGCTTTACTGCTTTGCCAGGCAAAGGGGGCCACAGCAGCTCATGCCCCTCAACACTGTGTACCCCAACCTGGGGTTTCATAGCAATGGCTCGAGGGGAGGGGGTGCTGATATTGATCAGGGTGTGCAGGGCCTTCATTCCCTGAGTCTGGCCCCGGGGGATCTCATGAGGAGCTTCTGTGTTTATGACTCATGACCTTCTTTCTGGAATGAGGAAGGCTTCATCAGGTGGTTAACATGGCCTGTCTGTTGAGGGTTTTCTGCAGGAGAGCTGAAGGAGACTGTCATAAGTGTCCCCTGAGGCAGAACCAGGACCCTGCCCTGAGGCTGCAGGGTTGTGTCTGCCCCTCCCTTGTCTCTGCATTCCCTCCCTTCCCTGATCAGTTTGAACCTGCCCTTTGGCGCTCAGGGAAGGTTCTGGAGGCTGAAGCTTATTCCCTGCCAACAAGAAATGGGGACACAGAAAAGCTCCCGTACCCAGGAGCCCCCCAGGGTCCTCTCGGTTGCAGAATCGCTCGCTCTGTGGCTTCTCGAGTCTGGCTTCTCTCACTTAGCATCATGTTTTCCAGGTTCATCCGCGTTGCAATGTCTGTCAGAGCCTTTATGGCTGAGGGATATTCCATCCTGTTTACCCACACCCACCCACTGCTCTGCGTCTAAGCTGTTTCCTCCCTTTGGCTACTGGGAATACAGCTTCTCTGAGCAGGTATGTACGTGACGTGTGGTCTATAGGGCTCTGAGGCTGGGGTGCCTCTCCAGGCTCCCGGCCCCCCTGCCAGCTACAGGTGACCTGCCACTAACCTTTTCTGTACCAAGTACCCAGTGGGTAATCGGAGGGAGCCCATGGGCCCCTTCTCAGATACCCCGCTCCAGCACACACTGTGAGATGAAAACGGAAATCAGCTGTCCTCAAACATGACTATTTAAACGATTTTAAATCATGGTAGAGTCATACGTGTGCTTCTTTATCCATGCCTTAAACAAGCAACTCTGGCCATGGTCCTGTGATCAGTGGTGAGCAGAGGCCGCCCCAGGACATCGACGGCTGCCTTCTCTGTGTGTTGGCACTTCCAGCTGGCAGTTAGCTTCCAGCTAACGTCCAGGCTTATTTGGGCAGGGCTGGCCTGCCTGTTCTTTGGGGGCTACGGAAGCCTTGTGACGTGTATGAAGCCAGCAGGTAGCTGTCAGGATCCTACACGCTCCACATGGTGCTTGATTCCACGAGACTTCTTCCCTGTTGACATTGTGGGAATCTAACCAAAATCCGTTAGAATTCATGGAATGGAGACTAAAAATAGAGACGGCATTATTTTATTTCAGTAAAGAAGAGGCAGCTGCCAAGTCAATAGAAAGGTTAACTCTGCATTTTCTTCAGACTGGGTTTTCAGGGCTCAGCATAAAGCGGTCACTGCCACCGCCCAGCCGTTGTGTCTCAGGTCCTCATTCCAGATGATCAGGTGGCCGCTTGGTTTCCTACTCTGCGCTCCGTGTTTCCCCGAGTAAAGCTGACATTTCACGTGGAGTGTGCATGGGGGCGACTTGCGGGGGCGCACCAAGAGAATCAGTGTGAATAAGGAAAAATGCGGGGAGCTTGGGACTTGTGAGAGCCTTGGGGGAGAAGTAGGCAAAGAAACAGAAGCAAGCCGGCGTAACCACCAAGGACGGTCATTTCTGTTTCTGAGGGTGTGGGAGGGCCTTTGGGTCAGCTGGGGTGGTGGGGGAAGAAGCCTCAGGAACAGAGCTTGGGAGGAGGTAGGTCAGGGCTGCTAGCCCAAGGCACCCGGTGCTGGAGGGAGTTTCCACCTTTCTTTCCGGGCTGGACTCTGAAGGACCAGGTGCCGCCCTGTGTCCTCAAGCTCTGAGCTGGTGGGTCACTGATTAGAGCAAAAAGGAAAACAATAGGAAAAAAAACCCAACAAAGCTAGGGGTCAGTTTTTTTGAAAGTAAAATCGACAAGACTTGTGCTAGACTAATCAAGAAAAAGAGAGGACTCAAATCAACAAAGGCATAAGTCAAAGAAGAGACATTACAACAGATACCGCAGAAATACAGACTCAGACTACAGTAAACACGCTCCCACAGGCTAAATAGCCTAGAGCTAAAGGAATAAATTTCCAGAAACATACAGCATGCCAAGACTGAATCATGAAGAAAGAGAAAATCTAACTAGACCAATAAGGACCAAAGGGATTGAGTCATCAAAACTTTCCCAGCAGGACTTCCCTGGGGGTCCAGTGGTTAAGAATCTGCCTGCCAATGCAGGGGACATGGGTTCGATCCCTGGTCCAGGGGGATCCCACACACCTCAGGGCAACTAAGCTTGCGTGCCACAACCACGCGGCCTGAGGGCTCTAGAGCTCGAGCTCCACAAGAGAAGCCACCGCAGTGCGGAGCTGATCACCACAACTGGAGGGCAGCCCAGCTCGCTGCAACTAGAGGAAGCCTTGCAGCAGCCAAGCCCCGGCACAGCCGGTAAGGCAGTACACAAAAAGTAAAAAATCTCCCAGCAAAGAAAAGCCCAGTCCCTGGTGGTTTCATTGGTGAATTCTACCAAACCTTTAAAGAAGAATCAGTGCCAATCCTTTTCAAATTCCTCCAAAAACTTTTAGAGGGGTGAATTCTCTCATATTCATTTCACAAGGCCAACATTATTATCTTGGTAACAAAGCTGAATAAGGGCACTGCAAGAAAAGAAAACTATAGACTTATATCTGTGAAGAATATGGATATAGAGATTCTCAACAGGGGACTAACAATAGCACATTAAAGGATCATACCCCACAATCAAGTGGGATTCATCCCTGGGATGCAGGATGGTTCAAAATATGTAAACAGAGAAATGTGATAAAACACATTAATAGTAAAAGGTAAAATTACACGAGTATCTCCATACATGCACACAAAAAATGAATTTGACAAAATTCAACATACTTTTATGTCAAAGTCTCCACACATTTGGTATAGAAAGAATTTAAGTTAACATAATACAGGGCATATATGACAATCACAGGTAACGTCATCGTGGTGAAAGGCTGAGAGCTTTCCTGTTGTTTTTTTTAAAGAAATTCCTTATTTTGTTTTGGTGGCTCAGCATGTGGGATCTGTTTCCCAATCAGGGACGGAACCTGCACAGACCCCCGCAACAGGGGAAGAGCAGAGTTGCAACCACTGGGCTGCCACGGCAGTCCCTCCTTTTAAGATGGGAAACAAGGGACTTATCCTCTGCCGCCGCCTCCTCCTGTTGTCATCGATCTTTCCCAGCATCAGGGTCTTTTCTAATGAGTCAGCTCTTTGTATCAGGTGGCCAGAGTATTGGAGCTTCAGCTTCAGCATCAGAAAGGATGAGATGGTTAGATGGCATCACGGACTCTTTGGACATGAATGTGAGCAAACTCCAGGAGACAGTGAAGGACAGGGGGGCCTGATGTGCTGCAGTCCATGGGGATGCAAAGAGTCGGACACGACTTAGCGACATGATCCAGCAATCTCACTTCTGGGCACATATCTGAAGGACATGAAATCACTATCTCAAACAGATACATGCACCCTTCAAGTTCATTGCAGCAGCATTCAAAATATCTAAGACACAAAAACAACCTAAGCATGGGTGGACAGAGGAAATGTAGTCCATAACGAAGTGTATGAATATCGCCATAAAAATGAGGAAATCCTGCCATTTATGACAACATGAACTTGTGTTGAGGGTATTATGCTAAAGAAACCTAAGCCAGACAGAGGAACAAGAACTGCATGATCTCACTTATATGTGGAATCTACAAAAATCAAACTCATAGAAACAAAGAGTGTATTGGTGGTTGGCAGAGGCTGGGGAGTGGGGGAAACGGAGAGATTTTGGTCAAAGTATAGAAATGCATAGTTACAAGATGAATACCTCTGGGGTGTGTAATGCACAGCGCGCTGACTAGTTAACATACCTGCAAGTTGCTAGGAGAGCATATCGTATGTGTTCTCACCACACACACACACGTAACTAGGTGACCGATGAGTGTGTTAGGCAACCTTACTGTGGTCATCATCTCACCGTGTATACCTATACACAGAGCAAATTATCACATTGCACACCTTAAACTTACTCAATATCATGTCATTTATCTCCATAAAACGATTTGCTAAACTTGAAAAAAAATTATACACTTTGACCAAGAGGGATTTGAGGCTGGTTCAGTATCCAAAAGTTATTAATGTAAAGAACTACATTAACAGAATAAGTAAAAATACCACACATGATAATCTCCATAGTCACACACACCAAGCATTTGCTGAAATCCAACAACCTTTCAAGAGTAAAACACCCAACAAAACAGGAATAGAAGGGAACTTTCCCAACCTGATAAATACACCCCCCACCCCCTACCGCAGTTGACACCATACATACCCTGTGGTCCACGACTGGATGCTTCTCTCCTAAGAGCAGAACACGTCAAAGATATCTGCTCTGCTACTTTTAAAAAATTTTATTTTTGGGGCTACACCATGTGGCATTTAGGATCATAGTTCCTGACTAGGGATTGAACCCAAGCTCCTTACGTTGGCAGAGTGGAGTCTTAAGCCCTGGACCACCAGACCACCAGGGAAGTCCCTGCTCAGCTAATTCTATTTAATGTTGTGTTGGAGGTTCTGGCCTGGGTGAGAAGAAATAAAAGGCACCCAGACTGAAAAGGAAGAAGTACAACTAACTCTATTCCCAGAGGTCCAGCGTCTCATATATAGAAAATCCTAATGAATCCTCCAAAAGACAGTTATAACTAATAAAATTGCCGGAAATAAAGTCAAGGTCAATGAAAACCCCCAGAGTCACCCTCTATCCCTGCTCTATGAACTCACACCCCAGCCATCAGGGGATGGTCTCCCTGCTTCCTTCCTTGTCCTTCCTACCACCTACTCTTCACCCAGCAACCAGAACGACCCTTCTAAAGGGTCAGTCACATCCTTCCTCCCCATGTTCAAAGCCCCTCCAAAGTCTCCAGGTGGCCCTAGTGGTAAAGAAACTGGCTACCAAGGAACCCTAAGAGACGGTCATGCCCTGGGTCAGGAAGATCCCCTGGAGGAGGGCATGGCAACCCACTTCAGTCTTCTTGCTTGGAGGTTCCTACCCACAGAGGAGCCTGGCGGGCTACAGTCCACGGGGTTGCAGAGTCGGACACGACTGAGCGCTTGGCTTCCCATCTCAGAGAACGGGGTCAAGGTTCTCCCTGTGCAGAATCTGCACCACCCCTCCCCCACACCTTTTTCCTACCAGTGTCCCTGGATCCTGGGTTCAGCCCCTCCCCTTTTCTTCCATACCAGGCACTCCTGTTGCAGGGTCTCTGCACCTGCTGTTCCCTTGCCCAGACCCCAGCTGCCCAGGTACGCTCCTGCTTGCGCTTCAGTTCCTGCAGGTCTTTGCCAAATTCCTCCCTGCAGCTTACCTCACCTGCACACCCCCAGATCTGCCTACACTTTCACCTCCTCGCATGCAGGCACATTCTTTCAGCTCCCTGGGGGCTGAGAGAGGGGCAGGGATTTGTGTTTTGTCCCCTGCTGTGAGCCAGAGTGAGGCTTCTGCCTGCACAGGACTGTTTGTGGCTGGGTCCTGGAGCCTGAGTCACTTGACAACCTGGGTCTTCTCTGGCTTAGGACGCTGGGTGGAGTGGAGGTGACCTTCCTCCTGGGCCCCTTACTCATAGAAAACTGTCTCTCTTCTGCTGTCCTCCAGGCCTTGGGCTCCAGAAGGCTGGTGTTTGGCAGAGAAACCAGGAGCCCTTTCTTAGGGTTTTCTAAAGTGTTAGGTGGTGAGGTCCTTAGCTGAGCATCACTTACACAGGTCTGGCCATGTTATTAGCCCAACACAGGCCCTTTGGTGGTGACTTCGTCAGGACGGAGCCAGCCCCTTTTGGAAGACGTGACTGAGGCTCGTCCCCAAGGCTACACTCGTGGGTGAGGACCGTGCAGTTTGTCTCGGGGGTCCGGATGCCCACTTTCCCCGGACCGGGCCCTGGACTCCACGGCTAGGCCCACACGGGGCTCTCCCAGGCGCGGGTGGTCCAGGCAGGCTCCAGAAGCTGCAGAGGGAGGGGGTTTCCCGGGCTGCCAGGGCCGCGGGATGGGGTTGGGGTGGGGGGGGGCGTGTATTCCAGAGGCGGCTCTCTCGGCGTGGGGTCCCCGAGCTCCCAGCACCCTGAGGTAGGAGGCGCCCTCAGGCTCTTTGGGTTACTTGACTGGAGATTGGTTCTCTGGGTACCGAGGTCCACTATGGGGGGAAGGCGGCTCCCCGCGCTGCGATACCAGAGTGGGGGGGGGGGAACCCCGGGGCTGCTCTGGGGCGCTGGACCGCAGGCACCGAGCGCTTTCCCAGGTCGCCCTTGGCTCCACAGGAGCTCCGCCCGTCGGGCGGCGGCTGGGGTCCAGCGGTCCGGACGACCCAGCGCCGGGGAAGTGGGAGGCGCGGCCCAGACAAAGAGATGCTGAGGGACCCGCCGAGGCCTGTCGGTCCGCGCGCGCGAGTGCGCGACCCCGCGCCGGCGAGAAAGGGCGGGGCCTCGGTCGGCACCCACTGCGCCTGCGCGGAGGGGCGGGACGAGCGCGGGCCAGCGCCCGCTGCGCCTGCGCAAAGGGGCGGGGAGAGCGCGGGCCGGCGGCCGCGCCCACTGCGCCTGCGCCGGCCTCGGCGGGGTGTGTGTGAGCGGTGTGCGCGCGCTCCCGCCGGTGGGCCGCCTCCTCAGCCGCCGCCGCCGCCGCCCCCGGATCCGCGCACGCGCCCCCCGCCCCGGCCCGAGGCCTCGGCCCGCGCCCCCTGTTTCCCGCCCCGGCCCCGCGGGCCCCGGCTCGGCCGCGCAGCATGCAGCAGCAGCACCCGCGGCGGCGGCGACGGTGGCGGCTCTGAGGTGAGGCGGCGGGGGCGCGGGCCGGGGCGGCGAGCCGGGGGGCGCGGGGCGCGCGGGCGGCCGGTGACCGGCGGCCCCACGCGGGTCCCGGGCGCGGCGAGGGGCGCGGCGCCTTTGTCCCGCGCGGCCCTGCGCGTCCCGCGCTGCAGCGGCCCTTTTGTGTGCAGATGGTGGACGCGGGCGGCTGCCCGGCCGGGGAGGGCTGGAGGAGGATGGAGGCCGCGCCCGACGGCGCCGTGGACATCGTGCCGCTGGACCGCTACGACCCGGCGCGGGCCAAGATCGCCGCCAACCTGCAGTGGATCTGCGCCAAGGCCTACGGCCGAGGTGGGCCGGGCGCGGGGGAGGGGCCGTGCCGGCCTTTGTGCGGTGTCCCCGCGCGCGGGGTTGGGGGCGCCGGTCCCGCAGGTGCGGCGAGGGTCGGCGCGCCCCTGCGCCCCGCGGGCCGAACGCGGTCCTGTGCGGGCGGGAGTCCCGGGCCGAAACCCTTGTGACCCCTGCCCTTCTCCAGTGTGTCCGAATCCCAGGTGTGGGATTCCCTAACGAGCATTCGTTTCGGATGGATCGGGCTTCATCCGAGTTGCTCCCTTCGGTTAATTCCAGTTTTGAAGAACTGGGTAACCTTGTTACTGGTTAGGCCTTAAATATGCTTAGTGGATTTAAGACGCTCCTATTCTTCCAGCTCTCGCGGTTTTACAGGCCCGGGTGATTCTCCTGATTATTGCTTGGCTCGGAAGGCTTTCTTTGATTAATTTCAGGTGCAAAATCGAGAGGGAGTTCTATGTCATCTTTCTTTTCATTTGAAGCATTTTTTTGAAAATTGCCTTTGTTCTGGGGAAAACGGTTCTTGTTTGTGGAGTGAGACAGAATCGGAGAGAGACTCTTTTCAAAAAAAAGAGTCTGGTTGACCGGTTTTGAAAACTTGCTGAACAGGGCGGTTCCTGGTGACAGGATCTCACCGGTTGGAGTGGCCTGTGCTGTGGATGGAGTCGGTCAGGAGCACAGACACGCCCTGCAAGTCCTGGGGATTAAAGGCAGGGCCTTGTTTTAAGTTGGTTTATAGCTACGGAGGGAGCTTCTCTCCCCCCAACCCCCACCCCTTATTTTGTGGTTTTCAGCTTTGCAGTTCTTTTTTATGCTTCCACCCAGCTTTATTCAGTTTCTGTATAGTACTATGGGGAAACAGTGATTTTGAGGAAAATATGGAATTGGTAAAAAGTACGTATGAAGTTTTGGGGACTTCCCTGGCAGTCCAGTGGTTAAGACTGTACTTCCAATGTAGGCAGCGTGAGTTCAATTCCTGATTGGGAAACTAAGATCCTGAATGTTTTGGAGCAGCCGGCGGGGGGGGGCCTGTATGAAGTTTTAGAATATGGGGTAAGGAATGAGTCATCCTAGAGCGGCTACTCAGGTGTCCAGTTTAAGGAAGAGGACATGGCTGTTGAACTCTGCAGGGTGATGGGTCCCCAGTCTGTGGCCTGCCTTTATGCCTGCCTCACGTCTCGCGTTGACTGTTGGTTTGCTTTTCCTTACGTGTACCACGTATTTTTACACCACTGAACTCTTCTGGTTTAGTCCTACGTGTTTCTGCGCCTGTCACAGCGACCGCTTCATCCTCATCAGGTTCTTGGATTCCTCCTCGCGTCCTCCCGCGTCCCCCTCCTCGCGTCCTCCTCGCATCCTCCTCGCATCCTCCTGCGTCCCCCTCCTCGCTTTTCCAGTGCTGTGTAGTATTTCACAGGAAGCCTGTTCACCGTTGCCGGGCGCTGGCTGGCTGGCTTCCAGTTCTCCTGCGCTTCGGCACAGCGCGTTCTCCGGCGTGGCTCTTGGGGCGCATGTGCAGCGTCACTCCTGTGTGTATTTTTAAGACTTTTGCATATGGAGTGGGACTGAATGCTGTACAGACACGAATGCTTCTAAAAAGCCCTCTCGTTGTTTGCTCTCCAATTTCTTAAGCTTAGTGAATGCATTTTTATCCTGTTGCATTTAGCTTTGGCATCCAGCGTGGGATTTGTCAGCTCTCTGGCAGTAAATATGCATCTCTCTCACTGTCGGGATTGGATTAGTTTGGTTTTATTTCCAGGACCAAATCACCCTTTATTACTTGTTGGCGCTTCAGGTAATTAATTCGAGAGCTGATATGAAAACTGGCTGTAAAATTTTGAGATGACTGGGTATTTATAGAGCAGAGCGTGAGCAGGGGCTGAAGGAGACTGGAGGCCATCTGAGGTTCTGAGGTTCTGAGGCTGGGCTGCGTGTTGCCCGTCCACTGCCTTGGTGCGTTCAAACACTAGATTTCGGGAGGTGTGCTTTCCATTCATTTTTGCAGAATGAGGATGCTTTTCCGGTCTGTACCGTGGCATGGGGGGTCACGGCCTGGTGGGAGGTTCCCCGTGACTCAGCGTGGGGTCTTGTCTTTCAGGAGATGGTGTGAGGCGGGGATTTTGGTAGAGGACCGTGTAGGTCTTTCCCCCCAAACTCTCTTCTTCGTCCAAAGGCCTGTTCTTTGTTTAATCTTCTGGATGCCTCCATGCTCCTCTCTAGCTTGATTTTCAGTTAATTAGAAGTGATGGTTTCAGTCTGCATGTTTTACTTGTCAGTCAGCTTTTGAGGGGGATGATGGTGAAAGTGACTTACATCTTTGCTTGTTACACAATTGTTCATTGAGTAGCTACACTGTTTGCATAGGAACGGAAAGCATGTGAACTCTCCAGGGCCACGTGCTCTGAGGCCGCCTTGTTGCGTGCACACCTTTGGGGACTCACGTCTCCCCCGGGCCCACCGTCTGCCGTTTGTAGTAAGTGGGGAGGCTCAGGCGAGCTCACCCTTGGCCGGGCCTGGAGGTGGCATATGGTTGTGCAGAAAGGCTTTCTCCGATTTTCCTCATCTGTGCCGCAGCCAAGAACTGTGGGCCAGCTTGTGCTTTTGTTTTTAGATTCTTCTCTTTTTTCTAGGTGTAGCTCTTGTTTTATTGACAGTGTCTTATTGATTTTTTCAGAAATAACATATTGGACATGTTGAAAGTTACTCACTTAGAAGAGTCATTAGAGTAGAACCTGCTCAGCTGGAATGTTTGTGATGTCCTTTTGGGTGAAAGTCTTAGTTGGTCAAGTTTAAAGGGGTGATTTGAAGTTGATTTTACAGTACAGGGTGCTGGACTGGAGCTACTGCATTCCTGGCTTTTGATTTCAGTCCGTGACCTTAGGAACCTTAAAGGTATTCAGGCCTGAGTCTCAGGGACAGTGGGGGAGTAACAGCTTCTGTTACCTCCCGAGGACAGTGTTGAGAAAGTAACCCACGGAAAGCACTGGAAGGCACTCTGCTCTTTGCAGATGTGCTGCTGTGTGACTGAGGAGCCCTGGAAACCAAGTTGCAGCTCGCCATGAGCTGGGCTGCCCGGACCTAGAGGCCACCAGGGTCCGCCTTCCCTTTCTGTTGGCAGCCAGGGGATCGGAGGGGCCGCCAGGCTCTCCAGAGCCCACTGCTGGCGAGGGGCTGGCACTCTGTTCTCTCAGCAGTCTCCTCGTTAACTGACTAGGAAACGACGCTGTGGGGTGGGAGAACAGGGCAGCCTCGAGTGGGGTCTTGGGGAGCAGGCCTTGGGTCGAGCCCAAGGCCAGCTCGGCGCCTGATGTTAGGAGCCGAAGCCCCTCCCTGTGTGCTCCGGGGGGGCCACCACTTTCCTTTGTTGTCCGACATCTGGCTGAGAGGGAGCACGTGGTCAGCACTCCTCCAGGCCCCAGAGCTGGGGATGAAGTGGCCGCTGCGTCCGTCCCGGGACCGGCTTGGACGCGGCCGCTCGAGTCACCCGGGAGGCCTCGTTCGTGAGCGTGTTGGCAGGTTTATTGTTGTTGTTGACGAGTTCTTTTGATATGATTTGTTCAGGTGATTGGTTTTTGAGTGTTTCAGGAATATGTTTTAAACGTATTTAGAAAATCAGAGTGTAACTGCTCGAAGCGTTATTCATTCCTGCTGCTGTACGAGCACGCACGTCCCTTCCCTCGAGGCCCCTCCCTAGGTTTTGTGTTTTCAGTCTTTTTTTTAGCATGGGATTTGGATGCTGCTGAGATGGAGGTGGCAGGGCAGCCTGGCTGCGTCTACTCAGTGGGTGCTGAGTACTAGGGGGTCAGGGCGCTGGCTGACAGTGTGGCCTGGCCTCCCCTCTGCCTGGGCGTGCTGAGAACTGCCCACGTCTGAGCGCAGGGTAGCTGTGGTTGTCCCGTTCAGTGCTGTGTCTGCAGGACAGAGGCTGTGCTCACGGATTTATCAGGTTGCTTAGAGTTGGAAACGCCTTTGAAACAGGTGAGATAGGAAGACTTCTGTCCTGGTGGCTGTACGTGGCTGAATTTTTATTTCTAAAAATAGAACCGTTTGTACATGTTCTCTTTTCTATCCTGATGCCACAAATTAAACACTAACCAAAGAATGTAAATCTGTCTTTAAGTTCAAACTGTCCTGACCCTTTTAATCAAAAGCGTTGGCCACCGTTGTGCTTTACGCTGTTAAGTTGGTGTAAGTGTTCTTACCAAGAGCCCTGCGTATTTCCTTTGTATTCCGCGTATCCTCCTGATCGCTCACAGGCGTCCAAGCTGGTTTCTGGTGGCCGTATCACCATTTTACGCACCAGTCTCCTTTTCACTTCCTACACTGAGGAATTTAGACGGCTGTCATTTTTCACCTAACGTGAAGGTGACAGGGATGGAGCCAGGGTCATGTTCATTTAACCAGTAACAATCTCATAGCTATCGCGGGCAGGGTTGCGTTTTGCACTGTAGGGAGTACAAGGGGAGGAGTTATGTGATGTTCTTTCCTTATTTGCTGAAAATTTGCATGAACTGTTGACGTATACAAAGGAAAATGAAGTAATGCATGATGAAAAACGGCAGCATGTCCTTAGTACAGGACCTGTCTCAAGGCGAAAGATGGAATTGTCAGGCATTTCCATGGGACCCGAGTGCCTGGGCTGCAGGGCGCCGTGGTCCCTGTGGGGGCTGCTTGGAGTGGGGGTGCTTCGTGGGGAGGTGGCCTTTGAAGGATGGCAGATATTTGGGTAGTCCCCCCACCCAGGTAGTAGAGGGGAGGGCATCTGGCAGGTTCTATGCAGAGGAGGAAGTGTTCGAAGGTCTGAGTCGATTAACCTTATTGTGACAGAGGATTTGTGGACCGAAATAGTAGGTGATTAGCGTGGAAAATAGTGTGGGCCAGACTGTTCGCGGGGTTCCCAGCTGGCTAGGGATTTCTTTCCCCATGGGTGCCAGGGAAGATCTTTGCGTAGGGGTGACGGGTTGAGAGCTAGCCTGGCAAGATTCTTCTGACAGGTTGGAGCGGGTAGGGGCTGTATCAGTGCAACGTCCAGGAGCCCTGCTTAGGCCGTTCAGGCTGCTATGACAAGACATAGACTGGGTGGCTTAAGAACAGCAATTTTTTTCTTACGATTCGGGAGTGTGGACGGTCAAGATCAAGGTGCTGGCTGGGTCTCTGGTGAGAACCTGCTTCCTGGTTCGTAGATGCTATCTTCTCGCTGTGCCCTCGTGGCAGAGGGGTGAGGGAGCCTCGCTGGATGGGCTCACACCCCACTTATGGGGCTCCACCCTCATGACTTAATTGCCTCCCCAAAGCCCATCTCCTAACACCTTCGCCTTGGGGTGGTCAGGTTTTGTTACGTGAGTTTTGGGGGACACATAACGTGGAGCCCATAGCAGAGCTGATGTCGCTTTGACTTGAAGTACCAAGGCGTTGGCCAGTTTGTCTGCAGTGGGAATTAGGTAGGTTGAGTCAACAGATGCTGAGAGGGCGGAGTCCCCGAGACTGGCTGGCTGATGAGGTGGGGCAGGGTCAGCTGGGCAGCCGCCGGAGCCTGCAGGACCCTTTAGGAGTATTTATAGTTTTCACTGCCTAGAACCTCCCTGCCTTCCTGGCTTTGTTGTCACAGAGAGAGATGATCTTTGAGTTTATTTCTATTTCTGACTTCTCTGCTGTGCCCTCACCTTACCCTCTCTGTGAGACTTCATGCTAACTAGTTCACTTAAGTACCCCTCAGTCACTGTGCTCCAGGTGCTTCAGACTCAGGCAGAATTAAACTTGCATCAGTTCGGCTGAGCCTTGTGTTGTGACGTGTGGGTCCTTGGTGTGCTTCTCAGGGCTCACAGAGGGCCAGCCATGGGCCTTGCCCACACAGACCTGTGATGTGAGACCAGGAGACTGTAGTGCCTAAGAGGAGCCGGTGCGGAAGGGAGGGCAAGCTGGAAGGGAGGGCGAGCAGCTCCCCTGGGGGAATCTGAAATATTCCATTCAAGAAAGTGAAGCTGAGTGTGTGGCTCAGGTGGGTGAGAACCAGGCCGGTGGGGCGGGGGCAATGCCACCTCCCCCAGGCTAAGGGAAAGGAATGTGAGTTTAGCGCCTGTAAGATAAACGTGGATTGGAGAGACCGCCTAGGGCCAGATCTTGGAATGCCTGAAATAGCTGATAGCTGTTTTTGTATATGAGTTGGGAAGCCATTGAAGGCTTTCTTAGGAGGGAAGAGATGTACATTAAACCTTGGTTTTTTAGAGAAATCTCTGTGGAGTGGATTCCTGTTGAGTATACAGTGAAGAATCTTATCTTGGACCTTTGAGAAAACCAATTTCACATCCAGTAAAATGCACCCATTTGTGAGAGTATATAGTCCGATGAGTTGAATGAATGTCTTCACCGCATGCTCAGGGCCACAGGCAGGGTGAGCCATGCTCATCACCCCAGGGCTGCCTTGAGCCCCTGCAGTCAGTTCTTGCCCAGAGCGCCCCTGATCTAGGGGCATCAGGTGTTCTTGGTCTGCCTTCCTTATTCTTCATAATGCTCTAGAGATGCGTCCACGCATAAAGACCTTTTTGGCTTAGTGCTGGGGGTGGTCTTCATTGTTTGGCTCCCCGCATTTTGCGTATTCATTCACTTGTTGACGGACAGACACTTGGATTGCTGCTGGTTCTATCCGCCACGGACAGAGCTGCTGTGAAACGTGCACGAGTGTCCGAGTGTGTGTGGGCGTGTGTCTCCGTCTCTCCTGGTCAGTGCCTGGGCGTGGAGCTCCCAGGTCGTGTGAGCGTGTGTGACCACTCGGTTGTTTTCCGCAGCGGCCGTGTCATCTTGTATTTCCACCAGCACAGCGCGGGGTGAGGCTGTGGTTGCTCGGCAGCCTTGCCAGCACCTGGCACTGCCAGTCTTTCTGTGGAGGCTGTCCTGGTGGGGGGGCTGTGACGCCTCACCGCGGTTTCGGTGTGCATTTCCCTGCTGACTAATGATGAGTCTTCTTTTGTTTTAAGTGTGCTTATGGGCCAGTTGAATCTTTTTTCTGTGGAGATGCCTTTTCTGATCTTTGGCGAATTTTTCTTAAAAATGAAAGTTTTATCTTGAGAAAATTATATACTAACATGTAGCTGTAAGAGATCATACAGAGAGGTCCTGGTCGCCCTTTACCAGATTTCCCCAGTAGTAACTTCTTGCAAAACCATAATATAATGTCACAACTGGGATAGTGAGGTTGTATAATTAGATGCTGAGCATTCTGTTCCCACAAGGACCTCTTCTGTTACTCTTTCCCTATTACAGTCATATCTGCCTCCCTTCCTCACTGCTTGCTTGAGATTTATTTTGCCGTATTTTTTTTTCTGCTGGTTTCTTGAGGTAAGGACTCAGACTGTTGATTTGAGATCTGTCCACTTTTCTAGCGTAAGCATTTAGTGCTATGAATTTTCCACACGGCACTGCCTTGGCTGCATCCCACATATGTTGATATGTTATATTTTCATTCAGTTCTGTGTATTTCTCTTTATTTCTTTTGATACTGCCTATTTGATTCATGAATTATTTAGAAGTGTGATTTCCAGTTGTTGAAATTTCCAGTTGTTGAAATTGTTACTATTTCTAGTCTGAATCCGTGTGGTAAGATAGCATACTCTGTGATTGCCGTTCTTTTAAACTTGTTAAGATTTGTTTTATGGCCCAGGCTAAAGAATTGATGCTTTTGAACTGTGGTGTTGGAGAAGACTCTTGTGAGTCCCTTGGACTGCAAGGAGATCCAACCAGTCAATCCTAAAGGAAGTCAGTCCTAAATATTCTCTGGAAGGACTGATGCTGAAGCTCCAATACTTTGGCCACCTGATGCATAGAACTGACTCATTGGAAAAGACCCTGATCTTGGGAAAGATTGAAGGTGGGAGGAGAAGGGCCAACAGAGGATGAGATGGTTGGATGACATCACCGACTCGATGGACATGAGTTTGAGGAAGCTCCGGGAGTTGCTGATGGACAGGGAAGCGTGGTGTGCTGCAGTCCACGGGGTCACAAAGAGTCAGACCCGACTGAGCAACTGAACTGAACTGAAGGTCTGTTTTGGTGAGTGTTCTGTGAGCATCTGAAGGAGAGTGTTTTCTGTTGTGGGTGGCGTGTTCTTCGCGGGTCAGTTAGATTCTGCCTGTGGTTTGTGTTGCTCAGATCTCTTTCCGTGCTGATTTTATGTCTAGTGGTTCTGTCAGTTCAGGCGGGGATGTTGAAGGAAGTCCCTAACTGTGGCTGACGGCTCTGTCGTGTTTTTTAATACCAGCTCTTAGGCTCTGTAGCCTGGTGGATCCACGTTTAGGGTTGTAAAGTCTTCTTGGTGGGTTGACCCTTTATTGTTACGTGATGTCCCACTTTACATAACAGGCTCAGGGGTCTCCCCTGGTGACTCAGTCGTTATTCAAGAATCCGCCTACAATGCAGGAGGCCTGAACTCAGTCCCTGGGTCAGCAAGATCCCCTGGAGAAGGAAATGGCAGCCCATTCCAGTATTCTTGCCTGGAGAATCCCATGGACAGAGGAGCCTGGTGGACTGCAGACCAGAGGGTCACAAAGAGTTAGACACGACTGAAGCAACTTGGCATACATAATGTTCCACTTTATTTCTAGTAATTTTCTTCCTATTTAGTACTTTATCAAATGTTAATATAGCTCTTCCTGCTTTGTTTTTTTAAACAATATTTGCCTATATAGCCTTTTCTGTCCCTTTACTTTCAACCTACTTATATTGTTGAATTCGAAGTAATTTTCTTGTAAATGACCTATAATTGTATCTATTTTTTAATCCACTCTGCCAATCTCTGTCTTTCAATGTACTTAGAATATTCACTTTTAGTGTAGTTGTTGCCATCTTAAGTCTGAGATCTTATTTATTTGTTTTCTGTTGTTCCTGGTTTTGTTTGTGTGTTGGTTTTGTTTTTTGGACCTTGTTACGGGTTACTTGACTATTTTTTGGGATTCCATCTTGATATATTCCGTCTTGTCATTTTGGGGTGTATCTGTGTAGCTATCTCAGTGGTTTCTTTGGGTATTACAGTATGCATATGTGACTTCCAACAGTTGACAGGTATTATTTTACCATTTTGAACGAGGTGTGGAAACCTTTTTTCCATTTCGGTTCCTTTGCTCTCCCCACTTGTAAAAGTATTTAAAAGTCGTCATCGTCTCGAGTCCCTAAAGGTGGGGACTTTGTCTCACCGGGTGTGATTTAGGAAACTCACAGGGAGAAGGGTAGTCTACTTACTCATGCATATTACCTGCTCCTTCCTGGTTCTCCAGGGTTCATTTTTTTTTTTTTAAATCATGTTCTTTCTATTGGGAGGATTTTCTTTAGCCAATCTTTCAAGGTTTGCTAGAGATTCCTCCCCCCTTTCCCTCCCCCACCCCCAATTTTCTTTTGCCCGAGAACGTCTCTAGTTCTTCAGTTCCTTGGGGATGGCCTTGCCAGATCTGGACGTTCTTTTCCTCAAGCACGTGTATGCTGTGCCACTTCCTGCGCCTCCTTGGCTCAGAGGGGAAACACACTGCTCACTGAGTTGTATTCTCTTTCTTTCCAGCTGCTCCAAAATACTTTTTCTTGAGTTTTCATAAGTTTGGTTATGCAGTGTCTTGGCGTGGATTTCTTTGGGTTTATTCTATTTGGAGTTCCTTCAGTTTCTTGAATCTGAGTGGATGTCTTTTGCCGTATTTGGGAAGTTTCCACTGTTGTTTCCTTACCTTCTGTTTTAGCCCTGCTCACGTTCGTTGCAGAGACTCCAGCAATACAAATGCTGGGTCTCTTGTTATTCTTCTCAGGTCCCTGAGACTTAACTCATTTTGTTTTTTGAGTGTATTTTCTCTGTGATTCCATGCTCTGTTATCACCACTTAAACTATCGAGGCTGTTTGTGCTGTGCTTAGTCGCCCAGTCGTGTCTGACTCCGCAACCTCATGGACTGTAGCCCACCAGGCTCCTCTGACCATGGGATTCTCCAGGCAAGAGTACTGGAGTGGGTTGCTGTGCCCTCCTCCAGGGGGTCTTCCCGACCCAGAGATCTAACCCAGGTCTCCCGCATTGCAGGCAGATTCTTTAACATCTGAGCCACCAGGGGAGCCCGGAGACTATTTAGTAAGTTCTAAAATGTTACTCTATTTTTCAGTTCATTATCTGATTCTTTTTATAACTCCTATGTTGAATTTTTTTCAATTTTCATTTGTTTCGGGAGAACTTGTGATTGCTTGTAGTCTTTTTTCCGATGGTTGTTGTAAAGTCCTTGGTCAGATAACTCCAACATCAGACTCATCTTGGTGTTGGTGTCAGTTGATTCTCTTTTTCTCATTAAAGATTTTCTTGGTTCTGGGTGTGATAGGCGATCTTTGATTGTTTCCTGGTCATTTTGGCTGTTACGTTAGGTGACTCTAGGTGTTACTGAGGTTTTTTTTTTATCATAGTAGGCAGTCTCCCCGCGTAGGCTCCGCACGCAGGTCCCGGGCCACCGTGTGGACTGCGGTTCCAGCGGCAGTGCACTGCTCAGGGCCTTTGCGGTGCCGTTTCGTGGTGTGTCTGGGGTTCCACTGCCCCTGCTGGTGCTGCTTTCGGAGGCGGAGGGTGGCCCCTGGGGCCGACTGCCCGGTGCCTCTGGGTGAGGCGGGATTCTCTTCCCCCAGGATGAGGAGTGTCCAGGCTGGACTCCCTCCGCTGGACTCCCCTTGTGCAGGCTGATGAGGGGGTGTCTCCGGCCTGGTGGGGAAGGAGAGGCGCTTCCAGGTTGGGTTCCTGGTGGAGGTGGGTGTTCAGGCTGCTTCCTGCCCCTTGCTGGTTCTGCCGGGATGGCCCGGGCCAGTGGGTCGGACTCCCCTCACCTCCCCTGTGCAACAGGAATGAGCCTGCTTACCTTACCTTCTGTTTCCAGGCTGGGGGTCAGGAAGTACCAGGCCTGGGTCACCTTTGCTGGGTGGGAGGTGGGAAGACACCCTGTTGCTGTGCTCTTCCCGTCTGGGGTCGTCTTCCACCTTCCCAGTTCTCTGTGGGTTCTCCTGTGAGATACGCCAGGGTTTGTGGTTGTGCCCAGTGGAGAGGAGCAGGGAGAGACTGGTCCATGCCATCTTGTCCTGACCAGAGGGCCCCTTCTGGCGCTTTACAAGATCCTCCTCTGTCTTTGGGTTTTACCCGTGTTACAGGGAGGTTCTTTGGTCTGTCGATTTCTTTCTTCTTCTTTTAACCCCTGCTGGGGAGCATGGATTCACAGTGTTGGGACTTCCTGCCGGCTCTGCTGGACCCTGTCTCTCCCTTTGCTTCCGCTCCCATCTTGCCTGGCGCTGGCAGTGCCTGTCTTTCCCCTTGTCCGCTGTGTTTTCTCTCCCCTGTGTGCAGTGTGCTGTCAGCACCAGTGTGTCCGTGAAGTCACTGTATATTTCTGTTCTGGAATTTCTTCTTGGTTCTTTTTCTAATCTGCCAAGTTCTTTTCTCTCTCTCTCTCTCTCTCTCTTTAAGAATAATTTCCACTTTTCTGCCAGAATTCTTAATTTTATCCTGTTTCCTTTCATTAAGTGTAGCCATCGAAGGTCTGGCTGATACCTCCAGTTAGGGGTCCCCTGGGCCCGTTACTTCTCTGGCTTTCAGCAGTTTGATTAGGAAGTGTGTGGGCCTGGTTTTCTTCGAGTTGGTTCTGTTTGGGTTTGCTGGGGTTCTGGGCACCATTCATTCTCATATTTTTCCTGCCCCAGGCTTCCCTCAGTGGGAGCAGTCACGGGGCCTCTGCTTTTCATTCCATCGTCCCTCTGTCTGCAGATGGATTATTTCTGTTGATCTGTCTTCAGGTTCACTGATTGTTTTCTCTGTTTTGTTTGTATTTTTAAAATTTCAGTTAATTTTTAATTTTTTTTATACAATTTTTAAAGGTTACTTCCCATTTATAGTTATTACAAAACACTGCCACCTTCCCAGGGCTGTGCAGGCTGCCCTGGAGCCGCTTTGTTCCCAGTGTTTCTGTTTGTAGCCCCGCTCCCCCGCCTTCATGCTGCCCACCGCCCCTCCGCCCCCGCTGGTAACCACTGGTTTCTTCTCCATATCTGTGCGTTTGCATTTGCTTTGTTCATCTTTTTGAATCTGTCATTGAACTTCCTGTTGATAACTAGATTCTGCAGTTCTGAAGGTTTTTTGGTTTTTTTTTAAGCTTTTAAAAATTTATTTGTGTATTTATTCATGGCTGTGCTGGGTCTCTTGCTGTGCTCGGGTTTTGTCCCGTTGCGGCAGTGGGGGCTCCTCTTGGTTGCGGGGTGTGGGCTCTGGAGCACGTGGGCTCGTGCGGTTGTGACACACGGGTGTAGCTGCCCCACAGCCTGTGCTGTCTTCCCGGGCCCGGGATCCAGCTCTCGTCCCCTGCATCGGCAGGTGGATTCTTCACCACAGGACCACCAGGGAAATCCTGAAGGTGTTTTTTTTAAATAAGTTTTATTTCTCTGTTAATACCTTCTGTTCTTTCCATCTGTTTCAGGAGGGCTTCATGGAGCCTTGTATAATAGGTGCTGTGAAGTCTCTGCTGATTCTCTCATCTGGGTCGTCTCAGAGTTAGTGTGTGTTGACCGTCTTCCCCCCTGAGAATCGATCACATTTTCCTGTCTGTATATGTTGAGTAAATAATGGATTGGGTCCTGGACATTTTGAACAGCATGAGGCTGTTTTCTGGGTCCCGCTAAAATCCCCTGGAGGATGTTGGTGTATCTGGTGGTTTGTTTAGCAGCCGGGTCGCAGTAAACCGCACTGGGCTCCAGAACAGACGCCTATTTGCCGTTCGTAGGCCGTGGGTTCCGAGGTCAGTTCGGTTCTTCGGGTCTGTCCTGCTCGCACTTGGCGCAGGAGGGGCTCACCTGTGAACAAGGGTCCCCTTTGAGGCTCCCTCCTGTCCTGGGTTCTGCACTCGTTCTGGCGTCCCCTCGGCCGGCAGGCCAGGGCCCCGCTCCTGAGCTGCCCGCGCCTGCACGTGGGGAGCTGGTTCTGTCCCTGGGCCTTGCCTGGTGGAGTGGGGACGGGCACTGGGAGCTGCCCCACTTTCTCTCTCTTCCAACTGGCATCTCCAGCGAAGGGTGGGGTGCACAGGGGTCCAGAATTAGCACCTCTGAGTGCTTGTTTCCACGACCAGCGTGAAGGAGTGAGTGAGCTCTCGAGGGAGACTGTCAGCCACCTGCAGAACCTCTGATGCAGCAGTTCTCGGCGGAACAGACGCTGGTGCTGGCAGGGCCTTCCAGTCTGCTTGGTCTGGGGTGGGCTGGGCAGTATGGTGTGTTTAGGGCTCTCTGTCCTGCCGTGTCATGGAGGCCCGTAGCCTGCGTTTTCCTTCGCCTGGGGGAGGGCGCCTCCTGGGGGCCTCTGCCCCTGCGTGCTCCAGGTCTCCACCATCCTGTCCCAGGCTAGCGAGGAGGCCTCAGTTGGCAGGATGGGGCAGAGCGTGGCGCACAGCAACAGGAAGACATTTCCTTGACTGTCTTTTTAGCCTGATTGATATTAAGATTGATAACCAATACTTGTGTGAATTTTGTGGAGCTCCAGCCTCTGCTCTCAGCGCCGTGACTTACTCGCGGGTTGTGATTTAATCCTCACCCAACCGTGGGAGATTGGCCTTCATAGCGTCCGGGATTTGCCCTTGAGGCAAGGCTGACCGGCCGTGAGAGGTGCGCCCGGCCAAGGCCAGGCCGCCACGCTCAGGCCCTGCTCTCGGCCCACACACGGTCCTGCTTGCACGAGACCTCGAGCTCTGATCTTCTGAGTTGAGCTGTGGCCCCGTGTTAACTACAGGCTTGTCCAAATTCTCTCCTCTGTGGCCTTTCCCATGGCCGCTCCAGAGTCCTGAGCCTGGATCGCTGTGGTGTGGCAGACCCACGTCTGCCCTGGCTCCCGACACTCCTGGTGAATCAAGGGCAAGGTCTCTGCAGACCTTGCCTTGCAGACAGCCGTCCCCACACCCACGTCCCCAACTCGACATCCTCTGGCTACCATCCCTCCAGCAGCTCCAGGAGGCGGGAAGCGACTGTGGGCGGCCGGTGCGGCTGCATTTGGGGGTAACACCCACACGCGGGGGTCTCCTGTCGCTGCAGATGACATCCCCGAGGACCTCAGGGACCCCTTCTACATCGACCAGTACGAGCAGGAGCACATCAAGCCTCCGGTCATCAAGCTCCTGCTGTCCAGCGAGCTGTACTGCCGCGTGTGCAGCCTCATCCTCAAAGGGGACCAGGTGGCCTCCCTGCAGGGACACCAGTCTGTCATCCAGGCCCTGTCCCGGAAAGGGATTTACGTGATGGAGAGCGACGACACCCCTGTGACGGAGCCCGACCTCAGCCACGCGCCCATCAAGATGGTGAGTGGCCTGGGCGGTGGGGGGCAGCTGGGGGGCGGCCGCTGTGTCCCTGCAGCGCAGCGGAGTTGCCCCGAAAGTTTGGGCCTGAGACCGCCTTCTCTTGGTGGGATGTGGCTGGGCTGGAACAGGGTGGGGGCGGCTTCCCCCAGTGTGTCCCCAGGGCAGTGCTGCCCCACCCTGGCTGTGGTAAACCGAGTTGCTTTCAGAGGTGGCGACATGGAGTTGTGGAGCCCGCTCTGAGATTGTTTCACGTCTAACTTCTAAGAATTTTCGTGCCAAAATAGACGCGCCTCTCCCCCCGAGTGTCCCCCTCCCCATCCTTCTCTGCAGCCGCTCACCAGCCTGGCGTTTCTGGGCCAGGCTGCTCCAGGTCGAAGCCACCTCCTGGTGTCTCCCACGTGGCTTTAGCTTAGCCTGTTCTTGGGTGTTTTGCATCCTCTGGTTTTTGGCCTGGCTGGGTGTGTTTCAGGTTGGGAGGATGTTACGGGTTCCGGGAAAAAAGGGCTTCAAGGTGTGAGTTCAGCATGCAGACCCCGGACTGCCTGGGACCAGTGGTGGTCACGTGGCCTCGGGCCTGTCTCGTGTCTTCTCCCATGGCTGAGCTCTCACGGGGTCCTCGGAGAGGAGGACGGGGGGCCAAGCTGACCTGACCCCGAGGAGGGCTCCTGTGTGGGTGTAGGGAGGGTCTCCGCCTGACCCTGGGCTGTGGGGCAGGGGAGGGTGACCGACTGCTGCTTCTGCCCACAGAGCGCCCACATGGCGATGGTGGACGCCCTCATGATGGCCTACACCGTGGAGATGATCAGCATCGAGAAGGTGGTGGCCAGCGTCAAGCGCTTCTCCACCTTCAGCGCCTCCAAAGAGCTCCCATATGACCTTGAGGATGCCATGGTCTTCTGGGTCAACAAGGTGAGCACGGGGGCCCTGCCGGAGGTGGGCGAGCGGCCTGAAGCTCCAGGGGTGCCCCGTGGGTGTGGGTCCTTTCTCCCCGAGAGCATCACTTTCCTGTGTGTCCTGCTGAGACGCGACCCAGCCGGAGGCCCAGGAGACTGTCCGCTGTGGTTCAGACGGACTGGCCCCTCCTGCGCGTGCAGACGGAAGGGCGAGGGGCTGCGGAGTGCCGTGTTGTGTTGGTGGTCCCGCTTCGTAAATTCTTGCTGTTTGTATCTCAGTCACCCAGTGTGCGTTCATGGAGATCTCAGTTTTAGAAGGTGTTTTGATGAAGAGGAAAGCGTATCTTCTTGAATGCTGTTTTCTCCTTTGACATTTAGACGCTCACAGTGTGACCGTCTGTACGATCCATGTGAAGAGTGTTCGTTTTCCGGGCTGTGTGGTGAGGGGATTCCACTGGAGCCTGTGGTTATTAAGCCCCTCCCTGCAGACAGGTACTGCGTGCGGGACACTGCGCTCACAGAGCAGAGGGGCAGAAGCCGGCCCTCGCGGGGTGGTGCTCCGTGCCCGGAGCTTGTGCATTCCTCACTGTACAGCTCGCACACGCGTCCTCTGTCGTGTAGGGCTTTATCCAGGGTCAGCTGAGGAGCAGGGCAGAGCCTGGCGGGGCCTGCATGTCTCGGGGATGACGTTCTGCCAGGATGTCTGCTGAGACAGTCACCCTGCTCTTGGTTCCCCCTCCTCCGCCCCGTGCAGGGCGGGGCCCTGGGGGAGAGGGACGCC
This sequence comes from Bos taurus, assembly GCF_002263795.3. NCBI lineage: Eukaryota > Metazoa > Chordata > Mammalia > Artiodactyla > Bovidae > Bos > Bos taurus. Next base: position 103,421,441 of record NC_037338.1, on the reverse strand, counting down.
GGTAAGGTGGGGGCTCTCGGGCTCACTGTGGACTTCCGGGCGTGGTCGGGATGTGGCGCCCGGCCAGTGCCTGTGAGATTGTCTCACGGCGGCGGCAGCCTGTCTTATGCACCCTCCAGCTTTGTGGGGGTGCAGGTGGGAAGCGCCCTGCGGGAATCTGGAGGCAAAGCGGGGCCTGGCTGGGTGCAGGACGAGGGGCCCAGCGTCTACGCTCTGCATGTCCGTGGTGGCGTCAGTCTTTCCGTTCAGCCATGAGTGGCTGTGTAGAGATATCTCGCGGTGTTAGTTGGCATTTCCCTAACAACTAAAGGTGTTTTTGTGTATTTTGTTAGGTGTCCGTTTGGATAGTTGGCCCAGGTTTAATGAGGTGGTTTGTCTTAATGAGTTTCGAGAGTATTTTATGTATATAAAGATCTAGAGATCCAGTACTTTCTTTGGTGTATCTTCTTGTGTTTTTATTGTTTCAGCATCAGGATGATGGCCAGTGTCAAAAAAATGAGTTGGGACGTATTCCCTCCTTTATTTTGTGAAACAGTTTTTGTACTATTAGTATTATTTTGTCCTGAAGTCTTTAATGGATTCTCTGCTGAAGCCATCTGGGCTTGGAGTTTTCTGTGGGAAGATTTTAATTATGAATTTAACTTTTCAGTGTACATGTAAGGTATTTAGGATTTCTGTTTAATTTCATGTCAGTTTTGGCAACTTGTGACTTCCAGGGAATTTGTTAATTTTATTTAAATTTTGACTCTATCGTCACGTCCCTATTTCCTCGTTGTCCTCTGGTGTATGTGTGGTCTATAGTGACGTCCCCTCGTTCCCCGCTCTTAGTAATTTCTGTCCTTTTTTCTTCCCTCTGTTGGTCTAGTTTGTCAACTTTATTAACGTTCTAAAAACCTGCTTTTGGTTTTTATTAATTTCTCCAGTTATTTTCTCTGTAACGTCTCTTCTTGCTTTTATTGTTTTTCCATTTATTTTGAGTTTAACTTTCTCTCCTTTCTGGGTAAAGTAGGAGATTAGTTTCCACACCTGTTCACTTTGGTGTGAACGTTTAACGTTAATAGCTGCTCTCTGAGTCATCCTTCAGCTGCACTGTGCGCATGTGTTACGTGCTGTGGTCTTCCTTCCCTTTAAGATACTTCACTTCACTTGTGGATCCGTTTCATCCGTGGGCTGTCTGGAAGATTGTGGCTCAGTCCCCGTGTGTGGTGGGGTGGCTCTGGGTACTTTTCGGGGCGTTGGCTTCTCGTTCCGGCGTGGTCAGCGCGCGCTCTGTGACTGCCGTCCTTCTGGGCTCACTGAGGCTTGTTCTGGGTCCACGTGTGGTCTTGCCGGTGTCGCCCGTGCTCTCCTGTCAGCCCGGCGTGCCGCACGTGTGGGTTCAGGGTGCTGTGGGTGGGGCGCATCTCCGGGGGCCTCACGCCCTGTCAGGCAGCTGCCAGAGGGCGCTGGCGTCTCCAGGCCTGACTGCGTCTGCTCTGCCTGCTGGGTGTGTTGTCCTCGCTCTGTGTGTTTTTGCATATTGCTACGTCGTGTGCTGTTAGGATTGTTCTGTTCTCTTGTGTTCGCAAAGTGTCCCTTTATCACAGGTGGCGGCCCTTGCCTCCAGCCTTCTCACGACCAGCACATCTCTCCCCTTCCTCTTATTATTTTTTTAAATTTACTTGTTCTCGGTTGCGCTGAGTCTTCACTGCTGCGCCTGGGCTTCCCTCCTTGAGGCGAGCGGGGCTGCTCTTGTTGGAGACCACAGGCTTTGGGCCCCTGGGCTTCGGTGGTTGCAGCTCGCGGGCCTACTCGCCCCTCGGCACGTGGAACCTTCCCGGACCCAGGGCTGAGCCCGTGTCCTCTGTGTTGGCAAGCGGATTCTTCACCACTGGACCTCCAGGGATCCCCCGTCCTGTTATGTTTAATCTCTCCTTGTCTTTCTGTTTAAAGTGGGTTTCTTACAGATCTCTTCTAGGCAATTGGAGTTTTAGATGAACTGCATTTAACCCGATGCTGGAGATGTCTGGGTTTGCATTTCATTTGCTGCAACATGTTGGTTTTATTGATGTACGTGAAGAAAATCTGATTTTCCATGGATGCATAGTTGAAGAGGAGAGAGTGTTTTCACAATCTTTCCAGATAATCATACACATCACTTTTTGATTCTACCCCAAAACCTGACTAGTTTCTCGAAGGTTAACCGAAATGTGGAATTCGAAACCATTACTAATGAACGTTTTTCTTTAAAGTTGAGATATAATTCCCATGCTGTAGAATTCTCCGTTTTAAGGTGCATCTTTCCGTGGGGTTTTAAGGTCCCACCAGGCTGTGCGGCCGCCACCACCGACTCCAGACACTGCGTCACGCCGGTCGTGTCGGCAGTCGTACCTGCCGCCCCGTCCCCAGCCCCCGCCAGCCCCTCCTCTGCTTGGTGTCTGTGTGGATTTGCCTGTTGCAAACATTTCATTTAAATGAAGCCTACAGCGTGAGGCCCCTCGTGTCTGACTCTCCATTTGCCACGGCGTTTGCACGGCGCACGCTTGCTGTGGCACTTACAGTACCTGCTTCTTTCTGTAGTCGTGTAATGCCGCGCTGTTCAGCCGTCCCAAGTTTTGTTTAGCCATTCTTCAGCCGACGGACATTTGCGTTTTCCACTTTCTGGCTGTTGTAAGTTCTGCTGTAAACGTTCTTGTATGAATGTGTGTGTGGCTGTGTCTTCGTCTTTCTTTGGCTTGTATCTCGGGGTGGAATTGCCGGGTTGCACAGGGCCCTGTGAAGAACTGGCAGGCTGGCCACAGCAGGCGCACCATTTGCCTTTCCCTGAGCACCTGAGGTTTCTAGCTTCCCATGTCCTTGCTAATACGCACTTCCTGCTTCTTTGTTTCCAGCCGTTCTGGAGGGTGTGAGGTGGTGTCTCACTGTAGTTGAAATTCATTTCTCTGATGAAGGGCGTCCTTATAGTTCAGTTGGTAAAGAATCTGCCTTCAGTGCAGGAGACTCAGGTTCAATCCTGGGTTGGGAAGATCCCTGCAGAAGGGAACGGCTACCCACTCCAGGAGCGACTTTCACTTTCCCTGATGGTGGTGATGGGGACCTCTTTTCATGTGTTTATTGGCCGTTTGTAGGTCTGTTTTGGAGAAATGTCTATACGGATCTTTTACTCATTTTAAAACCTGACTGTCTTGGTATTGTCGCAAGGTTTTTTTTATATAATCTAGGTACTAGCCCAGTGAACCTTGTTTTTTTGAAAACCATTGTGGTAGATGACGTTTGAGAGGTCTTGCTCTTTTCTTTTCTACTTATGTTTAATTGAAAGACAATTGCTTTACACTATTGTTTTGGTCTCTGCTGTGCCATCCGTGTGACTCAGCCACAGGTATACATATGTCTCCTCCCTCCCACCTCCCAGCCCGTCCCATCCCTCTAGGTTGTGAGTTCCCCGAGTAGCGCAGTGAACTTTCTGTACTCTTGTCATATTGGAATCTTTCGTACACTTTTCCTGGCCCCGTTACCGTGGTTTTCTGAGGCTGCACCTTGTCACTGGGAAAGCTGTTCTCTGACGTGTATGGATCTTCCCAGTGGCGTCACACCTCATGATACAGCATCAGAAACTACATTTGTTAACACTGCATCAATTCAATCAGAAAATCATTTCCATGTTAGGAAGGTAATTTATGGCATAATCAAATTTCCCCAAATTTTTAATTTCCAGTGTTTAATTGTGAAAAACTTTAGACGTGCAGAGGAGTTGCAAGAACTAGAGGATGTCTGTGGCTTCTGTGGCGCCCCCAGATTTCACAGCCGCTGTTTTTACTGCACTTCCTTTATCACTTATCCATGTGCATGTACGCTCTAGTTTATTTTAGAATATTTCCATATTTACTTTTATCTTTTTGTTTTAAAATCCATTTTTTCCAGCTGTCCCAGTGGTCCAGTAGTTAAGAATCCGCCTTGTAATGCAGAGGGTATGGGTTTGATCCCTAGTTGGGGAACTAAGACCCCACCTGCCGCAGGAGCAGCTAAGCCTGCGAGATGCAACTGCTGAGCCTGTGCACCGTGACTCCGGAAGTCCGCATGCCACAACTAGAGAATCTGTGTGCTGTAACGGAAGGTCCCACATGACTCAACTAAGACCCCTGATGCAGGCAAATAAATAAATATTAAAAAAAGGTTTTTTTCCCGTCCTTGATTTGATTTGCATGAGTTCACTTATCTGTGTTCTTTTTTAACGATAAGACACTCAGTTCTGTGGCATTTCATCTGATCGTAGCTTTGACCACATGCCCATTAGCCTTGTTTTTTCCTCCATGGTATTATTTTGTAATTTGCAGTTTTGATCTTATCTTTGGGTTAATAGTTCCAGAAAAAGGTATTTTTATTTCCGAGCAGTTGTAGTAAGTGCTTCCGGGCGTCTGACGATGGTTGCTGGTGTGACTTTGGTGTCAGGGAGTGTGCGAGCTCCTGTCGGGTGTCTGGGGCGGGTCTCAGCCAGGCCGCGGCATTGGCGGTGTTTGGTGACGTGGTGCTGCCCGAGCACCGGGGTGAGGCGATGAGGCGGGGAGCAGCGCACAGGCACCAGGGCTGCCGGGCCTTTCCCCCTCCTCCGTGCCATGGATCACGGGGTCAGAGTCATAGGTCCCGGGGTCTGTGTGTTCCACAGGTGTGTACTGGTCTAGACACTGCCTGCACCTGGGAGTCAGGAGCTCACATGGGCAGGGTGGGGTCTGGGCTGTGAGGGAGGGACGCACACCCAGTGCTGAAAGGCAGCCTCAGTTGCCTCCCTAACGCATTTGATTTCTTCCGCTTTAGGTAAATCTTAAAATGCGAGAGATAACAGAGAAAGAAGTTAAGTTAAAACAGCAGTTATTGGAAAGCCCAGCTCATCAAAAGGTAAAGGGTAAATTTCACTTCTGGGGGACGCTCCGTCGCCGTGGCTCCTGGTCGCAGAGAATCGCGTCCGTGTGGGCTCCCTGCGTGTTCTTCGGTTTCACTTGCCAGGCGGGGAGTGGGTGCCCTGGGGCCCTGCCCTGGTGGCGGGGGCCTGGCAGCACGCTGCCCTTTCTTCCAGGCAGGCGTGGCCTAGTATTGAACTTGAACTTGGGAGGGTGGGGGAGTGGAGGGAGGGCATAAGGGTCACCCGAGGGGAGTCAGCACAGGAGGGGATGTTCCTGGCAGCCAGTAGTCCCCTCGGGGCCCTCGTGGGCCACATGTCCAGTGTGGGCTTTAGGAGGGCGAAGGTCCCATGTCTAGTGAAACGACACGCTTCCTCCTGTTTCTCCCTTTTTGGGGATGGGGGTGCCGAGTGTGTGTGTGACTGAATCCACGTTCCTCCGCCTGTGCACACCGTGGCGGCCGAGGCTGTGGTCCCAGGGCTGCAGGTCGAGGGAGCCTCCTTTTACTCCATCCTGGGCCCTGGGATGCTGTCCGTGGGTCTCTCACCCCGGCCACGCTGCCGTGAACCCCCCTCCTCAGACGGGCGCAGACAGCTTGCCGAGGCCCTTTCTGAGCGGGCTTGCGCCTGTCCTCTGAGGGCCCAGCCCGCACGCCTCCAGCTGCCGGCGTCGCGGTGGTGCCCATGGGGTCCCTGGGTCCCTGCCAGTGCAGAGCGTCCCGGGCCGCGTGCACTGGGCACGTCTTGCCTCTCGGAGGCGGAGCACCTCCCGTGTGAACGTGGCGTGTTGCGTGTGTCTCGTCCGTCCTCAACGGACCTGCCTGCTGACTCCTCTCCTGCCTTCCTTCCCTCGCCTCCTGAGCAGTCTCCCTCCAAGTGGTACTGGAAGTTAGTGCCCGTAAGTGGACCCCGCGCGCACCCGGCCGCCATCAGACGGCTGTTCGCCGCCATCACTTGCTTCCATTTCAAACCGCTCCCGCCTGTGTCTCTGTCTGAGTGTCCTCCCTGGTGGTTTGTTGCACTTCCCGCGGGGCAGGGCTGGCCCGCTCTGGGCAGAGTGGACCGTGGTGCGGCCCTCTCAGCTCCAGGGAGGCCTTCTGTAGCTGCCACCGAGAGCGTGGTTTGCCCACTTTCTTAGGTAAACTTAACAGACAGCTTCGTGTTTCTCCTTTGAAGAGGTAGTTTCCTGCTTTATGTGATGAACTTCAGGGTCATTGACAGGATCCATTCCCTTCCTTATAGATTTTAGCAGGAGTGGCCCGTGGCATGCTCTGCCGAGCGGCCCTCGGCTTGCTCTTCCTGGTGGCGAGGTCCACCGGCGAAGGTTCTGGAAATGGACCCAGTTTGTTGCACCGTTTCCCACGACAGATACTTGGCGCTGCAAGTGGTGCCTTAAAATGAAGTTCCGGAGGACGGACCTTTTCGAAGCTCCCTTACTTTTGCCTGTCCCTTTAGTTTAATTGTTTGGATCAAATGGTCCTTAGGATTCGATTATAAAGGAGATATGGTGGATATAAACTGTCAGTGGGATCTGCATGAACAGTGAAAGAGTCTGCTTTGTGGCTGATGGATAATTTCCCTTCTTTGAAATGTAATAATCACAAAGAGGGGGAAGGCCTTTTTTTTTTGAGTGTTTATATATTTCTTAACTTGTTGAAAAGCAAAGGCCAGAGTCAAACTGTGAAAGCAGGTCCAAGGCGTAGTGAGGACCGTCAGGCATGCAGGTCCCCCGGAAGGAGGGCGTCAGGCGGGACGAGGGCCTCGAGCCTCGGGGTCTCAGGGTCGTCGGTCCCCTCGGCTACCTGAGCGCGCAGCCTACTTGTCGGCAGCGGGCTGAGTGTGGGCGGGCCCGGGGCTGGGAGTGGGGCCCCCTCGAGGGGCGGTCGCTGCTCCCGGACCCAGGGGTCAGCGCTTTCCCCAACGCAGACGCACACCATCTGTCCTCAGAAACCATCCGCTTTCCTGCATGCTGTGCTCTGCCGTGTGCTGTGTGTGTGCGTGTGCGTGTGGAGGCTGGTCGGGTGCGTGCCTTGGGCTGCACGCGGGAACCCCTGGGCCTGGCCCCGGGCGGGAGCCTGCACCAGGCCGAGAAACAAGTTAAAAGTCCCCGTGGAGACTGGTGGGAGTGGTGTGCATTGCACGGGCCCAGGTGGGGCGTATTCTGTGCACACGTCGCTGCCGGAGGCTTTTCCTTGGGTTGATTGACTCTCCCACGCGGCTCCCAGAAACCCGCCGTGAGCAGCACGGGCTTTGTCCCTTGAGCTGGCACTGTGCTCTTCTACCCTGGGGAGAGCGTGGCTGCAGAAATGCCAGGCTTACCGGCAGGACGTGGTCACCCGGCGGGCGGCCTGCGTGGCCACGCTCCGAGCGAGGCCCAGTTACAGGGCGGCACGTGCAGGCGGGGAGGCTCCGCTCTGAGCACTTGTTTCCTGTCGGTAAAGACAGCGGCACAGAAACCTTGGGAAAGCGCTTATGTTCTTATAGCGCTTCACGTGCCGTCAGATTCCCGGCTGCGTGCGCCTGCCCGAGGGGCCGGTGGACGGTCGGTGGCCTTTGCGCTGGTTCGGGAGTTTCCAGGGCTCCTGTGGACGCTGCCTTCTGTTTTTCATGATGCCGAGCTGCTGCTGGCTCTAAGAAGAGCCAGTCATGTGGGTCTTCCTGGCATAGGGCGCTCATGTAACTTGTTTCTCATCCGTGGACCGTGTGCAGCCCCTGGCAACGTAGGCATGTGTCCTGCCTCCTTCCTCGGGGTGCCTGGCCCTCAGAGGGAGACGGCCCTGGCGTCCTGAGCAGCTCACTGCAGTCGCCCGCTGTGGCCAGGAAGCCCGGTTCCCTGGGTCTGGACGCATGTTCCAGGCAGAGGGCGTTACCCCGACCGGAGGCTTTCCCGCGTGGCTGCCGTTGTTCTGACCGTGGTCCAGCCAGCTGCCGTGGACGCTGGCTGAGCGCCAGCACCGCTCGCAGTGACCAGGCCCCTCTCACCCGCAGGTGCGCTACCGCCGGGAGCAGCTGTGCGCGCGGCAGCCGCCGCACTTCCCGCTGCTGGAGGACCTGATGCGGGACGGCAGCCACGGGGCGGCGCTCCTGGCCGTGGTGCACTACTACTGCCCGGGGCAGCTGAAGCTGGACGGTGAGTGTGGCCGCGCCCCCCAGGGCATCTGCTGGTGTTAGTGACGAAGCGGGCGGGAGCAACTCCAAGGCCTCGGCATCCCCTGGGGCAGCGCGTGGACGCGTAGATCTGGCGACGGCGTGCCTGGGCCTGGCCTGCATTCTGCCTGGTGGTGGGGGGCGGGGGGGCGGCGGCTGGGACATACATGGTAGCGCGTTCCCTATCAGTGACCGGACTTACGTCTCGGGACGGCCAAGAGCCGGTCAGCCCCACTGCAGTCGAGGTAAAGCGTCCCGAATGCGGTTTGGGAAGACGAGTGCGGAAGCCAGCCTATGGACACACCATGAGGGGTGCCCGTAGGCCTGGTGGCGGCGGCATCACCAGGTCGCGTGTCGCTGTGGTGCCCGCGCCAGGTTGTGGGGGAGGTGTGAGTGATGCCCCGCGCAGCGCCGACAGGAACAGGGCTGCTGATGTGGGTTTGCTTTGCATCCTCGTCTCTGACGTGGGGCGGGGCGGGGGCATGAGTTCCACAGATGTCCTGACTGCTGGCTGCACAGGGAGTGTCTGCCAGGCTCGTGGCTGGCACAGGGCTGACTGTGGTCCCTCCCCGATCCACAGACATGCTGGGCTTGGTAGTTTGTAAAACACACAGCTGAGTGTGAAAGAGAGGGGGGGGTCTCAGATTCCAGGAGGGATCCCCATCTTTAGTGAAAACCCCTGGATTGGCACCTGGTTGCCCTGGGCCTGGTAGGCCTCTGTGCTTGTGTGGCCTGGGCCAGCTGCCATGGGAGCCGTGACCAGCGCCCTGGGAGGACTGGGGGGCACCCCCTGCTGGCAGGACAAAGCCAGGAGCCCTGTCGGACGCCCAGGCCTGGGGCTGAGGGGGGTCTTTCAGGGGGAGGTGGGCCACTGGGCTACATCCTGGGTGGGGAGACAGGTGTGCAGTGAGTTTATGTGAGACCGAGTCAGGACTCGGGAGACATGTGGGTCTCACTTAGAGTGCCACAGTGCAGGAGTGGGCCACCTGCCCCCGTCCCGTCCCCACGGGAAGGCAGTGGGCTGGCGGGCGCAGCAGACAGACTTGTGCAGACGGACATCTGACGGAGCGTGCAGCGTTCGCCATGAAGACTTTGGGGGAGAGACTGGAGTGGTGTGCTTGTGTGCGCTGGGGTCTCCCTGACCCTCGGCACCTCTTGCGGCTACCTTGTGGCTCACTGGTTCAGTGGTTCTGACTTTGGTTTTGTCCAGCCTGTGTCTCACCTCTCCACCGGGGTCTGGAGACAGAGGTACTAGGAGCAGAGAGTCTGTGGTGCGGATGAAGCACAAGCCCGCAGGAGGAGAGAGTTGAGGCGCTGCGTCTGTAGCAGAACTTAAGAAGGGGGTTTTAAAAGCAACACAGGGTGAGATGACCGGAGGCGCACTTGTGACCTAACTTGTAGGACCGCCTGATGACACAGATGGGGACAGGAAGGCTGGAGGGGACTCGGGCACAGGGGCGCAGGCCGGGCCCAGGGCTCCAGCTCACAGGGGACCTGCCCCCTTAAATGAGAGTGCATGGAGGCGTTTACAAGAACGGGCTTGATAAAGGCCATAAAAGAAACCTCAACAGAGTTTGTCACAACACGGTAAAACGAGAAATCAGTAACAGAAACGTGCAGTGTCTTTCGTGCAGTGTCTTTCTCCAAACTGTTAAAATCTTGAATGTGTGGAAACCAAACAACTTACTCTAAAGCATTTCATGATCTAACTTGGAGTCACAGTGGGGTTTCCTGGTTGGGGCTCACCAAGGGCTGGTGTCTTTATCCGTTCAGCTCACTGATACACCCCATGCCGTCCGGGACAGCCTGGCGTTTGGTAGATGTTTGCGGAATAAATGAGCAACGTACATGCCTGAATGCACAGGCCACAGCTCAGATGGCTTAAAGGGAGACTTGTCTCAGCTCCAGTGCTTTGGCCACCTGATGCGAAGAGGCGACTCATTGGAAAAGACCCTGATGCTGGGAAAGATTAAGGGCAGGACGAGAAGGGGATGACAGAGGATGAGATGGTTGGATGGCGTCACTGACTCGATGGACTTGAGTCTGAGTAAACTCCAGGGTTTGGTGATGGACAGGGAGGCCTGTCATGCTGCATAAAGTCCATGGGGTCGCCAAGAGTCAGACACGACTGAGTGACTGAATTGTCGCCTCAGCACATGTCCTGTAGAGCAAGGAGTTTAAAAATCAGGATGCCAGGCTGACCTCAGAGCCTTTGACAGTAATAGAGTAACAAACCAGAAAAAGCAGAGGAAGGAGAATCAAGAGTGACCTTCTGTTTCTGCTGGTCGGAAATCATCTGAGCACAAGGGGGACCCAGGCTGCGCTGCAGGTTCTGTCCTGGGGGACGTGCTCCCCCATGTGGGGGCGGAGCAGGGGGTGCAGAGGAGGCCAAGCGAGAGCTCTGGGAGCCTCCTGAACCAACAGCCCCGGCACCAGGAGCAGGAGGGGTGAGAGGAGAGGTCCGGGCTTTCCCTCCCAGTGGGAGTCAGGGCCCGGTGTCCCAGCCGTGCTGCCCAGGGCGCTATGTCCGGGACGCGCCACGGTCCCTGGGTTCCGGCCTTTCTCCTCTCTGACACCGCTGCTCTTTGCTTTACAACTGACCGGTGACCAGGCTGCATGGACATTGGTCTCCTGGTCACACTTTTAACCCCAGGGTGGTCGTCAGATGGGAATTTCTGGCCCTGCTTGTTGGTTGGCAGGTCGGCGTTGCGGTGCCGGGGGCCGGTCTCCTTGCGTCGGGATGGCCTCGTGGAGTCTTGCTTTGTTCGGCACACTGACCCATTCATCATTCTGTCGCTTTGATTGTCCCAGACCCTGTGTGTTTCCCTTTGCCTCAGCTAAAGCACAGGGAGCTGGGCAGAGGGGCTCAGACGCCGATGCTCAGTGGGAACCTGGCGTGGCCCAGACTGTGAGGCGGGCGCCACCTGTGAGGGGGATGCAGTGGGACCCCAGCCCACACGTGCCAAACACCATGCCTTGGACCAAAGTCAGAAGAGTGGAAAAGCAAAATTTTAAAAACTTGAGGAAAAAAAAGGAAAATAGTGTTACCACATTGTTAATGGGATAGCACAAGCAATAGGAAAGATTACCGCATTTAACCATGTAAAATTCCCTGTGCCGACAGAGGAGCATCATAAAACTGAGCGATAAAATATGGCCTCAAAACACGCTTGAAGTAAATGTGAGCTGACGGTGGACCGCCGCTCCGCTGTGCTGTGGCCGGCACACACGAAGAGTCCCCACACGTCAGTGGGGTCTGAAGAACCCGAGGGGGAGTAAGAGCGTGTTCTTCGCAGAAGCGGCGGTCCAGGCGGGCACATGGCCCAGCACAGGGAGGGCGAGATGCCACAGGCAGGCTGGGGTGTGGACAGGCCAGGGCCAGGTGTGGGCAGCGTGGCTCGTGACCCCTTCGGGAAGGGTTCCCGGTGAAGAGAGCATGCACAGTAGTGAACACTGTGGAATCCTAAGCGAAAGTGAAAGCCGCGCTATTGGGTCTGACTCTTTGCAACCCCACAAACTATACACAGTCCATGGAGTTCTCCAGGCCAGAATACTGGAGTGGGCAGCCTTTCCCTTCTCCAGGGAATCTTCCCAACCCAGGGATTGAACCCAGGTCTCCTGCATTGCAGGTGGATTCTTCACCAGCTGAGCCACCAGGGAAGCCCAGAATTAATATATAGCCATTGGGAAATTGTGGAAACCTCTTAAAGAGATGGGAATACCATTGTGGGAAAAGACCCTGATGCTAGGAAAGATTGAAGGCAAAAGGAGAAAGGGGGTGGTAGAGGATGAGACAGTGAGATAGCATCACTGACTTAATGGATGTGAGTTTGAGCAAACTCCAGGAGATGGTGGAGAACAGAGGAGCCTGGCGGGCTACAGTCCGTGGGGTTGAAAAGAGTTGAACACGACTTAGTGGCTGAACAACAACAAATACAGCTGTTGAATGACAAAATCTGCTCACATCAGCATAGAACTGTTTGGAGACATAATTCCGGGCCTGGGGGAAATAACAGGCTGCCACTTGCTAGGCGTGGCTTCTTGTCCTGAGTGCCGTCCGCAGTCAGCCGGGCGCTGTGTCCGTGATTCACGGGGCAGGCCTCCCATGGTGCAGACGCCGCACGCGCCGGGTCCCAGGGCTTAGAGGGTGCTGCCTTGGGGACAGGCGGGTCAGCGCTGGGTGCTGTACTGAGAGAAATAAGATTCGGATCAGAGAAGGGACGATGTTAACATTTGCTCACTCGGCAGAGGGTGCCTGGGAGTCTGGTCTTTATATTTGTAATATTTCACAATCTGAATTTTAGAGTAAAAGGAACATTTCTTAGGAATATAACTGTTACTCAACTTATGAAAGTTTTCTCTTGAGAGTTCACAATGTTAGGGCATCGCCACGTAGGACAGAATTCGAACATAAATCCCATTTGTGCTTGAGATTTCTAAATGGTTGAAAATGACTTCTTAGGAGTAAAGTTTTTTACAGTAAGTTTCTCGATCCTGTTTGTTTATTTACAGGCAGAGTTAAGTCGTCAGTGCAGCCACTTCTAGTTTAGCCTTGGTATCTAGTTTAGGGTGGTATCTGGGTGTTCCGGTGGCTCCTGAGGGTGGGCCCACATCCCCTCAAGAGCCTGTTCAGTGGCCCAGTGTGGGTGTCCCTGCTGGAATTTTCTGGCTGAGGGTCTGGCATCCTGCAGAGCAGCATGAGACGGAACAGTTGTCCTGCTCCGGGTGCAGACAGCCAGCAGAGGGAGACCGAGCTCTGTGGGTCTCCTGACTTCTGTGATTAGCCGCGTCCCGTACATTTCTGCGGGACAAGCCTGACGTTTCCCGTTTTATGTTCCCCTCTCCCACCCATGGAGATAAGAGTCACTGGAAGGACTCGGGGGAGAAGCTTGGTTAAATGTGCACTGACCTTATGCAGCCAGGTCTTTATAAAGTGAAAGGTGATTGTCACAGTTCATGCTTAAAAGGTCAAGTAATTTCTATATATTTTTTAGATGTTAACAATTAAATTCAGGTCCTGGAGATTTTCCTATCTTTTTCTTGGTGTTTTCTTTCTATATTTAGCATTACTTATAATCACTTGTGTTGTTTAATAATGCTTTTTGCCTTTTTAAATGTCACCTTTATCTTCACTTAAAATATTTTTCAGTTGAAAATTGTGTATATATATATGCGCACACAGATCTGTGTTCATGCACATCATGAAACAGCATATCTTTATAATAAATTATAGTTTTGTTTTTATCTATTAGATATATGCTTGAAGGAGGTGACGTCGATGGCTGACAGTCTGTATAACATTCGGCTTCTGAGAGAATTCTCCAATGAATATCTTAACAAATGCTTTTATCTCACCCTAGAAGATATGCTGTATGCTCCTTTAGTGTTGAAGGTAAAAATCAATTATCAGAAGCACATTTTTAAAACCACTTGGGAATAAGCTATTTACTATGTCCTTGATCTTTTCCGTTTTTTCTTTTAGCCAAATGTTATGGTTTTTATTGCTGAGCTGTTCTGGTGGTTTGAGAACGTCAAGCCAGATTTTGTCCAGCCCAGGGATGTTCAGGAACTGAAGGATGGTGAGTGGCAAACTTCTGTGCATAAGAGTGCTCAGGAGGTGTGGTTACAGGCTCCTGCCTTCATGCAGCAGTGGAGTTTAATCAGGGCTTTCTCTAGGGAGCACCAGGGAGCTCGATGGGCTGTGAGCGGTCTGCCTCCAAAGTCCAGGTCTGACCACCAGGACTGTCACTGGCACCATCTTTCTTGGACGAGTGTTCTGGGAGCAGCTTCAGGCTGGGCCCGACCTCTACCCCTGAGCCCATGGGGCTTGAGCTGCAGTGACCACTGAGGTGCTCAGTCGCAGGCTGGGCCCAGCCGACGGCTGCCCCCTGAGGGTTTGGCTGCAGGGCGCCCTGGTCGGCTCGGTCCCCAGGCCCAGTGAGGAGGCTGCGTGTTAGGGGTCCATGCACCCTCCCTTGCTGCTCTAGTCTGGCTTGTGTCTTTTGATTTTAGTACTTATTTTGTTAAAATATTTGTTTGATTCATTACAAAATATACCTAATGACCTTGAAACCAGGTTGTTTTTTTTTTTTTTTTTTTTTCTGAGAAGTTTAGTTTCATGTAAAAGTTTTGTTTTTAGTACTCATGAAAATGGATTTATTTTTCTTAAAGATTCTTCTCGCTAGTGTTGTCAGTAGCGGTAAATAACAAGACTACTATTCCTATAAAATTGTTTCTGCAGCTAAATCAGTGTCGTACCCCAAAAGCAGCCGGCCCCCAGTTCCCATCTCCAACGCCACCAAGCGCAGCTTCCTGGGCAGCCCCGCGGCGGCGAGCCCGGCCGACCTGCAGCTCGGGGAGCCCGAGCCCCCGTAAGTCCGCCCGCCTCCCACCCCCACCGTCTGATGTTCCCCCTGGGGTCGCCTTTCCTTGGGGCGATGGGAAGCTGCGGGGAGTCAGCAGCGAGGACCTCCTCTGTGGGCGCCCCCTGCCCAGGTGAGCAGGGTGGCCTTAACACGAACTTGAATTTGCTGTGGAAACTTGAAGCCTGTTGTATGATAGGCCATGACCAGAGGTCAGTGTGTCTCTGAGCTGCAGTCTGGATGTTTATCCAAGTTTGAATTCTTGATGTTCTTGGTACATTTTGGGTTCATTTTTACAGCAATTAATTTTCCCAGGGAGTCTGAATCTTTTGCAGGTCGGTGTGATTCATGCTGGTCTGGTTTTGAACTTGAAGACCAGCAGCTGGTGATTTTTCTCTCCCATCCTCTCTGTTTAGGGGGAAGGGAGCCTCAGCTTTTAGCCCATCACACCCTTTACTGCCACTGAGACAGAAGCAGCAGAAGACGGTGCAGGGAGAGGACCCCCCAGGTGAGAAGCACCACCCCACCCCCGCCACCCCCGTCCCTCTCTGGAGGCCATTACATCGTAGTTCCAAAATGAACAGATTGGTCATGATGTGGCGATGTTGGTTACGAAGACTGGCGGCATGCTTTTTGCGTTTTATTCATGTACCTTACAATTTATAGTCTGTACAGTGGCCATATTAAACCTAGTGAATTCCATAAAGCATGGCAGTACATCGTGTCAAAAATTTACACTTTGACGTTCACTGGTTCTTTTAATTGACATTGACATCACTTATTGATAAAGTGAAAGTGAAAGTCACTCAGTCGTGTCTAACACTTTGCAGCCCCATGGACTATACAGTCTATGGGATTCTCCACACCAGAATACTGGAGTGGGTAGCCTTTCCCTTCTCCAGGGGATCTTCCCGACCCAGGAATCAAACCAGGGTCTCCCGCATTGCAGGCAGATTCTTTACCAGCTGAGCCACCGGGGAAGCCCATCATTTATTGATACTGCCATGTAATTGACATTCTCATGATTTCATGACTTGGACTGACTTATACATTACTTGTTGTCGAAACTGTGGAAAATTGTGTTGGGATTATTTGCTTCCCTAAGCAGTTGTGGTGTGCTGAGTTATGATGCATTTCTTTGAGAAGTGGTTATTATATTGAAGAAATTTCAAGTGATATAAAACTGGTTCCTTAACGCTGAGCTCACTCACTGTTTTCTCCAAACCGCAGACCAGCGACACCGATCCAATTCCTTAACCCGAGCCGACAGTCAGCCCCGAGGAGCAGCCATAGCATGGACGGAAAAAAAAAACAGGTGACCTGTCCACGTTTCCAAATGCGTTTCTGCTGGAAATGTTGGTTAGCCTAGCAGAGCAGTGCCCCGGATGTGGCCCAGGGACCCCAGAGTGCACCCACAGCAACGCTGCTGCCTTCAGCCTTCTGAGGCCCTGGGCGGTGTGGGGTCACAGCGGCTTGACTCAGTCGGGCCCGAGAATCCAGCCAGGGACGCAACTGAGGCCGCTCCTTACACTCTGCCCTGGCTTGTTTTAGAAAATACGGCCACAGCTCATGTAATGGATTTCTTATCGGAATTTTTTAATCGTTTTCAAAACGTCTCAGCTCAAATTCCTAGGGTGATACATAACGGACTCGTATTGACGAATCCGTGAAAGCTCGTTGGGATCCTCAGCATGGTTAAGGGGGCTGGGCCAGAGTGTCTGCGGATCGCTGAGCTGCAGGCCTCCGGGCTTTCCTTCGCCCAGGGGAGAGTCATTTACGCGGCCTTTGTGTAAGAGGAGGACTCTCTCTCATGACTCGTGTTCTCGTCACTCACAAGCCTCTCGCGGAGACGTGACGTGTCCCGTGGCCTCTCTCCCCACGTTGCAGGCCTGTGTCTCAGCCGGCGCCCTTCGCCCTCCACCACACCGCGAGCTGTGACATGGACCCGGGCGGTGGCGACAGCGTCAGCCTGGCCCGCTCCATCAGCAAGGACAGCCTAGCCTCCAGCGTCGTCCACCTGACCCCGCAAAACCAGCCCCAGCCCGCAGCCCTCAGGACTGATGGGAGGAGCCTCCTGAGCAATGTTGACATTGAGGACGAAGACGAGGAGCTCCTGGCCATCGTGAGGACGGACGTGGCTCGCCAGGGCGGCGACCCTGGCCCGATGGCTGGTGCCAGGTCTCCCCACAGGCTAGCGGACGCCTTCGAGAGTAAGACCGACAGCTTCTTCCTGGAGCCGTTGATGCCGGCCGTGCTCAGGCCAGCCAAGGAGAAGCAGGTGGTCACCAAGGAGGACGAGTGTGGAGAGGGGCGGCCCCGGGCCTTCACGTCCAGGAGGTCTGGCGATGGCCACCAGCCTCTGGGGCGGAAGAAGGCGCCCAGCAGTCACGTCGCTCGGGACTTGAACAGGACTTTCAGCCCCATCTCCTGTTCAGAGATGTCTGCAGGCTTCGAGGCCGTGCCCGCTGAGGTGGGGCCCCAGGTGGCGGGGGACACACATGGCGGGTCTCTGGCCGGCAGCAGTTTTGACCCATCGTCTCAGGGACAGTCCGCCGACGGCTTCTTCCTTCACGTAGGCAGAGCTGACAAGGACGCGGAGGGCAGGCTCTACATGAGCTGTGCACGGAGCCCCGGCGCCCTTAGCCCGGACACCTGGGCCGTCCTGCGGCAGGACTCTGACTCGGACGTTGCAGACCTGGACGAGGCCGAGCAGGACTTTGCCGGCGAGGAGCACCCTGCGGTGAGGGCCGGGTACGGCGGGGAGGAGGAGTCCGCGAAGCTGCAGGAGGACCTGAAGGTGAAGGAGCATGATGACAAAGACGATGCCAGCGGCCGCTCCAGCCCATGCCTGAGCACTGTCTCCCAGACCAGCAGCGCGTCCATGGCCAGCGGGAGCGCGAAGATGACCAGCTTTGCTGAGAGGAAGCTCCAGCGGCTCAACAGCTGTGAGACCAAGTCGAGTGCGAGCAGCTCCCAGAAGACCACGCCTGACGCGTCGGAGAGCTGCCCGGCCCCGCTGACCACGTGGAAGCAGAGGCGGGAGCAGAGCCCGAGCCGGCCAGGCGGGGACCACGCCAGCCTGCTGGCCTCCGAGCTGCTGCAGCTGCACATGCAGCTGGAGGAGAAGCGCAGGGCCATCGAGGCGCAGAAGAAGAAGGTGGAGGCGCTGTCGGCACGGCAGCGGCTGCAGCTGGGCAAGGCGGCCTTCCTACACGTGGTCAAGAAGGGCCGGGCCGACGCCACCCAGCAGCCGCTGAAAGTGGGGTCCCTCGCAGGGGAGCACGCCCAGCACAACGGGGACGACTTCCTCGGCAAGGAGGAGGGCCGGGGAGCACTGCTGGGGTCTCCGGACGTGGACGGGGAGGGCCTGGCTCTCGTCCAGCCGCATAAAGCCCGGGACCCCGCCAGCCTCCCCGAGCTGGAGCACGGCAAGGCGCTGTCGGCGGTGCTCCTGGAGGACACTGAGGGTGTGGACGTGGGCGAGTGTGACCTGTCCATCGAGAAGCTGAACGAGACCATCAGCACGCTGCAGCAAGCCATCCTCAGGATCTCCCAGCAGCAGGAGCAGCTGCTGCTCAAGTCCCCCACCCTGCCCTCACCCGGGCCCCGCAACGGCGCCCAGGACCCGAAGGCCAAGGCGGCCATCCACTTTGTCGAGCCGCTCTCTCCAACGGCCCTGACCGGTCACCGCAAGCCCCCCCGCCTCGGTCAGGGCCGGAACGCCCGGTCAGGGAGACCGGCTGAGCTGAAGGTGCCGAAGGAGCGACAGCAGGGTTCCTCTCGCAGCAAGACCCCCACCCCGGGCCTCGAGACCGCCCCACACTCGCGGTCCTTCCCGCCCCGGACGCCCCCCGAGCCAGGCTGGGACGGGCCCAGCGAGCCCGGGAGTGAGGCTTCAGAGAAGTGCGTCTTCGACAGCTACCGACTGCACGACGAGAGCAACCAGCGGACGCTCGTCCTCTCGTCCTCCCGAGACGCCAACGTCCTGTCCGAGCAGGGGGGCTTCAGGGAGGGGCTGGAAGGCAGCGCGAAGGAGGCGGGGCTCAGCACCCTGCCTGCGCCCGGGAAGGAGAACGTGCCGCTGGACGAGCCCCCGCGCAGCAAGGCCAGCCTCATCGAGGTGGACCTCTCCGACCTGAAGGCCCCCGATGAGGACGGGGAGACGGAAGGCCGGGACAGCTCCGTGGACCTCGGCAGCGAGGGGGACCAGAAGCCAGGGGTTGGCTTCTTCTTCAAGGTAAAGGCTGGCGGCATCCGCGTCCCGCGGTGGCCAGGCCATCACCCACCCTGGCCGTGCGGAGCCGCTGCTGCAGAGGCTGGGGGTAGAGGCGGGTGCGCGTGCGGCCTCCTGGCTGCAGGGTCTCCACAACGACCCAGCTCTCCCAGGGCAGCTGGCCAGGCCCCGGCAGAGCTTCTCCTCGGGCCCTGGAGCAGGAATTCTGTGTGGTCTTGACGTGTCACGAGGTGATTTTCTCGTGGTGGTTTTCTGACCACTTAAGAGTGAAAAGCACTCTTAGTTCAAAGGCTCCGCAGAGCAGGTGGTGTTTGGCCTCTGGGCTGAGCTTGGCTTCTCCTTGTTGCAGTCTGGGCAGGTGGAGAAGCTTCAGGAAACATCTTGGAGCTTTTTCTTCAGGAGGAGAGGGCAATGAGCCGTGAGACTCCTCTCTGTCTTGAGAGCCTCTCCTTCTGTCCTGGCCCTTGGGGGCGGCTGACACCGATGGAGCAATGAGGGCCGTCTTGTCAGGACACACAGGCCCCTGCTTGGCGTTCGTGTGCTTCAGTTGTAAACACACTTTAGCTCCTGTTGTGGAAACGAGTGTGTGGTTTTTCGGGCAGATAGAGTCAGCGTCGGCACACGGAATGCCTTTTGAACGGCGCGGCTTGTTTCTTGTTTGCATTTTAGCACCTCTAAAGGGGGGCTCCTTCCTCTTCTAAAAAGGGTAAGGAAGCGTCTGGACTACATTTCCTCTTCTCAGGGCGTTAAGCACGGGGCCAGGGTTGATGGTGCCGGGGTTCCCGTGAGGGTTGGTCCCGGCCACTCATAGGTGACTGCAGACGTCGCGTCTGTACCTTTAGGGCAGGGCCAGGGCATGACCGTGCTGGGGGTCCCCCGAGGGTCCGTCCGGCCACTCATAGGTGACATCTGCTTTGTAGGATGAGCAGAAGGCAGACGACGAGCTTGCCAAGAAGCGGGCAGCCTTCCTCCTGAAGCAGCAGCGCAAGGCCGAGGAGGCCCGCGTGCGGAGGCAGCAGCTGGAGGCAGAGGTCGAGCTCAAGAGAGATGAGGCACGGTAAGTGACCGAGGCGCCTGCCTGCCCCGTCTGTCACGCCCCCCCGCCCCCCGATTCTGGGCGTGAGCAGGACGCCCCGGCCGGTCCTTTCTGCAGGCGTAAAGCAGAGGAAGACCGGATCCGCAAGGAGGAGGAGAAGGCGCGGCGGGAGCTGATCAAGCAGGAGTACCTGCGGCGGAAGCAGCAGCAGATCCTGGAGGAGCAGGGCCTGGGCAAACCCAAGACCAGGCCCAGGAAGCCGCGGCCCAAGTCCGTCCACCGGGAGGAGCCAGGCAGCGACCTGGGACCTAAGAGCGCCTCCCCCCGTAAGCAGGGCCGGGGGAAGGGCCGGAGGTGGTGTGTGGGCCCTGCCCCTCCGCTCCCCGCCGCCCCTCCGGCTGTCAGCTCCCACTTCCCTTCTCCAAAGTTGGGGTCGAGCACTGGCATCCTCCGGTGCTGAGAGGCGGCGGGCCCTTCCCACCCCCGTACAGACGGCTGGTGTGGGGGACGCGCGTCTCACGGAAGCGCGCCTCGTCTTGTCTCCGGCAGCTGATAACCTGAGCCGGGCCCAGTCGGGCTCCAGCCTGTCGTTGGCCTCCGCAGCGACCACAGAGCCCGAGAGCGTGCATTCGGGGGGCACGCCTTCGCAGCGGTGAGCAGGCGGGGTGCCGCGGGGGTGCTGTGCAGTGTGGGCGGCGGGCCGTCCGGCTGGCCCTGGGCAGCTCAGAGCTGCGGCAGTGCCGTCTCGGGAGCTAATCCCTGTGGCCCAGGCTCGCCCACTGCTGAGACGGTTTTGTGTTTGGCTTTCTCTGCCTCCCTGTTGTCCCAGCTCTGGACGCGTTTGTGTTTCTAGCCTTTTGAGAGTAGTAAGTTGACGACACCCTTTTTGTCCTTAAACACTTGAGAGCGTGTGTCTCTGAGCAGGGGCGTTGCCTCTCGTCACCGCGATCATAGACCAGCACTGCCATTGGGTCCGCAGTCCAGCTCGCCGTGGCCGTCCCCAGTGTCCTTCCGTGAGCCCAGGCCCACGTGGGGCACGGTCTCGCTGAGCGCTCGTGCTCGTTCCCTGGAACGGGCGCTCACCTCCTTGCGTCTCCCTGGGGCTGGACGCTCTGCCCAGGACAGGCCAGTTGCTTTGTGGCCTGGCCCTCGGCAGGTTTCCCCCGATCCAGTCCAGCCTGTGCGTTTCTGGCAGCAGCACCGTGGAGAGGGGTCTGTGCGTTTCCCACGGCAGCCTGTCGTGGTGTCACCTTGATGTGGGCTAAGGTGCTGTTTCCGTGGGCACTGGCTTTTCCCTTTGTGATTAAGGAGTGAATCAGGAGGAGGTGGTGTTGGGGAGCCTGTCGATGGCACTGACTGCCCACAGGCCTCAGCAGCCCCCGCGGGTCTCTGTCCACGCTGCCTCCACACTGGGGTTGGCCTCCTGGCAGGCAGGTCCCCGCTGTCCTGCCTTGCCGCACCTCTGGGGGCTTCTTGACGCCTCCTGTGGACCCTGGACTCTGGTTAGAACTTTGCTCAGACGGTCAGTTACCGGGACTGAATTCAGGCTTTTCCCACACCTGCCTCCTGGCACGAGTGTGTCCCCCTCAGTGGAGGTGGCCCAAGGGCCATGGCTGAGGCCGTAGGGGAGCAGAGAGGCCTGAGACCCCACTGGGCTTGGACTCCGCCCACCAGGCCCCTTCTTCCCCTGGTCCGTCCCTTGTCTGGGGGCAGCAGCAATGTCCGGGCCCTGGTCACCTGGTTCTCACATCAGCAGGACAGGCGCTACCCTCCCACTCCGCGGTGCCACCTGAGGGTGGCCCTCCCCGCCCAGGCCCCTTGGTGCCCTGGGCTGGGTTCTGTCCATGATGCCATGTTTTGCTGGGGCAGACTGGCCATACTCCCCGCTGCTGCCGCGGCCGACAGCCTTTCCTATGCTGGCGGTGCAGCCCCGCCCGTTGCAGGGTGGGGTCCCACCAGCCGGCACCAGTCTCGGGCGAGAAGAGGTGTGCCTGCCACCCTCCCATCCCTGCCCCGTCCCCCTCCCCAGCAGAGTCGAGTCCCTGGAAGCCTTGCCCGTGCTGAGCCGCAACCCCAGCAGGAGCACCGACAGAGACTGGGAGACTGCCTCCGCCGCGTCCTCACTCGCCTCCGTGGCCGAGTACACAGGTGACGGCCGTGCGCTCAGGGGGCGCGCCCAGCCACGCCCTGCGGGGAGGGCACGGCGTGGGGAGGGAGGGCGCGGCGCCGGAGTGGCAGCCTCTGCCCCTGCACCGCTAGTGGCTCACTGTGTGTCCTGGGCCCGTAGGAGCCCCGCGCTGCTCAGGGTGTAAAGTCCCACTTCTGTGTTTTCTGTGTATCAAAGAAACTGAAATTAGAAAGGGAGTAAGTTATTAATTACTTTAACCTTTTCCTTAGTTTATTTAAAATCTGTAACTTAGAATTCTCTCATAGATTTGAACTGGCTGTTACTCCGCGTTTTCAGAAAATCATGAACACTCCTAGTTTAGCCTGTCTGCTGCTTGGTTTTATGATTGTGGCCTTTTGTGTGTGTGTGCACATGCGCGCCACAGTTACTCACTTTGCACATCTTGGCCTGCTTCTCACAGGTCCCAAGCTGTTTAAGGAGCCCAGCAGCAAATCCAACAAACCAATCATTCACAACGCTATATCCCATTGCTGTCTCGCAGGAAAAGTGAACGAACCTCACAAAAATTCAATATTAGAGGCAAGTATCAAAGTTTCACACCTAAGTTTTCATGTAGAGGAAGGGTATTTGTGAATGAAGGTTTTCCCTAGAGGGGAGAACCCTGATGGCTGACAGAAGAGGCCTCTGTCTCACGCGTGTGATCAGGTGTGGGCACACAGTCCCGTCTGCTCATGCCGCTCGGCGTGCCCTGGCCCTCACTTTCAGCATGCTCCACGAAAGAGCAGACCTCGGACCAGCAGGACAGAGGCTGCACTGGTCGGGCAGGGTCTGGGGTACAGCCCTGAGGGAAGGGGAGGCGGGTGGAGCTCCTCACAGGGAAGCCAGCTGGCTTGGCATGCTGTCGAGGAGGGGGCTGTCCTCGAGTGTCATAGACAGTGTTGGGGTGGAGACAGGGCGCCCCAGCTCTGCACTGGGGCCGCTGGAGAAATGGAAGTCTGAGGTAAACTGCTGGTTATCTGTGTCCTCTTCATGGTTCCTGCCCGGGGCCGCAGGCCTCAGTCACTGTTCATGGTGAGTGGCGGTGGCCTCAGCAGGCGGAGAGTCCGGATGGAGGGTTCGGGTTAGGACTGGGTGCGTGCCTGTAGCCTCACGGGGGCTCCTCTCTGCCCTGGGTCACCAGCTCCTCAGCTGCCGGCGGGTCCAAGGCGGCCGTGTAGTGGCACCCACAGGACGTGCTGCCAGCTTGGCTCAGACATCACAGCGTGCAGACAGCCACAGGCCGGCCGGAGGGCGGCCCGGCTCCCAGAAGCCTGTCCACAAAAGCGGTTGGACTGATTCTGACTGTGGCTGTGGTCAGACGGTGATGAATGGTCTGGAAGGAGTGGAGGGGCAGCATGGGGCTCCAGGGCAGCTGTGGCAGGCTGGTCAGCCAGCGGGGTCTCACTGGAAGGGGTCGTTGAGCAGAGGCCTGGAGTCGGGAGGGGTGCCGTGCAGGTTTGGGGGCTCCCCAGGCTCCAGGTGGGACTGATCCCCCAGTTTGGCTGGAACCAGGGAGCTCGGGGTCAGAGGTCAAGGGGTCGCTACCGTAGGGCCTCTGTGGGGAGTGGCCGCGTGGGCTGCCGGCCTGGGACAGGCGCGTGAGGGTGGGGGCACGGCGGGAGGGTCTGGAGCTGCTCCGCCTCCAGTTTGGCTCGTGTTCAGACAGTTTTTACGTTGCTGAAATTGCTGAGATTTTGCCTTTTACTCTTAATTTTATAAATATGTGAATTTATTTAAAATAACAGGAAGCCCATTAGATACTGAGAAGAATAGTATCTATTTGTGAAAATCAGTTTTCTATAAACACAAATAGCGGGAGGAGGGGCACTGTTTTGCGTCACAGGGATCTTCTTAGCCCCTGGCTTCCCCACCTCCATGCGCAGTCTCACAGACCGCGGGTCCTGTGGCCACTGGACGGCTCCAGTGAACAGGGCGGCGGGGGGGCCAGATGAGGTCTGAGAGGGACGAGGAGGCGTCCTCACGGTGAGCGGAGACTCTCGGAGGGTGCGGCACCCCAGACCAGGCTCAGAGAACTGCAGGGCAGGAAGCTAAGCATTCTCAAGTGTGAGGGGCGTTGGGCAACATGTTTTTGCGGTAACGACGTTCTGAGGTTGAGAGCCTGGTGCGGCAGACGCCGTAACAAGGAGCGGCCGTCAGCCCTGCTCCAGGTCCTTTCTGTGACGGCGCTGGCGAGGGATGCTTCTCCCAGTGTGAAGCCCCCTGTAGCGGCTTCAGGGCTGCAGTCAGGGCCAGGACCGCCCCCCAGAAGGACCCTGGACCGGGGCCGCTCCCCTGGCCCCCGGCTCTGTGGTCCCCTCAGCGTTCGCCACCCCCCGGTGGTGTCACTTGGAGGGGCTCATCCCGAGGCGGCCCTTGGGCGGCGTCTCTCACTGGCAGGATGTCGTCACGCCCATCCGAGGGGTAGTGCCGTGGTGCCTCACTCCTTCCTGCGCCTGAAGAGCGTCCCGTTTCCGTGCAGACCACAGCTTGTCCATCCGTCTGCTGAGGGGCGTCCGGGTGGCGTCAGCCTTTGATCGTTGTGAATAATGCGGCTGGAGACGTCTGCACGCGTTTTCCCTGGATGCGTGTTTTAATTTCTCTGGAGCGCATCCCTGAGAAAAGAGCTGCTGAGTCCTGTGGTGACTCGGTGTTCCAGCCTCCGAACACCTGCCCGACTCGTTTCCACGGCGGCTGTGCCCTACCCTCTGGCAGTGGGGAACAGGGCCCGTTTCCTCACGCCCGCTCCGGCCCTGGTCTAGCCTGGTGGGTGAGCAGGCGGTGGGCGCGGGGTCCGACAGCAGGGGCTCACACTCCGTGTCTCCCCGCTTCATGCCCCGCCCGCAGGAGCTGGAGAAGTGTGATGCCAACCACTACATCATCCTGTTCCGGGACGCCGGCTGCCAGTTCCGGGCTCTCTACTGCTACTATCCCGACACCGAGGAGATCTGCAAGCTGACGGGCACCGGGCCCAAGAGCATCGCCAAGAAGATGATCGACAAGCTGTACAAGTACAGCTCGGACCGGAAGCAGTTCAGCCTCATCCCGGCCAAGACCATGTCGGTCAGTGTGGACGCGCTCACCATCCACAACCACCTGTGGCAGCCCAAGCGGCCCTCGGCGCCAAAGAAGACGCAGACTCGCAAATGACCCCGGCGCGGCAAAGTCTGCGGACGCCGGCTGGGTGGATACTTATTGCTTTCTTCCTTTTGGGTACGAAGTATGCAGAATCACAGACCTTTTTCAAAGAGGCTTCTAGACAACAAGAGAAAACCCCTCCCTGAGCCCCCGGCACCAGGACGGGGGTGGAGCCGGGGCCCGATCGCTCCCAGCGGTCGCCCCGGCCCTGCTGCTCGGAGGCTCCCGGCCGGGGTGTGTCCCAGAGCTGCCGGCAGTGGGGTCCTTTTACTTGAAGTTCTCCTTCAGTGTAAATTAAAGTGATCTCCTTTGCTTCCTTGCCTCCCACCTCACCCCTTTTTGCACATGACCTGACCCCCCGCTCTTGTGGCTGGCTGTGATCTCGCGGGATCACAGGACTGAGACTTGGTCTCGGGTCAGGGTGTTTGAATGTCTGTAGGAAAGGAGTTCATGGTGGGGAGTTGTTTTCATTTGAGAATTGTATAATATTTATTGATTGTGTCTACTGCCAACGTTTATATCCAATTCTAAGATTTCTGGGGAAAAAAAAACAAAAATTCTTGTTTCTTGCTGCTCAGAAAAAGTTTACTGAAAATAGCAGTTCCCTAAAAGCACTGAAATCTGCGGTCTGTCTTCTGCTAGAATAACGTTTACAAGTGCGGCGGGTTCGCCCGCCACGCAGTCACGAGGGAGGCACGGTACTCTGCTGGCGTCTGCCCGGCTGGAGGCAGGCGAGCCGTGCCAACACAGCCCTCGCCCGGTACGTTGGGGGTCGCGCGCCCATGATTGTTCACTTTAATAAAGACAGATTTTTTGGTAAAGTAGAATATTTTTTACTCTGAGCATGTTTCTCTTAAAAAGGTGATGATGCACTTAAGCTGACAGTTCTTTCTAGTGTTTTTATCACGTCCTCACTCGTCCCGTCCCAATTCTGGCTTCCGGAAGAGCTTCGGGCCCGCCGGGGAGCTTGCGGTTCTCCGTGTCGACAGAGCATTTGGTCGCGTTGCCTATTCAAACAGAAAGTGGTCGTTGGCAGCTGTTTGGGAACCACAAGTCCACGGGACACTCCGGTCCCCCCCACCTCCCCTCCGATGGTGGGCCTGGTGCTCCTGCCGGCCCCCGGTGCTTCTCGGGACCAGACCTTCCGGCGCGGCCTGCACACACGCTGCCTGTGCGACTGACCCGCTGACCCGACCGCCGGGACATTCTGGAGTCACTTATTTAGTTTTGCACATTTTTTTTTTCTTGGGAGTGTTACTTGAATTTATCTCAAAACTGCAGAAAGAAAAAAAAAAAACTGAAGCTCAACGGAGAGAAAAAGTTAAAACATGCAAACTGGTCATTTCCAACGCAAAGGGGAGTGACCGTGTCCATGAGGACGGAGGGGACGCGGTGGCCTCGCCCTGCCGGTTGGGTCGTCTGTACATAGGTAGGCCTGTGCGGTTTCTCCAGTGCTGAGTGTTGAAACAGTCCTGAGTGAACTCCTGTGACATGCCGTTCACACGTGTGCTTTACTTCTCACTGTATGTTTGATAATTATATTATTATATTTATTTTAAGAAAGCACTAAAATGTAATAAAGTAATTAACTAATTTGCTTTTTACGGCCACGTTTGTGTGAGGTTGTCGTGGCTGGTTCTGTGGGTCACGGTCCCCACTCCGCACTGCGGAGAAGCTTCCAGTGGTTTCTGGCTAACTGCCCTCTTATCAAGAGAAGACGCCCTTCCAGCCTCTTCCTTGACGAGGCCAGAACCCGTGACGTTCTGAGCTCATTCACATTCACTCCTGCTGGAGTCAGAGGAGGTGGAAGGTTTTCAGGGAAGACCGAGAGGTGCTTCCGGCCCCCAGGCCAGATGTCCCAGGCCTGTTGAACCTCTGGGCAAACTCTGGGTCTTCCGACATGGTCAGTCGGCTGTGGGGCATCGTGGGGGTTGTTCCCATGCTGGGCACCCTTTGCCAAGCTCAGCAAGGACCCGCGGCACTACGGCCCCTGGGTGCTCAGCTGGGCCAGCGCTCAGGATGTGGGGCCGGATGTGCCCCTTGGGCCCCCTGCACGTCGCCTCGAGGGTCAGGCATGTTCCCAAGGCGGGGATTTTCGCGTCTCAGCTGTGGCGGTGAAGTCGCTGCCTCTGTCCCGGGACTGGGTCACGCCCTGCAGACCTTCTGCCCTCCGGGCAGCTGCGTGTTTGTCTTGCTTTCACTGCGGAGGGCCGGGCATCCCTTTCTTGCCCTGCAGAATTCCAGCCCACCACGTGTCCACCCGAGTGAGGAAGTTCGAGTGAGTCCTTGGCTGTGACCTGGGATCCCCACAGCCCAGGTGAAACGGGTGAGCCGCTTACTTTATCAATAAATGTGCAGGGGCGTTAATGTGTCTGTACACATGCTTGCACACGCCAGAGGAAGGCTGTCTTCCCATGTGTCCTCTGACTGCATGTCACCGCAGAGCCATGTCTGATTGGGCTGTTTGGGTCCAAACTCTGTTCTCTGCTCTGGCACATAGAAAAGTAGCATAATTCCAAATTTACATCCGTGTTACACGTTTTCTTTTTTTGGTGGTGTCTTTTATTTGTTATTTTTGGCTGCACAGCTTGAGGGATCCTAGTTCCCCGACCAGGGATTGAATCCGAGCCCCTGGCAGGGGAAGCACAGAGTCCCAGCCCCCGGACCGCCAGGGAAGTCCCTAGGTTGTACATCTGTTCCTTAAAACTGTAGGTGTTACTTGGTGGGGGAAAAGTTACCTGAAATAAAGTCTCCTGTTAAGGTGAACTCGGATAACCTTTCGTAATTGATGCCGACCTACTTGGTGAAAGGCAGGTTGGCTTCTGAGAAGCGGGTGTGGGCGGCCTCGAAGCAGCTCTTCTCCCAGTTGGTGGCCTTAGTTTCTGGCGGAGGGGCGGATGGGCTGGGCTGCCGCGTCAGGGTCACGGCCAAGTCCAGCATGGGGGGGGGGGCAGAGCGCCTCGTGGTGGCATCTCGCCAGGCCGGGTCTCAGGTCGGGGCTGTCCCAGGCCGCATCACACGGGCCTGGCGTTGCCAGCAGAGTCGTGCGGCTCTGTCTCTCTTTCGGGGTCTCCGTGGCAAGGCCCGAGCTGTGGATCCCATTGAGGTCTTGGGGTGTGAGGTCTCAGGGGCGGAACTTGCCCTGGGAAGAAGCTTGGCTCCTGGCTCCCTCCCTGTTCCTGTGCTCAGCCAGCAGAGGGATCTGTGTGTTCTCTCTTCTTTAGAAAGAGCAAGTTACCGTTTTCCAAGTTACTTCCTAAATAGCGAGGAAAAGCCACTTTGGCAGGAATGAATGATAAAGTGTAGCATACCATGCAGTCTGATCTCCACGTCCTCACTCCCAGATGTAACTTGTGAGAGGTGGTTTCAGGGGAGCCCTTCTTGGCCGTGAGAGCTTGGGGTTGCTCCTTGTACAGGGAAATAGCAGCAGCACAGAACTCGACTCTCCCCTGAAAGTGAAGTCTAGACTGGTGGTGTCACGAAGCTCGGAAGCTCACACACTTGGAAGCTCACGTCTGGGTCTGTGTTTTCATCTGGTGAGTGGGAACTCCAAGTACCTTCACCGTGGGTCTCAGCTGCATTCAGCCAGGCTGCATGCTGCCTGGGGTTGGGGCTGCTGAGACGTACTGTCGGGCACTTATCTGTACGCATGTTCCGCATCTACAGCTTGAAATGCTCTGTGATGTGCCTGGTTAAATTGACAAGCGTGCCGCTGCAGGGACCGAGCTTTGAAATGGGGACTCGCGTGCCCCAGACGCCGCCTGTTCTTGGCTCATCCCGGTCGGGGGCCTGTGGTGGAAGCTTGTGAGCATCCGGGAGGCGTCAGCAGCAGTGCCAGGCAGGCTGAAGCATCAGGGCTTTTTTTTCCTCAATTCTCAACTTTTTTTCTTATATTGTGCATTTTTCCTTTCAGCTGACAGTTCATTTCTTTTTTAATCTATTTAAAAAAATTTTAATTACAGGATAATTATTTTACAATGTTGTGATGATTTCTGCCAGACATCAACGTGAACCAGCCATACCTTCCTTTTTGGTTTTTTCATACATCCCTTTTTATTTTATTTCGCTCTGGCTATGTGGAGTGTGGGATCCCAGCTCCCCGGCCAGGGATCAAACTCCCCTGCAAGGGAAGAGTGGAGTCCTAACCACTAGACCACCAGGGAAGTCCCAGCACTTGAATTTAAAGGGTTTTTTTTCAACCATTTGTCTCCAGTTGAACTGATAAATCTCTCTAGTCTCTTATTTTGTAAGAAACGATTTTTTTTGCCTTTTTTTATTCCAGGTGTTAAATTTTCATTGTGTGCAGTACAGTCTTCGTTCTTTTTTTTTTTTTAATTGAAGTAGAACATACCTACAGAAAAGTAACGAATTGCATGCACAGAACTTGATATAAAGTTTGAGTGTTTATTCTTATTTTAAAATGAGTGGTCCTCAGCACTTGCCACTAAAGTCATCCCTAAAGGTTTTGCTTCTCCATTACATTGGTGTCTGGTCCAGTTTTATTAGTAGGAGTTGGTCAGCCGAAGCATGAGACGATGGAAGGGCAGAGCGGCTGTTTGCGGGGTGGAAAGTACGTCCTTATTTCCGTGTCTTTCTTCACACTGCTGTTCAGCTTGTGGGTGCTGAGATGCCTCTTCCAGGGGGTGGTCGGTGCACCGGTGGGGCATTCCCCCTGGGGCGGGTTCCACAAGTTTCCAGCATTAGGCGTCACTGGCCTCAGAGCTTAGGGCAGCTCCGCTGCTGAGGGGGAGTGTGTGCCAGGCGTCCCCTGGGCGCCCTGTCCTGGAGCCTCTAGACCGCTGACTAGAAGGACCCACGCTCGCTGGTCTAAGGCGTCCGGAAGTCTAAGACACACCACTGTTGTGTGCCGCCAAGAGAAGCCCTGCCGTGTAGACTGTGTCACGTCGTCGCCTGGGAGACACCCTGGTCTCAGGCTCAGGTGTGTCCGGGGGAGGAGGCTCGGGCTGGGGTCCATGCGAGGACACCTGTAGACTGATGAATAAAACTAGATTTCTCTGCATCAGAACCTGGCCAGAGGCCCAGGAGCATAAGATTACGGTCCAGTTCCTGCTGCCGAGCATAATGTGTACAAACACTGGGATAAAAAGTCAAGGGAACCCAGACGAAGACATCATGCTCGACAGCATCTAAACAGGAATAAACGTTCATCATGAGAGAACGTATCCGCGTGATTCATGTGGAGAGCCGAAGAGGAAAACCAGGGGTAGAAACAAGTTGATCACACTCAGCATGTATTATTCAGGATGAAAGTGCTACAGTTAGAATTCTCATACTCTGATAATACTCAGCAGGGATTTCCAGCAGACCCCTCCTTAACAGTGAAGCTCTGGAAGTGTCCCCCGTTAGGTCAGGGTGGAGCCCAGGTCGCCGGAGGCCAGAGTCCATAGCCAAGGTTCTCCCGGATATCTGAGTTCTCATAATAAGGCATCGGGATTAAAGGCAGGAAAAGAAACGCCCTAAAGGTCTTTATTAGCTGAGAGGTGAAGGCCCTCCTAGAAAAGCGGAGGACAGGTGGCGAGCGTTGGCACCACCAGCATGCAAGCCAGAGCGTTGCCGTACCAGCAGGTGCGTCAGGCAAAGGCGGTCACGGGAAGTTGGTCACTTAGAGTGTCCCCAGAGGTGTGACAGCCAGAGGTTCAGTCTCCTGCTGTGTAGATGGACCGCCACCACAGGCAAAGTCCCCAGAGGCCTTTCTAGGGGGCCTCAGCTGCTGATTCAGGGCTGGGCACTGGGGACCCAAGACCAGGAGCCCTGAACACGGCGCCTGCTGTCACCCTCTCTCCTGGGCTCGGACGGACTTCAAGGCCCCAGCAGGTGAGCAGGCCCACGGGCGCCCCAGGGGGAATGCCCCACCGGGCATTCTCCAGGCCAGAACACTGGAGTGGGTAGCCGTTCTCTTCTCCAGGGGATCTTGCCAACCCAGGAATCGGACTGGGGTCTCCTGCATTGCAGGTGACTGCTAAGTCGCTTCAGTCGTGTCTGACTCTGTGCGACCCCACAGACGGCAGCCCACCAGGCTCTGCCGTCCCTGGGATTCTCCAGGCAGGAACACTGGAGTGGGTTGCCATTTCCTTCTCCAACGCGTGAAAAGTGAAAGTGAAGTCACTCAGTCATTCCTGACTCTTAGCGACCCCATGGACTGCAGCCTACCAGGCTCCTCCATCCATGGGATTTTCCAGGCAAGAGTACTGGAGTGGGGTGCCATTGCCTTCTCCAAGATTCTTTACCAACTGAGCTATCAGGGACAAACCTAGACAGCATATCAAAAAGCAGAGACATCACTTTTCCTGACAAAGGTCCATCTAGTCAAAGCTATGGTTTTTCCTGTAGTCATGTATGGATGTGAGAGTTGGACCATAAAGAAGGCTGAGTGCTGAAGAAGTAATGCTTTTGAGTTGTTGTGCTGCAGAAGACTCTTGAGAGTCCCTTGGACTACAAGGAGATCCAACCAGTCCATCCTAAAGGAAATCAACCCTGAATATTCATTGGAAAGACTGATGCTGAAGCTCCAATACTTTGGCCACCTGATGCAAAGAGCCTACTCACTGGAAAAGACCCTGATGCAGGGAAAGGGAGCAAGAGAAGGGGTCGACAGAGGATGAGATGGTTGGATGGCATCACCGACTCAATGGACATGAGTTTGAGCAAGCTCCTGGAGACAGTGCAGGACAGGGAGGCCTGGCGTGCTGCGGTCCGTGGGGTCGCAAACGGAACAACAACCGCGTGGCAATGAAAGCCGGAACCCTAACCCCTGGGCCCCCAGGGAACTCCCTGGCTTTTTGTGTTTTTGACTGTTACTCTTGGTATTTGGAATATAACCCCTGCTCTTGGTGATTTTAATTGCTGTTTTCCTGGGTAGAGATGAATGCAGCACATTTCCATGTCCTTGTTGGTCATCTTGTTTTTCTTTTGTGAAATGTCTCTTCAAGTGTTCTGCTTCTTTCCCCGTAAAAGATATATTCTGTGTATTAGTTATCTTCTGCCTCCAGAGCTTCTGCACTCTCTTGATGGAGCTGTGATGAGCAGAGGTTCTAGACTTCTTTGGCTCCCTGTCCATCGCAGCCCCTCTTGCTGAGGACCCAGGCTTAGCACCAGCTCTTTGGGGAGGCCCTGGGGAGGGTTCCCCTGGGAAGACCCCCAACCCACCCTGTGCAGCAGGATAGCTGGGAACCAGCCACAGGGGTTGCCTCAGCACCAAGGGGGCCGATGGGCTCCCCGTGACCCCTCCCTCCAGACTCCTGGAGCTGTTGGGCTGGAGAGGGGCTATGGATGCTGAGAGCGAGTCTGCAGTCCCTGCCTGGCATCCCGGGGGCTGTGGCCTGGGTCCCTGGGACAGTTGGGGCAGCAGGAAGGCTCTCTGGGTGAGCTGTTCTCCCCTGCAGAGCCCTGGAGAGACCCTGGAGATAATGGGGGTCCCAGCCAGAGAAGGGATCTGCGGGGGCTGGGTGGTCTCCTGGAGGTGCCCAGGGCTGGAATGGAGGCCCACTGTGAACCCATGTGGTCATCTAGAACTTGGGAGGCTGGAGTTGGAGCAGTCCTGGGTAAAGATTTTTACTTACTTTTTCTGGGCATCCCTGAGTCCTCTGAGACCACCCTGCTTGGCACTCAAGCTTCCACGGACTTCACCGGGCCTGGACGTGGCCCTGGTCAGCTGGCTGCCCTGGAGAACTCCTCCCCTGGAGGCCCCATCCAAGCCTCTCAAGCCCCAGGGGGGCAAGGCTGGCAGTAGGGCAGTGGGCTGAGGTCCCGGACGGCATGCCTGTGTGCCCCTAGCCCAGCCAGCACGCCTGTCTGGCACCGGGGACACAGCCCTGCCCAAGATACGGGAAGCCATAGCTCACCAATCTCACAAGAAAATGCCGCGATTCCTGAGATGCCCACCCAACAGGGGGCTCAGCTGCCAAGGATCCTGACCTGAACTTGAGCCCCCAGAGGGAGAGGCACCTTTGAGACTCTTGGTCTGGCCTGGGGTGAAGACGAGGTGCGAATGTCATGGGGGTGCCCGCTTTGTGGTCGTGTGGACTCTTGCCCGGCAGCCGAGCTCGTGTCCACGACAGGTGGGCCAGCGTCCTCCCGAGGCTGGGCCTCTGAGGGGCTGGGGGTGGGGTGGTCTCTGCCCTGCTCCTGACTGTGCTGTGCACACCTTGTCCCTTTTTCTGCCCACTCTGCTTTTAATAAGTGCTTGATACGATTCCATCTCCTTTCATCTCCCAGCTACTGAACGCACTTCTCTCTCAGATTCTGGGTGGTTGCCCTGAGTCAGTTCACACCTGCCCCACGTCCATCCCTAAATGCTCAGCTCTGGGGGGAGGCGGACGGGCACCTCAGGGCCGGCGTTCCCAGGCCACGTCACGTCACGAGCCACAACAGCCCGCTTGTCGCCGGTGTCATGGTCGTGACCAGCTTTCTACAGGAATTAAAAAAATCAGAGGTGTCTCTCTCATTTTATATGTCTGAAAACCTGTCAAAACATTGAGAAATGTCTTCTGCTTGCCGGGTCAGGATGCCTGGATCCAGTCTCAGGCCTTTGCTGAAGCCTCTGCATGTGGCAATGGGTGTGAGAGTGCGTCTGGGTAGGAGCGTGTCTGGCCCAGAGGAGACCCCATTCCTCACCGCCCATCCTTGCACCCACACTCAAGCAGACACCTCCAGAGATCCCAGTCGGATGCTGTCTTCCCAGTGGGGGACTGAGGGGCTGCAACCCCACCTGGATGGAGACCCTGCTCCAGAAGCCAAGAAGGTCCCCTCATTCTCCACTCCTGCAGGGGCCTCCTCCTCTCAGGGAGCTAGCACGTGGGTGCCAGGAGAGGTGGCGGGTGCGGAAGGGAACAGTCACTGGCAGGACCCTGGGAGCCACTGACACCCCGCTGGGACAGGCCCTGACCCCAGAGGCCACCCGAGCCCACATCAACAGCCTGTCACCCCATCGAGGGCCCCTGAGTTTCCCCTCCTCAATCAGACACCCTTCCTGACCCCCCACAGCCCACACTGTCCCAGCAGCTCCCCCCACCCCAGGCGTGGAGACCCTCTCTAGGTGAGAGGGTCCCGGGCAGCCAGTGGGGGGTGAGCTGGACGTGCGGCCTTGACTGGAGAAGGGGAGGGTGGCCCTGAGTTATGTCGCTCCCTGGGGGCAGGCCACTCCAGCACCTGTCTGGCCTGGAGCCACACCCCCCTGGGGGCTGGGTTGGTCCTTTCCCTGCCAGACTCTTGGGGGTACTCTGTAAGAGCAAGAGCCCCCAGCTGAGAACCAACAGGGGTGTCTTTGTGCTGGGGAAGCGCACAGACCTGTCCCAGGGCTCGGCCCGGAACCCCTGCCTCCAGCTGACTTGCTTCCTGCTTTTGGGGAGGACCCGGGCCAGCCTCATTTCCTTGGGTTGGGGGCTTTCCTGTGGGGTCCCAGGGGTTGTTCCTAACCCTTGGGCGGCTGGGGCAGACCCAGGCCCAGAGCATGCAACCACGGAGAGAATGCCTCACGAGGGGACCTCCTGTCTGCAGAGTGCATCCATTTAATGGAAGTTTCCAGCACTGAGCGTGCAAACCTGTCAGCAAGTCACAAAGGAACCGAGGTAACGCCCAGAGTCCCTCCGTGATAAGAAGTCCCCGTCCTGGAGACATGGGCCGGCAGCAGCCCAGCGGCTGTGTTGTGCTTCAGATTTCTTGTTTAAAAGGGTGTCAGATGGTGCGGCTGCAAAAGTTCAGCGTAAAAATACAGGAAAAGGCAGTCGTCCGAGTCTCTTCCACAAAGTCACGGGCCGCGGGATCCCCAGTGCGCAGCCGGGCCCCACCCTGACGCTTCTCCAGAGCCCATACTGCTGCAGGCAGGGGCTTGGCCAAGCTGAAAACCCTCCTGCTTTCCATTTCCTTCTCAAATGAGCGCACAGGGGACCCAGGCGAGAAGGGCAGCCCCCCACCCTGTGGCTTGGCCAAGAGCCACAGGCTAGACTGGTCCACGGCTGAGGAAACATGGCAAGTTTGGGCTGCAGCATCCCTCTCCTATCACGGTGTGAGCCCCCGGCCCGAGCACCTGTCTGATCCACCCCAGCCTCACCCCGTGGTCCAGCCCGGCTCCTCTCCCTCTGCCGTGGCCAGATTCGGTCACGAGTTGCGGTGCGTTTGTGCAAAGGATCAGGGTTGTATAGATTCATAAAAACAGGTTAAAAAGTCTTCCCGCCAGTGTCTGGCGGTGCCCAGGGCAGCCCGAGCCTTCACCCAGCTAAGGTCCGCTCCCTCTTGACAGTCCCAGGAGCATCTCGGGGTTGGGCACCGGGCAGGGCCCCGCGCACACGCATCATGGGCTTGCGGACTCTGCAAGGAGATCAGAGCTGTGTCTCGTCCCGAGTCTCAGGGTTGCAGGAGGCCAGCTTGTTGCTGCAGCTGCTCTTCCGGCTCTGGGAGCTGCTGGCCACGTGGGCCAAGGGGTCGGAGCGGATGAGATATCTGTGGGAAGGGTGGAGGGTGCTGGCCTCACGCTTTGCCCCGGAGGCCAGGCTGGACGCCCATGTGGGTGCGCAGTGCCAGTCCATGTGGTGAAGGGCAGGTGTCTACACTCGCCTGGGGATGCGGTACTTACACAATGTCATTGGGCTCCAGCCGCGTGTCGGGCGGGGGGTTGATGAGCACATAGGAGAGGGTGTTCTGGTGGTCATTCATCTCGTCTGCGGAGGAGACAGGGCCCGGCGGGCGGTCACCCCTCAGCCCCTGCCCACCTCTGCTCCGCCGGGCCCCGAGGAGCTGGCAGCTCCAGTCAGCTGCAGAATCCTCCTGGCTGTGGGGCCGTCCCGCCCGAGCCCTGTCCTGGGGAACCCAGCCTGGCCGATCCTCCCTGATCCACGTGGGCCTCAGCTCAGCACTGCACCGGCAGGGAGCAGCCACCACCCCTGCCCGTCCCCGTAGCTTGTTGAGTCACCAGCATCTTAGGAGGTGGTGACCCTGAATGTGGAGCACACTTGTGCACACCTCCACGTTTGCACACACCAGCACACAACGACACACCTACACACACACCCAACCCAGGCTCATTCACCCCCCTCCCAGCACCCCTGCCCCATACAGGCCACCCCCAATCCCCTCCTCAGCTGTCAACCTTGGACTTGCCCTCTGTTTCCCAAAACCTGTCCGGCAGCATCAGCCCAGAGTCCGACCGGCTCACCCTGCCGGAGGTCCCCTCTGGCACGCACAGGGCCAGGCCACTGCCCACCACGGGTACAGCCAGCCCAGCGTCCGGCTCTCGGGGTGGCCCAAGGATGCGACCCACAGGGGTGTGAACTGGTTCTAGAGAAACCCTGGCCACCACATAGATGTCTCTTTGGCCAACTATGGGGTCGGGCTGGCCACTGTCCAGCAGTGACCCTGCGCTCAGTGAGTGGCAGGAGGTGGATGGCTCGTGGCCTCAGTTTACACATCTGGCGATGCCTAAAGGCACCTCCTGACCCAGGACTGGGCACTGGGGGGGACAGCCCTGGTGGGGGGCTGGGTAAGGCCCTGGGTGACCTCTGCCCCAGCCCCTCCCGTCCCGGGAGGGCTCCCTGGCCATGGGGGTCAGGGACTCAGGGAAGGTGGGACAGCTGCTAGCGGGTCAGCAAGGGGTGCTGCGGCTGACTTCCCTGAACTGGTGAGCTCAGGGCCGAATCTGACTCTGGATTCGGAACCCCCCCATGGCAGTAGGTGGAGTCCGGCATGCTTCAGGGGACAGCTGGGGGTGGGGGTGCAGACCAAACGGGGGTCGGGGCTTACAGATATCACCTGCTCCAGGCTTGTGTCCCCACCCAGCAAGTGGATGGCCTGACCCCCACCCCTCCCACCGCACGGGGTCCCTGGCGGGCTTGGCTCATGGAGGCGGCGCATGTCCAGGGAGGGCAGCAAAGAGCGGGGCTGGGGCAGCGGAGGTGCGGGCGGGAGTGGGAGGCTTTGGTGCACCCTGTACCCCTGAGCACAGCCAAGAACAAGGAAAACGGAGAGGCTGACAAGGGACGGGGTCGCCTGTCCATCTCACTCAGGGGCGGGGCTGCAGAGGGTGGGCGTGGCCCCTGCCTCACCGGCCCCTCCCCACCTGGCCTGGGCCCTGCCTCTGCCCGGGGTGGGCGGGCTATGGGCTGTCCCAGCCCCAGCTGGGCCCGGCTTTGTGTTTCTGGGGGTGCTGGGCTGAGAGGTGGCGGGGGGAGGCACGTGGGGTCCGGCTGTAACGCCCGGGGACTGGGTGACCCACGAGGCCCTGACCCCGACTTCCCAGAAGGGGCCACCTCATCGCGCCTGCTGTGGGGCCGGGGGCTGGCCCATGACCAAGGGGCCCCTCCATGGGGGCTCCTCCCTGGACCCGCAGACCAGTCTCTCGACAGCCCCTGGGGGTCCACACCACTCCTCTGGAGGCCCTGCCCCAGAACTGTGAACTGGGGACAGCTGGACCACTCCCCCCAGGGGTGACTGTGTAGAAGGGGCTGTGTCTACATGTCACGGCTGGGGGTGTCTCCTCCCTCATCTGCACCCAGCTTGGGGAGGGGGCTTTGTGGTGGTGTCCCCCTGGAGGACCGCCCTGCAGCCCCCTGGGACCAGCCTCTCCTCTGGTTTTAGGTCCTGGCCCAGGCACCTCTCAACGTCCACACCCCAGGGGCAGGGGCTCAGCAAACACCATGCGGTGACCCTGTGGGTGCGGCCACCCCGCCTGCGAGCCTTGGCGAGAAGTAGGGGTGCAGCCGGCCACAGGGAGGTGCCGACCCAGCCCTCCCGCTCGGGGCAGCCCCAGGCTCGGGCTCGCGCTGGCCTAGTGGGGAGTCTGCTGTGAACACGGTCGTGGGTGCAACTGAAGAAAAACGCAGGAACCCGGAGCGGGGGGTGGGGTGTGGTCAGGGCTCTGCCCCCTGGGCCACCCCGCAGCTCCCCCGCGGTACACCCCAGAGCTTCTCAATCCTGAGTCTTGTTTGCCCCGGCTGTCCTCAGAAACTGGCCCATCTGAGCTAACACCCACCTGGGCTCAGGAGGCCTGCACAGCTCTGAGCCTGGGGAGCCCCCAGGTAAGGAAGGGGTCCCAGCAGTGAGGTCTGGGGCCTGGACTCTGCTCTGACCCCAGTTGGGGTCTGGGGGCTGCGGGGTGTCTTCTTGGAAGATACAGGGGCCTAAGCAGCACCTGAGCACCTGGATGAAAATGTGGTACATCAGGCTTTGTCTCAACTGAAGTGGTCCCCATCTCGTGAAGCCCCAGCTGGGGAGTGGAGGTCAACCGTCCACCTGGCTTGGGTGGCCCTCGAAGGCTCAGGGTGCTGCAGACCTCAAGGCCCCGGGCGCCAGCTCAGGTCTCACTGTGCTCCACCATGCCGGGGGCGCGGGTAACCTGGCCTGGGGTGCTCCA
This sequence comes from Bos taurus, assembly GCF_002263795.3. Taxonomy (NCBI): domain Eukaryota; kingdom Metazoa; phylum Chordata; class Mammalia; order Artiodactyla; family Bovidae; genus Bos; species Bos taurus. The sequence continues at coordinate 103,383,124 of NC_037338.1, read as the reverse complement.
TGCCGGTGCTTCTTGAGAGCTGGGTGGGCTCCCAGGGGCTGGCCAGTGGCTGCCTGCGTGTCCAGAGTAGGGCTTATCTCAGACAACAAAGTGGGCAGAAGGGCTGGGGTGCAGGGGGCCGTGCTGAAGTCAGCAGTCAGTGGGGAGAAAGTTAGGGTCCCTGCAGTGGGGTGGCCTGGGAGCTCGTGGGGCCCTGCCTGGAGGGACCCTCTCTCGTGTCTCGCCCTGTCTGCCTGCCTGGCCGGGGCGGGCGGCCACCGGGTGGACCATCAGGAAGGGTTGGCACGCCCCCTATGCCAGACTCCGGCCCCGGGAGCAGAATTACCTTGCAAATATCCCAGGTTTACCCGATTCATGACATCACTGGCTGTTAAATTTGCTACATCCTCTACGGAACACACAGGAAGAGGGACAGACAGAAACAGAGAGAGAGATTGAGGTCAGCGAGCAGCGCAGAGGAGGTGGCTGGCAGAGCAGGGGCGGGAGGTGCACGCAGGCTGCAGGCAGCCGTCTGTCCCAGAAGCGAAGTCGGCTCTTTGTCTGCCAAGCTCTGGCGGGGAGGCCCGGGGGAGTCCCAAGGGGCAGGGGCCTGCTCTGGGGCTCAGCTGGGCTTGAGCGTCTGTCTGCCAGGGTGTTACATGGGGCCGTGAAACGGGACCCCCACTGGGAGCCTGAGCAGCCTGCACGCCACCCGGGATGGGGGTGACAGCACACGCCCGGGGAAAGGGCGCAAAGTGGACAACGTACGCCGTGCGGCAGGGGTGTGTCCGGGAGAGGCTGGGCGGCTCTCCCAGAGGGCGATCTCCTTGGGCCTGGCATATAGCCAGACCCGAGAGACCCTTGGGCAGTTCTGGGTGAAGCCCAAAGCCGCTTGGTCCCACTTGGACGGGCTTGAGGGCCCCTGGCCCAGGAGGTGAGCAGCAGGTGGCGGGGTAGGGGAGTGGGTGCCCAGAAAAATATAGCCAGGCCCGAGGTGGGGTGTGGGGCAGAGTCCCCCAGAGACGGGGCCTAGCGGAGGTCAGAGCCTCCACCCAGCCTGGGGTGTGGATGAGGCCAGGCTGCAGTGGAGGGGCGGGGGGCTTGGGCCCCTTTCAGCCCCATCAACAGAGGCAGCATCTCTGGAGCGAGGGAGGGGCGGGCCAGTCTCCTCGGGCCCGGCCGGGGACCCCAGCTCCATTCACGGTCAGAGTCCCAAACTTTTCCCCGAATCAAGCGACAGAGAAAATCTGCTGACGACAACAAACGCCCTGGCGACGGCGCCCTGAAGTCGCCGGAATGGGGTGGCCTTGCCCCAGGAGCAGTGGAGGAGTGTCCTGGTGCTGGGCCCCCTGACCTGCCCCGCCCCTATCCCACACATGCTCCAGCTGCAGGGAGGGGTCGGGGAGGGGTGGCCAGGGCTCTGGGGTGTCCCCGCCACGCCCCTGTTCCTATCCTCAGAGGAACATGATGGGGTCCTGTGTTCCTGATCCCGGCAGGACCGGCCGGAGGTGGCCAATCTGCCCCCTGGCTGAGGCCGGTGCCTTTGGCTTTCATGGAGCCTGGCAAGGCTGTCCCCACCCACAGCCGCCTCCTCCAGGACGGCTGCCTACTGGCTCAGGCAATAGGCATCTTTTTTTCTACAGATGTGGAAACTGAGGCCCCGGAGCAGAGGGTGAATGAACCCTTCCTTGCCGGGCTTGGCGCTGGATCTAGGGGAGCCCCCCTCCCCACACGGGCCAGGAGAGCAGACAGACGCCCTGCCCCTTACCGTAGCCAGTGGTGGGCAGCCCCAGGTGCTTCATGCGGTTCTTGACCAGCTCTGAGAGCTCCTGCCTCTCGGAGCGCCGGTACAGGCTGAGCCGCTGTTGGCTGATCCACTCGGCTGCCGCATTCCCCGTGTGCCGGGAGCCCTTGCGGCTCAGCCTCCGCGCCCACGGGAGGCTCTTGCGCCGCAGGAGCGGGTGCTCGGCTGGGTCGCTGCCCACCGTGTGCCGGCCGTGGGTGCTGCCGCCGCTCGTGCCCACCCGTGCACCCCAGGGCCCCTTTGCCTCCCGAGTGTCCTCACAGTCCTCCACGCTCACCGAGACCTGGGACTGGCCGGGGAGGAGGGGTGAGGCCTGGGAGGGGAACGGTGTCCTGGGACAGGGGCGGGGCGGGGGCAGGTACAGGGAAGGGGAACGGGAGCTGGGCAGAGGACTGGGGGGACCCACGGAGCAGCTGGGGTGATGGGGAGGATAGTCACAGTTCCGGGGGAACCCCAGGCCCTTCTTCTCTCAGGTGGAAGTCCCTTCCTCTCCCCAGACCCTGGCTCAGGCCCGTCCCTGACTTGCTGGTGAGAGGTGGGCCTCCCTCCACCTCTCTGGGGCAGCGTGTTCTGACTTTACCACGGTGGGGTAGGGGAGGGAACAGCCCCTCTAGGAGACTCAGTTTCCTCACCACGGGGGCAGGAGAGAACAGGGGCAGCCCGATGGTGGGCTGGGACGTGCAGAGCCTTGCAAGGCTTGGTGGGTGACATGGGGCCTGGGGGGTGTGGAAGTGGGGACAGATGAGGGGAGGAAGGGGTACCTGCCAGGATGGGGGCTGTGCCCTGAGGGGCAGACAGCCTGGGGGTGGGGGCAGCCTGGGCTTCCCACCCCGGCCTCAGTTTCCCCATCTGCACGGGGGAGGAGAGTGATGCTAGGAGTCCTCTCTGAGCTGCACCTTGGCTGGTGCCACCTGGGGACTTGCTTCCTGACCACCCTTGCCCCCGCCAGGCCTGGGTGGGGCTGAGCTTAGGCACTCCAGTGGGCTTGAAGGGACCACTCACCTGGGCCCTGAGGTCGGGGGGCTGCAAAGGAAACCAGAGCCACCTGAGTACCTGGGGGCTTCTCCTACCCTGACCACCAAGGCTGTCTGACCGCCCCCCCCCACCCCGCCCCCGCCGCCATCTCCCCGCCCCCCCCCCTCCCGGCGGGCTCATAACTCGCGGGCAGGCCGCCTTGCACGGTCTGGCGGCGCACGGGCGCCCCTCGGTGCTCTCCCCTCCCCCAAAGCGCCCCAAGGAACCATGTGGGCCCCTGTGAACCTGACCCCAAAAGGGCCCGGATCTCCAGGCCCCTGCCCCGCACCTCGGTGGAGAAGACGTGGCACTGGGTCCTGTAGATGCCGATAGGGATCTCGGCGCTGGAGGAGCACAGCTTCTGGAAGAGGCGGCCATAGGTGCGGATCCACAGGTCGTCCTCCGAGATCTTCATCTGCAACGCAGAGCCTGGGCTGGGCCGGCCTCAGGCCGCAGAGGCGGTGCTCGCCTCCCCGGCAGGGCGTGGCTGCCCAGCCCAGCCTGCCACAAGCCCCGCTCCTCCACCCGCCCAGGCCCGACCCACCCCGCCCCCCGACCCCATCCACCCCGCCCCCGGCCCCACCCCCGCGCCCACGCCCCTCCACCCCGCCCACGCCCCATCTGGCCCCGCCCGTCCCCCCCTCTCCGGCCCAGGCACTTACCGCACAGAGGTAGCCGGAGCCCGGCGTGGTGTCCAAGCCCAGCAACAGCCTGGTGATGGGGATCATGTAGTCCTTCACGAAGGACTGGAGGAGAGGGGCCGTAGTGAGGCCGGCGTTGTAGGCAGTTCCACACCCCCTGGCGGGACATGCCCGCCGGGCACCCACAGTGTCCCCTGCACAGCGTGCCAGAAGATGGAGCTGGGCGGCCTTTCCTGGCCTTGGTAGCTCTCCTGGTCATGCGCCTTAGGCTAGAAGGGATCAGAAACCCAAAGGCTGCCAGGAATGACCCTAGGCTAGCACCCTCCTGGGAGGAAAGGATGGTGATGCTCAGGGGTGAACCCCTGTGGCTCCCGGTCAGGGACGGGGCCCAGAGCCACTCAGTCCCACTGGTCTCCTGGGGACCCAGGATGGACGTGGCTCAGGATCGGACGTCAGCCAGGCCCCAGGCTGACCTGATACAGCAGTGTGTCCAGCATGCTGATGCTGAAGACGCGGCCGGCGGCGAAGGGCAGGCGGAACATGAAGGCCAGGTTGGAGCCGTTCTCACGCTCCCTCTGCAAGACAGGGCGGCTCAGACGGGCTGGTGCCCGCGGCCACAGCCGCACGGGGCGGGCAGCCCAGGACTTGCATGCACACGTGTGTGGGGTGAGTATATGAACACGGGCCAGCAGATGCCCCCACACAGAGGCCAAGCACCCGGCTCGTGTCCCCCAGACACAGGGGGCCGGAGCCAGGAATAAGGACTCATGGCTCTGCTGGCGAGAGCCAGGGGCCCGTGCTGGGGTTAATGCCCAGCCGCTGCCGCCCTGGGCCCTTCACTCTCATAGCAACTCGTCCTGGAGCTCATGTCCTGTGAGTGAGGTGGCGAGGACAGCAGGGCGTGCTCGTGAGCAGCGACACGTGTCACAGCTCCTGCCTCCCCTGTGAGCACAGCGACTCGAGGCCCCACGTGGATTCCTTGGACCCGCAGCTCAGAACCACACGGTTCTTCTCTCACGGTATCAGATTTTGTGAGTCCGATCGGATATGTGGGGCTGGAGTCACGTGTCACAGGGCTCCCGCCGGTGATCAATTCCCCCACCCCTGCCTGGCCAGGAGACTCCTTTCCTGCACCTTTCCCATTTTCTAGAAGCCAACCATGGCCCTGGGCCCTTCCTCCACCTCCAGGGCTGGCAGGCTGACCTCTGGCCTCCCTCTTGCAAGCGCCCTGGTGATGGCGTGGGGCCCTGGGGCGAACCAGGGCCTCCTCCATCTCAGCGTCCTTCACAGAATCGTGTTCCCCACTCCATGCTGGTTCTGGGACGCGAACTTTTTCGGCGCGTGTCTCCACCGCGTGAGGTTGGCCTACAACTGAGGGGTGCCTCTGAACCCAGGAAGTCATCCTTCCCTCTGGACCAGAACACGCTCCACACAGACAGAAGGTGGGACGCAGGAGCCCTCCCGGGGCCTTCTCCTGGGGCTGCTTCCCGCTGCGGCAGCTTCCTCCTGCAAACTCGGCTGGTGGCCGGCAGGGCAGACAAACACTGGGGCAGCGGGCCTCACCTCTGTCCCTCCCCAGCAGCAGGGAGCCCGAGGGTGTGCTGGCACGTGGGTGTCCAAGAGGGAAACAGTGTGTCAGTTCTGAGCGGCGTTTTGCTGTCCCGAAAGAACGAATCATGGACAAGCCCTGGAATCCAACCTGTGTGGCCTGCTGACTCCAGGCTGCACGCTCCCGCCACACGCTATGAGGACAAGTGGGGAGACTCCCAAGATCATTAAAGCTGTCGGTTTCCCTTCACTAAGAACAGTGAATGGTTTGAGAAGCAAAGACCGAGGGCAGGTCCAGGGAGACTGTGGACGAAGGAGGGCTTGATGTTTCAGTGGCTTCATGCTGCCTGTTCTGTAGTGGCCACGGAGGGACTGGAGGCTGTAGCCCAAGCTCTGAGGTCACAGGTCACAGCGAGACATGGGAACCCACGTGGACGAGCCCTTCTGAGAACCACGTGTCTGGAGGGAGCAGAACTGAACGGGCAGGCTGGGCCCTGGTCGACGTCACTGTCACAGGTGCCGCGGATATTGAAACGATGATGCCACCAGGAACCTGAGTCTGGGGACGGGGTGGGCAGTGGGGTGGGCAGTGGCCCAGCCTCTGGGAGACCTTCCTGAGAACCTCCAGGGAGATGCAGCCACTGCTCTCCACGCCTTCCTGAATCCCCCACCCCCACCCCCGCCCTAGTGCCACTTTGATCTCGGGGAAGCACGTTGATCTGAATGCCAGAAGCGTTTCCGATGTTCCTGCAGTTTCCGCTCACGAAACAGGACTCCCCTCATCCAGATTGTATGTACAGCATGATGCCACACTCCCACTCCGTCCTCTGTGGAATCTTCTGTGTGCATAGGTCGGGGGAGGCACCGGCTCTGGCCATCTCTCCAGAGGGGGTGGATCACGTGGCTCTGTGCCCCTCTGTCCTCAGCCCCCAGGCACTGCATGGGCCTGGCCCTGCCCAGCGTACCCATCGGCAGGGCCTTCAACCCTGGGCTGCAGCCTCCCCAGGTCACACGTGCTCACTTGCTAACTTCTCTCCCCATCACAAAACCAGAGCACGAGGTGGGGAGTGGGCCGCCCCTGCCCCTGCCCCTCCCTGGAGGTGATGCTGCAGGGGAAGGTGGAAGGTGTGGTCAACTGGTGATGCCTGCCACAGAGGGCAAAGTGGGGTGGACTTGTGGTGTCTGCTGTGGAAGGCCAGTGTCTGCTGACGGATCTATTTCAAGCCCACTGGCTGAACAGGTGAGGATGCCAGGCCCATAGGGAGCTGGCGGCGAGTGAGGACCAGCGCCAGGATGTCAGCCCTGACCCCAGTTCTGTGCTGGTCATCCTGCCTGAACTGGGTCAGACTGGCCCAAGCACCTGGACACAGTCCTGGCCGGGGCCGCTTCCGATGCCCACAGTCCCAGTTTGAGCAGACGGAGGATCAGCTCACGGGCTGGTAGGAAGTGGCTCTGAGTGGGCTCCAATGGGCTGTCGTGTGGGGTGCAGGCCAAGCCTCCTCCAGGGGCAGGACAGCCTGAGCTCCTCGGCTGCTGACTGAGGCCTCTGGCTACCGACCCAGGGGCTCCGGGGCCACCATGGGCCTCCTGGCAAAACGTACTTCCATCGTCCACCTGGGTTCTGGGCAGGTGGAGCTCTCGCGCTGCCCCTCTGTCTGCTTTTGGGGCCAGGCCTGGCCTGGTGTGGGGTTAGCCATGCAAATGCAAGCTGCCCCCCGACAAGGACCCCCGTCTGGGCTCGCAGGGAATGGTCACTGCCCCCGACTTCATTAGCTGGGTCTCCTCGTAGCGGCCCACCTGTTTCCTGGTCTCACCTGGGGCCACCTGAGCGCGGCCCTGCCTCTCAGTGGAGGGCAGTGCTACACTGACCCAGACAGGGGCTGGGGAGGGCCTGGGGTCCACAAACATGCCAGGGCGGCACCACTGGTCCGTGGCGGGTCCCCATGCCCCCCGGGCCCCTGCTGACCTGGCCTCTGAGCCACTGCGTGACCTGAGGCAACCACTCCCCGCTCTGGTCCCAGAGCCCTCGTCAGTACCAGGATGAACACGTCCCCGCCGGCGTTTGACAGAACGGACATGGCTCAGATGTGGGTGTGGTGTCAGGGCTGGTGTCACTGGGCTAGTAATTTCTGGTATAACTAGCAGCCTTGGCCAAGCACAAGGCCGGGATGGACCTTGCCATAAGGGGACGGTGTCCCCTCCTGGCCGAGGACCCTAAAGTCTCTGGGCTGCACGCTCGAGAGCCTCACAATGGGACTAGAACCCCGCCGGAGGAGGGCAGGCACCCACACCCTCCAGCCCTGGTGCAGGCCCTCAGCTGGGCAGAGTCAGAAGGGGCACTTCATGTGGGGGTGGGAGGGGAAGGGGTGGTTCGCGAGGGGCTACTCACCTTCTCCAGTTTAGAGAGAGCCAGAGAGTAGCTGTCCTTGGCGCGAAACTGCATGAACCGCATGTTGGACGGGTGGGTGAGCTCGGTGGTGATGCTGAGACTGGGGAAGAGCCTGGGGCGGGCGGTCCTGGTCATGGACATGGGGAGGGGCTGGGGGTGGGGCCCCTGGCCACCGACGAGGGGAAGCTCAGGGTGACCCCGGCGCCTCACCGGAACATGGTCTGCACATTGACGATGGTCTTTGCGTCGGCCATGTAGTCCTCCTCAGCGCTCATGGTGCTCTCCTTGTCTGCCACCACCAGATTGTCCGCGTAGATGACACCGCACCGCAGCAGGCTGTCCAGGCTGCGGGGACACGCCCGTGGGTGCAGCCACCCCCTACTTGGCCCTGGACGCCCCGCCTGGGGGGAGGAGAGCAGGGCGGGGGTCCTCCTGCCGAGAGGCACCTTACTTGTCCACGGAGCCCTCCATGTAGTAGACCATGGGAAAGCAGCAGATGGCCTCCAGGAAGTGGTGGTCGGGCCTGTGGGCACAGCAGGGCCTGCAGGCATCCACCTGGCTCCCCCACCCCCACACCAGTTCTGACCTGGGTGGAGCAGGGGCCCCAGGACCATGATGGCTTGGACCGGGGGGCCTTTAGAGGCCAACGGGGCCGCTCTTTATTGTCCCCAAGGGGAAACCAAGGCCCCAGGACAGCTGAGACTGGACCCTGAGCTCTGGGCTGGCAGGCCTCTGGGGGTAGAGGTGCTGGGGTGCACCCTGGGGGAGGTTCATGGTCATCGGGAGGATGATGGAGCAGCACCAGGGTGTGGGAAGGGGCAGGCGGGGTGGGGCCGCTCCCCTCACTCCCCACCAAAGGTGAGGGCACCCATGCCCTGCCCTCTGCCCCTCACTTGTTGTCCAGCAGCAGCACAATGGGGTTGAGCTCCCGGCGAGGCCGGTAGTAGGCGCGCAGCGGCACGATGAAGTTGTACAGCCCGTTGCCCGCCGTCTCCGCTGAGACGATGATCAGCTTGTTCTTGAAGCCATAGGCCTTGGCATCTTCGTAGCTGTTGTGCTTGCAGCCCTGGAAGGGGAGAACGCTGGAATCAACCATGGAGGGGGAGGGAGGGTGCTCCAGGGAAGCCTGAGGCCAAATGGCACCTGGTGTCACTGGGGCTACAGGCCAGCCATCCACCATACCCCACAGAGCGAGCTGGGGCCCTGCGGGGGGGGGAAGGGAGGTGTCTGTGAGCTTGTGGCCTTAGCAGATGCAGACACAGATGTGTCTGCATGGACACATTTGTATTTGTGCACATTTTGTCTTGTGTGTACACATCCTGCAGTGTGTGCATGTGTGTACACGTTTTGTATGTGTTGCACATTTCTTATGTGTATAACATTCTTTCGTGTGTGCACGCGTCTTATGTGTATACACGTTCTCTCGTGCGTATACACGTTTTTGAGTGTGCATGTTGTCATGTGTGTACACATTCTGTAGTGTGTGCATTTGTATATGTTTTGTGTGTTCACACACACATTTTGTCACGTATACACACATTCCATAGTGTGTGCATGTGTGTACACATTTTGTATGTGTGTGTACATTTCTTATGTGTATAACATTCTCTCGTGTGTACACACATATTACGTGCATACACATTCTCTCGCGTGTATACACATTTTGTGTGTGCACGTTTTGTCATGTGTGTACACATTCTGTAGTGTGTGCACGTGTATACATGTTGTGTGTATACATACATTTGTCATGTGTATACACATCCCATAGTGTGTGCGCGTGTGTACACATCTTGTGTGCACATGTCCTGCCATGTGTGTAAATGCTCTGTAGCGTGTGCGTATGTATACATGTTTGTGTGTGCACGTTTTGTCACGCGTGTACATTCTGTTGTGTGTGCATGTTTTGTGTGTGCACGTTTTGTCATGTGTGTATACATTCTTTCAAGTGGTGTGTACACTTTTTTTATGTGTGTGCACATTTTGTCATGTGTGTACACATTCTGTTGTGTGTGTGCCCACTTTCTAGCTCTTTGCAGAGAGGCTCAGATGCAGGGCAGCAGTGAGCACCCCAAATCCCCATCTTGTTTCTAAACGTGGTTTCCACTAACAGGAATCAGGTTTCTTGGAGCAGCAGCCAGTCCCAGGACTGGAGTAGGAACAAAAAGGGGGGGCAGGCACCATTAGTTCGGAAGCACAGACATCTTCACAGATTAGGAGACGCGTCGGAAAGACCTGGAGGCCCCATCAGCAAAACCAGGAAAGTCTGAATGTCAAAACCAGCAGGATCCGCACAGAAAGCCGACGTGGCAGTAATGCACAGCGGGTTTACTGAGTGAAACGCTGAGTCCACACTGATGTGCACAAATGGCTAAGAAAGGGGAAGAACCTCCTCACGGGGAAAAGTGGACTCAAACATGGAAGGAACTGGAACCTGCATCCATCAACTACAGAGGAAACGCATCAGGGGGTCGGTGATGAGCAGCTTTTGTACCCGGTCCCCACGTGTCTCCCCACAGTGACGTCCTGACTGCAAAGGTGAAGCTATATTTCCTCCAGGGAGACCAGGTGTGAACCCGAACCACACGCTCTAAGGCAGCATCGCAGGGAGGCCTCCCAGAGGATGTGGCACCTCTGGGGGGACCAGCCCCTGCCCCGTGCAAAGGCTGAGTTGCCCCCCTTCAGGGACGCTCCACTGAATCGATGACTGCACTCCCCAAATACGGGAGAAACCCAGGGAAGGTAGGGGCGAGGAGCCTTGAGACGGAGGGAGGCAGGCATGACGGGCACGCAGAAGTGGGTCAGGACTGGCTCTGGCAAGAAGGGCAGCTGGACTGCGGGCTGAGGGTCTGACACACACATCCTGGTGCTGGTAAGTGGACTGTGGTCAGGAGAGGCACACCCTTGCCTCAGACACACATGCAGATGCAGGAGGGAGGGAACCTGCCCCCCTCAGAGGAAAAGACACCGGGGAGGTGGACTTGAGTCAGGATGTCCTCAGGGTCCCTGCTGCCTCCCCATCTTTGCTGTGACCCACCTTGTCCAGCCGCAGGCAGCAGAAGGGGGCTTTCACGGGCAGGAGATGGCACAGGGTTGGGGAGCTGCCGATGTAGGGTGAGTTAGGAGGGTAGCCCTTCACATACCTGGAGGGGTGGGAGAGACAGGAACCTCAGACATGTGCCCCGCACCCTGGGTGGCCACACGGGGGCGCCAGGCCTCGCAGACCAGACTGGGCTGGGGCTCTCAGAGCCTCACCACCGCCCCTCCAGCCCAGGAAGCCCCAGGACCCCTTTGTTCAACCCCTAGGCAGGAAGGAGGGCTGTGACCAGGACCCGTGTCTGTTCTCTCGAGATCGAAGGAGATTCCATGCAATGCACACACACACACACACACACACATGAGCTCACACAGGCCTGGGAGCCACAGAAGAGCCTTAAGGGGTTCCCCTACCCTGGTGTTCCCAGTGCCCCAACGCTGGGGCAGATGCTGGCCCTTGGTCCCTGTTCTACTGGTGGCCAGGCTGGGCTGGGTGCCCCACAGGCTGCCCCCCACCTTCCCGCTGGCCCCTCAGTGTCCAGTGCAGACATGTGGGGTGGTAGGCCACCAGGCCACCTGGAGAGGGGCTGGCCTTCTGCTCGGCCTCCAGTTGGCTTAAGGGAGGCGGCGTCAGAGGCCAGTCTGCCACCTGCTCCGAGTGTGCAGGAGCCCTGTAGAGCCCCCTAGATCTTGGACCCAGTTCCAGCAACCCATCTTTAAAGTGCATTGACTCCACCCCAGGGACAGAGGCAGGAGCAGAGAGTGGCCACAGCACGATGACAGCCCAGCTGAGAGGGACAGGCCGTGCAGGCCTGTGACTGGCCATGGCCCTGGGGTCAGGTGCTGCCTATCTGTTTGGGACGAGGCCAAATGGCTGAGACTCCAGGACACACTGGACTCTTTTCCGTCTCATGATCTCAGAGGAAGATCTGGACTCAAACCCAGGGCAGCAGCCTCCGGACCTGGACGGCACCTCACCCAGGGCTCCGCAGACCGTGCTCAGAGTGCAGCCGCCTCGATCAAGTAGGCTGTGGTACTCAGGTCTGGCTGCCGGCCCAGAGTGCGAGGCTGAGGAGGAGGAGGGGTGAGGGGGTACAGCACAGCCTTCCTGCCCAGGAGCTGGGTCCCCAGATTCCACTTGCCAAGCAAGGTCTCTGCAGAGGCTGTTTGGAAGCCTGGTTCAGAGCATGGGTCCAGGCCCAGTGCTGGCGGCCCCTCTTCCTGGGCACCAGGCACGCACATGCTGTGCCTCCCCTCTCCCTTGGAGCGCGCCTGTCCTCCCCCCGCCCCGAGACACTCACTCCACCACGGACAGCCCCTCATCCTCCGACGGCGTCATCTCGTCCTCTGACTGGTCACTCAGCAGGTCGCAGGGCAGCAGGGCTGAGCTGTCAGCCACCTCCAGCACCGGCGCGATGCTGGGCCGCCGGCTGCCTGAGCCGTTCTCCGTGGGGAGCGCCAGCTTGCTGCCCCCACTGCCCCCGCCACTCTGTGTGGGTCGGCACTCCGTATTCTGGAGGTCCATGGCCACTGTCCCTAGAACAGAGTGGCTGGACTTGGCTGGCAGCCCCTCCCGGGACTGTCCTGGGGGTGGAGGCTCCCTCCCAGTGCTGACAGTGATGTCCCCACAGGAAGGCAGGGATGACCCCGCCGGACCGATGTGCAAACTGAGGCCCAGAGAGAGGGGGCTTGCCCAGGGTTACATGCAGGCCTGAGGACTGGGGTCTCCGGTGGGGCCCCTGCCCGCTTGCCCAGGTGGGAGCGGGTGCCCGGCCTCACCCATGGAGGCAATGATGCTGTGCACCGGCAGGCGGGATGAGCCCTCGTACAGCCCCTGCCCCGCGAAGCCCTTCCTCTTCTGCTTTTCCTCCTGCTTGAAGATGAAGGCCGAGTTCTCCTCCTTGGTGATGTTGATGTAGAAGCAGGTGTCGGAGGCCGCCAGGATGTGCCGTGGGCCCGGGTTCAGCAGGATGCTCTTATTGTCCTCGCGCTTCAGGCCGATGAGGCACACGCCGTACCTGGGGGGACGGACGGACGGGGGTGGAGCCCAGAGCTGCCCCTCTCGGGCTCCTCGTGAGGGTCGGGACCCCGAAGACCCACCGAGGGTTGCCTCAGAGAGAGGTGCTGGGCGCAGGTCTCACGCTGAGTGGGCGTGGCGTCCGGCCCCGAGGCCCCGCCCACCCTCCCGACGCTGGGCGAGGTCCCGCCCACTTCTGCCTCCGAGTCCAGCTCAGCGCTCCCTCCCTCCTTGGCCTGGACAGGGTGCAAGGGGCCGTACTTCTTGTGCGCGTGGAAGGCGGCGTAGGTGAAGCTCTTGCCCTCGTACTCGCGGAAGAACTTGCTGTCCCCCATCCGCACGTGGTAGACCTCGTTGCCCGAGCAGCGTCCGTACATGCGCTGCCACTGCTCTGGCGAGTCCTGGCCTTCCCTGGGGCGCGGGCAGGACGTCACCCCCACCGTTGCCCCGCCTGGCCTGGCCGCTTCCAGGCTTCCAGGGTGAGTGGAAGGCAACGTGACCCCTGACCCCGCCCCTCCCCGTCTGTGGGAGACTACACCCGGGTGTGGCCTGATGGGTCCCTCCGCCAGTTTTAAAGAGCTGTGAACATAATGGTCCAGCTTTCAGGGGGGTCAAAAGGTTTCAGAGTCAAGACCGGCTTCTGTGGCCTGTGGGTCCTCCGACATCTCCTTGGTCCCTCCCCGAGGGCCGCCCAGGCCCCACAAGGAGCCAAGGCCACCCGTTGGGGTGTCTTGCTAGAGAGAAGATGGCACCCCTCCTCTGTCCCGGGCAGCCCCTCACCTCCCGCTCTACCTGGGACCCCAGCTCAGGTGCTGAACACCAACGCGCCTTCTCCCACAGGCCAAGCGTGTCCCCCAACCACCCTGCCTGCCCCTATTGCTGTTTCTAGACTCGGTGGCTCTCCTGAGCCCCCCACCCCCACTAGGCCCTCTGCTTCATGGAGGTCCCTGCCTGTGATTCCCTGCAGCCCCAAGGCCGCCCCCAGCTCCCAATCCTGGCAAGGCACCTACTGCTTCCCAGCTGGGTCCTCCCGGGTCGCCACCCACTCCCATCTCGGGCTCCTCACCCCCCCCCACCCCCGCCCCCATCACAGGCTCCTCAACACGTCCCCTGCCTCCAGTGTCTGCTCCTCTCCAGGGCAGCACGCTGCATGCCACGTGGTGGTCCCAGGGCAGAACTCACTGGCCGCGGGACGTGTGCACCAGCAGGGTGATGAGGGTGGACGTGGCTGGGCAGATGCAGTTGAGGGCCAGCATGGCATACTTGCACTCCTCCTCGCACACCACGTGCTCTGCGGGCAGGAAGGTCAGGGTCACTGAGCGCCTGTCACTGTCCCCCACAGTAGGTGCCCCCTCGTCTCCTTAGAAGGCTCCCTCCAGCGCCCCACTTTCCCGAGCCTGTTAATTCTCCTGGCTCTTTTGTGGTTGTTTCCCAGGCTTGGCGGAGAGCTCCAGGGCTGGGAGTGGGGGGAGGGAGCTGGCAACACCTTTTGCCCCCCAGGTGTCCAGCATAGATCTGTTCACCTTAGAGGTGCTCATCAGATGGTGTTCCTGCCCCTCCCCCGCCCTTGGCCCCTGCCCTCACTGACCCCAGGCTCCCAGGTGCAGCACCTGCATGGGCTCTGCCTCAACCCCCCCCCTACCCCCAGCATGCTCCCCTTGGACCACACGGGTGCCCCCCCTCCTGGCCAAACGTACCTGCAAACTTGACATGAAACTTGTTCTCAGGCTTGAGGATCTGGACGTAGAGGGGGCAGTTTGGGGCAAAGTCCTTCACGGCCCAGGCACGCAGTATGGTCTGGTGGTCCTGAGCAGGGAGGCCACGGTCACTGCTGAGGGCAGCCAGCAGGCTGGGGGAGGGGCTCTGCCCCTCTGGCTGGCGGGCAGGCGGGGGGCCGGTGGCCGGGGGGCACTCACCGCAGCGGTGCGGTCCACCTCGTTCCGGCTGCTGAGAATAAAGCAGGCCTCCCCATTGTCCATCCTGCAAAGCACCAGGTCTGAGCACCACAGGACCGGCCTTCCCTGTCTGGGCCATCAGGACCCCGCCTCACTCTGACCAGCCCTGGACGGGTTGAGGATGGGCCCCTACACACTCAGGGTGGGGCTGAGGCATGGAAGGGGGTGCACTTTGTGGCAGAGATGCTGGACCCCGCCTGCTGTCCTGTCCCCTCCTGGGACAGGCTGCCAGAGGTCTGGGGATGGCCAGGTCTGCTCCCCTCATGCCCCGCCCCCAGCCCTTGGCTGCAGAAAGGCCGCCTGAGAGAGGGTCCACTTGCCCCAGGGCAGGGAGGCCTGGCGCCTCGCTCCCCATCACCCTGCACCCCCTGCTTGTCCCTGTTGGGCCCTTGATTCCTGGGCTCAGGAGATGGGTGGATGGGGGCCCTGGCTACCCGGGCTCCTGCCGCCTTGGCCTCCATACAACCCACATTTTACCGTTTCACCACGAAGGTTACATCAGGCTCTGTAATAAAATGGTGACGAGTGGCGGGGGATGGGAGGGCCCTCCAGGGGTGGGGGGGCCCCCTCCCGGGTGTCTCAGAATGTGCTGCAGCAGATTCTGGAAAGTTCTGTTCACAACTCAGTCTCCTTACCTCAAGTCACCCTGTCACCTCGTCTTTAGAAGAATATCCACCCACAGCCTCAGCTTCCCACCCAAGGCGCAGCAGTAGCAGCCCCCGCCTCGCCCCCAAACACAGCCAGGCAGGTGGGAGAGGAGCTGGTGGGCTTGCCCAGGAGGCTATGCGGGGGTCAGTGAGGGGCCCGGCTGGCCTGGGCGGGCAGCAGGCACAAAGCTGGAGCTGCCGCCCGGCTGATGGCCCCTCCCGGTTGGCGTAGTGCTCAGGGCCGCCGCTTAGGCTGGCCGGCGCAGGACGGCACCCTCCCCGCAACCGGGCGCTCACTTGGCCCGCATGAGGTCCTGATCCTTGAGCGCGGAGCCCTGGAGGTAGATGACCCGCTGGGACCACAGTGGGATCTGCAGGACCCTGCGAACCTGGATGTCCATCTCCGTGGGGCACAGGATGACGACGTAGTAGTCCTGCAGGTAGGGCACCGTCAGCCCCCTGGCAAGCTCGCCGGCGCCCTGCCCACCCTGCCTTCCTACTGTTTTCACCTCCGTATAGCCTCTCGGGACCCCCGGCCTTCTCTGTGACGGCAGGAAGGCAGGACGCCACAGACCCACCCCCTACAATGTGGGAGACCATCCAGACTCCACCCCACAACCAGGGAAACAGAGGCCCAGAGAGCTCAGGGGGTTCTGGGTCCCGATGGGGCTGTGGGCGGGGCCTCACCGCAGCTGTGGGTGGGACCGTGGGCGGGGCCTTAGCGCAGCCGTGGGTGGGACCGTGGGCGGGGCCTCACCTGCAGTGGGGTGGGGCCATGCGCGGGGCCTCACCTGCAATCGTGGATGCGCGTAGAACTCGTTCAGAAAGTCCATGAGCAGGTCGATCTTGAGGGAGCTCACGCACAGGATCACATGCTTCTCCGTCTGGGCCCGGTGGCGGCTGTAGTTGCCCCCCGACTTCTGCCGCTCCATCCACAGGTAGACGAGTTCCTCAAACTGCAGGTAAAGCGTGTGAGCGCCAGGTGGCCTGGGGCTCCAGGAACTGCGACAGCACAGGGCAGGGCAAGAAGGCTGATAGCCAGCCCGTGCCGGGCATGAAGGTTGGCGACCAGAGGCAGGCCAGAGGAGGAAGGGCGAGAATGGAGCCCCGTCCTGACCATGTCTCGGAAGGCCTTGGATATTTGTGGCACAGGTAACCCAAGGGGCCAGGTGGGGGCACAGTGGATGGTCTGGCCCATGTGTGGGGTAGCAGATATAAGGCAGGTCCAGTTCCCGGCTCCAGATGGCCAACAACTGACTGTTAGTGGATGCTAAAGCACGTACTCTGGACATCCAGGTAACTACATGACCTTTGGGTCTCTGTCCACACCTGAAACACATTTGGAGAAACCTGGATGGGTCTTAGAGAATTCTCAGCCACAGAATTAGGGACCTAGACTGTGGTCCTGAGCCCAAGTCAAGGTTGTGGGTGATTCGAGGCAGCAGCCTGCATCTACCCTGGCCCACACCTCCTGATTATGAGCTTTGGGTGTTGGGAACCCTTTTTAAAAATAGGACAATGACAGAG
Organism: Bos taurus; assembly: GCF_002263795.3. Classification (NCBI taxonomy): domain Eukaryota; kingdom Metazoa; phylum Chordata; class Mammalia; order Artiodactyla; family Bovidae; genus Bos; species Bos taurus. The sequence goes on along the minus strand of NC_037338.1, from coordinate 103,366,570 downwards.
ACATAAAGGTGGGCAGGGTGAGGGGGATGCCAGGGCCCTGCAGAGCTGTCCGAGGTGCTGAACCGCCCAGGGCCTCCCTCTACAGTCTGATTCCATGTCTGTAGGTGACAGCCAGGTCCCATGAAAGTCTGACTGTTTTCATCCCAAGCACTGAGGTTGTTCATTTTTCTCACATGATTTAAAATCAGTGCCAGCGGCCACCTCCACTCATGCTCACCTGCTCTGGTTGATGTACTATATCTAGGTTAAGATCATCTCATTGAATTTATTGAGTATGTATTAGGTTCTAGTAACAAGACCCCGTGGCCTTGAAGCACAGAACTGGGTCCTGCTGGGAGGGGCCAGAGACCCCAGGGTGATCCCTGAGACCTGTGCAGAGTCCGGGCTCTGATGGCAGACACTTGGGTTCCAGCCCTGAGAGAGTCATTTCCTAGGCAGGTTGATAGGGAGTCTAGGGGTCCCCAAAGAGAGAGGGGTCTGGAATTCTCAAGGAGGAAGAAAGGACAAACTTTTTTTTCTTTCTCCACATTCCTTAGGATTATATAACAATAATGTATCCTGCCTAAAGACAGTCTTTGGATTAAACCTTCTGTTATCTTAAAATGTAAATTATGGGAGTAGACCTGGTCTTTACAAGGATGTATCCTGCCTGAGGACAGTATTATCTTAAAATGTAAATTATGGGAGTAGGTCTGATGAGGTCTTTACAACCTCCAGACATTCTTTGGATTATATAACTTCATTGTTAACACTAGCAAGCGGGTATTCTTTCTGCCCCCTTCTGATGCCTATGTCAGAAGCTTTCTCTATCTCCTTTATACTTTAATAAAACTTTATTACACAAAAGCTCTGAGTGATCAAGCCTCGTCTCTGGCCCCGGATTGAATTCTTCTCCTCCGGGGGCCAAGAATCCCGGTGTCTTCGTGTGATTCAACAACAACCTTTCATCTTGGGGGCTCGTCCGGGATCCTTCAGGACAAGGTGAGGATGCTTGGAGCTTTAGTTCTTTGTTCTCTTAGCGAACACGTTTTCTGCTGTGCTTTACTAACTCTACGGTGTGCTTGTGTGAATGAATGGCATGCCCTGTGTGAAGCAAGTAAGGAGCCCTGCTCTGCGGTTCCACGGTGATCTCATACAGCTTATGGCAGAAACCTGTTGGGGTGTTATACCGACCTGCCAATGCCAAGAGGCACCCAATGTCTCCTTCTGGAACCGACCAGAAATGGGCAAAGCGTGTGGACGGAACCCTCCTTTCTCGGTCAAACTTTTCAGTCTCTTTGACCATTTAATAACTCCTTGGGAATTAGAAGTACTAACTTAATCTATCAGATCATAGACTTTCAAGGGACTTGTGATCTATACTGTTATTGTGTACTGCCGCTTAGGTCCCAAACTTGGATTGGCAGTCAAGAAAGCGCCTAGCCTCGCTAGGAATCGAAAGTTCGGAAGCTAGATGGAGCTCTAGCTCCCAGAACATCTCTGAGGTTAAAGGTTACTCAGATTGGGACTGCGATGGGTTTTTTTTTCTTTGGTAACGCCGGCTCTTAGTGGATCAGAAGAGGCTGTTATACTGGTGTGGTGATGCTTGGAAAGAACATCTCAGTTTTATGTTCGTGTCGGTCTTATTGTAGTCAGGAAATACTCAGGGTCGTGCACAGGCACTCAGGTGACGAATGTTTCCTACAGCGGTCTTAGCTTGGGAGGCATTCCGGAAGGTTACTCTGACTCACCCTGGGTGACATCAGAGGCAAGCAAGGTTAAAGTTGAAAAGCTGGACGTCAAGTAGGGATGCTATCAAGTCTACCCCTGGTACATCCCCACCCCATCCCGGTGGTAAAACCGGGAGGGACGAGTACGGCGCCTGCGTCGGTAAGGGACAGACTAAGTCCGACCAGGAAGGAAAAGCTTTTGGTGTAACGTCTGTCTACACCCCCATCTAGAGCAGGGAGGGATGCCTCCGGTAGAAAAAATGGCGCTGGTCGCTTTTTTTCTGTCTTACAGATGGGAGCTAACAATTCCAGCCTCACTCCTTTGAACTGTATCCTGAAAAACTGGGATAGATTTGATCCCCAGGGCTTAAAGAAGACACACCTGGTCTTCCTATGTGATACTGCATGGCCACGGTATCCATTGGAGGACGGCGAACGGTGGCCAGTTGGAGGGTCTCTTAAGTATAATACTGTTCTACAATTAGACCGGTTCTGTAAGGAACAAGGGAAATGGGTAGAAGTAGCATATGTGTTGCCCTTTTTCTCTCTGCAAAATATTCCAGACTTATGTCCTAAGGGTATAGATTTGGGCGTGAAACCTTCAGCTCCCTCCTTTACATCTCCTGTCTCAGTATGACCTCAGACTACTCTGATTTCAGTAGAAACTCAGACCACTGAAGTAAAAGATGTGATGGAGGACAGGAGACAAAGACAAGAGGAAAAACAGGTTTCTCCAATCTATCCCTGGGATCATATGCACAGAGCAGCCAGAGAGACTGAGGAACAGCCACACAAGCTGTTGCCTCTTTATGAAACACCCACCGGGAGAAATAATCAGTCTGTGAGAGTTAATAAGCCTTTCTCTTATCAAGAAATACAAAGAATCAAGGAAGATCTGGGAGACTATTTAGAGGACCCAGAAAAATATATCAGAGCTTTTAAAGGTGTTACTCTGCTTTATGACCTCACTTGGAAGGATGTGATGTATATCTTGGGACAAACGCTGACTCCTGAGTCAAAGACTCGAGTTTTGGGAAAAGCGGTTGCTTATGGAGATGAGTGGCTTGGTAATGAATCAGTAGGGAAGAGGGAGAATGAGATAGCGGCCCTCCCCACTGGGAATCAGGCGGTCCCAACTATAGAACCAGACTGGGACTACAACACAGCTAAAGGAAGATGGGATCAGAGTCACTTTGTTAGATGTATTCTTGAGGGACTTAGGCAGGCGCGTTCTAAGCCTTTAAACTATGGCAAATTGGCAGACATAGAACAGGAGGAGAAGGAAGCTCCTGGTAAATTCCTAGATAGACTGAGAGAAGGCCTTCGCAGATTCACTGAGATTGATCCTGAAAGTGAAGAGGGAAAAGTGATCTTAAAGGATAGATTTCTCACTCGGTCGGCTCCAGATATCCGCCGTAAGCTATTAAAACAGGCGTATGGACCAAATCAACTTTACTCTGTTACAACTGGCTCAGACAGTCTATTATGGTAGGGAATATGAGGAAAAGAAAGAAAGGCAAAAAAAGACAAAGGAAAAGGCCGAAGCCTTCGCCACGGCTATGAAAAACGTTCTAAAACAGCCTGAGAAAAATGCCCAGAGGGGCCCAGTTGAAAAGGGATGGGCTTGCTATTACTGTGGAAAGGAGGGGCACCGCAAGCGGGATTGCCCTCAGGCATCTAAGCCACCCCCGGCTCCATGTCCAGTCTGCAAAGGACCACACTGGAAGAGAGACTGCCCCCAGAGGCGTAGGTCTCCAGGGTCGGACTCTCAAGACAATCAGGACTGAAGGTGCCTGGGGGTCCCCACAAAAGTTCCCGTCCTAATTACACCTGAGGAACCCCGGGTATTAATAATTGTGGGGGGCCAATCTGTCGATTTCCTTTTAGATACTGGGGCAACTTATTCTGTGCTTACTGAAGCCCCTGGCCCACTTTCTTCCCGATCCGCTTCCGTAATGGGATTGTCTGGACGAGCCAAAAGGTATTATTTCAGTTATTCTTTATCTTGCAACTGGGATTCTGTGCTGTTTTCACACAAGTTTCTGATTGTGCCAGAATCTCCCTCACCCCTTTTGGGGAGGGATATACTGAGCAAGGTCCATGCCTCTGTTTTCATGAATATGGAGCCCTCCCTTTCTCTCCCTTTAGTTGAACAAAATGTAAATCCTAGAATATGGGCTGATGGGAAATCTGTGGGTCGAGCACAAAATGCTATTCCTGTAGTTGTTAAGCTCAAAGACCCACACGTATTTCCACATAAGAAGCAGTATCCACTGAAACCTGAAGTTAAGGAAAGGTTAAAACCCATCATCGAAAATTTAAAGGACCAGGGACTATTAATTCCCTGTAACAGTCCTTGCAACACTCCTATTTTGGGTATAAAGAAATCGAATGGTAAATGGAGACTAGTTCAAGATTTACGAATAATAAATGAGGCTGTAGTTCCTTTACACCCCGTGGTGCCTAATCCTTATACTCTATTGTCTGAAATTCCTGAACGGGCCAAATATTTCTCAGTAATTGATTTAAGGATGCTTTCTATTCAGTGCCTTTGGCGGAAGAAAGTCAATTTCTATTTGCCTTTGAAGACCCTACACAATCAGCTTCTCAGTTAACCTGGACAGTTTTGCCCCAGGGATTTCGTGACAGTCCTCACCTATTTGGACAAAGTTTGTCACGGGATCTACAAAACTTTAATAGCTCTGAAGCCGTGGTGTTACAATATGTAGATGATATTTTGCTCTGTGCTGAGACAGAGGAAGCTTGTTCGCAAGCCTCAGAAGATTTCTTAAACTTTCTGGCACGCTGTGGTTACAAGGCATCAAGAGAAAAGGCTCAGCTTTGTCAATAGTCGGTTAGATATCTGGGCCTAATCATATCAGAAGGGACTAGGGCCATAGGCCCTGAGAGAATTAAACCTATACTAAATCACCCACTTGGAGAAGGCAATGGCACCCCACTCCAGTACTCTTGCCTGGAAAATCCCATGGACGGAGGAGCCTGGTAGGCTGCAGTCCATGGGGTCCCTCAGGGTCGGACACGACTGAGCAACTTCACTTTCACTTTTCACGTTCATGCATTGGAGAAGGAAATGGCAACCCACTCCAGTGTTCTTGCCTGGAGAATCCCAGGGACAGCAGAGCCTGGTGGGCTGCTGTCTATGGGGTCACACAGAGTCGGACATGACTGAAGTGACTTAGCAGCAGCAGCAAATCACCCCCTACCTATGACTTTAAGACAATTGAGAGGATTTTTGGGAATTACAGGTTACTGTCGCATTTGGATTCCAGGTTACAGGGAACTTGCCCAGCCTTTGTATAAACTTATAGCTGAAACTCAGCAGGCCCAAACCGACAAACTGGTTTGGTCTCCAGAAACTCAAAAGGCTTTTAAGGTTCTTCAGACTGCTCTCCTGCAAGCTCTCCAGCTCTGAGCTTGCCCACAGGGTCAGAATTTAATTTGTTTGTCACTGAAAGAAAAGGTGTGGCATTGGGAGTTTTGACACAACCCCGAGGGCCTCACCAGCAACCTATTGCTTATCTAAGCAGAGAATTAGATGTAGTTTCACGTGGGTGGCCCCACTGCCTAAGAGTAATTAGAGCAGCAGCTTTAAACCTGAAGCTTTAAAAATAATTAATGGACGAAACCTTACTGTACTGACTTCTCATGATGTGAGTGGAATCTTAAATTCTAAGGTTAATATTTGGATGACAGACAGTAGGCTTCTTAAGTATCAGTCATTGTTGTTAGAAGGACCAGAAACTAAGCTTAAAGTTTGTGGAAATTTAAATCCTGGCACTTTCCTTCCTGAGAAGGAAAATGAAAACACCTGATCACGATTGTTCTCAATTCCTAACTTTAAACTATGCAGCTCGGGAGGATCTAAAGGATACCCCATTAGACAATCGTGACATGGAAATATTTACAGATGGCAGTTCTTTTGTTCAGGATGGAAAGCGTAAAGCAGGTTACATCATGGTGACTGCTGAACAGGTTTTGGAAGCAAAATCTCTCTCCCAGGGAACCAGTGCTCAGTTATCGGAGCTTGTGGCCCTGACCCGAGCTCTAGAGTTAAGCAAAGGGCAGCAGATGGGCCTGATAACCTATGTGAGTCTACTTCTGCTGACTCCAAAAATCCTGAGTCTGCCGTTGGATCCTCAAGACAATGTCTTCCTGTCCTGGGCTCACTCCTATGCTGCATTCCACAATCGGTCTAACTGCTGGGTCTGCGGAGCGCTCCCCTCTTCATCAGTGGAAGGCTTCCCGTGGTGGACATCCCCACTTCAAGGAAAAGACTTTCTCCAAGTCTGTGAATACCTTCGACAACAATCACATGCGATGCCTCTTCGTCATCTGATGACATCTACCAACCCTAAAATGGACTGGTGCAACACTTTGTACTCTAACTATGGACATAATGTGACTTAATTTTGATTATACATTGTCTCGGTTCAATGACTATTTTGCTACATATAAGGCAAATAGGTCTAGATCTAATGGTTTTTTACCTGACGTTTATCAAATATGGGATGAGGTTATATGGCTAACTCCTGAAAAAGGACGTTTAATATCTACTGCTTCTATATGCTGGGAACAAACAGAGCCGTCCCCAAAAGTTAGCCAACAACTTAATTACAATGATTGGAAACAAGTGGGATATTTGTCTCAGAAAACATGCAATGTAATCATTCCCGTGTTTTCCAGTCCCAGTTCAGGTTCTCCCTTTATCTGGCCAGGCACGAATTGGGACTGGATATCTCAGTCGCGCTGGCTTGCTCCAAACGGGACTTATTGGATATGTGGCTCTTACCTATGGGCATGGCTCCCCCCTGGTTGGATAGGGAGATGCACCCTGGGTCTAGCCTTTACTCATGGCTTTATATTTTCAGAGCTTCCAGAAAAGCCTGCTAATTTACCCCACCTTAAAACTCGGTGGGCAAGGTCTGTATTTCATTGGTATGATTATTTGGCTGCAGCGTTTGTTCCCTCTTTGGGAACTACAGATGTTATGTTACGATTGGATGCTTTGACTAATTTTACTCAACAGGCATTACAGGATTCTCAAAAGGCTATTTCAGCTCTTAATGCTGAACAAGCACAAATTAGAAAGGTGGTTTTACAAAACAGATTGGCTCTAGATATTCTGACAGCTGCACAGGGAGGAACTTGTGCCATTATTCATACCCAGTGCTGTACATATATACCTGATATGAGCACGAGTGTTACTCATTTTACTAACCACATGAACAAGATGATTAGGGCCATGGACACTCCTGAAGCCTCAATTGCCTAACTTTGGGAGACATTAACTAGTTCCCCATGGTGGACAACTATCTTAATTACAATCATTCTGGTTGTTTTGTTCTTGCTGTTTGCTCCCTGCACCTGTAATTGTATAACTGGATTTGTTTCTAGCCGCATGAAAGCTTTTAAGTTACAAATGGTTGCTCAAACTCCTGCTACTGCTGTAGCTTCCTCCAGCTACTATTTGGGGCCCCTGGATCAGATATCCTCAATATGAGGATTAGGAGAATATGTTGCCTCACCAATTTAGGGACAACGCCCCTTGTCAGCTCGGAAGCAGTTATGGAACGAGGACGACGCCCCTTTTCCCTAGGCAACATAATTCTCCTAAAAGAAAAGGGGGGAATGAGAGAGTCATTTCCTAGGCAGGTTGATAGGGAGTCTAGGGGTCCCCAAGGAGAGAGGGGTCTGGAATTCTCAAGGAGGAAGAAAGGACAAACTTTTTTTTCTTTCTCCACATTCCTTAGGATTATATAACAATAATGTATCCTGCCTAAGGACAGTCTTTGGATTAAACCTGTTATCTTAAAATGTAAATTATGGGAGTAGACCTGGTCTTTACAAGGATGTATCCTGCCTGAGGACAGTATTATCTTAAAATGTAAATTATGGGAGTAGGTCTGATGAGGTCTTTACAACCTCCAGACATTCTTTGGATTATATAACTTCATTGTTAACACTAGCAAGCGGGTATTCTTTCTGCCCCCTTCTGATGCCTATGTCAGAAGCTTTCTCTATCTCCTTTATACTTTAATAAAACTTTATTACACAAAAGCTCTGAGCGATCAAGCCTCGTCTCTGGCCCCGGATTGAATTCTTCTCCTCCGGGGGCCAAGAATCCCAGTGTCTTCGCGTGATTTGACAACAACCTTTCAGCCCCACATGGCACAGGTGCGCAGCTCATCTGCAAAATGGCCCGACAGGGCCTGCCTCCCAGGGCTGCAGCGAGGGGCAAGTGGCCTAGTTGTAGAGGATCCAACAATGACCCCTGAAATCCTGTCCACCCAGAACCTCCGAATGTGACCTTATGTGGAAATAGGGTCTTTGCAGAGGTAATGCATTAAGATGAGATCAGACAGAATTAGTGAAGTGAAAGTTACTCAGTCGTGTCCAACTCTCTGCGATCCCATGGACTATAAATCCATGGAATTCTCCAGGCCAGAATACTGGAGTGGGTAGCTTTTCCCTTCTCCCAACCCAGGAATCGAACTGGGGTCTCCTGCATTGCAGGGGGATTCTTGACCACTGAGCCACTGGAGAAGCCCACAAGAGATTAGATTCCTCTGGTTCAAGCCCCACCCTTCATTTGTGGGGTGCTTTGTTCTAACAGCTACAGGAAGCACCGCGCAACAACTCAGCCCCGAGTGGGGAGGGTGTTGTCAGCTGTTGTCACTGTTATTCTGGGAGGGACATTTACTGGTGGGCGTTGTTCTCACTGTCATCACCTCTAGGGACACTAACTGTGAATGTGGTATAAGGAAGAATGAAGGACAGGGCTTCCCTGATGACCCAGTGGCTAGGACTCCAAGCTCCCAGTGCAGGGGGCCTGGGTTTGATCCCTGGTCAGGGAACTAGATCCCGCATGCCACAACTGAAGATCTGCATGTCACAGTGAAGACTGAAGAGCCCACGTGCTGCAGCTAAGACCCGGTGCAAAGAAAGAAATAGTAAATTAAAAACAGAAGAATGCCGGATGGTAACCGGGACCATCCTTTTTCATCACTGATAGAGGGCGACACTGGCTTTCCTGGCAGGTACACTGTGCTCTGGATTGGGGCAAGTGGGGAAGGGAGGGTGTCAGCTGGGGCTGGGGTCCTGAGCTAAACACAGGTGGAATCCTGCACTGTCCCCATTGTGCTAAGCTGGCAGATCGGCCTTGGTGACAAGTGAGAGGAAGCAGCTGCTGCTGCACCGGCTGAGGACTCCTGATCCCCAGCCTGCGGGAGACCCTGGCAGCCCCTCCCGCTCTGCACTCGGCAAAGGTCCTGGGGAGCCGTCTGAGAGTGCCACTCCCCACCCTGTCCTGACGCAGCAGCCTCACTGATTACAGACCCCACCAGGAAGCCACGTCCCCCGCCCTCGTCGGCTCTGCTCCTGGGCAGGGCTCACCTGCAGCGGGAGCACCACCAGGGCCACACAGATCATGATGACCACCAGCAGCTGGGACGGCCAGATCTTGGGCGTCACGTCCCCATAGCCCACGGTGGAGAAGGTGACGATGCAGAAGTAGAAGGATGTCAGGAGGGACAGGTTGTCGCCCGCGCGCTCCAGGTGCTGGATGCCGCAGGTCCTAGAGCCGGGGAGGGGCGGCGGTGGGGCCTCGGCCACCCGGCTCCCAGAGTGAGGCTCTGCCTGCCTGCGGCTCCTTGTCATTCGTCACCCACACAGCCCCCAGCCTGGGCCTGAGTCCAGCCGGGCGCTTCCCGACCCCGGCCTACAGAGCTGGCATACCCAGCACGTCCCTCCTACCTGACCTTCCTTTCTGGCCCCGAGGCTCCTTTGAGGCCCTTGGAAAATTGGCCACGAGCGTGGACATAGCACTGCGTGGGCTCAGTGTGAGCTTGAGATCCGAGGGTGCGGGTGTGGCCACCCAGGCTGTGAGCCCCACCTGCCACCCACCTCAGAGGCTCATCCTCACCCAGGGGTCAGACGGCATGGGGCACACGCAGCCCCCTGCCCAGCACAGAGCTGGAGAGTCCTCCTTGCTACTCCTGTGGCCCCACGTCCTGTCCCCAGGCTGGGAGGTGCTGCTGGCAGGGCCTGGGGGGCCCACAGTGCACACACGGGGCAGCATGCAGGGGCCCTCCCCAGAGTAGACGCTCTGGCTGGGGCGGGGGCGGGCTGAATCACCCTGCAGTTTCCCACCCTGCAGACACCCCAGCCTGCTCCACTCAAGTCTGTGTGTTTTTTTTTCGTGGGGGGGAGGGAGGGTAGGAGGCACATGGCCTTGGGGCCTCCCCTGTCCTGGCCTGGGGCAGGCATGCAGGGGGACGGGGTCTCCCCTTCAGGCCCCCCACCTCTCACTCTGGTGACTCCCAGACCTTATTCTCAGCTGGGCCTTGAGCCCAGGGTCCCCACCCGGCCGAGAGCCAGTGCCCCTCCCCACGCTGTGTCCTGGACCCCGGAGGAGCTGGACTTGGGCAGCTCTGGTCTGGAACGTGGGCCCTGAGCTGCCTCCTGGCCCTCTGTCCCAGTCGGGCTGCCTCCCGCCACCCTGAGGCCCGCCTGGCCTGTTGGATGCGAGGGCCCGGCTCTACCTGGGATGGGCGGGTGGCCGCCGGCAGGGACTCACCCTGTGAAGACCAGGCACAGCAAGGTGCAGAAGAGGATGAGGACCTGATTGAACATGGCCGACTGCGAGCGCAGGATGGCACGGTGGAAGTCGTTCTGTGGGACGGGACACGGTGTCATCAGCAGCTTAGCCTGGGTGGAACGGAGCCCAGGGCCCTTCCCGCCGCCCCGGACACACACAGGTGAGCGAGCAGGGGAAGGACTCCACCTGACCTCAGCTCTCTCGCTCCCCGCCATGTATAGGCCAGAGGCCATGACCTCAGCCCCGAGCCCTCCCTTTGCAGCTGGGATGGGGGTGAGCCAAGGCCTGGGCCGGTGGGTGTGTGGCGGGGGGCGCCCCGGGTGGAAACGGTCCTTGCGCAGCACAGGGCTGCCCGTGACCCTGGGTCTTGGGGCCTACCCCCTCTCACGTGCGTGTTCACCCGCTTCCTCCCCTAGCCATGATTCCGGGGTCAGGGACAGGCCTGGGTGACTGTCCCCGGGGCATCAGGGATGAGGCTCCGGCCGGCCAGGAAGGAGGTGTGAGGGCATCTCATGGTGACAGGCACATGTGTCTGCCGGCCACCGGCCTGGGCACCAAGGGAGTGGGCCAGCTCCCCTGGGCCAGGACCAGGGCATGGCAAGTGGTTGCCCTGGGGTCCTGGGGAACCTCACAGAGGTGAGGCAGTGGTGGGGGTGGGGGGCAGGGGATGGCTTACGATCATGTTCTCCAGGGCGTGCTTGGCCAGCCAGCAGTTCAGAAACACGGGGATGAACAGGTTCCGCAGCGGCGGCCAGAATATCTGCGGAGGAGACGGGTCAGGGGGCAGGGGTCTCGGCGGCCCCTGCCTCGGCCAGCGGCTCACCCACCGTGATGATGAAGGGCAGCGTGTTGATCATCTCCAGGATGAAGGACACGCGGAAGATCTGCTCCCAGATGTTGCCCTGGGGAGCCAAGGGGGTGGGCTTCAGAGCGGGTGGAGGGGAGGGGGCACCGGGTGGGGCGGGGGCTGAGGAGACAGACAAACTGAGCCAGTGGGAGGTCAGGGGATGAGACCGAGGGCTGAGGGAAGGGGTGCAAGGGGCTAGGGGAGGGGGCTGGCAGAGGGTGTCAGTGGTGGGGCCCTCCGGGGCAGGGCCAGGCCTGGGGCACTCACTTTGTAGCTGAGGTAAATGAGAAGCATGGTCTCCAGGAAGCTGATGATGGCCACGATGACCTGGGGTAGGGTGGGAACGGAGCCTCTGAGCAGGGCCAGGGAGGCAGCAGGGCCCACCCAGAGCCATGCCCCACCGCGCCCCACTCACCTGAATGGCCCACAGAGCCACCTTCCTCTCCACCCACAGGATGGGGGCCCTGGGGAGAGAGGGAGGTGAGCGCCAGGCTGGGAGTCCCCAGCCATATGGGCCTCTGCCGATCCCAGGCTGTTCCTTAAGCTGGACAGTGGGCGGCAGCCTTGCCCTCGAGGGGCTGAGAGCAGGAGAGGAGGGGGGCTTCCTCCAGAAAGGAGGCCTTGGGGAGGGGCCTGTGAGACCAGGGGCTGAGCAAGGCTGCTCTGGGGACAGGCCTGGCAGCCCCAGGTGGCCACTGTTTCTCGTCAGGTTCCTGTGCCTCTGCACGGGGGCTGTGCTGGTCGTCCATGCTCTTGGGTTTCCTGGCCTCAGATCCTTGCTTGACTATAACCCACGTAGCTCCCTTGAGGAGAGTGACATGGGGGAGGGGGCGTCCCTGCCCAGACGCAGCCTCTGGACAAAGGTTGGGGTGAGACCAGCAGGAGGGGCCAGATGGCCGAGCTCCGCGCTGACCCTGCCCAACCTCCCCAGGCCCAGATGGCCAAGGCCTGACCCTCGGGGGCCCCTGCTGCAGCCGGGGTGTCGGGTAATCACTTTCTCCACCGAGGGACAGAGACTGAAATGCCCAGGCCTTCCTTTGGGCGGGAGTTGGGCTGGGCTCAGAAGCTGTCCTGCCCCCACTGGGCCAGAAAGGGAGGGCTTCCAGGGCCAGGTGTGAAGGGAGGGGCTGGCGTGTCCCTACGTGTCCCTGCGATCCTAACCCTCTTGCCTCCCAGGGACAGGTGACCGGGCTGGGAACAGTGGCCGGGGCCTGGCAGATGCATCCTGCTGCTGTGGAGGGCCAGGACTGACCTGCAAGGCTGGGCCGGGGTGCCAGGGGAGGGGTGTGGGTGAGGGAAGTAAGGCTGAGAGCAGGGCTGTGGGTTTGGGGAGGCTGGAAGGGAGAAGCCTCCATCAGGGAGGCGGCCAAGGTCCTGGAGCTCATCCTAGCCTCTGGCCCAGGCGCCTCTGCTGCTCTGGGGTCACTTCTCACTGCCTGACTGCAGCACCTGCTCTCTTTGGCCAAAGGCTCATGAATTGCAGAGGCAGCGGCCGACCCTCTGGCAGGTCCCCCCTGTCTGTCTCCTCTCCCCCAGGGCCCCTGGGGCTGGAGAACATCACAGAAGGGCGCTGGGCCAAGCCGGCTCCTGGTGACACCTGCTGCCACCCTTAGGTTGCTCCCAGGGTTTCAGGGGCTGTACCCTGCGGGGCCACCCCAGAGTTGTTCCTGCTCAGCCAGGTCCTGTGGATCCCAGGAGGCTCTCTGGCTGTGACTGGGCATCTGTCCTGCGGGCCCAGGCAGTGTCACTCTCTGGCCACCCCACCCTGCCCCGGACCTCTGAGTGGGAGCTGGGAGGCACACTCACCAGTTGATCTCGGAGGACGACTCATTGAAGGTGTAATTCTGCTTCGGGCAGCCCCAGCTGTGGAGAGATAGAGCTGGCCGCCGCAGCCCCTCCCAGCACCGCCCCCGAAGGGACTGGACCCTTCCAGGACTGCCACGGGCTCAGGGCGTGTTGGGGGGCACTCTCCCCAACCTAGGGCCAGGCCCCACATCTCAGATGGGCATCTGAATTCTAACACTCAGGGACGAGGAAGCCTGCTCCCACTCCGCAGAGGCTGTATGGAGGGTCTCTGAGGAGGGGGGTCTCTGAGGAGGAGGGGCAGGGGAGGGGTCTCTGAGGAGGGGCAGGGGGAGGGTCTCTTGGGAGGAGGGTCTCTGAGGGGGAGAGTCTCTGGGGAGGAGGGTCTTCGAGGAGGAGGGGCATGGGGCGGGGGAGGGTCTCTGAGGAGGAGGAGCAGGGGGAGGGGAAGGGGGAGGGTATCTGAGGAGGAGGCTCTCTGAGGAGGAGGGCAGGGATCAAGACCATCCCCAAGGGAAAGAAATGCAAAAAGGCAAAATGGTTGTCTGGAGAGGCCTTACAAATAGCTAAGAAGAGACGTGAAAGGCAAAGGAGAAAAGGAAAGATATACCCATTTGATGCAGAGTTCCAAAAACAAAAAGGAGAGATAAGAAAGCCTTTTTCAGTGATCAATGCAAAGAAACAGAAGAAAACAATAGAATGGGAAAGACTAGAGATCTCTTCAAGAAAATCAGAGATACCAAGGGAACATTTCGCAGAAGGCAATGGCACCCACTCCAGTACTCTTGCCTGGAAAATCCCATGGACAGAGGAGCCTGGTGGGCTGCAGTCCATGAGGTCGCTAGGAGTCAGACACGACTGAGCAACTTCAGTTTGACTTTTCACTTTCATGCATTGGAGAAGGAAATGGCAACCCACTCCAGTATTCTTGCCTGGAAAATCCCAGGGATGGGGGAGCCTGGTGGGCTGCCGTCTATGGGGTCGCACAGAGTCAGACACGACTGAAGCGACTTAGCAGCAGCAGCAACAGCAAGGGAAGATTTCATGCAAAGATGGGCTCAATAAAGGACAGAAATGGTATGGACTTAACAGAAGCAGAAGATATTAAGAAGAGGTGGCAAGAATACACAGAAGAACTGTACAAAAAAGATCTTCATGACCCAGATAATCATGATGGTGTGATCACTCACCTAGAGCCAGATATCAGAATGAGAAGTCAAGTGGGCCTTAGGAACATCACTACAAACAAAGCTAGTGGAGATGATGGAATTCTAGTTGAGCTATTTCAAATCCTGAAAGATGATGCTGTGAAAGTGCTGCACTCAATATGTCAGCAAATTTGGAAAACAGCAGAGGCCACAGGACTGGAAAAGGTCAGTTTTCATTCCAATCGCAAAGAAAGGCAATGCCAAAGGATGTTCAAACTACCGCACAATTGCACTCATCTCACATGCTAGCAAAGTAATGCTCAAAATTCTCCAAGCCAGGCTTCAACAGTACGTGAACCATGAACTTCCAGGTGTTCAAGCTGGATTTAGAAAAGGCAGAAGAACCAGAGATCAAATTGCCAACATCCACTGGATCGTTGAAAAAGCGAGAGAATTCCAGGAAAACATCTACTTCTGCTTTATTGGCTATGCCAAAGCCTTTGACTGTGTGGATCCCAACAAACTCTGGAAAATTCTGAAAGAGATGGGAATACCTGACCAATTGACCTGCCTCTTGAGAAACCTGTATGCAGGTCAGGAAGCAATAGTTAGAACTGGACATGGAACAACAGCCTGGTTCCATATAGGGAAAGGAGTATGTCAAGGCTATGTATTGTCACCCTGTTTATTTAACTTATATGCAGAGTACATCATGAGAAATGCTGGGCTGGATGAAGCACAAGCTGGAATCAAGATCGCTGGGAGAAACATCAATAACTTCAGATATGCAGATGACACCATCCTTACGGCAGAAAGTGAACTGAAAAGTCTATTAATGAAAGTGAAATAGGAAAGTAAAAAAGTTGGCTTAAAACTCAACATTCAGAAAACTAAGATCATGGCATCCGGTCCCATCACTTCATGGCAAATAGATGGGGAAACAGTGGAAACAGTGTCAGACTTTAATTTTGGGGGCTCCAAAATCACTGCAGATGGTGACTGCAGCCATGAAATTAAAAGACGCTTGCTCCTTGGAAGAAAAGTTATGATCAACCTAGACGGCATATTAAAAAGCAGAGACATTACTGTGCCAACAAAAATCCATCTGGTCAAAGCTATGGTTTTTCCAGTAGTCATGTATGGATGTGAGAGTTGAAATACAAAGAAGGCTGAGCGCCAGAGAATTGATGCTTTTGAACTGTGGTGCTGGAGAAGACTCTTGAGAGTCCCTTGGACTGCAAGGAGAGCCAACCAGTCCATCCTAAAGGAAATCAGTCCTGAATATTCATTGGAAGGACTGATGCTGAAGCTGAAACTCTAATACTTCGGCCACCTCATTCGAAGAACTGACTGATTAGAAAAGACCCTGATGCTGGGAAAGACTGAAGGCAGGAGGAGAAGGGGACGACAAAGGATGAGGTGGTTGGATGGCATCACTGACTCAATGAACATAAGTTTGAGTAAACTCTGGGAGTTGGCAATGGACAGGGAGGCCTGGCGTGCTGCAGTACAGGAGGGTGTCCTGAAGAGTCAGTCTGAGAGGCTGAACTGAACTGAACTGAGGAGGAGGGTCTCTGAGGGGGCGCGTCTCTGAGGAGGAGGTCTCTGAGGGGGAGGGTCTCTGAGGGGGTGGGCCTCTGAGGGTGTGGGTCTCTGAGGGGGCGGGTCTCTGAGGGGGCGGGTCTCTGAGGGTGTGGGTCTCTGAAAAGGAGGTCTCTGAGGGGGTGGGCCTCTGAGGGTGTGGGTCTCTGAAAAGGAGGTCTCTGAGGGGGTGGGCCTCTGAGGGTGTGGGTCTCTGAGGGGGTGGGTCTCTGAGGGGGTGGGCCTCTGAGGGTGTGGGTCTCTGAAAAGGAGGTCTCTGAGGGGGTGGGCCTCTGAGGGTATGGGTCTCTGAGGGTATGGGTCTCTGAGGGTGTGGGTCTCTGAGGGGGTGGGTCTCTGAGGGGGTGGGTCTCTGAAAAGGAGGTCTCTGAGGGGGCGGGTCTCTGAGGAGGAGGGGGGAGGGGCAGGGGGAGGGGCCAGCCGGGTAGGCGAACACCAGCGGGGAGCCCGGGAGGGGGCTGGGGGCTCCACCTGGGCTGCCGGCAGGGGAAGGGCTGTGCGCGGCCAGAGATGGACCTGGAGCCCTCAGGGCCTCCTGGAGGCCAGAGCTGCCGAAACGAGGCTGGACAGTGTGTGTGCGACACGGAGAGAAAAGCATGCTCCTGCTCAGTGTGCTGACTCTAAGAAGCAGGTTCCCCAAGTCACTCCTGAGAAGGAGCTTCCCCAAGCCACCGGGACGCCCTCCACTGGGAAGGGGGCAGGGGCCTGGCTGCCATGCTAGTTCCACCCCAGATTACAGCTGAAGCCAGGGTCGCCGAGCTGTGGGACCTGACTCTCAGGGAGTCCCATGGTGGCAGGTGGCTCCCTCCTTTTTTCTCAATTGGCCCACTTCCTCCTGCAGCTGAGCCTGTTGTTGCAAACTTAATACCTATAGGAGTCATGAGCCACCCTTCCATTCATCCACCACCTACCCACCCATCTATCCTATCCATCTGACCCGTCCATCCACATCCAGTGTCCTTACATCACCCACCATCCATCCTTCTATCCACTCATCCATCCAGCCTCCATCCATCCACCATCATCAGTCCACCCCCTCCCCACCCATCCGTCCGTCCATCTTCCATCCATCCACCCTCCACCACCCATCCATCCACCATCATCCATCCACCCCCTCCCCATCCATCCACTCTACCCATGCCTCTCCCAGCCCCCATCCATCCATTTGCTCTCCCACCCACCCACCACGTGCCAGGTGCTGTGCAATGAATACAACAGACCTGGTCTCCCTGGGGATGTAAAGCCAGGTGCCTCGATGTCTCTGGAGGTGGGAGAAGGTGAGATGAACACAGAAGAGTGCTCTCAAAGTCAGTTAGAGCCCTTCTCAAACCACCACAGTGCGACCTGCCCTCCCACACTCAGGATGAAGACGAGGTCTGTTCTCAGGAGCAGGTGAAGGAGTCTGGCCTGGCGACCCGCCCCACTGCACGTGGGGGTGGGGAAGATGCACGCTTGCACAGCGACCTTTCACCTCTGCCTCCTTCCCAACTCAGCCAGCAGGAGCCCAGTGGCCAGGCCCTATCCTCCAGTGAGGAGGGGAAGGATCTGCTCTGAGGAGCTGGGGCGACAAGTGAAGGACACATCCTGACTGCTGGGCCCTTGGCCTCTGGACGCCCACCCTTAGTGTGAGTGGCGGGACATTTGAGGAAGTCCCCTGCCCACAAGCCCAGAGACTGAGCAGAAGAGAAACATATAAGAAAGGAAAGGGTTTTGGACAAACCCCAGAGATGCCGACGGCAGGACACCTGCAGTGGGGCTGACGCCTGAAGATGAAGAGTTCTTGGAAATCACAAAATACGGGAGCAGAAGTGAAAACCTCAGCTAGAGGGCTGGAGAGGAAGCTGAGGAAACCCCCAGAAAGAGGAGAAACAGGAGAGAGGACCACTCCAGAACCTTCTGGAACCCCAATCTGGGTATGAAGGAGTCAAGAGAGGCTCCCAGGGCAGATGGGGACCCAGTTGCAGATGAGCCCAGCCCTGCATGCCCCCAGCTCAGTGTCCACCAGGACCAACGTGGTGCTGAGAAGGCATCACGCCAGGCGTCCCTGAGACGTGACAGACATGGGCACAGAGAGCCAGCCCCACCAGCTTCCAGGGCAGAAAACTGCTTCCCACCAGCAGCGCGAGCAGGAGCGCGGGGCCCTCTGGACAACACGAGGCAGGAAGTACCTCGTCCAGCTGTGGGCTCTTGGGCATCCGCTCAGGAGGCGCGGGCACTGTGCCCATGGCCTTTCTGGGAAGCCCCGCAGCAGGTGTTCCATGTAAATAAGGGAGAGGCCCCAGGGCTGGGAGAGGCAGGGGAACCAGGGGATTCCAGAGAAAGGGGCTCACCTCCTCTCCCCACTGAGGCCTGCTACCCCCACCCACCCAGGAGGAGCTGGGGGAGCCAGAGTCCCTCACCGAGACCCCCGGGCGCCACTGGGCAGGCAGGGAGGGGGCATCCCAGACCCTCTGGGAGAGTTCCGTCCAGGTGCAGCTGCAAGTGCAGCCACCGTCCACAGCAAGGACACCCAGTGTCAGTGCCAGCCTGAGGGCTGTGTCCCAGCCACGGCTCTGTTGGGGGGGGTGTCCCACACACAGACCCCTGTGCAAACCCCATCAGCCTCTGTCACAGCACCAGGAAGGCCCAGCCCCTGGCCCACAGGTCACCCACCATCCGATCCCCAGGGCTGGGTCGTCCAGCAGGACGCGGACAATGTACAGCAGGCAGGTCAGCAGCTTCAGGGAGAAGTTGAACAGCCGGATCCGCAGGCCTGTGGGTGGGGGTGGGTGGGGGAGGCAGTGGTCAGGGCTCCTGGAGCGGCTGGGACGCTGCACCTGGGCCGCTGTACCCGGCTGTCCTGACCAACACTGACCAGGTGGCTCTGCGTTGGGGGGGCTCTGCCAGGCCGGCCTCCGAGAGGCCCCATGCCCTCCCACCTCATGGACGAGGAGCAGAGTGTCCCTGAGCTGCTGGCCCTGGGGGCGGGCCTGGATCTTGGGGGAGGAACCTACAGATTGATGGACCAGACCCACAAGCACCGCCTCTGCACCCCATCCTGCATCCCAGGTGGCCAGGTTCCTGCTGGGAAGGCAGGTGGAGGGAGCCCACAGGGCAAAGGAGAGGGCCACACAGTGGTGCCAGGGAGCGGGGGCTGAGCTGGTGGCCTTGGTGGCCGTGGCTAGCCCTGCCTCCGGGAGGGGCGCACCCCCCCAGGGTCCCAGCATCTCCCACCCTGGAAGGTGGCAAGGAGCTGAGACAAGGAGCACGCCCATCGCCCCGCCCGCTCCAACAGAGCCCCTCTGCCCTGCCCCTCTACAGACCCCACTCACTGGATCTTTGGTTTTTGATGAAGAACAGCTTAAGCCTCTCCTTGAAGGTGTTCTCGTTGACGTAGAACTCCACCTGGACCCTGGGGGGTAGGAAGGCGTGGGCTTGGGGCTGGGGGCTCCAGCCCAAAGCCCCACATCCCCACGTGCCCCCAGCAGATCTGCTGGCTGGCTGCCTCCCTCCCAGTGCCTGGGGCCCTCCAGGCCCTGCAGATGCGCACACTCATGGCCCCCAGCCTGGGCCATCATGGCAGCTGCCAGGACTATAGGTGGCCTGAGTGGCCAGCCCTTGGCTCAAAACACACCATATGCTTTGCACAGAATGTTCCAGAAGATGACGGCCAGGTGCTTTTCTGGGGGCCCCTGGTGGCTTGTGCCTCGAAGCCTGCTGTAGCCTGTGGGATGGTCAGGGCTGGCAGTGGGGCCCCTCCAGCCGTGGCTGTTGCCCCACACAATCCTCAGACACCCTGAGCCCCTGGGTGGGTGCCCAGCCTCCGGGGAACAGACCGCACAGACTGGCAGGAGCAGCCTGCTGAATGAGGAGGCAGGTGGGGCTTGGGAGGACGGGCCGCTGCCCACACCTTAGGCGCAGGCCCGCTGTGGCCTGCCAGGGTGTCATGTTCCACCACAGGGAGAACTCTGGTGTTGGCAGCAGGCAGGACAGCCACGGCCCTGCTGCCAGGTTCTTGCGCAGGAAGGGTCTAGCATTGCCTTCCTCCCGGAAGTGGGTCTGGGGCTGGGACTGCCTTGCTCTGGGCTGGCACCTGCTGGCCCCCACACGGCCTCCATTCCAGGCTGCCTCAGCCGCAATGGAGGCTGGTCTCAGGACCCCAGAGTGGCCCGCGGGCATCATCGCCATTCCCCGACCCCTGACCAGACAGAGGCACTGGTAGCCTGGGATTTGGGGTGAGGCTTTGGGCCTGAAAGGCCTGGTCCAAGTTACCCAGGCGAGCTAAGCCACCCCCGGAGATGTTGTGGAGGTGGGACAAGGCCGTTCAGGTGAGGCAGCGGCTCACCCACGGCTCTGTGTGATGGTCATGACACACACAGAGAGAGGAGGCAGGGACATCCAGCACCCTGAAGGCAGAGTTGTGCAGCCCAAGGAATCCTGGAGGGCTGCATGGAGGAGGTGGCGGTGGAGCAGCTGGGAGGCACGACAGTGGTCCAGTCAGAGGTGAGGCGCACGCTGGCCCCAGTCCCTGCTCCCCATCCCCGCCCCCATTCAGAGCGGAGGCTCTGAACATCCTCCCCCTCTGACCAGGCTCCAGCTCTGATCAACGCAGAAATTAATGCCGCTGTCACCTTGAAAGTTTTGTGACACCGCTCTGCCAGGGGCTGGTGACCCCATCATCTTCGAGAAGTGTTTAAAATATTCATCGCTCCCCAAAGCCTGTTCGACCCAAAGCATGTGAAACAGACCTAACGTGCCGGCAGCAGCCGTCTGCACCTGCCCAGGTGATGGACCCGAGGGAGAGGCCGTGGGCAGAACCCCAGCACCTTCCTGATCTTTGCAGAGTGGGGGGCCCCGGCCTGACCACAGCGGCCGCCCCTGGTCACAGGGCTCAGGGCCCAGGGAGAGTGACGGTGGTGTGGGCCCCCCACCCTCAGGTCCGGATGCAGTGTGGTCAGCGGGGCAGCAGGACAGGCCTCCCGCAGAGCAGGGTCCAAGCCCAGAGCACCCGCTGCACACTGTGCACCCCGGCACATTTCTGTTAGCCCTCCGTGAGAGGGGATGGGCCCATACCGCCAGTGCGCCCGATGATACACCCCACCCCGGCACACTCCACTGCACCCCAGCACCCCTCTGTGTACCCCACTGTCCGCCGTACCCAAGCACTCTCACTGTACATCACAGCCCAGAGTACTCCTCATGAATGTGAGTCACTCAGTTGTATCCGACTCTTTCCAACCCCATGGACCATAGCCCACCAGGCTCCTCTGTCCGAGGGATTCTCCAGGCAAGAATACTGGAGTGGGTTGCCACGCCCTCCTCCAGGGGATCGTCCTGACCCAGGGATCAAACCTGGGTCTCCTGCATTGCCGGCAGATTCTTTACCATCTGAGCCACCGGGGAAGCCCGCATGGGTCCTAGTATATCCCTGAGCATACCACTGTACCCTGTGTTCCCCAGTGTAGACTACACCCCAGCACAACCCACTGTACATGGCCCCCTAGTACGCCCAGTGCGCCCCAGCACACTGCACTGCACCTCTGCACGCCTCGCTGTACACTGTACTCCAGTACATCTCTGCACACCCCACTGCACCCCAGTGTACCCCACTAGACCTGAACCCCAGCCCCCTCTGTAGGTGCTGCCTGGGGCCAGGTCAGTGGAGCTCCCTAGGGTCCCTGGGGGGAGCTGGTCAAAAGCCTTCTCTGTGAAGGAGGGGCTCAGACAACCCGAGCTGGGCCGGGGTCAGGTCAGGGGCAGCCACCCCTGAGTGGTGCCCACATGTTCCGAGGGACCACATGCCCCCTCACTCTCCTGCCTGCACAGCGAAGCCTCAAGGAGGGGTCCCCACCCCTCGTGCCCTCCACTTGGGCACCCCTCCCCTGAAAGTCCCTGCCCAGATCCAGGGGTCAGGATGGCTGACCTGGGACCAGTTACTCCTAGTAATTAGTGGCCTAGGAATTGCTCCTAGTAACTGATGTGGACAAGAAACCCACATCACCTGTCAGTCCCCACGCCCAGGCAGCTATGGACACCCAGACAGGTCTGGCCTGGGAAGTTGAGCCTGGGTGCTGGGGAAATCCACAGAGCCGCCTCCACTTTTTTTTTCTTTTTTTGGCTGCACCGTGTGGCATGGGGGATCTTCCCTGAGCAGGGATCAAACCTGTGCCCTCTACACTAGAAGCATGCATCTTAGCCACTGGACTGCCAGGGAAGTATGTTGCCTCCACGAGCTGTGGCTGCCCACTTCTCCCACCACAGAATGCAAGTTGCAAGCTTTCCCTTTAACCTAAAGTTTAAGGCGGTGGGTGTAATTCAGCTGAGGGTGTGCTCTTGGCTCAGCAAGGCTCCTGAAAGAAATGGCCACCAGGGGGGCATGGACCATCTGGTCCGACAGAGCCCTGCTCCTCACCTGCCTGGCCCCACCTGTCTGAGCCTCAGCTGCCTCACCTGGGGAACAGGCAGTGACAGCAACCGCCTGCCCCAGGCATCCTGAGGGTGCCTGGCAGCACTGCTGCATCTGTGGAGAAATCAAAACAATCTCCTCTGTACCTCGGGTTCTCCCTTGAAGAGTCAGGCTCTGCTGTGCTGTGCTTAGTCACTCAGTCATGTCCCACTCTTTGTGACCCCATGGACTGTAGCCCGCCAGGCTCCTCTGTCCATGGGATTCTCTAGGCAAGAATACTGGAGTGGGTTGCCATGCCCTCCTCCAGGGGATCTTCCCCACCCAAGGACTGAACCTAGGTCTCCTGCATTACAGGCAGATTCTTTACCATCTGAGCCACCAGGGAAGCCCCAAAATCAAGCTAATTGTTGGTTTTCAGAGGAGGATTAAGTGAGAGAGAATACCCGCCCTTGGCCCTGCCCTGCCACCCTCTCTCAGTGGTGCCAGCAATCAGGGGTGGTTTTACTGAGTCCGACTCTGGCCGATACCCATCACTTACGTCACCCAGAGAAGATGGCGCTGTGCTGTAAGCCCACGTGTGTGGCCGCAGGTGGCACGTGGTGGATGCCCACCAGCTGTGGCTCGAGGCTTCTTGGTGGCCCCATGGTGGAGCTGGCTGCCAAGCCCGTGGGATGCTGCTCTGAGGAGCAGGGGAGGGCTGGGCGGGGGCCAGGAGCTGGGACACCACCAAGAGCTCACATGGCGACGGCCCTGCTAACAAGCTCAAGAGCCCTGGGCAGGGGCAGACGAGGTGTCCACCCCCTACACGCCTGCTCCTGTTCAGCCACTCAATCCTTCAGTGGGCGGCCAGCGGGGAGGGCTGGGCACAGCAGAGGGGCCACTGCTGCTTAGCCCAGGGCGGAGGAAGGTGTCAAGCTCTGGGCAGGCCTAGTCATGGGGCCCTGAGGCTTCCGGGACCCTGGCCTCAGAAGGGCCCTGGGGCACCCCCGGGGTTAGGCCACGAGCCCCAGGCCAAACCCACACCCGTCCGGGACAGTCCTCAGCCCTGGTCTGTCTGTCCTGCTCGGAGTGAGCAGCTCTCTGACTGTGAGGACAGGGACTCAGGCTGGGCAGCTCAAGAGCCATGCCCCCAGCCCCTCCCCGGGCCTCTCAGGGGGCTCCTGCGAGCCTCGTGCCCATACGCATGGAAACGGAAGCCCACCCAGGCTGGGTGCTGGCTCACGTCACGCAGAGGGTTGAAAGACATGGGCCTCTGGGCTCCCCCTGGAGCCTAGGGCTCTCGAGTTTCGGGTCCAGCAGTCAGCTCTGGCCCATCCCCACGCGGCTTGCATTCGAGTGGCCCAGGCCCAGGCCCACGGCTGGCGTGCAGGGTCTTGTCCACACTGGATGGACTGGAGGGGGCCCCCTTGTGCCAGCAAAGTGGCTCGAACCCCACCCACCCCACCCCACACCCGGACGGGTCCTGCCAGGAGCGGCAGGTGGAGGACACTGCAGCACCCCCCAGTTGACCGGGGGGCTGACTGGTGGGCTGACTGGCAGGCTGGGGAGCGGCCTTCCAGGGATTCCTGGCAGGCAGTTCCGGCACAGATGGCCTGTGCCGGGAAACTGCAAACGCAGGGCCAGGCGGCCAGCCCTGGTGGGAGGGTGGCCAGACACCAGGCACATGGCCGCGGGCAGGCCCACCCGCCTGGCTGTGACAGCCGCGCACTCACATGGGGCCGAGGTCCGGTGGTCTCCTTCGTAGGGGCCTGCTGCAGGCTGGTGGCTGTCTGCAGGTGCCTGGGAGCTCCAGGCAGGAGGCTGAGGAGCCCGCGGGCAAGACGGAAGAGCAGAGCCCAGGCCCAAGCACCAACTCTGAGGCCAGCTATTCTGAGACTGAGCAGAACCTGTGACCCGCCCAGGGGCCCGGGCGGGACAGACACGTGGCCTGCTCTGCTCCAGGTCCTGGGCTGGATCGGCAAGGAGCTGAGCTAGTCTGGTTTGGGGGCGGGGCCCTTGAGCTGACGGTGGCACTGGGACCGTTCTGCCTCCGCCACACCCAGCCCCGTTGCAGATTCACCCGTGGGGGCGTCGGGGGGGACACGGGCCTCTGCTGTAGCCCCCCCAACCCTCACTGCACAGGCTGGGGCACAGGCCAGCCTGCGGCCACAGGCCTCCTCTCTGCCAGTTGCCCCTCCTGGGGTCTGGGATGCTAAGGAAAGCAAAGGCTCCAAGCTGCCAGGCAGGGTGGGCAGCAACCTCTCAAAGCAACAGTGTTGTCCTGGGCCTCTCCAGTACTGGTCTGGCATCTTGGCTGGGTCAGGTCCCCGGCAAGCCTCCTTGGGCCTCCGAGGGCCCAGGGACATTTGATCTGCTGGTGACCATGCAGCTCTGGGGCAGAGGACCACAGCCTCAGCCCCTCGGGCGGCTGCAACTGTCCATTCCCCCCTCACCCTGCCAGCAGCCTGAGACCCGCCCCCGGGGAGCCAGCAGAGGCACTGTCCCCCTCTCTGGTTACACATTGCACCGCGGCTGGGGGACGGAGGCCCAGGGCTGGCCTGGGTAATGATGCCCGAGCCTCAGGCTGCAGAAGGCACCGTGGAGAGGCCCGGAGTGAGAGCTGGTGGCCACTGCCAACGGTGTTAATTAACGAAAGAATAGTCAGGCCCCACGTGGTGGCCAATCTGGACTCCGTGGGCGTGAGCAGGTGAGGGGTTCCTTCCCAGGAATACGCCCGGCGGGGGTGCTGAGGGGCTTGGGTCCCCTGACCTCAAAGTGTCCTCTGCGGCCCTAACTGAAGTCAGGAAAAGCCTGGAGGGGCTCATGGTGGAGCAGCTGGGCCAGGCGCCTGGGGTCCTGGATCTGCACAGGTGGCCGCAGTGGGCTGAAGCCTGCGTCCCCAGCGGTCACCTGCTGACCCTACACCAGTACCATAGCGGGGTCCTCATCCCCCGCTGTCGTCACCACTGTGGGGCCGTGGGGTATCTGGCTCTGGACACCCCATTTCCCACTCCCAGGCTCCTTCCCAGAGAGCCACACCCCGTTCTGCCCCCAGCCTCAGCCCCACTCAAGGTCCAGCAGCCCCGGCCATGCTCTGCTCTGGCCTGGGTGCAGGACAGATGGTGTTGGGCGCGGCGGACCCTCCCCCTGGGCAGTCATGGCCCAAGCACCTTCCCCCAGGGTCTGCTCGGGGCCAGGAGGACACTGTGAACCAAGCACTTACTGAGACACAGAGGAGTCCAGGCTGAACTCTTCCACATGAAGCCTGAGGGCGGAATGGAGCGGACACATCAACACAGACAGCGGACGGATGGACAGATGGGAGAGCCTGGGCTCCCGGACACAGAGGGAGGACTCGGGCAGGGGCCGAGGGGAGCAGGGCACGCCCATGCGCACACCCCCTGGTGGGGCCTGGCCCGCAGATGCCCCAGAAGCAGCACAGCGCCCACGGCAGTGTGGGTACATGCACCCCGTGCCCACCCCGGTGGGACAGGGTGACGATTCCAGCAGATGGCACGCAGGACGGGCCCCCGCCTGCAGCCAAGCGAGTGGCTGGACAGCAGGTTCAGGAGCGCCCACAGCTCTGCTCTGCACTGAGACTGCCCCAGGCCTCGTGTGACCCCAGGGTCCAGGAAGGAGCAGGTGAGCCCCCCTCGACACCCAGGAAGCTGATGGCAGCGAGAGGCACCCCACACACAGGGGCCACCAGCTGGACATGACAGTTGGGCTCCTTGTCGTCAAGCCTGCCCACCTCTCCTTGATGCCCCTGCCCTCTACAGGCCCTGGTGCCACCCCACTGCCCTGCCCCCTCGGCTTCCTGGTGACAAGACAGTTTGATGCTTCTTAGGGACCCCCAGGGGCACCCCCTCTCCTGGGCCAGCAACACACACCTGCTGCCCTTGAGGCTGCCTTGGCCTAGGGTTCTTCCAGACTGGCTGCAGCCAGAGAACACCAAGGTGGGTGTGGCCTGCACTAACTGGAGACTGGGAGGGAGAAGCTGGTGGGAGCATCAGGGACTGGTGGGGGGCGGGGCACAGAGGGTCTGCTCTTTGCTGGTGTCCCTCCCGTCTGGCCCAGCGTCTCCAGCTTCATGGGGCCTCTCCTTCAATCCTTAAAGCAAACATCTTCTAGAAGAGGAAACCAAGGTTCAGAGGGGACCGCTGCCTTCCCAAGGCCACAGGCAGGGAGGAGGGAGCCAGCCTGCTTTGCCTTGTGTAGGGCCCTCTGGGTGGGGCCCCAGCCTACAGCTCCGGGTGCCCCGTGGGTGGGCCAGGTGCTGGCTGGGCCTGAAGAGAGCAGGGGGCCTGGGCTTCACTGGGTCTGGGGTCTCTGGAAGCTTCTGGCAGGTTCTGCGTGTTTATCCAGCTCAGATCCCCTCTGGCCCAGGCACTGCCTGAGTGCTGAGTTGGGTGACAGCTGCTCCCCCGGGGGCGGGAGCCTGGCAGGGCCACAGCCTGTTCCAGCGTCAGGTCAGGGCGGACCAGGAACTCGCTGGAAGCGTCGAGGAGAAGGGACGGGAAAGAGGCTGGATTCCTGGCCAGGGGGTGGGGGGCACATGAAGATGTGGATCTGCAGGGGAGGAGGGGGCCCCCGAGTGAGGACTCCTGGGAAAAATCCGGGGGCAGGGGGCGTTGGGAGACTTGGGCGGGCGAGCAGGAGGCCGGCCACAGGCGAGGGATCCGGGAGGAACAGCAGGAGAGCAGGGTGGCACCGATCTCAGAGCACAAGGGGCAGGCAGGCTCAGCCCCCAGAGCAGAGTGCACCGCCAGTCCTGGGCTGGCCAAGCCGCTGTTTCCTGCAGCCCTCGCTCTCCCTGCCTGCCATGGCCGCCACTGTCCACAGAAGCCCCCAGGGCCCTGCACGCAGAGGTGGGCCCGGAGCCCCCAGGCCTGTCCTTGGTGGGAGCCAGGCTCAGAGGGGCCGTCCTGAGTTCGGCGCGGGCCGGCGGGGGTTGGGGGGGCCCGGGCGTACAGTTGCCCCCAGAGGCCACTCACTGCAGCTGCCACCCGCCCGGGGTCTCCAGCTGATTCTGATCCCGCCCAGGCCCTGCACCACCTGCTCGGGCTCTGCCTGACTCCACCCCACGCCCCAAGACCCCACCCCTCCTCCCTGCCTTTCACGAAGAGCCCCTGGGCTAGAGTTTCGCCTTTGTCTCCAACCCTTCCTTCCGCCCAGCTCTGAGCGAGCGCCTTCCTTGGCTGCCCCTCCTGGTAAGGGTCCTGGGTTGGCGAGCCCTGCCCCTGAAACTACCCTGGGGAAGGCGCAGACAACCCCAAGGTCCCGCTCACAGGCCTCCCCTGCTGGGGGCCCCTCACTCCTTGCCCAGGTCCTCCTGTGCCTCCCCTGCCTTCCCCTCCCTGGACTCTCTTGCCTTCTTTCTGCCCTGGGGCTCCCTTGACCTCTGCGAGCAGCCTCCAGTGGGAGCTCAGAGCTCATCCTGGCCTCCGCTGCCCACTCCTCCCCTTGTCCGTGTTCCCCTCTCCACGGCGTCCAGGAGAAGGACGGCAGGGTGGTAGGGGCAGGCGGTGGGGGACGATCTGGGTAGGGAGTTGGAAGCCAGCCCCTCCCTGTGGCTCAGTCCCCTGGGGGCAGTGGAGACCCCTGCCTCTGCCGTGCTACCTCCCCAGCAGTGGTGAGGCCTCCAGGAGGCTCTGGGCCTCCCTAGGCTGGGCCGAGGCCTGGCTGGCTCCAGACACTGCACGCAGGTTGGGGCAGAAGCTACAGCCACAGGCTCCTCCAGCAGAGGGCACCCACCTGCCTGCTCTGGTCTTTGCAGAACTGAAACCCTGCAAGTCCTCGTCTGCTCCGGAACCTGCCATGGCTCCCCACTGCTCCTGTCTGGAGCAAACTCCACAGCGTGCACCTAATGCTCCCAGAGATGAGCTGCAGGCACCAGCCCCTCGTGCTGCTGGGCTGGCTGTGCAGCTGCTCTGAGGACCCTGCCCCTCAGAGGCAGCTTGGGGACCGAGCCAGGCTGTTCACACGAAGGGTCTGTGCAGGACTGGGGGCGGCAGGGGTGGGAGTGGGGGGAGGGCTTCCTGGAGGAGGTGTCCCTGCCACCGCAGCTCCCGTGCTGCACTGCGGGTTCAGATGCAGCTTGGACAGGACCTGCCATCCCTGTGTCCCTGCAGGAACAGGGACAGCAGGAAGCCAATCATTTGCAGGGGCCAGGCTGCCGGTAACCAAAGCCTCTGGACTCACTGCTCCCTACAGCCTCCAGGAAGGGAATGGAGAAGAGAGGAATCTGGTCTCCAGGGCCTTGGCCAGCACTCGCCTCCCTCCTGCCCAGGGGCTGCCCATTAGCTGTGTGAGTCCACCAGGAGTGCCCGTTAGAGCACTTAGTCTCCTGCCTTAGCAGTCTCCTCCGGCAAATGGGAATGACCGCGGGGCAGCTGCCCCCTAGGGGCGTGTCAAGGAGCAGGAGATGGGGTGCGAGGGTGTGGAGGGTCCAGAGGGCCTGTGGTCAGTGGGGAGGGGCAGGGAGGCTCCCCAGGTACCCGTGGTCTGCCATCTGCCTGGCTGAGTCTCTGCCAACGCCTCACCCCAACCCTGACATGGCACCACACCCCAGCCCCCCAGGCTTTGGCCTTGGCTGTCTCTGCCAGGAAGCCCCTGCCCATCTCCCGGTGCTCTGCCTGCAGGGCCAGCGCCCCAGGAAGCCCCCCTTCTCCTTGTCCCAGCCCAGCCCACACAGGTTTTCGTGCCCACGACGTGTGCCCACATTAGGGGGGTCTGATTCATCTCAGTTTCCCCCGCAGCATCTAGAAGGGCTCCCGGCACAGGAAAGATGCTGGCTGAGAGTTAGTGCTGCAGACTGAGCCTCAGTGTCCTCATCAGTGAAATGGGGGTGTCATGCTGTGCCCGTGCTCAAGGAGGGGCCGGAGGGGGTCGGCAGGACCCTGCCGGGCAGGGAGAACCAGCCTCCTGCACCTCTACTGCCATGGGCTCCAGGCACCAGCCCCAGGGAGACTAAGCCCCCAGCCTGCGCCCCAGCTCCCATCTGCTCTGCGGCCGCCCTGGGCCTCACACTGCTTACCTCTGGAGCGGGACACAGATGCTGGCCCTGCCTCACCCCAAGTGGCTGCTGGGGACCGACATGAGTGTAGCCTCCAGCGGGACAGGGCTTGGGCAGGGGTCAGCAGGTCCCCACCTCCTTTCTCTCCTCCGATTTCAGCTGCAGGCCCACTGTGCTCAGCCTCTCAGAGCAGGAGGGAGCAGGGGTCCCACAGGCGGACGGGAGACACAGCGGGCGGGGCGCTTGGGAGGGGGTCCCCAAGGGAGACCCCGGCCGTCCCTCCCCTCCCCAGGGCTGCAGGCAACGCGGCAGGTGCAGCGGAGCGGAGCCCGTGCGGGATGCGAGCGCAGAGAGCAAAGCCCCTCCCGGCGGCGCCCCGCGCCCCCGCCCCTACCTCTGGCCCACGTCGCTGCCCACGGAGCCCCCGCCGCGGGCCGGCAGCAGCGGGCTGAGCCCGTGCGGCTCCTCGGGGGCCGAGGCGCCGGCTGGGGTGCCCCCCGGGCCCGCCTTGCCCTCGGACGGCGAGCGCGGCAGCTTGGCCCGCGCCATCCTGCCGGAGCGCGCGGCGGCGGCGGCGGCGGCGGCGGCGGCGGCGGCGGGAGGCGGGGGCGGAGCGGGCGCTACCATCTCCGCGCGCCGCCCCGCGCTCCCCGCGCGGCCGCCGCAGTGGAACGGCCGAGGGGGGGCTGGGATGCTGGGGGACAGTCGGGCTCCCTCCCGCCGCGACCGGGGGGCGCCCAGGCTCGGCCCCCTGCCCATCCCCGGAGCGCAGAGGGCGCCCCACGTGGGAGCGGGGGTCGCGGCGCCCCGGGCTGCGAGAGGTCTGCCTTCCCTTGAAGGAGTAGTAATAGTCACGCTGGCCCGCACGGCGCGGGGGGAGGGGAAGGGGAGGGCTAGTAGCGCGGTGGCAGCTGGTGGCTCTTGGCCGGTCACCTCCGCAGGCGGGGACCCCAGGCGGCCTGTGGGTCCTGGGGACCCGCCACGCGCACCTCCCAGATCCCACCCCTGCCGCCCAGGTCGGGTGGGCCCAGCCCCACGGTCGAGGTTGGGGGGGACGCCGCTGTCTCCCTTCCCGCAGGCACTCAGGGGCGGTCCTTGCCCCCCACCTCCTCCCCCAAAGTGTCCAGGGAGTCCACGAGGTCCTCCTTTACCTGTACCCGCACTCGAGGC
Source organism: Bos taurus (assembly GCF_002263795.3). Taxonomy (NCBI): domain Eukaryota; kingdom Metazoa; phylum Chordata; class Mammalia; order Artiodactyla; family Bovidae; genus Bos; species Bos taurus. The sequence continues at coordinate 103,336,295 of NC_037338.1, read as the reverse complement.
TCCATTCGGGGCGGGACATAGGATCCCGGACGCGGAGGAGGCAGCTAACAGTCCCGGAGCTCAGTCTGCGCCCGACCCCTTCCCTGCCTGGTGAGCTCGGACCATCTCACGGAATAGACAGCTTGAGGAAGTGTGCAGATTTCTGTCCGTTTGCAAAGAAGGGAAACCGAGGCGCTGAGGGAGGAAGTGGCTTCGATGGGAGACCAGACAGGAAGGCAGGGAGAGGCCTCCCAGCTGACAGAGCCTCTTCTCCCTGTTGCCACATTATGTGGCTTTTCTGCCCAATTCCTTCTATTTTTGCAGACCAGGGAGGCCCGGGACTGAGGGGCGGGGGGTAGAGGTGACTTGCCCAGGTGTTGGTGCTGGGAGGACCCAGGCTGTGGGCTGGCTGCCCTGGAGCCCAGCTGGGTACAGGGCACTCAGAGGACAGCTGTGCAGGTTGCCCCCGGGGGGCTCCAGGCCCTCCTGTCTGGTCCAAGCCCTGATGCCAGACTGGAGGCTCCAACTTGGCCAGCTGGCCTGCCTCTATTGCTTTACCCGTCTTGTGGCCCAGCAAACCACCATGGCCCTGCGCGGACAGAAGGTCTGTGAGAGGAAGGTGGGCCTCTGTGCACCCAGCTCCTGGCCTGGCCTCCCCCCAGACAGTGCTGAGTCAGGATGAAGCCATTGGGTGGTTTCAGCAACACTTATATTTGCGCTTCCCCGACCACCTTCCACATCCTGTCCGGTCTCCTGTCCCGAGCCTTCCCCGCCAACACAGGAGGTGGCAGGGGGATAAACTGGTGTCAGCCACTCTTTGCCCCTCCTGTGGAGGGGGTGACATGGGAGTGGCTGCAAAGAGGGAGGGCTTGAAGCACCTCCGGCCTGCTGGTGAGCGAGACACCGCAGCACCTGTAAAACAGGGCCAGTAGGGTCGAGGGCACGGGCAGCACCTTCTCTGGGGCCCCGCTGAGCCTCTCTGCCTGTGTGTCCATGTGAGCCGGGCTGGGACCTGGGGCCCTTTGCTGCAGTGCTTTCTCCCGGACACACCTCTCCTTCAGCAACAAAATACAAAGAGACTAAATGAGACTAAAAACAACCGCGTGCATGCTCAGGTGGGGCAAATTATGGACAAAAGATAAAGACCAAAAACCCAACGGCCACATCTGAAGAGCTGGGAGCAAAAACAGGGTGTCAGGAGCAATGCCTCTGTACTCAACACCACCAAAAAGGGGTGGGGCCGTCTAAACCATCACCTCCGGCACATCCTGGACACACGCCTGCCCTCAGCCCATATCACGATTCCTGAGGCGCACTAAGTCGTTTCGGTCGTGTCCGACTCTTTGCAACCCATGGACTGCAGGCTGCTAGGGTCCTCTGTCCGTGGGATCCTCCAGGCAAGAATACTGGAGTGGGTTGCCGTTTCCTTCTCCAGGGGATCTTCCCGACCCAGGGATCTAACCCGTTTCTTAACGTCTCCTGCATTGGCAGGCGGGTTCTTTACCACTAGCGCCACCTGGTGAACCCAAATCAGAAGGGAAATGACTGATCATGGAGTAACTGAGAGAGGGATGGCCCTGCTAGCACAGAGGTAGACGCGGAGCAGAATGTCCAGGAGCTGCAAACACCCGAAGAACTGCTCATGCCCCGGTAGGGGCCCCGGCCCGTTTGCAGCATTTAAAACAAATTTAGGAAATAGAAACAGAATGGTGAAAGGACTCCTCACGGAGTTCCAGGACAATAAGATGCGCCGCACCCAGCATCAATCCCACCAATCTATTGGGCTTAGAGGATGAAGACAGAATTCTTCAGGCAATAAGAGAGACAAAGCAAATCAGGGGAAGGGAAGAGCAAGCTGGCTTCAGGGGCTGGGGGAGGGGGTGGGGAGTGAGTTTGACGGGGATGCGTTTCAGTCGGGGAAGATGAAAGCGGTGGATGGTGGTGTCAGCTGCCCATTAAGAATATGCTTAGTTTGCACTCCCACCAACAGTTTAAGAGGGTTCCCTTTTCTCCACACCCTCTCCAGCATTTATTGCTTGTAGACTTTTGGATCGCAGCCATTCTGATCATATATGAAACGAGTCGCCAGTCCAGGTTTGATGCAGGATACTGGATGCTTGGGGCTGGTGCACTGGGACGACCCAGAGGGATGGTATGGGGAGGGAGGAGGGAGGAGGGTTCAGGATGGGAAACACATGTATACCTGTGGCGGATTCATTTTGATATATGGCAAAACCAATAAATATTGTAAAGTTAAAAAATAAAATTAAATTAAAAAAAAAGAATATGCTTAGTGTATTTAAAAACAAAGACTGGAATGAGAGGCAAAGAAGGGATACTGCACAATGATCCAGGGATCCCTGCAAGAAGACTGTATAACAATTGTAAATGTATGTGCACCCAATGTCTGTGCGGGATCAGTCGTGTCCATGACCCCATGGACTGTAGCCCGCCAGGCTTCTCTGTCCACGGGATTCTCCAGGCAAGAATACTGGAGTGGGTTGCCATGCCCTCCTCTAGGGGGATCTTCCCCACCCAGGGATCGAACCCACATCTTCTCTGTTGGCAGGTAGATTCTTTACCACTGAGCCACCAGGGAATCCCTAAATCAACTATACTTTGATTCAAAAAATCTAGAAAGACTATTCTATCACAGACTGTACACTCAAAAATGATTAAGGTGGTGAATTTTACATCATGTGTGTTTTTTATTTATTTACTTTTGGCTTGCTGGGTCTGTCGATGTGCACAGGCTTTCTCTGCACTCTCTAGTTGAAATGCACAGGCTTCTCATTGCGATGGCTTCTCTTGTGAAGCATATGTGTTTTACACAATTTTTAAAAAATTGTGAAAAAAAGAAGTACAAAATCCAGTTGGATGAGCTCCCACTAGCCCAAGAAGGGACAACTGAATATTAGATGGGACGAAGATGGGACTCCCCTGGCAGTCCAGTGGTGAAGACTTTGCTTTCCAGTGCCGAGGGTGTGGGCTCGATCCCTGGTTGAGGAGCTAGGGTCCCACACGCCTCACAGCCAGAAACCCAAAACCAAACCAAAACAGAAGGAAGATGAGCACACGGTGTGTGGGTCTCCTCTTGCTTCTGTAACAAGTACTACAAATACAGTGGTTTGAAACTTGTCGTCTTCAACAGTTCTGGAATTCTGGGTCCTAAAGTTTACACGCGGGCAGGGGCTGGTTCCCTTTGGAGACTTTGGGGAGATGCTTCTGTGTCTTTTCCAGCTTCCAGAGGCCCCGGCGTCCCCTCTCTGGGGCCCCGTCCTCACGTGGCTCTGGCCCCTGCCTCATCCTTCCGTCTCCCTCTCTGACTCTGGCCTTCCTCCTCCCTCTTCTGAAAAGCCCTGTGACCCCACAGCGTTCCCCAGGTGACCCAGGATTACCGCCTCATCTCAAGATTCTTTTTTTTTTTTTCAAGATTCTTAACTTTGGACTTCCATGGGTTCAGAGTCCACGGGTTGGGACTCCAACTGCCAATGCAGAGGACACGGGTTCAATCCCTGGTCCAGGGAGATTCCACACGCCGTGGAGCAACCAAGCCTGTGCACCGCAATTACTGAGCCTGTGCTCTGCAGCAAGAAAGGCCACCGCGGTGAAGAGTAGCCCCCGCCGCTGCAATTCGAGAAAGCCCATGTGCAGCAACCAAGACCCAATACAGCCAAAAGTAAATAAAACAAATAAGTAATAACTTTAAAATGTTAATCTCTTTCTTCTAAGGTAAGTACTTTTTTTTTTAAGATCCTTGCTGCTGCTGCTGCTGCGTCACTTCAGTCGTGTCCGACTCTGTGTGACCCCATAGATGGCAGCCCACCAGGCTCCACCATCCCTGGGATTCTCCAGGCAAGAACACTGGAGTGGGTTGCCATTGCCTTCTCCAGTGCATGAAAGTGAAAAGTGAAAGTGAAGTCACTCAGTCGTGTCCGACTCTTAGCGACCCCATGGACTGCAGCCTACCAGGTTCCTCCGTCCATGGGATTTTCCAGGCAAGAGTACTGGAGTGGGGTGCCATTGCCTTTCAGCATATTTTCAAAGCCCCTCTTGTCACTTAAGAAACTCAAAGGTCACACCCAGAAGGAAGAATCCAGAAAAAACACCCTCAGCTGTCATCCTGTGAAGCTACTATAATACACTTTGAAAACTAGTAATTAAAGGGAAAGGATTGAGCGTGTTTTCCTGCTTTTTTCAGCAGGAATTATGTTTCAGGGCTTACAACTGGCTCCCATTGATGCAGGAAATGCTATGCTAAGTCACTTCAGTCGTGTCCAACTCTGTGCGATCCCATAGACGGCAGCCCACCAGGCTCCCCCATCCCTGGGATTCTCCAGGCAAGAACACTGGAGTGGGCTGCCATTTCCTTCTCCAATGCATGAAAGTGAAAAGTGAAAGTGAAACCACCAGTTAAAGAAGCATGTGGCTTATACTCAAGGAGGGTGGAGCAGAACAGGAAAGGAGCTTGGCCAAGCCTCCATGGAATGTGGGGCTCAGGGAGGCTGTCCCGGGGGGCTGCCCTCCTCAGCTGCAAGGTAGAGGGGGAGTGCCTGGTCACATGTTGACGGATCACTGTGCCTAACTGCTCAGTGCAAGGGCTGGGCTGTCATCACTAGCCAGTGTCCATCTGGCCATCTCTAACGGAGGGACAACCAGGACATGGCAACGTGGGGACCACAGTGGCACTTAAAACCTTTTGCCTGAAACATCCGAGTTCCATCCACCAGGCCTTCAGAACCAACATCCAGTTTATGAGAAATACTAGGAGAGGCAGCCAGACACATAGACAGCAGAACCTTCTGCAGGACGGGAGGCCTGGCACATCAGCCACTTGTGCTGTGCGACAAATCACCACCAACTTCGCAGCTTAAAGCAACACATCTGTTATCTTTCGCCATCCATTAGAAGGCTGGGCATGGCTTAGCTTGGTGTCCTGCTTAGGGTTCCATGTGCCTGAAACCAGCATCAGCAAGGCTGGCCTTCCACCTTGAGCCCTGGGGGAAATCCACCTTCAGGCTCATCCAGTTGGTGGGATTGATTTCCTGGTGGTTGTAGGACTGAGTTTCCCTTTTCCTGTTGTCTGTTGGTGGCTCAGCTCCTAAAGGCTTCCCGCATCCCTTGGCCCCTCCGTCTTTAAAGCTGGCAATTGTGGCTCAGATACTCCTAGGCCTCAAATCTTTTCTTCCACTTCTGGCCAGAGAAAACACCCTACTCTCAAAGGCCCACTGTGCTTAGAAAGGGCCCACCCTCCTGTTCATTACCTCAGCCGACTGATCAGTAACCTTACTTATAATGCAAAATTGCCATGGGTATGAGCTTCCAGGAGAAATATCAACAACCTCAGATATGCAGATGATACCACTCTAATGGCAGAAGGTGAAGAGGAACTAAAGAGCCTCTTAATGAGGGTGAAAAAGGAGAGTGAAAGCCTGGCTTAAAACTCAGCATTCAGAAAACTAAGGTCATGGCATCCAGTCCCATCACTTCATGGCAAACAGATGCGGAAAAAGTAAAAGCAGTGACAGATTTTATTTTTTGGGGGGGGGGGGCTCCCAAATCACTATGGACGGTGGCTGCAGCCATGAAATTAAAAGACGCTTGCTCGTTGGAAGGAAAGCTATGACAAATCTAGACAGCATGTTAAAAAGCAGAGACATCACTTTCCTGACAAAGGCCTGTATAGTGAAAGCTATGGTTTTTCCAGAAGTCATGTATGGATGTGTGAGTTGGACCATACAGAAGGCTGAGGGCCAAAGAATTGATGCTTTCCAATTGTGGTGCTGGAGAAGACTCTTGAGAGTCCCTTGGACAGCAAGGAGATCAAACCAGTCAATCCTCAAGGAAATCAACCCTGAATATTCATTGGAAGGACTGATGGTGAAGCTCCAATACTCTGGCCACCTGATGCGAAGAGCTGACTCATTGGAAAAGATCCTGATGCTGGGAAAGACTGAAGGAAAAGGAGAGAAGGGGGTGGCAGAGGATGAGAAGGTTGGATGGCATCACCAACTCAATGGACATGAATTTGAGCAAACTCTGGGAGATAGTGAAGGACAGGGAGGCCTGGTGTGCTGCAGTCCATGGTGTCACAAAGAGTCAGTGAGCGACTGGACTACAGCATGAGCTTCCTAGGGCTGTGTGGCCCAGTCTGGATGGCGTGAACAGCAGAAATTCATTCTCTCCCAGTTCTGGAGGCTGAGATCAAGGTGTTAGCAGGGCCTGCTTCTGAGGCCATGAGGCAGGATCTTTCCACGTCTGTTTCCAAATTTCCCTTTTTAAAAAGGACATCAGTTGGACCTTCTCTGGTGGTCCAGTGGCTAAGACGCTGAACTCCCAATGCAGGGGCCCTGGGTTCAATCCCTGGTCGGGGAACTAGGCCTTACGTGCTGCAACTAAATACCCCACATGCTGCCAGAAGACAGAAGATCCTGTGTGCCACAACCCAGACCCAGCGCAGCCAAATAAACAAAAGTAAACACTAAAATAGACACTGATCAGGTTGGATTAGGGCCCACCCTAATGACCTGCTCATCAATTATCTGTAAAGATCCTACTTCCAAATAAGGAGACATCTCACCATCCTCATGGGCTTGGGGATTAGGGTGGGGGACCTAGGCGGGCATACCTGGTAGGAGCCATCCTGGATTAAAAGGAGTTAGCAAACCCTAATAACCAGATGCAACACAATATTCCTGGATGGAACAAACCAGCTGTGAAGGTCAGGTTGGGGCCACCAGGGCAGTGTCCTCCCCAAGCCAGGTATGTGCTGCCCTTCCCTGGACTCTGCCATGGCTGCAGACCCAGAGCTGGGAGACTTCTCCCCTGTTCACAAGCCCGCTGATCACCTCACAGGCACCACTTGGAGGTCCCTGGCTTCTCAGGGAAGATGCTTCCTCTCCTGCTGCCCTCTCCAGCCCAAACATGAGTCTCAGAAGTTAAAGTGAAGTGTTCGTCATTCAGTCCTATCTGACTCTTTGTGACCTCATGGACTGTAGCCTACTAGGTCCTCTATCCATGGGACTCTCCAGGCAAGAATACCGGAGTGGGTGGCCATTCCCTTCTCCAGAGGATCTTCCCAACCCAGGGATCGAACCTGTATCTCCTGCATTGCAGGCAGATTCTTTACTGTCTGAGCCACCAGAGAAGCCCTGGTCTCGGGAGATGCCCCATAAATGCCACATGAGATCTGTGCTTCCCAAGGGAGTCTCCCTTCCTAACAGTGGCCTGGGGACTGGCCTGGCCACTGGGCTGGGGTAGGGGGTGGGAGAGGCTTCCCCAGACTGCTCAGCAGGTGGTACTTTTCTGTCCTAGAGAAAAACGAGGTGACTTCTCCTCGACATTCACTGTCCCCCAAATGCCTGAGATTTCCTGGTGTGTGTATCTTGGGGCAGCTGGAACAAGGGACCACGATTGAGGGACTTAACACAGAAATTTGTTCTCAGTCCTGGAGCCCAGAGGTCCAAAGTCAGCATCACTGGGCTGAAATCAGTGTCACAGGGCCATGCTCCCTCCAGAGGCTCCACAGGAGGGCGCTTCCTGCCTCCTCTAACTCCTGGAGGCCCCTGGAGGTCTGGCTTGTGGCCGTCACCTGTCTCTGCTCTGTTCTCACATAGCTTCTCCTGTGTGTGTGTGTGTGTGTGTGTGTGTGTCTTCTTAAAAGGACACCAGTCAGTGGATGTAGGGCCCACCCTAAATCTGAAATCATCCCATCTCAAGATCTTTACCTTAATTACAGCCGCAAAGACGCTATTTCCAAATAAGGTCACATTCCCAGGTGCCAGTGGACAGGAACTTGGGGGACACCATTCAAAGCACTGCAGGCCCCCTCCCGAGATTCTGCCTCTCAGCTGGAGACCTTGAGCTGGGCTTCTTCCTGCAGGATCTTCCTCCACTCACCAGGGGCCTGCACCTCGTGGGTGTCGGGGAGGCGAGAGAGGCAGGCTTTCCCTCCAGGGATCCTGGGATGCCCCAGGGCTTAAGGAATTTGAGATCGAGGCACACCTTAACCCCTGGAGAGGGTACCGGCCATCTATTTCATAGTGTCCACTTTGTTCCCCAAGCCTGTTGTGGATGGAATGTGTATGTGTCCCCCCCACAAACTCACACTGAAGCCCCAACCCCCAGAGAGATGGCATTCAGAGGTGATGAGAGTTATTAATAGATGAGGTCCTGAGGGTGGGGCCCCGAGATGGGGTTAGTGCCCTCATGAGAGAACTTGTTCACTGTCTCTCATGAGGACAGGCAGGACGGTATCTGCACAACAGGAAGAGGCCCCATCAGGAACGCCCTCCCCACCTCCCCAGGTTGGCATCTGATCTCAGACTTCCAGCTGCAGAACTGTGAGCAGTAACTGTCCGCTGGTGAGGTGCCCCGGTAGGGGTGTCTGTCACTCAGCTGGAGCTGCCTGAGCCGCAGCCTGGGCACTCCCACCTCCCTTTGTTACTCGGAGTGCACGGCAGTGGCACGTGGTGGGCAGCATATCAGGAGTCTGATAAACTGCAGTTTGAGACCGAAACCGATCATGGTTTCCGAGACCCTGGGGGATGCTGGCTGTCCTCTCACTGGGCATCTGTGTCCTGCTTTGCACTAATTGGCAGGAATTTAGTTTTGAGCCGTGCACACACGTGCCCAGGATGCAGGCTTAGAGGCAAAGAGATGCTCTGGGATGTGCACGGCCAGAGGGTGGGATGTGGACAAGGCTCCTGGGGACACCTGATTTGCCATCTCAAGATTCTCCCCCAGGATCCCTGGGGCGTGGGCAAGGGGAGGCCAGGCCCCACCTCATCACAGAACTGTTGACACCTTCACTGATGTTCTCTTAATCCCGGATCACCAAGAGCGGGACTGTCTTAAAAGTGGAGACCCAGGTCCAGGAGCCCTGCTGAACGCCCTCAGTGCCCACGGCTGGGTGAGATGACCACACTGCTGCTCACATGTGCGTGCATTCCCCGTCACCCTCCCTTGTTCCTTTCTCCTCCATCTCGTCCTACCTATCCTGCCCACTCCTGGCCTCCCAAGTCTGGGGGTGACCCAAGCTCCCCACCCCCACCTACAGGGAGGGAGTTAAGGTAGCAGGGGAGTGTGACCTGTCCTGGGAGCCCCGGCTGCCCCCCCGTCCACCTCCCAGGACCCTGCTCCCTGGCACAGACCCCAGGTGGCAATGGGGCACAGAGTCAGACCTGGCCCTAGTTCCCCGGTGGAGTCGGGGGTATACAAGCAAACGAGCCCCAGACCTGGAAAATGCCAGAAAAATCAGGATACTGCCTTGGGACACAGCACACAGACTCAGTCAGGACCCGGCACCACCCGGGCCTGTCCTGGATCTAATCACAGAGGAAACGTGAGTCCCAGAGAGACAGGGACATCGGGGAGCAGCCTGGTGGTGTCCAGGGTCAGCTCCTAGCTCCATGCGCCCAGCACCCTGGCCACTGTTTGTTCATGGTTGAAGGACCCTTGGCCTCGGGTGGGAAAGGCCTGAGTGGGCACAGGCATTTCAGGCCTGGGCGTGGGGGGAAGTTGGGAGTGTTGGGGGCCCGCTGGAGAGGCTGCTGTGAGGGCGGCAGCTGTCCAGGGAGCTGGAGTGGCGCCCCAGGGGTGACCGACTTACGCAGGGAGCAGGTCAGGCCTTGGGCCTGAACACCCAGGGCTGCTCTAGCCTGGGGAGGGGCTGTGGTGGGGAGGTGGGGGTTTTGGCTTTAGATCTACACTCTGGGATGCTGGACATGTCTCCGCTAGCACCCGCCAGTCCTGTTCCGCATGGAGCTGAAGGTGGCAGGGGACCCCCAACCTGTCTGGCCCTACCAGCCTGGGTCACAGCCATTTCCCAGGCCAGCCGTGTCCTCCGAGGCCTTCGGGTCTGCGATGGATACAGGGCCGTGGCCAGGGCAGGGCAAGGCCAGGGCAGGGCCGGGATCCCACCTTACTCCGTCCTGATCACACCTGAGTGCAAGGAAGGCTCAGGGAGTTTAACCCCAGGAGCCTGAGCTCAGCTCCGAGCAGGGAGAACCCTGGGGCCCTGGGTGGCTGGGTCTGCTCCAGTGCCAGCCTGCTTCAGCCTGGCCAGCATGGGGGTGGTCACCCTGCATGGTGACAGCACCCTCCTGGTGCAAGGCTCAGGCCCAGAGGGACTGTGGGCCCCAGGCCCTGGTCCTCACCTCGGGTCAGGCCCAGCAGTGACTCCCTCCTCCCCTTCCTCTCTGTGACCCCTCCAGTCGTCCACCCCAGGGGCCAGAGGCTGCACAGGCAGGTCACGGGATGCTCAGAGGTCAACATCATCCCTCATGGCCCCCACCTCCTCCCTGAACAGTCCCTGCCCCCGAGCAGTGAGACCCCTACAAGTGCTTGCCCTCTTGGGTCCTCAGGGTCCTGGGCCCTGCAGGAGCCAGCAGAGAATGGTGTCCCTCCCCTCTGAATTCTTTACTCAGATGGTAAAGAATCCACCTGCAACTCAGGAGACCTGGGTTGAGAAGATCCCCTGGAGAACAGAATGGCAGCCCACTCCAATTTTCTTGCCTGGAGAATCCCCATGGACAGAGGAGCCTGACAGGCTACAGTCCATGGGGTCACAAAGAGTTGGATATAACTCAGCGACTAAGCACAGCACCCCCTCAATCCTGCTGCTCCCAGGCCACTCCCACCCCCACCCTCTCCAGGGAGCCACTGGGGTGGGGGTCACACCTCCTCTCTGGAGCTGGGTGCTCTCTTGGAACACCAAGTTGAATTAGTTCCAGGCGCTGGGCTAGGGGCTGGGCCTGTGCCCAGCTGTGACTCGCTGGGCCTCGCAACCCTGGCCTCCTGGGCAGAGTCCACCACCTGCTGTCCTAAACACAGGGCCTGTCCCTGAATCCCTGCACTGCCCTAGGCACCTACCCCCGGGGAATGCACCACCCAGAAAGGCTCTGGTTCTGACACAAGCCCGCTTGGAAGGGTCTTAGGGGTCTTCCAGGCTCAAGGACCCCAGGGACCCCAGGCGGACCTCGTGGATCTGGGGCGAGGGGAGAGCCTGGGGCAGGTGGCCCTTGGCTTCACCAGATCCCCTGTCAAAGCCCAGCCCTTGCATCTCTCCTGAGGAACCTGGGGTCCGGTGGGGTCCTGTCCAGGCCCTCAAGGCAGGGGCTACCCCAGGGTCCCCAGAGCACCCCTGAAGGACAGGTGACGGTGCCCCAACCCCTCCCAAAGCTGCCCATGCAGAAACTAGCTGTGTGACTTTGGGGAGCCCGCGGCCGGCCCAGCCCAGACTCCCGTCTAACTGTCCTGGAGGGTCTCAGAGAGCCAAGGAGGGGCTGGGGGACCCTGGAGAAGCAGAGCACCCGGCAGAGCTCCCTCCCAAAGAAAGCGGGGTGGTGGGGGCGGGGCTGGCTGTTCCTGTCTGCAGGCTGGGGCTGAGTTGGAGCAGGGAAACAGGCGGGATGGTGGAGGGACGATGGGGAGGTGGGAGTGGAGGACGGGACACATGTGGTGGTGATCAGGACACGGGGCGGGGGGCAGACCCAGGTAGAGCTGAATGGTGCAGGCGAAGGTGCCCCTCCTGCACTTCAGCACCCAAGGCTGCTTCTAAAGTTCCCCCACCCCTACCCCGGTCATGCCCGGCTCGCAGCAGTCTACAGCCCCGCCGGAGACTGCTGTTTTAGTAACTGCAGGTGAGGGCTCGGAGGGCAGGCTGCTCCTTGAGACCCCCGTCCCCACCCTGACTCCCCTGCACGGGGTTTCCCAGGCAGGCAGCTAGTGGTAAAGAACCCACCTGCCAATGCACGAGACATTTAGAGGTGTGGGTTCAATTCCTGGGTTAGGAAGATGCCCTAGAGAAGGAAATGGCAACCCACTTCGGTATTCTTGCTGGAGAATCCCATGGACAGAGGAGCCTGGGCTACAGTCCATGGGGTTGCAGAGAGTCAGACACGACTGAAGCAACTTAGCACACAGAGGCCTGGCAGGACCTTCCTCTACTGGAGGGGCCTGGCTTTGCCCCTCAGCACCCCGCCCCCGGAACCCAGGCTGCGGGTCCACTTCTGCTCAGCTGAGGGGGAGGGGCGGAGGGGGCGCCCCTCTCGCAGAGACCCCAACTCTGAGCCCCGCCTTCCCCTCCCTGCAGCCAGCCTGGGGGCCACAGCTGCCAGTGGTGGCCCCTGCAGGATGGGGCGGGGGTCGGTCCGCAGGTCTCCCCCAGGCTCCCCGCAGGGCGGGCCAGTCTCTTGCATGCTTCGGCTTGTGTGAAACAACAGAGTGTTGCTCAACCTCACAGGGGCGGTCAGGCTGTTGTCGGAGGAGCTTAGGGAAACACGGGGCCAGCCCTTCCAGGCAGTGCTCTGACCCCTTGAGGCCCGGTCTCCTCACCTCCTTGCAGGAGGCCGGCACCCACCCAGGGGGAGGTGCACACCCCCGCCCGTCCCCCACTAGATGTCTGGGAGCAAGGGGGGCGTGGACCCTGACAGAGCCTCCCATGGTGGTGAGGGGTCCCCGTAGGCCAGGCCGGGTCCCAGCTGGACAGGCAGCTGGCGACGGCACGCAGGCCAGGAGCCCACCCGGCCGCCCCAGCTCAGCTGCGGTTCTGCCCACCCCAGCCCTTTGTGGATTCTGCCGCTTGCTGGAGATGAGCCTGCGGTGTGACAGCCCTGTTTGGCCCCTGCCCCCTACAGGGCATGGCCCTGAGCTGGGGGAGGGCGCTGGTACCTTGCGTCCATGTTACAGACCAGGACGGGGCAGGACGCTGCCAGTGGCCCAAGCCCCGCCTGAAAAGCGCTTTTCCAATCTCTGCACTGCTGCCCTTTCCAGGCCAGGCTGTCGTCAGCCCTCTGAGGAGGAGGGACAGGGGCAGGGGCAGGCGGGCTGGGAAGGCGCGCCACCTGGCCAGGCCTACAGGCCCTGAGCCGCGCAGGAGGCCCTCAGACCCCTGAGTCCGGCCTTCAGGACCAGGCGCCCCAGGTGCTCAGGAGGGGACCCGGAGCTGCCCCTTGGCTCCTGGGATGAAGGCGCAGTGAGCTGTCCCAGGACAGGGCAGGGAGCCCCAAGCTCCAGGCCTTGGAGGGTCCAGGTGCCCTTCTGCCCAGAGCCCTGCTCCCCAGGAGTCCTGAGATCTGGCTTAGAGGCCATGAGGAAGGTCCCCTGGGAACCTGGCTGCCCCCGGAAGGCGTGCCAGTCCTGGCTCTGCTCACCTCCTTGGTTGCCCCTCCCCACCAGGAGAGGCAGGGGGTCGCGGGGGTGCAGCTCCTTCGCCCACATGGGCTGAGCCCCTCCTCCCCGCCAAGGCCGCAGCGTGTGAGGCTCTGGTGACTCACGGCTGTGGCTTTATTCCCCTGGAGAACAGGAAGCCCACAGCCCTGCCCGCCCACTCACAGCCTGCCAGGAGTCGGGCAGCAGCGCCCCCGCTCAGCCTGCAGAGGCTGCCCTGGGCCAAGTGAGTGGGGCCTGGAGAGGAGCCAGGCAGCAGGGACCCAGGGGCATGCCGGGGGGCAGGGAGCCCTGCACTGAGCCCCGCTGCACCCTGCCCTGCGCCCCCGCCTGTGGTGCAGGGAGGGCACAGCTCACCTCCCCAGACCCACGACGCGTACCCCCCCCCCACCTCCCTGGCAGTGCTGACTCACCTGCAGCCTTCACCCTCCTCCTGCAGCCCCAGGAGCCTGTCCTAGGCCCACCCCGTGCCCTGGGGGGCTGTTCCTGGGGCACATGGATGCCTGCCTGAGCCCCCCAGCACCTGATGAGTGCACCTGGCCCAGCTGGAGAGACAGGCTGGCCTTCTTGGCCTCCAGCCTCTTGGACCCAGTGCCTGCTCCCTTCTCCCCCACCCAGGACACACCTTACCACCTCTCCACACACCTGCAGGGGCCCCCGCAGGTCAGGTCCTCCACTCTGGGACCAGTGATGGGGGTGGGGGCCACAGGCACCGAGCAGGAGAGGGAGCTGAGGGAGGGAGGGGTCTCCACACACGTGGTCTTCAAGATGGGGGGCTCAGGTGATCTCAGGACCCCCAGGAACCCCAAGCTGGTTTCCGGCACTGCCTGCCCCCATGAGACCTGTGAGCACAAGGGGTTCATGAGAGGCAAGACCCGTAGCTGCCTTTGGGCAAAGGTTTGAGAGAGAGAAACTCCTCCAGGGCCAGGAGAGGGGGGGCTCCCTGAGCTGTCGGCTCGGAGGACTGGCCCCTTCCAGTTCCCCCACTGACTCACGCCCCTGCCCCTCAAGGCTGGTACTCGGTGAGGACAGCACCATGCCTCAACCCCCTCCAGCCCCCATGGGGAACAGGAGCAGAATCACCTTGTGCAAACCAGCAGCCCCTGCCCCTCCTGTGGGCCCCCTGGCTGTTGCAAGGGCCAGCCAAGTGCACCCAGGCCCTGTGCTCCTCTGTGGGGTGGGCAAGGGGCCCTTCCCCCAACAGCCTGGCAGAGGCCATGCTCCCCCTCTTTCTCGGTGACACCCCCAGGGCCAGCCAGTCCTGCAGACACCAGTGCAAGGTCTCCATGCCCACCCGGGGACCACAGGGGTCTTTCCCATGCAGGATTCACACACATACACACGACGTGTGTATATATGTGCACACACAGCGGGTCTCCAAACACCATGTGCACACAAGAAGGAGGTCCCTGGGCCCAGCACACAGGAGGACTTCACCCTGAGAACAAGGCCAAGGAGGACGGAGACTGGGGTTTTGCCAGGAGTCAGGGGGTGGGACTGCCCATGGGGACCAGGTTCCCCCCTGGGGTGATGGAATGCTCTGGAAGTACATACTGGTGATGATGTAAAGTTACCAAACTTCACTCTATATTTTAGGTTTTGTGTATTTTATCACGATTAAAAAACCCCCCAAGTTGTAGGGTCCAGAACACAGTGGGGGTCTCAGTGCCAGCCTCCCAGGTCCCAGGGGACAGGGATAGTTTCCTCCAGGCAGACACAAGCCACCCTCGGCTGAAGGCGAGGACCTGCCATCCACTCCTGAAATCCGAGGGATGCGTCACTGCAATTACGTCAGCTGCAGTCACTGGCATTTCTGGAGCATTCGGAGGCCCCAGGCCCACTCAGGAGATGGATGTCGTTTCCTGCCCGACATGGAAAGAACCTCCGGGGCTGCTGTTTTAGAGAAATAACAGTCCCAGTGGAGCAGGCAGGGAGGGGCTGGTGCTGACTCAGGAAGGTGCTGAGCTTGCATTCAGCTTAGGGAAGCCCCCAGCCCTGCCCTCCTCCACCTCTGCCCACACAGGGAGCTAAGTGAACTCTTCACCTGGGCATGTGATCCACCTGGGGTGGATTTACCTATCACTTCTGCACTCAGTCTGACAAGACAAAACTACATGGCCTTAAGAAGCGCCTCTGCTGGGCTCACATCCACTGGTCTAAGTGGGTGAAGTCCTTGGGTTCCAGCTCTCCTCCCGATTCTACCCAGGGAATGCAAGCGAATGCCATCTGAGGTCTGGAAGGATGTTCTGTTGCCAGCAGGCAGAGCAGATTTCAAACTCATTTTCCACATGCCTCATGCATAGTCCTTACGTCCTGGCCTCATTCACAAGCCTGATTTCTCTCCCAGCTGCAGTTTCAGCAGTGGATTATTCTGAAAGCCCCATCTTTGTCCTGACAATTTTCAACCTCATGGACTTTGTGTGCTAACTCAAATCACTGCACCGTGAGGGGAACACTGCAGATTCACGACCCCGGTTCAGGGCTGGGTGAGGAAGGAGACCCGCAGATACCAGGCCACCGCCCCCAACACACTACAAGGGAAGCGGTTCCGTCCGAAGTCCCTCAGGCTCCAGTGTGAGTCCCTGCAGGCATAGAAGCACCTCCCTTGAGGCTGACAGAGCTAAAGTGCTGGGTGTTTACTGAGACAGCTATTTGAGGAAAAGGCAGAGAAAAGCAACATTTCTCCCAGCTTCCTGCCAGCCCCCTCAGCACATGAATTATTTCCAAGGGCTTAGTTTGCTGGTCCTTTGCCGAAAGACTCAAGTTTATTTTGCTTTTTGCTACCTCCCCCCTACCCCGCCCCAGGATAATCTGAGGCTAGGGTATGTTGTCAACCTTGGTAAGTGACCACGGCATGAGCTTGAAGGACATATATCCCCCGATTAATAATAAATGACCAGAGCCAGCGTCTGGAGGACGCCAGTCCTCAGCCAGCCCGCGGGGCTCCAAGACGGAGCGCTTCCGGCCCTGGCTTGTGCCCAAAGTCAGCAGAGCTGCTAGAGAGGCTGGGGGCCTGTGGGCAGACCCGGGGAGGGAAGCCTGAGAATCGGTCTCTGGGGCGACTGCCCAGCACAGAGCATCCCGTCCCACCTTCCAGGACCCTCCCAGGAAGATGCTTCCCACCTCCCCCACCCACCCAACCCAAACTTCTCCGGTCCCGGAAGCCCGGGAAAGTTGAAGGGCGCGGGTCGCGGGCGCACCAGCGGCCTTCAGCACCGCGGACAGCTCCGCGCGCCGACCCCACCCCCCGCCCTCCCTACCT
This sequence comes from Bos taurus, assembly GCF_002263795.3. Classification (NCBI taxonomy): domain Eukaryota; kingdom Metazoa; phylum Chordata; class Mammalia; order Artiodactyla; family Bovidae; genus Bos; species Bos taurus. Next base: position 103,319,884 of record NC_037338.1, on the reverse strand, counting down.
GTCGTCGTTCTGGAAGGACTGGTCGCCCAGCAGCAGGTCCCGGAAGCGGTACCGCGGAGGCAAGGGCAGCACCTCCGAGTCCAGGTCGCTCATCTTGAGGCCGGCGGTGTCCAGGCGCGCGCCGTCCCCGCGGCCGCCGTCCTCGGCGCCGGGCTGCCTGCGGGCACACGCCAGCGCCCCCTCAGCCCGCGCCCGCGCCCGCCCGCGCCCAGCGCCCCCGGCCCTCCTGGCCCGCACGGCCCCGCCTCCCTCGGCCCGCCCTGCCCTCGCAGCGCCCCCCATCCCCACGAGCCTGGCCGTGCAGCACAGCCCGGGCCACTGCACCTCTGCCCCTGCAGGGCTGTGAAGCCCACTGCAAAGCACCTTCAGGGTGTGGGGGAGGTTCACCACCGCCCACATCAGAGGCGGGCACTTACCCCACCCCTGGACTTCCACCAGGGCCACGGAAGCCCTCCCGGCAACCCCCACATAGACTGCCTACTCAGCCTTCCTCAGGATCCAGAACACTCATCTCCCCGTCAAAGACCCCCACTTCCAGACCCTCAGGCTGCTGGGCTCGGGCCAGGGGTGGTGGGGTGCATATGACAAGGAGGCTTAAGAAGAGGCCCTTGTCTGTGGTCTCCATGGGGCCAAGAGGCTCAGGTGGGATCAGAACCTGGGAGGGGGTGGCAGTGGGGACGGCAGGATCCCTCTGGGCCCCCAACTGCCCTTTGCCCAGTATCGCCAGGACTCTGGGGCCAGAAGCCCCTGTCCCCACCTGGCAGGACAGAGCAGAGGAATGGGATCAGACCAGGTAAACTGCGAGGGCCCTTGGTGGTCTGCAGTCTTCTGGGGCCTATTTGTCTCCTGGGGCACCTGCCCCTTCCCGCCCCCACCCCACATCCAGGTGAATTTTGGCTGTGGTCGCCCTCAAGCACCAAGGCTCCCAGTTCCTAACCTCCTGGGGCGACAACCTCAGCAGGACCTCTCTGCCCGCCACGCAGAGGCTTGCTCGCCAGCCCCCACGCCCCATCATCACCCAGTGGGTGCTGCACACAGCAAGGCAGCTGCATAGCATTAACTGAATGCCCTGGGGAACCTTACGTCCACGGCGCAGGCGGGCAGGGGAGGCGCAGCCACCACTGCAGGTGGGAGGCTAGGGCAGACCCCTAGCTCCCGCCAGGTGAGCCCAGCCCCAGGCCACCCCTTGGTGGTGCCCTCAGCCCGCGGTGGGGAGGTGGAATTCTCTCCCTGCAGCCTCCACCCTCTGGGCTGAGCCCTCACCCAGCTCTTCTAAGAGTCAAGACCCCCGGAGGGGGGGCAGTATATCAGCTGACCCTTTGGTGGTGGACCCGTGATTGGGCCTCTTGGGACCTTCAGAGGCACTTCCGCAATGGCAGACCAGCTGGAGGGCACGGGGTGGTGGGTTCTCTGCCCTGTGAGGCCCGTCCCTGCCAAGGGGCAGGAGTTGGAGGGAGGAGTCTGGCTCTGCCCCTGGACAGGTGCAGTGCTCCACTGACCATACTCATTCCCAAACTGAAAACTCATGGACAAGCTGTGTGAGAGGCTGGGAGGCCAGGCCACTCACCTGGAGCACGAGGTCCACGTTGTGGGGGGGGGGTTGGCGGCAGGCACTCTGGTCCCCTCCTCTCCCTCCTCAAGGCAGGAAGGGCAGGCACATTCCCTGGGAACCCCACTGAGCCCCTCGCCCATGCGTCCCGACCCCTGGACAAGCAGCAGGCAGGTGTCAGCCCCTCATCCCACGGCTTCAGGAGCTGCTCAAGGGCCATCCCGGGCCCAGGCTGCGAGTGGCCTTGTGGACCCAGCATGCCTGTGTGCTGTTCTCCAGGTCACAGGGTCAACCCCGAGGATCTGGCAGTGTTTGTAAAACAACATTTTCCTAATCGCATCAGCGTGGCTGCATGTTTTTCCTTAGTCACAAGCTGGTGGGGCCGTGGGCAGGCGCAGGCAGGCAGGGGAGCCGTGTGGCAGGAGGTTGGGCTTGTGTTTTCTTGCCTTTGCCCCCTTCTTGCCGACCGCCTCTTTCAACGGCAGAACCCCAGAGCTCCCCGGGCATGGCCGCCTTTGACCCCTTCTCCTCCGGGGGTGACCGGGAATGCGGCCCCTCCTCCCTCGTGGTGCGGCCGGAACACCGGAGCCTGGAGGGAGCACACAGCGGGGAGCAGACGCCCCACAGGCCTCGCAGTGTCCTGCCTCATTGCCCCAGCAGAGCCGAAAGCCCACATGAGCCTGAGTGTGGGGCCCACCAGGCCCCAGGGCTCCTGGAACGGTGCCCCTGGTAGGAGGGACATGGCCGGGCAGCTGCTCCCCGTGTCCAGGGGCCTGCTCAAGGCCTGTCTCTAAGCCTGAAGGCTTGTGTCACTGAGAGCTTCCAGGCAAGTGGGACTTGGGGGTCCTGTCCCCGCCCATGCCTGCCCCCACCACAGCTGGGATGGTCCAGGTGGGGCGAGGGCGGGCCACCTGTGTCTCCTCGTCGTCCCTTTCCTCTCCTCCTCACAGAGTGACTGAGGGGCGGAGGACCTGGGGAGGAAGTCCAGGATCCCCAAACCACGCCCGGTGTCTTTTCTGTCTGATGGCTACACAGAACGCAAGGCTTCCATGGCATAAAGAAGGCATCCATTTCCCTGGCCCTCAACTGCCCTCAGGACAAGATGAGGAACTTCATCGCAGGACTCACTGACCCCCACCCCCCGGAGCCAGGGCAGAGCACCCCCTCCCAGACAAGGCCTTGGGGGACTCTCAAGTCCCCTCGACATGAACCTGCCAGGCCCAGGAAGCTGCCCAGGGTCCTGATGACTGAGCAGGGCTCAGTCCTGCCCCTTTAGTCCATGGTGGGTGGCCCCAGGGAAGTCACCTGACCCCTCTGAGCCTCAGTTTCCTCTTTCATAAATGAATATCCTGAAGCCTTCTACCGTTATGAGGCGATGGCTGAGATGGAATGAGACAGCAAGTTTGAGGTGGTCAGTGTGTGTAATCCATGTCAGTTTTTAATTTGGGGCTGGTGAGCCAGTTGTTTGGCCAAATTCCTGTGGACAAAGGCCCTGACCCCAAGCGTCAGGTTCCTAGGACGGCCAGCTCCCCATCCCCATCTCCCCAGTTCAGCAGGAGGCCCCTTTGGGGGCCTTTTGGGATGCTGACCAGGGAGGCCAAGGCGATAGGAAGCTCACTCCCAGCATATACAGAGCAGGAAGTCACCTCCCAGTTTGGGGCACATGAGCTCGGGCACCCTGACCCTTTGGCCCCAGGGGACAGACAGCCTGGGCCACAGCACTGCACGCTGTGGAAGAGGCCCAGCAGGTGGGGGTGGGGAGGCCAGGTGCACCTGAGGCAGAGCCCTGCTGTTTCCCACCAGGGCTTTCCAGGGGATAGTGGTGGTAAAGAACCCGCCCGCCAACGCAGGAGATACAGGAGACGCAGGTTTGATCCCCGGGCTGGGAAGATCCCCTGTCGGAGGGCATGGCAACCCACTCCAGTATTCTTGCCTGGAGAATCCCATGCACAGAGGAGCCTGGAGGGCTACAGTCCATGGGGTCACAAAGAGTCAGACACAACTTAAGCAGCTTGGCATGCACACACTACCCACAGGTGGCCAAGGGGCATCCCTCTGAGGGGCAGGACTTCCACTTCTCTCCCCTCCCAAATTCCCCTTCCCCCACCCTGGTTGGTCAAGAAGAAAGCACGACTGAGGAGGGTAAAGTGGTCAAAAACCTCCTTCTCCCACCAAAGGCACCAGGCCCTGGTGGTTGCCTAAGTTTGCCACCTCAGCCAAACCATGCCAAAGTACAGAAAGAAACAGAAATGATTTTGTTCATTTCCCTAAGCGGACCCAATCCCATCACCAAAGTCAGGTGCAGACAACACAAGGTATTGATACAAACGAGGAGACCTCCCTGAAGGCTCTAAGTGCAAAAATCCTAAGTAAACTGTTAGTAAGTGGAATCCAGGAGTGCATTACAACACCATACCACCAGCATCCAGGAGGATTTACCCAAGTGTGATGTACTTCACAACGCCAAGGAATTAAAGGGGAAAATCTATATGATTTTGTGAGCAATTACAGAAAAAGGATCTGTTAAGACCCCAAATCTGTTAGTAAAATTAGATATAGAGGGAAATGTTCTTAATTTGATTAGCAAAACCAACAGTGGAATCCTGGGGGCATTCCCACTCCAGGGGGAACACAAGACTGTCCGCTGCAACAGGCCCAACGGGCCTCCTGGGTGCCCACCCAGGAGGGAGACGAAGGGAGGTGTGAGAGGAGGAAGACGGGGGCTCTTTCTCTCGTCAGCAGCAGCATCCCCATTTGCTTCAAAACCCCAAGAGTCAACTGAAACCGATCAGAACAAATGAGAGCTTCTAACGAGGCCGCCAAACCAGAGAGCGCCGAAGGTACAAATCGAGGGCAGGAGCAACGAGGCGGCCGCAGCATCACGAGAGGGAGCTCCTGCCCCATTCTCCCTGGGCCTACAGGGTCGCTCGGAGAGGCCGCCCACCGCTCCCGGCACCGGCTAACGGTGGGAGGAGGTCGCGCTCCCAGCCCTCGACAGTCCCTTACCCAGATGAGGGCGCAAAGTCAATCAGCACACAGCCATTTCGAGTCTGACAAACCGTTTCCAAGATTTACACTGAAGAATAAATACACAAGACCGGCCAGGACGGGTGTGAGAGCAAAACAGAGAAGGGGCGGGCCTCGCCAGCTGTCAGGGCTAATTTATAGCCTCAGCAGAGGGACCGGCTGGAGCTTGGCATGACAGAAGACACAGAGGAGGGGAATTCAGGACGAGAGGAAGGCGATCTCGGGAGGGAAGCGGCCACTTTGGGCTGGGGTTGGAACGAGGGCCACTCATGGAATGCTCACGGCGTCCTGGGTGGTGGGGTTGGCGTCCCCTCATTTTGCTGATGGGGAAACAGAGACACAGAGAAGTGAAGGAACTCAGCTATCCAGGCAGGCCCAGCCCCGGAGCCCAGAGACCCTCAGGGGCGATGCCATCCGGCCAGCCATCAGCTATAAGAAAAAATCCACTTTTCAGCCCCAAACCGAGGAGGAGACCAGAAGAGAACACAGAGCAGGGATGTCTGCGGTGGAGAAGGCCTGTCGTTTAGCAGAACAGATGTATACATGCTACGTGGGAACAAGACACTTCCGTTTCGCAGGGAAGAGCAGCGACAGAAATCAGGTCAGTGCCCGGATGCCCGGAAGTCGCCCAGGAAAGACAGACGGGCAAGAGGAGGCCAAGGACAGAGAGGTGGCCACTCAGGAGACGCCACAGAAGTCCAGCTCTACACGCGTGAAGGGCTTCCTGCCCTCCTGGTCATTAGGAGACTGCCGGGAGCAGGAGCTCCGCCCCTGGCAAAGGTCATGAGGAAGGCGGCTCGGCATACGCAAAGGCGGGATCGAGCCTCAGGAGTCCCCCTGGATATTCTCGAGCGTCTACCCCCAAAACCAGAGTCTGCCTACTTTCTGCTTTGTGCTCTCACCTACACCTCTGACTTTACGGCTGGGGGGGGGGGCTGTCCCCCACTACCTCTCTCTAAAAAAAGAGTTAACTTACAGCTCCAGTTAATAAAGTTCCTGGGCCTGACAGTGTTTCAACCTACAAACTCCTTTGGAAATCCTCTAGCCTGCCTGAATAGGTTTTTCCGGCCACATGTGATTGCTCAGAGCCTCCCAACTGTGAGAGGCAGGAGATGTTCTAAACTGTCTACACACAGATTCCTTTGAGCAGTTAAAAGATTGATTGGAAATCGTATTGGTGAAGGGCTTTTCACTTGTTGGGCCAATGTTTGCTGCCAGGTCTCCATATCCCTTACCTGCTGTGTCCCTGGCAGTGTGTGTAACCGTGGACCCTTGAGTTAATTCTTTTCTTGATTGAGCCCACCTCACCTTTGCCCTATAGGAATGCAGCTTTGTCCAATGCTTTTTTGGAGGCTGGCGCCTGACTTTAGAGTAATCACCTTTAGAGAAAAATAAGTTTCTTAAAATGTTAACAGGCCTCTGGGCCAGAAGATGATGCAAATCACCTAAACTTTTGCATAGGATAAGTTTGCAGGAAGAAAGCCTGGCTTATTGCATGACTCTATCCCTTCCCCCATTATCCTCTATGCATAACTTAAGGTATAAAAACTACTTTGGAAAATGAAGTGCGGGCCTGGTTCACCGAAACTTGGTCTCCCCATGTCGTTCTTTCTCTCACCTTCTGGCTGAATTATTCAGCCTCTTTTCTCCACTGAATTTCCTCACTGAGCTATCCTTATTTCAGCCTCTTTTCTCCACTGAATTTCCTCACTGAGCTATCCTTATTTAACCACTCTTTACATCCTTAATTAACGTTTAATTAAGCAATTGTTTCCTGATCTTCGCCGACGCCGTCCCCGCTTCAAATTCCCTGGATCCAGCGGGGCTGGACCCCAGCAGGAGACAGACCAGCGAGTACCATAACAGGGCCAGGGGGACTCCAACTGCAAGCCTCCGCCCCGGACCCTTCATCTACCCCAGGGACACTGGGCCCCCACCCCGCCTCAGGATGACACCTTGGACGGCCCGGACGTTCGCGACAGAAGACATATCGCCCTGTGAACACAGTCCGCTCCAAGAGAACCCCAGGGAGACAGGCTTGCTCTGCAGGCCTGGCTCACACCACGTGTGTAGGCTGTCCCCACCGCATGGGGACAGTTCCAGGGAGCTGGGGTGGGGCGGGGATTCAGGCCTGCGCCTCATCCTTGGTGCTGCACCAGGAGACATACTGAGCGGGACTCAAGTTTATTGGACCTGAGAAAAGCTAGAGACCACCTGCCTCCCCCACACGTCACTGGGTTGGAGCCGCAGCCCCCGGGTGGGTCTCTGGGGAGGAGGGGCATATGACCTCCTGGGACAATGTCCCTCCCACCCAGGCTCCTGTAGGCAGGAGTCCAGACGGCTTGGAATGCTCAGGTCGACCCACAGTGTGACTGACGGATGCCCCGCTGGCTCAAGGATGTAGTCCTTCTTCTAAGATGCATCCTTCAACCCTGGAGAGCCACGACCGACAGGGATGGCGGATGTGTGCGTGTGCAGAGGTGTGCATGGACCGGTGTGTGCACGCAGATGTGCAGATGAACACACAATGTGCATGTGCACACACACACGTGTGTGTGTACCCCACGTTCACACTGCCCAGCACCCAGGAGAGTCCTCAGACCCTGCAGCACCACCAGGGAGGTGGAGGGCAGTCAAGCACTGGGCTCGGTGCCCAGGGAAGCAGAAAGCCGCCGCCACTCTCTGCTGACCACGACAGAAAAGCTAAGTGCTTCCTCTGTCCTGTAATTAAAAAGCCAGAGCTGCTCAAGCTGCCCAGCAGCTGGTGGTGGTCGTGGGGGGAGGGGGGGCGGTCTCCGGGAAATATCCACCCTCTCACTAGGGGAGGGGGCTTCGAGTCAACGCTGAGGATGGCCAATCACCACCCACTCTGAGGGATATCAGAATCCAAAGTTGAAAGCTCAAAACGCATCGTTGAGCCAAGTTCAAGCTCTGGAGCCACCAAAGAGACTCCTCCTAGCAGCTTCTCCCGTGCGCCAAGCAAGCCCAGGGGACATGAGGAGGGGCCTGGCATCCCTGTAGACACGGGGCCTCGGGCATGTCCATCACCTCCCCGCTCCCTGGCCTTCCCCAAGCCTCGGGCCCACCCTCAGGACACGGGGAAGCAGAAGCCATGGGGACTGCAGCGCCCAGCCCACCCGGCCGCCCACCTGGACTGGGGCCTGCCTCTGTGGAGGGCCCCTGCTGCAAGTCCCCTGAGTGGTCGCAGCGTGCCCAGGCCCCTCGGGGCCAGGCAGTGAGTGCACGTCCAGATCACAGGCCCAGCACTCGCCACCTGGCTGCCTGTCCCCTGGCTGGATGTAGGGTGGCTGCTGGTGGGGGCAGATGTTGGGGGGACCACAGACAGGCCTGGGCTGAGCGGGTGGGGTCCACCTGCAGGTGGAAAGCTGCCCTGCCTTCCCCATTCCCACGGCTGCAGAAGGCACCGCTGTGTTCCTGCTGAGCCCTAGGCCCCACGGCTGGCATGGCCTGCAGGGGCACCTGGGCCTCATCTGGGGGCTGGGGCCCAGATAGGGACACCCTGCCCACACAGGACATCTCATAACACAGGGCCCTCTCCTTAGAGCCCCGAGTCCCTGAGAATCTGATCCCTGCTGGCTTCCTTGCCCCCCTCCTCCAACCTGCCAACATGTTGGGGCTCCCCCTCCCCACAGCCTAGGGGCTCCCGTGTCTGCCAGACGGGGTTAAATTCTGCGTTCACCCGGCAGCCGGGGCCTCTTCCTCTGGTTTGAGACTCTGAGCTTTTCCCAAGATCAGACACCTGCCAAGAGGCGTCCAGCAGCGGCCTCCGGCCCGGAATCCGGGTCTCTGTGAAGGCGGCTGAAGGCCCAGGCGGGGCCTGTCTTGGGGTGGAGGCAGGAGCGGGGTTTCTGGTCACGTCATTGTCAACATGCGGGCAGCATCCAGGCCCGCAAGGCTGGCACCGCAGGGTGGCTTCCGGGCCTCATTGGCCCATGAAGGACAAGCTGACCACAGCCAGAGAGACTGCAGGAGGAACCTAGGAACACACCCCTCCGTGGGAAGTCCAAAGCACAGGGCAGACCTCCTGGGACAGGCCTTCCCAGGAACCGCAGTCCGGAGCGGGCCTTCTATCTCAAGTTTGAACTTGCTGGCAGCTGGTACGGGCCAGACGTGCCCATCCCTCGGCTCTGCAGGAGGAAGAGGTTTTGGCAAACGTGGCTGGCCCACCCGAGCACACAGCCTGGGAGAGTCCCCACGACTCCTTTAAAAACACCCATGTCATCAGGCGCTGCTCCTGGGCCACACTGCCTGCAGGCTCCACCCAGAGACTCCACGCACCCGGGAACAGCCGGCGAAGCCCCACGGCCGCGGAGATGGAACAAGAAACCTCAGGGGAGAGGTCACAGTTCAGTCACGAGACCCTCTGAGAAGAGGGGAAGTTGTGCTAACAAGGCTGGACTCCTGCCGCGCAGGGTAACTCAGGGTTAGTCAGACTCTCAGACGGGCCTCCCTGGTAGCTCAGTTGGTAAAGAATCCGCCTGCAATGCAGGAGACCCTGGTTCGATTCCTGGGTCGGGAAGATACCCTGGAGAAGGGAAAGGCTACCCACTCCAGTATTTTGGCCTGGACAATTCCATGGAGTGTATAGTCCATGGACTCACAAAGAGTCGGACACGACTGAGTGACTTTCACTTTCAGACAGGCCGGGACACCCACGTGGACAGTGGTCAGAGCCATGCGTGAGGACACGGTGACACCCGCAGCCGCACCTGGACACAAGCAGAGTCCTGTGCAGGTACCACCCCCCCATCCCCGGCTCACTCACCTCTGCCCACCCGAGCTGCAGCCAAAGGCAGACCCCCGAGTTCCCTCCAGCCCCTACACCAGGAAGCTGGCTCTGGCTGGACAGGGCTGCGTTGGACCTCAGGCCTTTTCCCACAGAATCTCGGCCACTTCCGGCTGCCCTGCAGGCACGCCTCCCTAATATGGACCTCCAGCCAGACATGGACCCTGGCGGGATGCCAGCCCTGGATCCGTGCCCTCTGCATCAGGGCCCAGAGGGTCCCACATTGGCCCTGGGGGGAGTTCAGTCAGGAAACCCTCCAAGGAGAGGGGAAGTTGTGCTAACAAGGCTTGACCCCTGCCGTGCCAGGGTAATTCAGGGTTAGTCAGGCTCTCAGACAGGCTGGGATACCCACACGGACGGTGGGCAGAGCTGGGCATAAGGACACAGGTGACAGAGACCGGCACCTGGACACAAGCAGCGCCCTAAGGCTGCTGGCAAGAGGCGGGCACCAGCCAGCTCTGGGGCATCTGGGGGTGCCCTAGCCACTCCCTCTCCCACCTGCAGGGCAGAGATGTCAGGACCTGGGGATGGAGCAGGGCTGGAAGGACAGTGCCCAGGGACCGCGGGGGACAGCCGAGGCAGGGGACCCCTGGGCACAGAGGGGAGGCCCCGGGGTTCAGACAGGGAACCAGGCACCAGGGCCAAGACGCCTGCGGCCTGGAGTCCTCCTGGGACCCCCCATACCAGGCCTCACAGCCTGGGGGCAGCCCGGGGACCAGGCAGGGCCGGGGGTCAGATGGGGGTGGAATGCCCCCCACTCCCCACCTGCACCCTCCCCCACCTCCTCTCTCAGAGCTGAAGCCCGTCTCCCTGAGCTGCTGGCCTTGGCCACAGGCCCCACTGAAGCCCAGCCAGGTTTCCCCCTCACCCGGCCTGACCTTCCCTGCAGGGGTCCCCACCTGGCCTGCCTGATGTGCCCTCAGCCCTGGCAGCCACCCCAGATGCCTGCAGCACAACTGGGAATCCTGCAGGGACAGAGGCCAGCTCCGGCCAGGGGAAGGGCACTGTCCAGGGGGAGATGGAGGCATCCGGGGGACTAAGCCCACCCAGCCTAGACCTCAGGACGCAGAGCCCCCGCCTCGTCTGGAGCAGGCCGTCCAGGACAGCGGGAGGAGTGGGACACTGGTCACCAGGAAGATGGGCGACACCCTCCCAAGCAGGGAGATGGGCAGAGGGGCAGTCAGACCGTGATGGTGCAAGACCCTCTCGGGGTCACCTACTCTGAGCTTGATGGATGTTACTTGGTTGACCCTCAGAGCGACCCAGGGGAGGTCCAGACTGTGCCTACTTCATGGGGTTAATTTTGCTTCCCAAGGACTTCACCGGGCGGCCTGCTCTCAAAGCACTGGCCTCAGGCTGTACCCCCAGGACCCCACAGGTGCCAGGCTGGTGTTGTCCCTGCCGAGGGACCACCCTGACCCTGGACATGTGGCCAGAAGCCTCCGCTCCCGACCCTGGTCACTCAGCACACACGGCCCTCCCTTCAAGACCATCCGCTCCATTCCTTACTTGACAAGTGGGGAAACTGAGTCCCACAGAAAATGGCCACAGGGCTTGGCCTTGAACCAGGTGTCCACCCCTTCTCTGGCCTTAGAACGGCGGACCGAGTGGGGGCCAGAGGCCAGGGTGTTGCTGAGCTAGGGAGGCTCGTGCTGGGCAGTGGCTGTGGCTGACCTGGAGTCTGGCTCCTGGCCGAGGGTGAGGAGTACCTGTGAGTGCCGACCCTCTGGGGGCTGGTGGGGTCGGGGGAGGGTCCCAGGAAAGGGCCCTGGGGCAAAGCCCCTTGGGATGGTCACTGCTCTGCCCTTCCAGGGCCCCCGCCAGCGCTGTACCCTTGGTGCTGGTCAGCAGGGGCCACGTGGCACCGTGGATGTACAGGGAAGGTCACCTCCCGGCCACCTGGAAGGCCCTGCTAGTCAGCCCTCTCCTCACACGTGGACAGAGAAGTGACTGGCCGGCGAGCACCACGGGACCAGACCCCACCCCTGCCCTTCGTCTGACAGCCTGCCTGCACCCCACACCCCACGCCCCACGCCCCACACGGGGCTCTTCCTAGGAGGAGCTGCCCCTGGGAAGCGGGGAAACCCCACTCCCCCCCAGAGCCTTGCTGGCCTGGGCCAGGCCGTCCCACAGGCTCCTTCCCCAGGCCAGACCAGAGAGGGGGCTGGGAGGCCGGCACAGTGCCCGGCCCCTCTGGCACAGAGGGCATCCCAGCTTCCTGCCTGCAGCGTCTGCACCTCCCGGTGCCTGGGAGATGTATGTAAGCCTGGCCACGCCGTGGCCACCCTCCATCAACGGTGCAGACAGAGAGTCTGGGCACCTGCTGGTGATCTGAGTGTAAGTGCCCAGCGTGCTGCCACCCGGCCTTGAGGGGCAGCCCTCTCCCCCACGCTCCCCAGGCTCCGTAGGGACGTAAGCTCACCGTGGTGGTGGAGGTTGGGGGGAAGGATGGGGGTAGAGGGGCAGGCGGCTAGGGAAGTGGGGATTCTGAGGATGAGGGGTCCTGGGAGGGTGGCATGAACTCCATCTGGGGTCCCTCCGCATGGGCGGTGGGGGGGCCCGGCAGACCGTACCTGGGGGCGCACTGGCCGTCGTCGAACACGAAGGTCCGGTTGGTGTGGCCCCCGCCTTGCACCCCGCTGTAGACATCTCCTGGACCCCTGCGCACCCCGTCGTGAAGCGGCATTGGGCTGGCGGCGGCTGCGACTGGGAGGCAAGGGACACACCGGGAGCGACAGGAGACTTCTTCCCCTCCACCCCTCTCCCAGAGCTGTGCCCTGAAACATTTCTCTGATTTCGGTGGGGGTGGGAAAAAAAAAAAATCGTGTTCCAGGGATGGTTTCGGCGCCGGTGCGGGCGCGCCCCCTGCTGGCCATGCCGGGAACCGCGCGAGGGACGGGGCTGTGGTCCCTCCGCGTCCCATCTGCCGAACAGCCTAATCCTGAGACCCTGAGACCCTGAGATCCGGGGCACAGGCTCTTCAAATGCTAAAAAAAAACCCCAAAATCCCAAAGACCACCCCCCACCGGGGGCAGGGTTCCACGGTGGGAGGCGCTCCCAGGGGGCTGGGGGCCTCTGCGCGCTTCACGGGTGAGGATGCCTGCGCAGCTGACCCTGCCCGCCTCTGGGGCGGGAGGGGCGGCCGGTCAGCATCTGACCCGCCCCCATCTCTCCTGCGCCCCCCTCCTCGCCCTCCCCCAGCCCTCCACGGCACCGGTCACTCCTGCAGACACCAGCCCACAGACCCCGTGTGTCCATCCGCATCAGCCTCACCCCTGGGAGGCCCCTGGGCCTGGAGAGGGAGGGGAGGTCAGAGCGCTGGAGGCGGGAGTGAGCGACCCGCCCCCCCCCCCCACCAGGCCTACGCAGTGAGCCCCAGCCCCACCCCGAGCATCTTGCAAACAGGCAGAGAGGCTGGGCTGCACCCTGCTGCAGCTCCACCACCCAAGGGAAGATGCTCAGGAAGCAGAGGGATTGACTGGTGACACCCACCACAGGCTAACACGGACATCCTGGCTCCGGGTCCCTCCCCGCACCCCATGCAGAGTCCTACAGGTAGAGCCCCCAGGTCTGTCCTCACCCTCAGTGAATGAACCAGGAGCATGGAGAGAAGCAAAGGCAGAAAAACAGACACAGGGGCAAGAGAGCAGCCTCTGAAAAGAGGGCGAGGGGCTGGGGCGCCAGATGGGGCAGGGGCCACTGAGCCAGCACCACCCAGGCAGCTCTTCTCAAGGCCCTGGGCACCAACCCACCCCCCTGAGGAGGTCAGGGTAGGGGCTGCCAGGGCAGGGCTGGACCCGCTGATTGGGAGGGCGCATGGCAGGTACTTTGCGGTCCTGACGCCTGCATTGCTCCTGAGGTCCCATCTCTGTTTACTCCCAGGAGATGGCAAGCTCAACATCATGGTTTTCCTGGAGGGGGCACTCCGTGAAGGCATGGATCGCCCCAAAGTCCTCCGGAGGGCAGCGTGCACCCCCAACCGGCTCACCAGCAGTCTTGCACCCTGGGGGCTTTCCCTGCTCCCTCCTGAGCGGTCCCACCCACCCCTGCCCCAGCCCCGCCCCACCCCCAGCAGGACTCCCGCCAGTGTGTGTCCATCTTACAGACCCCTTGGAGGTGCCCTGCTGGTTGGTCAAGGAGATGACTAGCCGGCTCTGTCAGTGATGGGAAACAGACAAGCCTGGTAACATTCCTGACATCATCAAGGAAAACAAAACACAGCTTCCCTCTGCCATGGAGGAGCCAAGCCCCAAAACACCGGCCTGTCCATCCATCCCCAGCCGGGAGCAGGGAGCCCACCTGCCCCCGGCCCCCCTGGCCCAGGGACCCCTGCACACTCTCAGCCAATATTCTCCGTGGGGTCTATTCCAGCACCGCCCTCCCTTGGGCACCAGGAACACTCCCAGGGCACGGAGCCTGGCTTCTCCTTACACCTCCGATAAACCCCGGACCCTAGGTGCTAGCAGAACTGACCGTCCCCAGCCTTTCTTGGGTTCAGCCCAGAAGCCAAGCTGTGGGCTGGGCGTAACCGGGTCTCCCTGCTCCCAGACTTGACATCAGATCCACACACCTTCTTAGCATCGCCGTCGACTGTGACTTGGGTCCCCTGCTCAGCGCCCGCTTCATCCCAGGCCCTGGCCTCCTCCCTCTTCTCCTGCATGGCCTGACACCGCAGGCCCTGGGTCATGGCCCCCACCCGTCCTCCAGCGTCTGACCTGTGGCCTGGCCTGCGCTGACCGGCCCCTCCTCCGTGCTGCCTTCAGGCTGTGGAGCTGAGCAGGGTTGGAGAGTCAGGCCCAAGCCATCAGCTCTCAGGACCTCCAGGGCCACATTTCAGCCATCTCCGGGCGTCCCCAAGGTCCACAGTCCACCTGAGGACACCCTCCTGTAGCCCCCAGCCCCTCCTCAGTTGCAGACAGGTTTCTCACTTTCCTGGGACAGAGGCTCTGCTCTGGCCCCTGGCCCTGTCCCAGGACGACCACCTGGGGTGGACTCCACTCACCGCAGGGACACCTGCCCCAGCTCCCTTCTGCTTCCCCTCCTGGGAGATGAGGTCTCCCCGACCGTGGCCTCCCCCAGGAAGGGCCCCGCACGTCCCCAGCAGCCCCCTTCAGCATGAGCTCTGACATCCTCCCGACTGAAATAAGGACTTAGTACCCTCTTCTCCTGCTAGAAGTCTGCCTCCTTGAAAGAGGCGGCGTCTCCACTTTCCCCTCCCTCCCTCCCTTCTTCCGTCATCCCTCCACCGGACTTAGTGGGCCGCACGCCCAGCACTGGGCCAGCCCCCAGAGATCCAGCAAGGAGCACAGGCCTGGAGACCCAGCCACTCACACTTGAGCGTCAGGAGTGGGCAAAGGGAGGTTTGCCCGCACCAACCTGCTGGAGACAGCGGCTCCGTGCAGCGAGGCCTGAGCCAAGGGCCCTGTCAGGGCAGGAAAATCAGAGGGCAGGTAGAGGGCAGGCGGGTGGGCCACGGCCCAGGGGGAAGGGGCAGGAAGGCCAGCCAGCCTTGCAGTAAGCCAGAAGCTAGGGAGGGCAGAGAGAGGGTGGATGGGATCAGAGACAGGCCTGGGAGGTGTGGGGATGCCCCTGGCTCCTAGGTCAGTGGTGGCACTGGCTTAGGCAGAACGCCCCTGGACAAGGATGAGATTTGGGGTAGGGGCACCTGCAGGCCCTCAGAGGCGGGTGAAGGCTCTCTGCCCATCCTTAACCAGCCGAAGTCCCGCGATCTCTGCTGACCAGCCTCCCAGCTCCTCTTGCATGTAGCTCCCCCAGCCTCTCACCCCTGCCTCCAAGGGGGCCCACAAGAATCCTAAAACCTTCCTCTAATCCCCCCGGCCCTGTAGTTCCCTCCTCCGCTCTCAGGTAAGACCAACGCTTCCTGCCACAGAGGCGGTCCTCCCTGCCCACCAGGCCCACTTGCCAGCCCAGGAACCCACCTGGGCTCCTTCCCTGAGAAGCTTTGTGCAGTTCGGTCCTCACCCTGATGGACCCCGTCCGGCCCCTCCCTCCACCCTCAGTCCTTGCCCCCTGCCCCCCACCCTCAGTTGCGAGATCCTTCAGGGGAGAGCCCCAGCTCGGGACTGGCACCTGAGGGTGCCCACGGTGGGCAGGTGAGAGGAGACCCCCACTCCAGTGGGAAGCTGGGCTGCCCAGCTGGAAGCGGTGGGGGAGGACTGTCCATCTTGGGCACTAACCCAGGTGTGCCTTTCTGGCAATTTCTCCAACAGAGGGACCTCACCGCAGGAAGGGGGGCAGAAGTAGGGCAGCGGGGTGGAGGTGGCGCAGAGCACGCGGGGGCGGGGCAGGCTCCGTCCCGGCGGGAAGCACGTGGGGGCGGGTAGAACGCACGTGAGAGGGCGTGGCTGGGAGGACGGCGTGCGTGGGGCGGGGCGCACGTGGCAGGGTCCAGGGCTTTGCGGCTCTCTTCCGCAGCTGTGCGCGCGCTCATGGCGTCCCGGGCTCCTGAGCCCCGCGCTGGGGTTCCGCGAGTTTCCCGGGGATGCAGGTGAGAACTGGGGAGCGGTTGCTGGAGGGGGTCAGCTGGGACGCCCTTGCCCAGGGATGCTTGGGCGGGTGGGGGGCGGGTGGTGGTCCGGGCCCGACTCTTCTTTCCAATTGAAATGAAACTGAGTCCTAGCCCCACCCAGCAGGGCCCGCTTGGGGCCCACCCCGACCCCCGGGTCTTTGAAGGTTGCGGGGGGAAGACAGAGGGGTGCCAAGAGGCAGGACCTACAGGGCCGTGTTCTAGGCCCTTGTCCTGAGCCCACCCCCTCTAAGACGTTCATCACCGCTTCTGGGCGCTAGGGGCGTTTTCTGGGGTCACAGAGCCCCGCGCTCGTGTCTTTTCTCGCGGCAGTGGCCCTTTCCCATCGAGCACCCAGGTCTGCTGCGAGGACCACCCTGGCCAGGGTTCGGGCCAGACCAAGGGGCCTGCGGTGGCGGAGGGTCCCGGCTCCCACCTGCCACGGAACGTGCTCAGCGAGAGGGAGCGCAGGTGGGGGCCGTCGTGGCGGCCGCGCGGTGGGGGCGGGGGTCCGAGGAGGTCAGGTCTGCGCCCGCCGCCTAGTTTCAGACAGCTGTTTGGTAAGGGCACGCTGTAGCGAGTTCTCAAGGTAAATATAGCCCTCGTGCTGGGGGAGGGCCACCAGTGCAGCCCTTTCTTTGACGTGAAGTTCAGGGCCACTCGAGGTTGTACGTTTGGGGCTGGTCCCCGCTCCAGGCAGGGGTGGTGGTCTAGGCTTGGTGGTGGCCTGTGGCAGACGCCCTGCTAAGCCTGCAGCTGGGGTCCAGGGCCCCTGGGGCCAGGGCAGTGCTCTGACCTGGTTCCTGAAGGGCTCAAGGCTTTCTGGGGCTGTCCTCTCGTTTCCTGGCCAAGCCAGACAACCCTACAGTCGGGGGTCCCTTCTCTGCGAGCAGGAAGCGGATCTCCTTGAGCTGTGAGCACCTGCGGGGTCTGCTGCCGCGGTTTGACGGCCGGCGGGAGGACATGGCCTCGGTCCTGGAGATGGCAGTGCAGTTCCTCCAGCTGGCAGGCACCCTGGTGCCCGGCTGGGAGCAGCAGGCTGTGAGTCGTCCTGTGACCGCCGGGTTAGCCCTCTGCGGAGGAGCCATGGGCATCTCCCTGCTCCCAGTCCCCCTCTGTCCCCCGGCAGCTCTGACCACTGGGCGGCCTGGCTTCCCTGGCGTCCCCGCCCCGCATGCCCAGGGCTGCTGTTTCCAGTAGACACACCTCCGTTTGCGTATCACACCTCCTCTGGGAACCCAGGGGATGAACTGTGGTTTCCACTTACATCCCTTGCCATCGCCCATGGTGCCAAAGCTGGCATAGGTAAAAGTACCCCCCTCCCCCGGGGGGGCACCAACTTCAGCCTCCCTCCCCCCAGTCCGGAGCACAGGGTCTGTGCTCAGGGTGGATCTCTGCGACCCCAGGCGGGCTGTCCAGGGCCGACCACAGCCTGCCTTGCGTGCGTGTTTTCCGGTTGACAGTCTCGGTTGCATTTCTGCTGTTTGTCTCCGCTTCAGGCTCTCACTTCCTCCAAGGAGCCGTGGCTCGCATGGCAGACGGATGTCCTGCAGCTGGCCCTGGCGAGTCAGGCCCCGGCAGGCGCCCCGGACGCCGGCGTAGGAACATCCAGTGTGATGTCAGTGTCCCCGTGGGGCCGGGGGCCATGGTGGGGGGGGGTGCGTGCAGACCACTCAGAGGCTCTCTTTTTGTCTTTGCACACCATGCAGTCATCAGGCCCCCCCGAGCTGTGAGGCTGCGGCTGTGGACGAGGGTGAGGCCCTGTCGGGGGTGGCCGACATGCTGGACAGGCCACCAGCGCTGCCTGGTGAGTGTGAGTGGGTCCCCGTCCTCCCCTCATGCTGTCCACAGCCAGGTGCATGAGGCCGCCACGATGACCACGTCCCCCTTGTGCTGGACACCCAGCTGTGGGTGGCTCCCCGGACCATGACTGCCGCTCCCGAGTGCCGCAGGAGGCGAGACTGTGCGTGCCCACCCAGGCGGGGAGGGGTCCTGCTGTGGTCAGGGCCGGCAGGAGAGCTGGTGGTGGTTTAGTCGCTGAGTCGTGTCCGACTCTCGCGACGCCATGGACTGTAGTCCTCCAGGCTCCTCTGTCCGTAGGATTCTCCAGACGAGAATACTGGAGTGGGTTACCGTTTTCTTCTCCAAGCAGAGCTGGGCCTCCAGGGAAAGTTGAGAGCTGTACACGGGGTGTGGGGATGGAGGAGTCACACAGCAGGGTAGACGGGTCCTGGAGATAGAGGAGGCGGTGGAGCGTGAGGGTCCTGGGGTCTGAGCCGCACCTGTTTGGCCTGAGGCCGAGCGGCCACGTCCTGCAGGCGGCCTCCCTGGCCTCAGGTGTGGAGTGCTTCAGCTCTGGACCCTTACCTTCTCCTGGTTGCCTGTTGGCACCAGGTTCCCGAGCCTCAGGCATTCCCTGTGCGGGACGCAATGGGCAGGGGCTGCGGTCTTCTTTGGGGGGGGGGGCTCATTCTTCTTTACCCACTCCTTGCTTCCCTCGTAGAGTCACCCAGCCTCGTCCCCCAGTCCCCAGGCCCGAGACCCCCCAAGGTCCTGAGGCCGTCCCCTCTGTGGCCGGTCCGCTCGCAGCAGTCCCCTTCCCCACTGGTGAGTGAGGAGCCCCGGAGCTGCCTGGGCCAGGCGGGGCCCCCCACTACGAGGGCTGACAAGGCCCTGATGCCGGACTCCAGGTGGGTGCCCGGGTGCGTGTGCATGAGCTGCCAAGGCCTCCTCCCAGACCCCCGCCCCTGGCCCCGGCTGCCCGGACCCGCTGCCCAGGAGGTCTCTGCCCGTCCCGTCCTTGCTGTGCCCGGGTGGCCAGACTCTGCCGTGTGGCTTTGTAGTCTGTGTGTGTTGGGAAACACTACTGTCTCCCTAATTGTCGTCTGTTTTGGTTGATGGTAAATGAGTTTGTGTTTTGTGAGTTCCACCAGCTGGGGCGTGGGCTGAGAGCTCTCGGGGGGCTGGAGAGGAGCTGGCAGCGGGCTGGGTGGGCAGGGTCCGGCGGGAGGGAGCAGCCCATCAGTAAGCTGCCTTTCCGGGCCCACGCCCTCCTCTCGAGGTGCAAGGCCCAGGGTCCACCTGGGACGACCGGGGTGGGGCTTCCTTCTCGTCCTGTCCAGGTCTGTGTCGGGATGTGACGTGGCAGATGGTGCGTCTGTTCTGCTGAGCCCTGGGCCTGACTGGTGGTTGGGTGAGTGGACCGCTTTCCTACCACCCCCAACCTGGAGCCTGGGTTGGTCCTCAGGCAGGGCTGGGGGCAGGCAGCTGGGACCGTGGGGAGATGGGCCCCAGCTTGCCGAGTGACGCCAAGCTTCCAGTGTCTGCATCTGAGTTCTCGTTCCCTTCTCTGCTGGTGTTTTTGGGGACCCCTGGGTCGGTGGGGGGGATGGCAGGTGAGGTGCATGCTGATCGGCGGTGGGCATCTGTGGGTGAGAGTGTGTGAGTGCTGGGTGTCGGTGGCTGCAAGTCGGCTTCAGAGCTTTCCCCCAAGAACTCGTGCCCACAGAGGCACGTGGGTGCGGGGTGAGTCGAGCGTGTGCAGGATCTGGCGTGGAGGGGGTGCACCTCCCTGGTTCTGGCCCTCCCAGGGGTCTTGAGCAGGGCCAGCAGGAGTGGGCCCACCCACCTGGTCAGGGGCCCTTCTGAGGATGAGCAGGGGACTTCTTGGTGGGGTGGGACAGATGGGTGGGGGGAAGGGTGTCATCTTCTCTACGCTGACCCTACCCTGCCCACCATGGGTCCTGGGGTCCTTGTCTGCTCTGCTGACACGTCCCATCTGCTTCCAGGGTCCCTGGAGGGCAGAGGCAGCGGCGCCCCTTCTCGGGTAGCCACCAGGAACAGCCCGCTGGACAGGCTCGAGCCGGGCTTCCTGGGAGACCCCGAGTCTGGCCCCCAGGAGGAGTCCCCGGACGGGCCCCTGGAGCCGTGGGGCTCGGATGGGAGCTGCTCCAGCCCAGTCCTGCGGGATGAGGTGGACAGCATCTTCCCCGACTTCTTCGCCTGCTGAGACCAGGGGAACGGGACCTTTTCGGCAGCACGTGCCACACACTCGGGCGGGGTTTTATTCTGGGTTTGGGCTGCAGCTGTGGTCTAATTCCAGCGAAGGCTGGTGGGGAGCGGAGGCTGAGGATTAAAGAGGAGAGCGATTTCCTGGAGGAAGCAAAGCTTGTGTAGCTTTTGTGCAGTTGATGCGATTCACTGGGCACATGGCACCAGTTCCGTTCACAGTGCGGGCGCCTGCCTGGGTTTGTTTCTGTGAGGTTCCCGGCCTGTGCGATCTCTAAATAACGGCGCTGGGGCTGGCGGGGGCAGGGGCTCCCTGGACTGAGACTCCTGTGTCCTGGGCCTGCTCCCCGAGAGGTGGGTGTGGGACTGTCTGCCCCTGCAATACTGGTCCCAGGAGCTCCAGAGACATCCATCGGGGAGGCCTGTCTCTAGGCCAGGAGGTGCCGGGGTAGGACGGACCTCTGTCTTCGAGGTGGGGGCCTCGGTGCTCCCCTCACGGGGCCTGTTGGGGGTCCGGGGCAGAGGCTGCCTGGCTTTTAACGCTTGGACTCCTAGCTGTTCCCGTCCGCCCCGGGATCTGGGAAGCACTGGGTTCCTGGGAGGAGTGCCCCTCCACTCTGGTATGGCAGGGTGACCCTGTCTGAGTCCCGCTACCTTTCAGCCACTGTGAAGGTGGTGCCAGTCTTTGAGCCAGGCTGGTCAGGGGCTCACTCCTCTCTGGCCTCTGCGTGTCCCTTTCTGGAGACTCGGGGTTCTGGGCCCACCTGGAGGAACCCTATCTGAGCTCTGGGCAGCCTTAACCCAACACCCCAGGAGGGAGGCAGGGGGATGGGACAGGGGCTCAGCTCTTTCAGAAGCCTGACTGAGGCCCCAGGGGGACAGGTGGACGCACCCTGACCCTTAGACGTCTTACTTGGACGCTTAGAAGGTGAGGGATAGGACCCTGCCGCAGGTGGTAGGCTTGTGCTGCCTCGATCCCATGGCTGGGGACGGGGGGCTGGAGCCGGTGCTAGAAATGGTCCTGGGCCAGGGTTGACAGCGGTGCCTGGGCTGTTGTGGGAGGAGCGTGGCAGGAAGGGCAGCGCCCGCCAAATCTGCACCCGCCCTGGGCCCTGGGGCTGCACACACAAAGCTGCTGCGTTGAACGCTTTAGACGACCCACCACCCCACCCCGGGCTGGTGGCTGGGACCTGGCCTCTCTCGCTGCAGCTGCCTGGGGGGAGTGGAGAGAAAGCCCCCCCACGGAGGGGAGAACCCAGGCTGTTGCCTGGCCTGGTCAAGACCGCTGGAGCCGAGGAGCTGGGGTCCACGAAACTGCTTGCTTTCCGCCCCCTCCACTTCTCTGGCCCTCGCTGAACCAAATCAGCGAGGCTGATTGCGTATCTTGTTGGCTGCAATTGTGTGTCTGGGGGTGAGTTTAGAAAATCAGCCAGCCGGTGATTACTGGCTAATTCTGTGAGTTGGGGAGGCCTCAGCACAATCTCCCATCTCTCAAGGTGATCCACTCTCCTTCCCCCGACCCCAGGGGGTCCTGCTTGCCTGGCCCCAGGACACAGCAGGCTCTGCCAGGCCCAGCGGGACCCCGGCACCCTGGGGCTGCACCATCTCCCAGGCCCACCCATCCCTCAGCTCGGGCCAGTGCGGCCAGGCCTCGGTGGCAGGCAGCTGGCTGTCCTGGGGCTGACCAGCCGTCGGCCAGCACCCTCGGTCCAGCTTGCCTCCCCCGCCCCTCTGTGCTGCCCACCCTGCTCCTTGAACTTGGCGGCCACCACGGATCACTACTCGCTGGTGTCATGGTCGAGGTGCCCAGTGCCACCCAGGACTCACGCCGTCTCTGGTCACAGGTCCTGCCCTGGAGCATGGCCTGCTTGGAGGCTCTCCGCAGAGCTAGGAGGGGGCGGGTTCTGCTGCCCTTCAGGGGCTGGAAGGCTCCACTTACTGGGGAGGGGGCTGTGGTCCCAGGGTCCTTTGCCCTCCACTAGGCTGTGACCTCCTCTTGGCAAGGACACATCCATCCGTGAGGAGGGAACCCTCAAACTCACACTCCAGTGAACCCGGGGAGCCCAGCAGCTCTCCTGTTGGGGCACTCTCTTAGGTTGAATGACAAAGTCCAGTGGGGACCAGCGTGCGTGAGGGAGGCTTAAAGAGGCTGCCGATGGGGGAAGCTGGGAGTGGTCGGTGACTGCCGGGAGCCCAAGTCATGGTCCACGTGTGGGGCATCGGGGCTGAGCCCGCTTGGGCCTGTGGAGTGCGGTGCTGTGAGGGGGGCCTGAGCCAGCACGCCGGCACCGGAGGGGCCGCGGAGGGGCCGGAGTGCCATGTGCTGGGCTCACCGCATCCCTGCCTGTTTTCCCAGATGTGGGGTGAGGCTTGGCGGGTCACGCGAGGTCGCGCCCAGAGTGCTGGTGGTGGGTCGGGTCCCGGTTGTGGCCCCCTCCTCCGGCGCCGCCCTCCCTGTCCTCCCCAGGCCCCAGGGTGTTCTCCGCAGGTGGCCAGGGCTCAGCTGGCCGCCTCTGTGTTTCCAGTTCAGGCAGGTCTCCTGATGAGGCCACGTGCTTCCAGACGTCAGCTCCTGACCGCTCCACACCACGTCGCCCAGGGCCCCGGGCAGGCCCCTTGGCAGGGTCACAACAGCTTCCTGAGATGCAAATTTTCCGCAGGAACAAAAGCTCTTGTGGAGGCCACCTTCTGAAACAGACCTGTCTGAGGCCCCTGCACCCCTGTGTCCTTGCCCACATGGCAGACAGCTTTCTCTTTGTCCCAGGGCCTAGGTGACCTCAGCCACATGCGGGCATTCATGTCAAGAGTGCCCAACTTGCTCAGCCACCACAGAGACCACGGAAGCCAGGGTAGCCCTGAAAATGCCAGCCCGTGGGTAGCTGTTTAATACCACAGCCAGCTCTGCAGCAGCACGGGAGCCGCCCCTGGACAGGTGGTCAGAAGGAGACCAGCCTGTCCGGGGGCTGGCTGCGGGCCTTCCACGGGTGTTTGTCCAAGTGACCCTGCAGGCCCCCAGCCTGGCGGCCCTGAGGTCCAAACCCAGGGCTCCCTCAGCCTCCACCTCGCAGGTTGGCAGGATGGAGACTCAGGTGTCCTGCATGCGTCTCATCCAGCCGTGCGTGCTGGCCCCAGGCTGCCCGCTGGCCCTGGCCCGTGCGTGAGGCTGGTCTTGTGTCTGCAGGCATCTCCGCTCCAGTGGGCTGTTTCCGGAGGGCTGGTCCGCCCGCGTTGCTCACGTCCTCCCAGTAGGAGCCTTTGGTTGCCTCGGACCTTGCTGTGTCCTCCAGTGGTGTGGGTGTGAGTGTGGCAAGCGTGCAGGTGGCCGAGCCACTGACCCAGTGGACCTTAGACCAGGAAGTGAAGACCTGGCTTTTGCATAGAGACTCCTGTCACCAGGATGCATATGGCTTCCCGGGGTCCCCGGCGCGGCTGTTGGAATGGCTCTCATATGTGGTGGAGTCTCTCATACTTTGATTTTACATGTATTTGAAATCCACAAAAGCAGTATCACAGGGCATATCTTTTTGTGTCCAGTTATTCTGTGTGGAATATTATGTTTGTGAGACTCATCCACATTACTTTTAAATTCATTTTCATTATGATACGACATACCTAATGTAGAGTTTACTGTTTCAACCGCTTTTTAAATATATATATGTATTTTTAAATTGGAGGATAATTGCTTTACAATGAAGGTTGCAGATCTAGGGTATCAGGCACACTCACATCATTGTATAACCACCACCACATCCATCTCCCAGAACTTTCTTAGCTCCCCAGAACTTTCTTATCTCCTCAGACTGACCCTGTGTCCCCACAAAAAACTGTCTCTTCTCTCTTCCCCCAGCCGCTGGGCTCCACCGTCTACACTCGTCTCTATGGATTTGACTCCTCTAGGGACCTCTTGGACTGCAAGGAATTCCAACCAGTCCATCCGAAAGGAAATCAGTCCTGAATATTCATTGCAAGCACTGCTGCTGAAGCTGAAACTCCAATACTTTGGCCACATGATGCTCATTTGAAAAGACCCTGATGCTGGGAGAGATTAAAGGCAGGAGGAGAAGAGAATGACAGAGGATGAGATGGTTGGATATCATTACCAACCCGATGGACATGAGTTTGGGTGAACTCCGGTGATGTTGGTGATGGACAGGGAGGCCTGGCGTGCTGCAGTCCACGGGGTTTCAAAGAGTCGGACACGACTGAGCGACTGAACTGAACTGAGGGACCTCTTACAGGCCCTGGTGGTTGAGACGGTAAAGAAGCCTGTGTCAGAGTTTCTCACTTTTTGTGTCTGAATGATATTCCATTGTGAATATTTTATGAATAAATATTGTTACATGCAACATGGGTTCACCTGTCTGTCTGTGGCCATCTGGGTTGTTGCCACCTTTTGGTTGCGTGACCAGTGCTGCTATGAACCTGGGTGGGCAAATATCTTTTTGGGTTCCTGCTTTCCATTATTTGGGGTGTGTGCTTAGATATGTAATAGCTGGATCAATTAAAAGCTCTTGTGTTTATTTGTGAAACTGCCATACTGCGCCCCGTGGCGGCTGCACTGGTTTTCACTTCCACTGACAGGAGGGTTCTAGTTTTCTCCACGTTGTCATCAACGCTTGTTTTTATAACAGCCACCCTAGTGGGTGTGCAGTGATAGCTTGATTTCAATTTCCATAATGATTATTGATCTTGACCCTTTTTTTTAAAGTACTTATTGGCCATTTGTATGTCTTCTTGGGGAAAATGTCTATTCAAGTCCTTTGCTCATTTTTAAATGTTGCTGTTGCTGTTCAGATCAGATCAGATCAGTCGCTCAGTTGTGTCTGACTCTTTGCGACCCCATGAATCACAGCACGCCAGGCCTCCCTGTCCATCACCAACTCCCAGAGTTCACTCAGACTCACGTCCATCAAGTCAGTGATGCCATCCAGCCATCTCATCCTCTTTCGGCCCCTTCTCCTCCTGCCCCCAATCCCTCCCAGCATCAGAGTCTTTTCCAATGACTCAACTCTTCACATGAGGTGGCCAAAGTACTGGAGTTTCAGCTTTAGCATCATTCCTTCCAAAGAACACCCAGGGCTGATCTCCTTCAGAATGGACTGGTTGGATCTCCTTGCAGTCCAAGGGACTCTCAAGAGTCTTCTCCAACACCACAGTTCAAAAGCATCAACTCTTCAGTGCTCAGCCTTCTTCACAGTCCAACTCTCACATCCATACATGACCACAGGAAAAA
Source organism: Bos taurus (assembly GCF_002263795.3). Taxonomy (NCBI): domain Eukaryota; kingdom Metazoa; phylum Chordata; class Mammalia; order Artiodactyla; family Bovidae; genus Bos; species Bos taurus. The sequence goes on along the minus strand of NC_037338.1, from coordinate 103,294,734 downwards.
CCATAGCCTTGACTAGACGGACCTTTGTTGACAAAGTAATGTCTCTGCTTTTGAATATGCTGTCTAGGTTGGTCATAACTTTCCTTCCAAGGAGTAAGTGTCTTTTGCTGAGTTGGAAAAGACCTTTATGTATTCTGGATATTGGTCTCTTATCAGATACAGAATTTGCGAAAGTTGTCTCCCATTCTGTGTTTCCTTGTTAACATAGTTCAGTTTTGTTTTTTTTTCTATCATCTGTGCTTTTGGTTTCATATTCAAGAAACCTTGGCATGACCCGCAGTTACGAAGCTCTCCCTGCGTCTTAGCACCCAGTGTGCAGCGATGTGAACGTGCTTGATGCCACGGAGCCATCCCGTTAGAAGTGGTGGACGTAAGAGGTTTACAGTTTAGCTCTTCGATTTGAGCCGTTTTGAGTTAACTTTTGTACGTATGTAAGGTAAGGGTCCACCTTTATCCTTTTGCATGTGGAGATCCAGTTTTCCCAACACTGTTTGGTGAAATGACTGTTCTTTCCCTGTTGAGTGGTCTTGGCACCCTGGTCAAAACACATTTGACCATAGAAGTGAGGGTTTGATTCTGACCCCTCTGCTCTGCCACGCTGGTCTGTAATCTGTCTTTATGCAGTGCCTTTGACCATAGAAGTGAGGGTTAGATTCTGATCCCTCTGCTCTACCGCATTACTCTGTAGTCTGTCTTTGTGCAGTGCCACACTCTTTTGATGACTGTAACTTTGTAGTAGGTTTTGAAACCAGGAAGTGTGAGTCTTCCACTTTGCCCTGCTTTCCAAGGTGGTTTTGGCTATTTGGCATCCCTGGAGTTCTCATAAGAATTTTTAAACGGGCTTTTCTATTTCTTGGGATCTATATGGGTTTTATAATGGGTTTTTCTATTTCTGAAAAAAAGAAAAAGAAACTTTAGGATTTTGATAGGGGTTGCAATGAACTGTTGAAGGCTTGGGCGGTACTGACATCTTCACAATGTGAAGTCTTCCAATCCTCAAACCTAGCACGTGTTTCCATTTGTTTGCATCTTGAATTTCTTTCAGCATTGTTTTTCAGTGTCCTAGTCTTTGCCTCCTTGGTTAAGTTTATTTCTAAGTGTTTCACTCTTCTTGATGCTATTGTAAATGGAATTGTCTTCACAATTTCGTTTGCAAATTTTCTTTATTATCCGTGTACAGAAACAGAGCGGATTTTTATGTGCTGACCTTGTGTCCTGCAAGTTTGCTGAATTCTTTTCTTAGTACTCAATTCTTTTTTGGTAGGATCTTTAAGGCTTTTCTGCACATAAGATTGTGTTATCTGGGCCAACATCCGAGAGGGAGGAGCCAAGATGGCGGAGGAGTAGGACGGGGAGAACACTTTCTCCCCCAGAAATTCATCAAAAGAGCATTTAAACGTCGAGTAAATTCCACAAAACAACTTCTGAATGCCAGCAGAGGACATCAGGCACCCAGAAAAGCAATCCAACTCTTTGAAAGGAGGTAGGAAAAAATATAAAAGACAAAAAAAGAGACAAAAGAGGGAGGGATGGAGTTCCGTCCCGGGAAGGGAGTCTTAAAAAGAGAGAAGTTTCCAAACACCAGGAAACCTTCTCACTGCCGAATCTGTGCCGAGCTTTGGAAGCACAGAGGGCAACATAACAGGAAGAAAAAATAAATAAACAATTAAAACTCGAAGATTGCGAGTCCTACGGTAACTCCCCCAGTGGAGAAGCAGCGCAGACGCCTGCATGCGCCATTAGCAAGCGGGGGCTGGGCAGGGAGGCGCAGCGCAGGCTGCATCGCTTAGAGTAAGAATCTGGCCTGAATACCCTGAGCACTATCTGAGCGAAATAATTTGGGCTAGCAAACCAGACTGTGGGATATCTACCACGCGAAAAGCCAGCCCCAAGCTAAGACACCGCCAGGCCCGCGCACGGAACAAAGAATTGAACAGAGATAGCCGGCTGCAGACCTTCCCCCTCCGGTGACAGGCAGCCAGAGCCGGAAGGGGGCAATCGCAGCCCCAGAGAGACATTATCTATAAAACTGTAAGCAGGCTTCTTTGCTAACTAAAACTTCTTGGGGGTATGGACGGTTAACATCTGCCTGAGAAGGTGTGCTGGTTTTACACCCAGATAACCGAGTGGCGGGGAGGCGATAAGTCGCAGCATTGGCGCTCGCCAAACACCTCATCACTTGAGCTGCTCGGACCTGGGAAGAGCACAAAACTCAGGCCCAACTGAGTCTGAGCCTCTGAGGACTACCCGAGTGCCTGAACCTGAGCGGCTTGGACCTGGGAGGTACATGCAACCCAGGGCCAGCCTCGGATTGTTCCCGGCGGAACAACCTAGAGCCCGAGCAGTGTGGGCAGGGAGGCTACACGCTCCGTGAGCGGGGGCAGACCCAATGTGGCTGAGGCACTGCGAGCGCTCGCCAGTGTTATTTGTTTGCAGCATCCCTCCCTCCCTCCCCACAGTGCGACTGAACAAAGAGAAGAAATACAGCTCCACCTATCAGAACACCGACACAAGCTTCCCTAACCAGGAAACCTTGACAAGCCACCTGTACAAACCCACACACAGCGAGGAAAAGCCACAATAAAGAGAACTCCACAAACTGCCACAATACAGAAAGGACACCCCAAACTCAGCAATTTAAACAAGATGAAGAGACAGAGGAATAGCCAGCAGATAAAGGAACAGGATAAATGCCCACCAAACCAAACAAAAGAGGAAGAGATAGGGAATCTACCTGATAAAGAATTCCGAATAATGATAGTGAAATTGATCCAAAATCTTGAAATTAAAATGGAATCACAGATAAATAGCTTGGAGACAAGGATTGAGAAGATGCAAGAAAGGTTTAACAAGGACCTAGAAGAAATAAAAAAGAGTCAATATATAATGAATAATGCAATAAATGAAATTAAAAACACTCTGGAGGCAACAAATAGTAGAATAACAGAGGCAGAAGATAGGATTAGTGAATTAGAAGATAGAATGGTAGAAATAAATGAATCAGAGAGAATAAAAGAAAAACGAATTAAAAGAAATGAGGACAATCTCAGAGACCTCCAGGACAATATTAAATGCTACAACATTCGAATCATAGGGGTTCCAGAAGAAGAAGACAAAAAGAAAGACCATGAGAAAATACTTGAGGAGATAATAGTTGAAAACTTCCCTAAACTGGGGAAGGAAATAATCACCCAAGTCCAAGAAACCCAGAGAATCCCAAACAGGATAAACCCAAGGCGAAACACCCCAAGACACATATTACTCAAATTAACAAAGATCAAACACAAAGAACAAATATTAAAAGCAGCAAGGGAAAAACAACAAATAACACACAAGGGAATTCCCATAAGGATAACAGCTGATCTTTCAATAGAAACTCTTCAAGCCAGGAGGGAATGGCAAGACATACTTAAAATGATGAAAGAAAATAACCTACAGCCCAGATTACTGTACCCAGCAAGGATCTCATTCAAATATGAAGGAGAAATCAAAAACTTTACAGACAAGCAAAAGCTGAGAGAATTCAGCACCACCAAACCAGCTCTCCAACAACTACTAAAGGATATTCTCTAGACAGGAAACACAAAAATGGTGTATAAATTCGAACCCCAAACAATAAAGTAAATGGCAACGGGATCATACTTATCAGTAATTACCTTAAACGTAAATGGATTGAATGCCCCAACCAAAAGACAAAGACTGGCTGAATGGATGCAAAAACAAGACCCCTACATATGTTGTCTACAGGAGACCCACCTCAAAACAGGGGACACATACAGACTGAAAGTGAAGGGCTGGAAAAAGATTTTCCATGCAAATAGGGACCAAAAGAAAGCAGGAGTAGCAATACTCATATCAGATAAAATAGACTTTAAAACAAAGGCTGTGAAAAGAGACAAAGAAGGTCACTACATAATGATCAAAGGATCAATCCAAGAAGAAGATATAACAATTATAAATATATATGCACCCAACACGGGAGCACCACAGTATGTAAGACAAATGCTAACAAGTATGAAAGGAGAAATTAACAATAACACAATAATAGTGGGAGACTTTAATACCCCACTCACACCTATGGATAGATCAACTAACAGAAAATTAACAAGGAAACACAAACTTTAAACGATACAATAGACCAGTTAGACCTAATTGATATCTATAGGACATTTCATCCCAAAACAATGAATTTCACCTTTTTCTCAAGCGCACATGGAACCTTCTCCAGGATAGATCACATCCTGGGCCATAAAGCTAGCCTTGGTAAATTCAAAAAAATAGAAATCATTCCAAGCATCTTTTCTGACCACAATGCAGTAAGATTAGATCTCAATTACAGGAGAAAAACTATTAAAAATTCCAACATATGGAGGCTGAACAACACGCTGCTGAATAACCAACAAATCACAGAAGAAATCAAAAAAGAAATCAAAATTTGCATAGAAATGAATGAAAATGAAAACACAACAACCCAAAACCTGTGGGACACAGTAAAAGCAGTCCTAAGGGGAAAGTTCATAGCAATACAGGCACACCTCAAGAAACAAGAAAAAAGTCAAATAAATAACCTAACTCTACACCTAAAGCAACTAGAAAAGGAAGAAATGAAGAACCCCAGGGTTAGTAGAAGGAAAGAAATCTTAAAAATTAGAGCAGAAATAAATGCAAAAGAAACAAAAGATACCATAGCAAAAATCAACAAAGCCAAAAGCTGGTTCTTTGAAAGGATAAATAAAATTGACAAACCATTAGCCAGACTCATCAAGAAACAAAGGGAGAAAAATCAAATCAATAAAATTAGAAACGAAAATGGAGAGATCACAACAGACAACACAGAAATACAAAGGATCATAAGAGACTATTATCAACAATTATATGCCAATAAAATGGACAACGAGGAAGAAATGGACAAATTCTTAGAAAAGTACAACTTTCCAAAACTGGACCAGGAAGAAATAGAAAACCTTAACAGACCCATCACAAGCATGGAAATTGAAACTGTAATCAAAAATCTTCCAGCAAACAAAAGCCCAGGTCCAGACGGCTTCACAGCTGAATTCTACCAAAAATTTAGAGAAGAGCTAACACCTATCCTGCTCAAACTCTTCCAGAAAATTGCAGAGGAAGGTAAACTTCCAAACTCATTCTATGAGGCCACCATCACCCTAATACCAAAACCTGACAAAGATCCCACAAAAAAAGAAAACTACAGGCCAATATCACTGATGAACATAGATGCAAAAATCCTAAACAAAATTCTAGCAATCAGAATCCAACAACACATTAAAAAGATCATACACCATAACCAAGTGGGCTTTATCCCAGGGATGCAAGGATTCTTCAATATCCGCAAATCAATCAATGTAATACGTCACATTAACAAATTGAAAAATAAAAACCATATGATTATCTCAATAGATACAGAGAAAGCCTTTGACAAAATTCAACACCCATTTATGATAAAAACTCTCCAGAAAGCAGGAATAGAAGGAACATACCTCAACATAATAAAAGCTATATATGACAAACCCACAGCAAACATTATCCTCAATGGTGAAAAATTGAAAGCATTTCCTCTAAAGTCAGGAACAAGACAAGGGTGCCCACTTTCACCATTACTATTCAACATAGTTTTGGAAGTTTTGGCCACAGCAATCAGAGCAGAAAAAGAAATAAAAGGAATCCAAATTGGAAAAGAAGAAGTAAAACTCTCACTATTTGCAGATGACATGATCTTCTACATAGAAAACCCTAAAGACTCCACCAGAAAATTACTAGAACTAATCAATGACTATAGTAAAGTTGCAGGATATAAAATCAACACACAGAAATCCCTTGCATTCCTATACACTAATAATGAGAAAACAGAAAGAGAAATTAAGGAAACAATTCCATTCACCATTGCAACGAAAAGAATAAAATACTTAGGAATATATCTACCTAAAGAAACTAAAGACCTATATATAGAAAACTATAAAACACTGGTGAAAGAAATCAAAGAGGACACTAATAGATGGAGAAATATACCATAAAAAAAAAAAAAGATTGTGTTATCTGCAAACAGGTAATTTTATGTCTTCCTTTCCAGTGTGGGTGGCGTTCGTGGGCACACCCATGTTCCTCTTCGTCACACAGAGCTGTGGTCAGGCCATCCTCACTGCTGAGCAGCAGTCCTGTGCTGTTGCTCGGATCATCTTGCTGTCAGTGGACATTTGGGTTCCTTGTGGCCTTTGACTCTCGCCCGTAGAAGTCCTCTGGTGTTGTTCAGTCGCTCAGTCGCGTCCAGCTCTTTGCAGCCCCACAGACTGCAGCATGCCAGGCTTCCCTGTCTTTCACCATCTTCCCGAGTTTGCTCAAATTAATATCCACTGAGTCAGTGATGCCATCTAACCATCTCATCCTCTGTCACCGCCTTCTCCTCCCGCCCTCAATCTGGAAGTCCTTTAGTGACTTACAACTCCATTTATTTGTGGACCAAAACTGAATATTTAGTGTTGCATACTAAACAAACATTCAATACTAAAGGAATGACTAGATAGTTAATTAAATATTTAAAGAGTAGAATCGCTGGACCCTGAGCAGATGTGCTTCTATTAAAAACTACAAAAGCTTTTCCCAGAGTGGCTGTACCATGTGGTATCCCCACCGACAGCACTCCAGAATGCTCATTTTGCATCCTTGCGGAGACGGGGTGAGTCAGCCCTTAATTTTAGCTGTTCCAGTGGGTGTGACGTCGGAGGACACCTTGGCTTGGGTTAACCTCTCTGGTGACTAGTGATGGCAGGCACCTTCTCACGGGCTTGTTGGCCATTCGTTTGCCTCCTGTTGTGAAGTGTCTGTTCCCACCTGCTGCCCGATTTCAAACTGGGCGGTTTGTTTTTCGCTGTTGGCTTTGTAGCAAGGCCTTCAGAGAGGCCTCTGGAGCCTCACTCCCGGATTCCAGCTTGCGGCCCTGGGGGACGGGCGAGAGCCGACGGCCTCCATCGCGGGGCCCTGTTCTTTGGAGAAGTGGACACTTCCTGGGTTAGAACTCTGGCTCAGGGTCTGTTTACCCCATCGGCACTTTCCAGGGACGGTTTCTCATCCTCCGTCCTCCGTCATCTCGGAGGAAAAGCGAAGCCAGAGTTTCCTGCGTGATGCTACCTTTGAGTTTCAGGGGGCCTGACAGTGGTTTGCATTGCTTGGAGTTTGTCGAGTGTCTAGAATCCAAACATTGTCCTTTATCAAGTTTGGGTTTTTGTTTCTCCGTTATTTCTTTAAAGTGTTCTGATCATTTCTTTGGGGGTGTGTGTGTGTTGGCCTGTGTCGCTCCCTTCTCTCCACGAGGCTCCAGTTCAGTGCACATCAGGCCTTTGGATCCTGCTTATGGTTGCTGACATGCTCTTCATTTTTTGAAAAAAGATTTCTCTGGCTGTGCTGGGTCTTAGTTGCAGCATGCGGAATCTTTAGTTCTGAGCGTGTGAACTCTTTGCTGTGGCGTGGGACGTCTAGATTCCTGACCAGGGATCGAACCTAGGCCTTTCCAACTTGGCCCTCTTTCTAGCAGCCGTGTCTGCAGGGCGGTGTCTGGAGCTCAGGCGTGGCCTGGGGCGGCTGGCCTCTATTTCCTGGCCTCCTCTCCCCCATCACGGGGCTTTGCGATGCTTTCCGTGCCCTCAGGCCCACCCATGTGGGGCCCGGCCCTCCGCACCCTGCTCCTGCTCAGCCAGAGGCCCCGTCGGGCCGGCTCTGGGTCTGGACAAAGCCCACCGGAGGGTCCTTCCTCCTGCCCTCTGCCACCCGAGGCTGAGAGAGAAGGCCGCTCCCTTCCGGAGAGGAAAGGTGTGGGGGATCGGGGATGAAAGAGCTGCATGCCTGGGTGCCTCTTGCCCGGCTGGGCGGGAGGGCTCAGCCGTCCTTCCTTCCTGTCCTCCCCCAGCCAGCCGTGTGGTCTGACCCACCGCACTCCACCAGCCCCCCGGGGCTGCCTCCGCCCTGGAGTCTGCCCACACCCGCACTGGACTGGCAGAGTCCCGACCAGGAGTAACTCATGCGGCTTAGTGGGCGTGGGTCCTGGGGACCCCTGCTCACAAGTCCAGAAAGCTCAGGACATCAATGCCCCCTGCCTCTGCCGGACCCAGCCTCCAAAACTGCCACTGGCATCCTGTCCAACGCTCTGGGTGCTTGACTCTGGCCCAGCTGCCTTGGCAATGGGCACCTTCAGGTGGGGCCACGTAGGGCCGGATGGGGGGTTGTCAGGGCTACCATTGTCCTTCTCTCCTGGAAACAAAGTCTTTCACATCATAGCAGGTAAAACGAATACAGATGCTGAGAAGAACATTCCTGTTTAAGACCCCACTGGCACTCTGGGGCAACTGGATGTCTTTTCTACCTACTGTCCTCAAGCCTCTTCATACTGTTCAAGGGGACGACAGAGGATGGGATGGTTGGATGGCATCACCGACTCGATGGACATGAGTGTGAGCAAGCTCCGGGAGATGGTGATGGACAGAAAGCCTGGCGTGCTGCAGTCCATGGGGTCGCAAAGACTCAGACACGACTGAGCGACTGAACTGAACCATCGTCAAGCAACTTAGTTTTTAAAAAATTGCAGTATAGTGTATTTATAGTGTTTCAGGTGGACAGCAATGTGATTCAGTTATATATATTTTTTTCAGTTTTTTTATTATAGGTTTTTATAAGGTATTGAATATAGTTTCCTCTGCTATACAGTAGGTCCTGGTTATTATCTGTCTTATATATGCAGCCAATATAAGTCAGTCGTGTCTGACTCTTTATGACCCCATGGACCGTAGCCCACCAGACTCTTCTGTCCATGGGATTCTCCAAGCAAGAATGCTGGAGTGGGTTGTCATGCCCTCCTCCAGGGGATCTTCCCAACCCAGGGATCGAACCCATGTCTCTTATATATAGTTGTTGGAGGAGGAAATGGCGACCCAATCCAGTGTTCTTGCTCAGAATTCCCCATGGACAGAGGAGCCTGGCGGACTACAGACCGTGGAGTCTGTAGAATTGGACACGACTTAGCCACTGAACAGCAACATGTATAGCTGTGTGTATATTTTAATCCCAAACTGCTAAATTATGTACCCCACTTTCCCCTTCGGTAACCACAAGTTTGTTTTCTATGTCTGTGAGTCTATTTCTCTTTGGTAAATAAGTTCATTTATTTTTTTAGATTCCACAAGAGACACCACATGATATTTATCTTTTTCTTACTTCACTTAGTATGATCATCTCTAGCTCCATCCATCTTGCTGCAAATGGCATTATGTCATTCTTTTTAATGGCTAAATAAGTGTTCCCTTGTATGTGTGTGCGTCTTATTTATCCCCGCAGGGGGACATTTAGGTCGCCTCTGTGCGTTGGCTGCTGTAAAGAGTGAGGCGGTGAACGCTGGGGTACGTGTATCTTTTCAAGTTAGAGTTTCCTCCGGATATTCACCCCTGTGCTCTGACTGTGGACTGTGGGCTCCAACTTCGCTGCCCGCTGCACCTGTTTCCTTCCACCTGGGAGTCTCTGGGTTTGCATTGGGCAGTGGGCAGCCCCAGTCCCACACAGAGCTCCAGAGCCTGGCTCAGACAGCCAGCAGCTTGGGGACACCCTGCTCTGGGCTCAGCTCCCCTCTGAGCCTCCTTCTGGAGGAGATGCTGCTTTCCTGTGGTCCAGAGTCATGAGCCCCCACCCAAGCGTCCCTCTGGGCTGCCCCAGTTCTCCCCAGACACCAGCTTTCCACACCAGCAGGCCCCAGCCACGTGGGCAGCTTCCTACGTGTCCCTTGCCATGGCCCAGCAGGCTGGAGTGGGGTTCCAGATAGGGAGCTGGGGGCCGGGCCCATGAGAGTGTGCTCTTCCCCAGGCTCCAGGCCATCCAGATGGAGTCTCCTTGTCCTGCATTTGGCTTCTTAGGAAGGGACTCAAAGCTCTCCATCCCCGCCGCCTGGGGCCCTGTTCCCAGGGCAGCTGACTCAGCAACTGAACAGACAGTGGTCCTGGGCGGGGTGGGTTTCCTGGTCCTCCACGCAGCCCTGGCCCCCATCCGCAAGGTTTCCAGGGCAGCAGGCTGTGCGCCCCTGCAGGGGGAGGGATGGGACCAACTCCTCCTCACCCTGGGGTGGTGCCCCCTGACCCGCCTTGCAGCTCCCCCTTGAGCTGCACTGCAGGCAGGTAGGGGTTTGGCAAGCACACGGGGGTGGTCTGGTCCCTATTCAGAGGGCAGGCTGGGGAGGCAGAGGGAACCCTGGGGTGGGGGCAGGGGCCTTGGGGGGTGGTGGGGGCTGGGCCCCGGTGAAGCCGGGGCTGGTGGGAAGCGCCCCAGGCCCTGGGGAGGGGGAGGAGCCTAGTAACATTTTCTGGGAAGGAAGGACCAACGCTCTCTCTTTTTAACCTTTTATTTTGCAGCACTGGGGATTCACAGGCAGGTGTGCAGAGAGCTCCCAGTCCCCCTCATCCCCTCACCTGATGCCGACCTCCTGCAGGGCCATGGGGCAGCACGCTGCCCCCACCCGTGCTGGGGTGGGTACCACCCATCCTTGCAGATTCTCTGTCCTTCCTGCCCGGCAGCCGTGTCCGCCGCTGCCCAGAGCCTCCGGCCCGTGAGAGCCCTGCCCTCCTCCAGGGCCCCCCCGCCGCTGCCCCCTGAGATGGCTGTGGTTTTGTCCCTGGAAACCGAGCCCTGGAGGTTGGCTGCTTTCACTCGACCTGACTCCCTGGAGGCCCGTCGTCTGCGTGGTCTCTGGTGTGAGGCTCGACCACACTTTGTTCGGCTGCTGGTCCACAGGGAGCCCCGGGCTGTCACAGCTGGGGGACGCTGGGCAGAGCTGCCCAGAGGTCGTGGTGTGGGCATGATCTCATGTCTCTCGGGTGGATGCCCAGTGGACAGTCAACTTTTAACCCACGAAGCAACTGTGGGCTGCTCAGGACCTCCCAGTGAACTCACCAAGAGGTGGGGTGAGGGCAGGGGTCGCTGGTATCAGAGGGAAGGGAGTAGAGAGGCGCATGGGCTGGTTGATGACCTTGGGGACCCCTCCCCCCAAACCTCGCAGACCCTCATCAGAGGGGCCTGCAGGCCCCTGCTTCTCAGAAGAGACGCTCTGGCGGGCCAGTCCCTGCAGGAGGACACGGTGAGCTTACAGGGGCCAGGCCAGTTCCTGCGAGGGGAGGTCAGCTGGAGGAGGAGCCTTTGTGTGGTGGACAGTCCCCCCAACCCCAACAAGACGTCTGCCCTCAGATCTCAGTGTCCAGAACCTGGGAATGGGATCTTGTTTAGGGAAAGCTCTCTGCAGAAGGGATAAGGGTGAGGATCTTGAGATGAGGTTGTCCTGGAGAAGGCCAGTGGTCCTCGCTCCAACAATGTGTCCTCAAAAGAGACGGAAGGAGAGAGACACGGACCCAGAGGAGGAGCAGTGCGACCAGGAGCTGAGACTGCGTGATGCGGCTACGGGCCCGGGGAGCTGGGAGACGCAGGAGGGGCCTTGGAGCCTCCAGAGGGAGCTCAGCCTTGCTCACGCCTGGATTTCAGACTCTGGGCTCAGAACTGCAAGAAGACGAGCTGCTGCTCTTTGGGGCCCGGTTTGCGGTCCAGCGTTACAGCCACCCCAGACCCGGAGGCAGGCATGTTTGCCCAGCCCCCACCACCCCAGGAGGCTCCCCGTTTTGGGGGCAGGATGAACCTCGCATGCAGGGTGAGGGATGGGCTTGGAGAGGGGCCCCCACAGTCCCTCCGGCTTCTTCTGCCGCCCGGCCAGCCCCCAGCTGAGCTCACGCACCAGAAGGCCTGGATGGGCGCCTCTACCTCGTGTAACAGGGATCTGGGAAGACAGTCAGGTTCTCAGACAGGGACTGCCTGAGGTCCCTGCCCCACCCCAGGCCCTGGGCTCCGTCCCCACCCCCATCCCCTTGAGTGCCTCGCTGGCCCAGGCTGCTGGCGTGGAAGGCAGTGACGCCTACCCTGGTTGCTGAAGGGGATAACCTTTTCTGGGCCAAGTCCGTGTGATCTGCAGGCTTTGTGGAATCTGTCCAGGAAGCTGGATTTCAGCTCTGGGAACCGTCCTGTGGACACAACAGTTTGGGGCCGTGTGGGGAGGGGAGGCGAGGGGAAGGAGTGGCAGGTGTGGGGCACCTGGACGAGGTGGGCACCCGCCACATCATGCCACGGGCTGCGGGCACCTCAGGGCGTGGCCAGACCCGCACCTCCCCGGGGATGGGGCCGTGGGAAGCAAGGAGGAGCCCCGGGACACGGTACCGTAAAGTGCCAGCACTTGCGTGGCCGTCCCATTCCTGAAGTTCCGCATGTGCAAGATGACGTAACGCTGGTAGTCGGCCTCCAGGATCCGCAGGCTGTTCTCCCCCAGGTCTGCACAGAAGCTCTGCTCAGAGCCTGCAGCCCCTGGGGCCCGCACCACAGACTCTCGAGGGTGCAGGGGCCGGCGGGGCCCCTGGTGCTCCAGAGCTCCCCATGCACGGGCCCCCACTTGCCCTCCCGCCGCCCTTTACAGGCCAGGCCCACCCTCCTCGCTTTGGGGTCGGCTATCAGGGAGTCCCATAAACCCCTAAATCGGGGCTCACCGGGAGTGGGGCTGTCAGACAAGGGTCCACTTACAGTTGATGGTATATTCCCCGCTCTTGCCTGTTTTGCCGCAGACCACGGCCACGTCCGTGCACTCTGCATGCAACCTGGAGCCCAGGGGTGATGCTCACAGCGCAGCCCCACCTGACCGCGTGTGACCAGCGCCCCCCACTCCTCCCCACACCTTCACCACGTCCCCTGAACCCCTGCCCCAGCCTTAGCACTCTGCTGCCCCCTACCCGGTGCCCCCTGCCCCACATACAGCGCCCCCTCACCCCCAGCTTGGTCAGACGCCAATCCACATGGGTGGGGCCTGGGGTGAGACTGCAGGGGGGCAGGGTGGATGGGGGCCTCCGTGCTCCCCAATTCCGGAGGATGGGGACAACACTCACATGAAGTGGAAACTGAGCTTGAGACCACCGTCCTCCACGACCTGAATGCCCTCTATGAAGATCCTCAGGTCTCCATCTTCCTCTATCCGCTTCCTGTTGTCTGCAGCCATGGAGATGGAGTACCAGGTCCCAGAGACCTGGAGGGCAGAGGTCGCGGTGGGTGCGGGCATCCTCACGTCTTGGTGCCTGCTCCCTCCCGGAGCCAGGTCGTGGGCATGCAGCTCCCACCTAGCATCCAGACCCCCGGGGAGGGCCCGGACCGCAGCCCCACCTTGGAAATATCATAGTTCCTCTGCACGATGCGCTGGGGGTTGAAATCCTGGGCGCAGACCAGGCCCAGCCCCAGACTCAGCAGGAGCAGCGCCATGCCCTCCAGTGGGTGGGCGCCTGGCCTGCCTGCTGCCCGCTCCCTTTATTCCCCTCCCTGTGCCTTGGTTTCCGGCCCCAGCTCTTCTGCATCCTCTGCACAGGCCTCCGCTTACTGGGAACTTGGCCAAAAGCCGCCGTGGCCGCCCCCGTCCTCCGCAGGCAACGACTGGCTCTGGCTGCTGCCCAGATGGGGGCCTGGCTGGGTCTGAAGTCGCAAAGGGAAGTGGGGACAGGCTGGTGTCTTGGCCTGAAGCCACGCCGGCCACAGAGGCGGGTGGCACCAGGGCCTATCTGAGCCTTCAGATGCGAGTGGCAGAGGATGGCGCCCCTTCCAGCCCAGCCTGCCTGGGTGCTCTGATTTCAGAGCACTGAGGGGTCCTGGCAGCCACGCGTGCAGGTCAGGGTCCTAAGCTTCGATGGACAGCTCCTCATTCCCCTGGTGCATCCGGGCACAAAGTGGGCTGGTGGTCAGGGTGCAGGCTGAGCTGGACCAACTGGGGCATCAGATGCTAAGTCCTATTTTAGAGAACAGACACGGTTTATGTGTTAATAGAATATTTTTTTTTATTGGGCACCTACTGTGTCCAGGCTCTAGGGTTAGAGTGAAGCACCCAGTCTCAGGAGATGCCTCTGGTCCATGAGCCAGATTCCTGGAGGCTGGGCCGGGAGGCACTTTTTCACAGAAGTGCTCTCTGCACACCGACAGCCCCCGGGATCTGATTGGAAGGTCACAGACTCTGTCATGGAGGATGGCTGTGACCACAACACAGCTCTGACATGCCTTCCGGGGTCAAGGCGTCTGTGACCCCACGGGACAAGTTGAGGGGTTGGTGCTTTGGCGCTGGGGCCCTGTGACTCTGTCTAGGGTGATGCCTGCTTGAAGGGCCCTCCAGGGCTGCTGGAAGGGGCTGGATTCTTGAGCCCGGGAGAGGAGTGTCTACGGCCTGTCCCCACCACCCTCGCCCCCGTGCCTGCCGGGGTCACCTTCCCATCGAGACGCAGCCATGGATGTTAGGCTCCAGGAACGATGACAGACATGGACACACAAGTACATACGTGCAAACATGCACGTGTCAAAGCGTACCCATGCACACTCACATGTGTGCACACGGCCCCATCCCACACCCCAGATGCTTTAACGCATCTGACAGATCTTGTAACTTGAAGGTGTTATTTCTATAATCAGAAAGATGTACTTAAAAAATGTGCTGAAAAGCAGAAGGAGGGGTTTGCTCTCCTCGGGGAGTCCACGGCCTGGAGATGACGGAGGAGAGGGCCACCCTTCTCTGTCACAACCGTGCACAAACTACTTAAAACTCCTCTGTAAGGTCAGTCTCTAGGAAGCAGGGAGGGATGACAGAGGAAGTGAGATGCAAGAGAGAATTTAAACTAAGAAACTCTCCTGATGGTCCCATGGTCAGAACCTGCCTTGCCAGGCAGGGGACGTGGGTTTGATCCCTGGCTGGGGAACTAAGACCCCACCTGCCCTGGAGCAGTAAGCTTGTGCACTGCAGCTACTGAGCCCGTATGACAGACACAGCTAAGGAGCCCGCGCACCGCAGAGAAAGATTCCACACGAGCAACGAAGATCTAGCGTGCCACAAGTAAGACACGATGCAACTAAATAAATAAATATTAAAAAAAAATACCCTTTAGTTTTTCAAACAGGACAAAGTCCTGTCGTCCGGCAACCATGAGGAGCCCCGGGCGGCGTCATTGTGACCCGGACTTTCTGGGGCTTACATCATCAAAGGGGGTGCTGACATCACCACCCACAGAAGGCTCAATGCCACACGAGCCCACCTCGGTGTCTGCCTGGGACTCTACAAAGAGAGACCCAAAGAGATGCTTGAAAAGCATCCAAGCTGGTGAGCTGCCTTGGCGCCTGCCTCAGGAGTGTTGTCGCTGAGACGCTCTGCTGGAGACTCCCCCACCGTGGTACCCTGCCCCGTGGCATTGCTTGGGTTCACGGGGGCGGGGGTGGGGGAGGCAGTGCCCCCTTGTTGGGCAGTGGAAGCCTGGCCGGTGTCCAGCTGGAGTACGACGTGACCAGCCTTTGCTGGCTTTCAAAGTAGGAGATCAAAAGAAATAGGTAGAGTACGTTTCGTCAGACATTTGCGCTTAGCTCAGCAAATCCACGTAATCGCTATCAATTTACTGATGAGATAAAATTCTTTCCTTCGTCTTTAAGGCCTAGTCTGTGTTGAGCACTTGCTGCACATCCCAACTCAGACCAGCCACACTTCACGTGCTTGACGGCCACACGTGGCTACTCCTGGTCCGTGCAAGCTAAGGCCGCGTGCTGGTCAACTGGGTGCTGGCAGCGAAACCTCAGCGTCTCCATTCTGCTCAGTGCATAGCCCACAGCCCTGCAGACATGCGCACAGCGACCCCGCATAGAACACGTGACATAAGCCCCGCCGTTGGCTAGAGCCAAAGTCTCCATGTTAGCACCTGACGCCTTTCGTTCAGGTCGTAATCCCCGTTCCAGCGACTGCCTGGAGAAAGCTCACGCGTGCTTAGCCTGCTGTAGTCCTGGGGCAAATGGTGCATCTTACTGTCGCTGGGGGAGAAAGAGGAAAAGGTTAACTCTGGGGGCAGACTGCGTCCTCGTCACGACCTCGTTTTGCTGTCCCTGGTCTCAAGTGGAGGGTCTGTCGCATGTCTTCCATGAAGCCAAGGTGGACATTGATAAGGCCCAGGGGTATCCAAGACGGCACTCAGTCCCCAGAGGAGTGGCCAGCACCCCAAGGAGACCCTAGTGGAGCAGAGGTGTCCCCGTCTCCCCGCCCTCTCCCCAGGGCTGAGCATCCTGGGGCCAGACGCCTGGGTTGGGGCCCCAGTGTGTCTGAATGAGTCCACGAGTCCGTCATCGGGAGGCGGCAGAAGTTTTCAACTCTGTTTAAAACTGACTTCTCTCTCCTTCTCCTCTAGGAGACGATGAACTGTAAAAGGAAAATGCTGCTGTTGATTCTGGGTCTTTCATTGCTCCTGTTGTTTGATCATTATTCCAGGTAAATAGAAGATCTCAGGGAATCGACGCCTGCAGTGCTTGGCAGAGCTGCTCGAAACCTCCCGAGTTTTGTCCAAAGCTGTTAATAACACTTTCGAAATGAATCAGATGTTACCTCCCCTCTCTGTGGGACCAAGCCAAGTATACTTTCATTCTTTCATTTTTAAACATCCAGCACGTAGTGATCAAGCCCTGGCTGGGCCCCAGGCTCTGTCCTAGGTGCTCAAGGAGCCACGGTAATAGGGGGAGAAGGTCGCAGGGGGAGAAGGCAGAGCAAACAGAGCAGAGCGTTGGGGATAACTTTAGAGGCTATTTATTTGTTTGGTCACGCTGGGTCTCAGTTGCAGCACTCAGGGTCTTCGATCGTCACTGTGGCATGCGGGATCTTTAGTTGCGACATGCAAACCCTTAGTTTTGGCAAGTGGGATCTAGTTCCCTGACCTGGGGTCAAACCCAGGCCCCCCTGAACTGGAACCGCAGAGTCCTAGCCACTGGGCCACCAGGGAAGTCCCTGGGATAGCCTATTTTACATAAATAAGGTCACCAAGAAAAACTAAAATGCAGTCATCGCACCGAGTTGCTATTTCAGACAAATTACAAGTGGTCCCAAAGTTCCATCTTGTTCGGACATAAACAGGACAGCAGTGACCTGCCCCGGCAGCCTGTGTGAGCCAGGGATGCATCTGTGCCAGCTCAGTTTCTCATGGAGAAAAATGCAAGTTCTTCCTTCATTTGTGCCCATGTCTTGTGGGCTCCTTCATGAGCAGTGCAAACTTCCCAGATGCCATTTGAAAAGCAGTCTTATCATGAGAGACAATGTCTTTAAAAACAAAACCTTTGCAAAACGCAGATCTGATAAAAAGGCTTGTATCCAAAATATGCAAAGAACTCTTAAAACTCAACAAGGAAAAGAAAAACTTTATTAAATGGGCAAAATCTCACCCAAGAAGACATAAAGATGGCAAGTAGGCATCCAAAAAGATGCTGGACATCATTTGTCATTAGATAATTGGGCTTCCCTGGTAGCTCAGCTGGTGAAGAATTTGCCTGCAATGCATGAGACCCTGGTTCGATCCTGGGTCAGGCAGATCCCCTGCCTGGAGAAGGG
Source organism: Bos taurus (assembly GCF_002263795.3). Lineage (NCBI taxonomy): Eukaryota > Metazoa > Chordata > Mammalia > Artiodactyla > Bovidae > Bos > Bos taurus. The sequence goes on along the minus strand of NC_037338.1, from coordinate 103,277,285 downwards.
ATAGGCTACCCACTTCAGTATTCTTGGGCTTCCCTGGTGGCTCAACTGGTAAAGAATCTGCCTGCAATGTGGGAGATCTGAGTTCGATCCCTGGGTTGGGAAGATCCCCTGGAGAAGGGAATGGCTATCCACTCCAGTGTTCTGGCCTGGAGAATTCCATGGACTGTATAGTCTATGGGGTCACACAGAGTCGGACACAACTGAACAATTTTCACTTTCAATTGCAAATTAAGACACCAACCAGGCACCATGACACGTCTGTTAGCACAGCCCTATGGTATAGCCACATTGAAGACAGCGTGATGGTTTCTTACAAAGCTAAATATGGTCTTTCCGGTGATCCAGCTTGGGTGTTCTTAAGTATCATTAATCCAAGTAATTTGAAAGCGTATGTTCACAAACAGCCCACATAAGGTTTTATAGCAGCTTTATCCACAATGTCTAAAATCTGGAAGCAATCAAGATGTCCTGCAGTAGATGAAAGGGTAAATAAACTGCGGTGCATCCAGATAAATGGATATGATTCAACGATGAAAAGAAACAAGCTATCAAGCCAGGAAAAGATACAGAGGAAGTATCAGTACACATTGGTAAGGGAAAGAAGCCAGAAGCCAATCTGAAAAGACTACCTACTGTATGATTCCAGCCACGTGAAATTCTGGAAAAGGCAAAACTGCAGAGACAGTAAAGGGATCAGGGGTCTCGGGGTTTGGGGAGGAGTGGCTGGACGAGCACCGAAGGTCTGGGGCAGTGGAACTGCTTACGGTGGGCCTGTGACACTACACCTGTTTCAAAACCCTTAGAATTTTCTAACGAAGAGTGAATTTTAACCTAGACAAATTCAACTCTCATTTAGGAAGTCGAGGGAATCCCAGGAAGGATTGCTGTATGTGACCAAAGTCATCGAACTGTATCAAACATGCCAGAAGTAAGCTCCCTGAGGGCTGAGGAAGGTGTTGAGAGAAGTCACCTTGGAAACCAGTGGAGTCTGTGCTTTGTTGTTTCTCAGCCCATGGACTGCAGCACGCCAGGCTTCCCTGTCCTTCACCAACTCCTGGAATCTGCTTAAATTCATGTCCATTGAGTTGGTGATGCCATCCAAGCATCTTATCCTCGGTTGCCCCCTTATCATCCTGCCATCAATCTTTTCCAGCATCAGGATCTTTTCCAATGAGTCAGCTCAGCTCTTTGGAGTCTGCAAACATAAGGGGAAGACAGCCACGCAGGGGACTGTCTCTAGTGGATAACATCAGTTCCCCACAGGAGGGCAGGATGGCAGCTCTGATGCCAGCATGCATGCATCTGGGGACGGAACAGTTGAGTGAGTGGACGGTGAGTGACCATGCATGGGTAATCCAGGGACAGTTAGGTGATACCTGCGGTGATGCATTAAAGCTGGAGACACCAGTCTGCACTGACCTGTAGCTTCATGGAGCAGGGGAGAGTTACCTGGGGAAGTATTTCCAGATACATGCCTCTGTGCCAGTTGGGACAACTACACACATGCCTTCCCTGCTTGCCCAGCTGAGAGGACCTAGAAACGAGGAGCCCACAGGAGCAGCGAGCACTCCCAGCCCCAGACCTTGGTTTCTAATATTATTCTACAAAACAAAGCAAAACCCCAAGCCAGGCTTCCTTGGAGACGTGGCTATTTCTAGGACGGGAGACAGAATGTATACAGGATGAGCCTGGAGCAAAGGGACAAAAGAGCCTGTGAAAGAGCTTCCAGTGGATAAAGTGGGAAGAATCTGAGCAAGAAAAGAAAGTTGTATTGGGTTATATCCCAAAGCATAAAGCAGATCTTCCTGAGTGCACATTGATATAAATAAAGGACTGAATCAACAAGAACATAGATGACAGAGAAGAGACAACACCCCATTCATAAGAATCCCGAGTAATCGATGGAGACACTGCCCCGCAGGAGGCGGAATGTGTGGGCTGCCATAGCGATTCCCTATAAAGATTACAGTGTGGATTTTAAGTGAAGTCGCTCAGTCGTGTCCGACTCTTTGCAACCCTGTGGACCAGGCTCCTCCGTCCATGGAATTTTCCAGGCAAGAGTACTGGAGTGGGTTGCCATTTCCTTTTCCAGAGGATCTTCCCAACACAGGGATGGAACCTGCATCTCTTCTGTCTCTTGAATTGGCAGATGGGTTGTTTACCACTAGTGCTAACTGGGAAGCCAAAGAAGGCTTCGTGAATGTGAACGTGAAGTCGCTCAGTCGTGTCCGACTCGTTGTGACCCCATGGACTGTAGCCTACGAGGCTCCTCAGCCCATGGGATTTTCCAGGCAAGAATACTGGAGTGGGTTGCCATTTCCTTCTCCAGGAGATCTTCCCGACCCAGGGATTGAACCCGGGTTTCCCACATTGTAGGCAGATGCTTTACCGTCTGAGCCACCAGGGAAGTCCTCAAAGAAGGCTTAGCGTTGAAGAATTGATATCTTTGAACTGTGGTGCTGGAGAAGACTCTTGAGAGTCCCTTGGACTGCAAAAAGATCCAACCAGTCCATCCTAAAGGAAATCAACCCTGAATATTCAATGGAAGGATTGATGCTGAAGCTCCAATACTTTGGCCACCTGATGCGAAGAGCTGACTCATTGGAAAAGACCCTGATGCTGGGAAAGACTAAAGACAGGGGGAGAAGGGGAGTACAGAGGATGAGATGATTGGATGGCATCACCGATTCGAAGGACATGAATTTGAGCAAGCTCCGGGTGTTGGTGATGGACAGGGGAGCCTGCCTGCTATAGTCCATGGGGTTGCAAGAGTTGGATATGACTGAGTGACTTTTTCTTTTCTGCCCTCTGTCAGTGCATTAGCTGTGTGTACCATGGGTATAAGTGCAAGAACTCTGGTGTTGATCCAGGAAGAGGCAGGACGCCGGATGGTGGCCCCGCACCACTTGCTTCACTGGGCAGCCGACCTGGAGACAGTGGTGGGTGGGGCGCCTCCAGTAGACAGCGGGGGAAGGGCTGCCTTCTGTCTGGACACAGCTCTAACCTGCTGCTAGTTTTGCCAACTACACGCTCCTCCCTGCCTTCCTCCCTGGCCGTCATCTCCTTCCCCTGCACATCTCTCCCTTCCAAACCCAGGAAGATGTCTCCTCCCCAGCTGGCTGTCTCTGGTCCCAAATCAGGGCTGGACGTGCCGCGTTCAGCACTACACTCCAAGCTCTGTGGCTCCCCTTGGCACCGAACCCTGGGGCCTCTTTAGAGCCATCCCTCTGCCCCAGGTGCCGGGGGTGGGGTCCGGGGCTGCGGGCCCACTGCTGTAGGGCCAGCACCTAACAGCACTTCATGGGCTCTGCAGACACTTGTTGAATGAATGCTTGACTCATAATAACTTGGTTTTCCCTTCACATCCAGGAAAAATCAAGAAGAAGAACTTGAGCTCTCAGACTGGTTCAAGCCCAGGTAAAGATGAAAATGTCTGCCTGTGAACACATCCACACACACACCCATGCACACATGCACAACACAGGCACACACTTGCACACACACTCACAGACACAGACCCAGACACACAGGAACTCAATCTGCAGTAACTAGGTCTTTTCTTTTTCCCCAATCACCAAATTACAGCCATCCTGGGAGGTCCCAGTCGCTGGAGTTCATGCTGACCCGCTCCACTTGTTGGAAGCTTCCTGATTTATTGAAAATTCGATGAGCGGCTTCTCCTGATTTTGGCCTCAGCTCTCGGGGAAGAGTCCTGTCCCCTGTTGTGATTCTGGGGTACCTTGCTTCCTGATTACCTGTCATCATCCATTAGCCAATTCCCTCCTGGTTTTAGATTGTTTACCTTGCAGCTCTTGCCAGGAACGCTCCAGTGACTAACTTTGTACATATTAATACACGTTCTGACATTGTCTGGTGAGTTCATCTGTGGGGTAGATTCCCAAAAGAGTCATTAAGTCAAACAAGGCAGATACTTAAGTTTTTGTTTACATTATGCCTCTTTAAAGATTGAAAAAAATTGTCCACGACATGCTCACGACCCAGACCGCAGAAGCCACGGCGTCCGGCACGCAGAAAGGGGCTCCACAAGTCTTACCTGTTATCGCTGGTGCGGCCTCTGCTGCTGTCCTTGTAAAGGTACCCGTTCCACCGGTTTCTCTTTTGTTCAACAGAGGACGCCCCGATGTGATCACGACCACGAGCTGGCTTGCTCCCGTTGTCTGGGAAGGCACTTTCAGCAGAAAGATGCTGGAAAAACACTACAGAAGGCAGAATTTCACAACGGGCTTGGCCGTCTTTGCTACTGGCAGGTAGGGGTCGCCAAGCCTGTGCCACACTTTATTTTGGAAAAATGCACACCTCTGTCCACGGACCTCCCACCTCCAAAGGGCCACTCATCGGCCTCTGTAACCACTGTTTGTGGATGGCCTGTGAAAAGCAGGACATTGTTTTTCTCTCCTTCCTTGTTGTTATTCTTGTTCAGTCGCCGAGTCCCGCCTGAGTCTTTGCAACCCCATGGACTGTAGCCTGCCCGGCTGCTCTGTCCATAGGATTTCCCAGGCAAGAATACTGCAGTGGGTTGCCATTTCCTTCTCCGGGGAATCTTCCCAGCTAGGGATCGAACCTGAGTCTCCTGCATTGCAGGCAGATTCTTTACTGCGGGAGCCCCCTGTGAAGTCCTTCTCCTCCCTTAGCTGGATCATTAATACCACTTAGCTGTCTTTCCACTAACATCCAGTTAGCTCTCACACTCTTTTTTTTCCAACAGTCATTCCAAAACTTCAGAGGCTTTTCTCAGACTCCCCAGCCCACTACCTCCCCCTTCTGTAACCATTGCAGCTGAAATACAGGCCCGACCTCCTGCCTTCCTCCCTGGGAATTCTGCAGTGTCGACCTGGCGCCTCCCATGTGGATAGTGTTTGGTGATGCCCTTCCGAAAACGTTTAGGGAGGCAAGCGTCCTCCTCTGCACTGTGTTTCGCAGGCTTGCAGATCCGTACCTGGAGCTGTTCTTGAACTCGGCAAATAAGTACTTCCTGACTGGCTACAGAGTGATCTTCTACATTATGATGGACACCTTCATCAAGCTGCCCCAGATCAAGTGGGAGCCCCTCCGACAGTTCAAAGTGTTCATCGTCACTGAGAGCAGATGGTGGGACAACGACGTCGTGCGCATGAAGAGCTTGGCCAAGCACATTATCTGGGACATCCAGGGCGAGGTCGACTTCCTTTTCAGCATGACCGTCACCCAGATCTTCCAGAACAATGTGGGCGTGGAGGTCCTGGGCGAGTTGGTGGCTCAGCTCCATGGCTGGTGGTACTTCAAGGACCGTGCGAGTTTCCCCTACGAGAGGAGGCCCAAGTCGGCAGCTTACATCCCATTTGGCCAGGGCGATTTCTACTACGATGGTGCATTTGTGGGCGGCACACCCCAGGAGGTCCTGAACCTCGCGGAGGAGTACCTGAATGGAGTCATCCACGACCTCGGACTCAGGTTGAACAGCTCCTACGAAAAACACCTCAACAAATACTTTTTCCTCCGGAAGCCCACCAAGCTCTTATCCCCAGAGTACAACTGGGACGCTGACTTCTACCCGCCACCCCAGGTACAGTACGTCAAGGTGGCCCAGCAGTCCAAAAGGAGACACTGACTCCCCGGGACCGCAGGCCCCACCAGCAATGGTTCCCCCTGGTAGGTGGGATGTCTTCATATGTCCTAGGTTTGAGAGACACAGATGTTTATACTCACCCACAAGACATTTTTCTCCCTGCAATTTTGGGCCATCCAATTTGGCCACTGCAGGATAAAGAATAAAAGGCTGCTTATTGAATGTTTAACACATGGTGATGTTAATATCTATACACTGTAGATAACCTGGACATAATTGGAGGCATAAAATGAATTTTTTTTTAATGCAGAAAAGCTCTAGTTCAGAAAAAAAAAATATATATATATATATACATGGACACAGAAGGGCAAAGGATGATGTGTAGAGGAGAAAATGAAACTTCATGGCTTGCAAGTCCATCAAGGGGGTTGCTTTTCAGGCTGAGGAGGCACATTGCTGTGTTTAAGCACCTGGAACCATCTCACCCTATCTAGCTTGTGACTAGACATGTATGAACTAGAGACTTCCTACCAAATACATATCTTTCTTTTATTGTTTACACAGAGAAGTGTCAAGTTCATTTCTAAAATCTCTCGGCATTTTACTTATTTTTGAGAAGACAGGGGCTGAGCACAGGGGTGGAGGCAGATGTCTGCCAGGTGCAGGGAGGGTACCACTGGCCCGAGTCCTCGGGCAGCTGCAGGGCAGCGGGGAGATGCGACTCTGTGGCACTCCCTTTGCACATTCGAAAGGGCTCGACGTGGGCAGCTCGGAGCGCCATGAGCCTCAGGATGGGAAACCAGCCCCCATGGGTGGTGGGAATGGGGGCTGATGTGGCTAGCAGAGGTTTGTTCCTGGCAGTGAGTGTGAGGGCCGGAGAATCCCGTATCCTAAGGAGGCAGCCGTCTTCCTCCTCCTTCTCTTGGCTGCACTGCGAGGCACGTGGGATTTTAGGCTCCCAACCAGGGGTTAAACCTGCACCTTCTGCGTGGGAAGTGCGGCGTCTCGACCTCAGATGGCCAGGGGCGTGCCCACAGCCATTCTTCTTAATGAACCCTCTTTCCTGGGAGAGGACGCAGGCTGCGTAAGTGTGAAGGCCAGTATTGTCCTCCCCCAAATTCTTACATGGAGTCCTAGTCCCCAGGACCTCAGACCATAACCAATACGGAGAAAAGGCCTTTACAGAGATGACTGAAGCAAAATGAGGTCACTAGGGAAGGTCCTCGTCCAGTAGGACCAGTGACCCCACTGGAAGGGGATTGGGGCACTGACGTGCCCAGGACAGAGGGAAGGTGAAGCGAGGACACGCCCGGGAGAGAGGCCTCCTCCACCTCGGACGTCCAGCCCTCAGAGCTGGGAGAAGGGCTCTTCTGTCCTTTAAGCCCCCAGTCTGTGGCAAAGTAACACAGTGCACGATCCAAAAGTCATCACGACTGAAACACTAAAACTGTCAGAAGACTGACACTTCCTGGAGTGGAAGCCAGAGGCCACGGAAAGATAGGCGAGAGGAGCGAGAGGAGCACACTCGCTGATGTCCAGCCCTGGAGTGAGAAGCCCTGTCCGGGCCCGTGGTATGTCTACAACCCCGCCCTGGACGCCACTCATCAGGAAGGTTTCCCTAAAGAACACATGTCAAGGTTAGCTCATCCCATAGGGCTTCCCTCGTGGTGCAGTGGTAAAGAGTCCGCCTGCCAGTGCAGGAGAAGTTTGATCCCTGGTTGGGGAAGATCCCCTGAAGGAGAGCATGGTAACCCACTCCAGCATTCTTGCCTGGAGAATCCCACGGACAGAGGAGCCTGGAGGGCTACCGTCCATCGTTCGAAAAGACTTGGACACGACTTAGCAACTCGGCAACAACGACAAGCTCCTTCTACCTTTTCTGTCTCAGTTGTCGCCTGTGGCTAAATCATGATGCTGTTTCCAGTGACTCATCCTTTCTTATACCACAGAGCAGCTCTTGATTAAAAAAAAATCTATAAAATTACTTCAAAACAGAGTATGATATTCCATTAGCCTCAAGCCCTACCTCACAAAGATCACTATCGGCTCTCCTAGGTCATACCTAGAGAGGGGAGGGTGTGATTTAGCTACTGTGCTGAAACCAACAAACAGACAAAAACTAACTTTTTTTCCCCCCTAACAATTTATGGAGAAGGCTAGGGGGGTTTACTGAGAAGGGTTCTAAACTTCTACCTTGAAAGATATTGTGGAATCAATATGAAAGCACTGTGAATTCCTTGGTAATGAAAGATTTTTAATGCCTAGAATTTCCAGGTTCAAGAACAAACTTGTTTAAAGGACTCATGCAAACAGGTCACCCCTGAATGACATTTTCCATTTCCATCCCCCCAGAAAAAGTATGTTTCCCCACATGGTGGGTGCTGAGTTAAATTTTTAAAAAATTTTGCTAATTTGATAAGCAAACATAGAATCTTTTTTTTTGATTGCTTGGGACATCAAAGCCTATTTTATTTTATTTTTTTAGTTTTTAAGGTATAGTTGCTTTATTTTAAAAATTAAAAAAAATTTTTTTGGGGGTTATACCACAAGGCATGTTGGGGTCTCATTTCCCCAGCCAGGTATCGAACCCGAGCCCTCTGCAGGGAGCTTGGCGCCTTAGCCCCGGGACCACTAGGGGGCACTGTCAAACCTCATTTTAAACTATAGTTATGAGCCGTTAAGCTGAGCGCCGAAGCATTGATGCTTTTGAACTGTGGTGTTGGAGAAGACTCTTGAGAGTCCCTTGGACTGCAAGGAGATCCAACCAGTCCATTCTGAAGGAGATCAGCCCTGGGATTTCTTTGGAGGGAATGATGCTGAAGCTGAAACTCCAGTACTTTGGCCACCTCATGTGAAGAGTTGACTCATTGGAAAAGACTCTGATGCTGGGAGGGATTGGGGGCAGGAGGAGAAGGGGCCGACAGAGGATGAGATGGCTGGATGGCATCACCGACTCGATGGATGTGAGTTTGAGCGAACTCTGGGAGTTGGTGATGGACAGAGAGGCCTGGCGTGCTGCAATTCATGGGGTCACAAAGAGTCAGACACGACTGAGTGACTGAACTGAACTGAACTGAACTGAATGAGCCATTTGACCTGCAGGAGGAAATGGCAACCCACTCCAGTATTCTTACCTGGAGAATCCTGTGGACAGAGGAGCCTGGTGGGCTGGAATCCATGGGGTTTCAAAGAGTTGGACACGACCGAGGCGACTTAGCACACGTCAGTCATTTGATTCGTGCGTGTACAAATGACCAATTTCTGTCTGGCTCACTTTTCTAACATGGTGTTCCTTTTTCGCTTTCAGTGAGTTTGTAATGTGATGTAAACCCTTTGTCAAATGTGCTGAAAATACTCATTTCAAGTTGTCGTTCCTGTTTCAGCTTTGTCGATGGTGGTTTTGGGGTTCCAAAGTTTGTTTTCATAATTATATTGATATTTGTATCCATAGGGTAGGTATCTCATCCCTTAGTTATAGATAATATAGAGCTTTCAAGATTTCTTTTCATTCAGAATTAATTTTAAGATAATGTGCAGAGTTATATATATAACCTTATTTTTTTCCCTCAAGATATCTTGGTCATTTCTCCCACACTTCTTGTTGAATGGAGTCTTCCTGCCAATGTAGGAGAAGCAGGAGGTGAGGGTTGGATCCCTGAGTCAGGAAGATCTCCTGGAGTAGGAAATGGCAATGTGCTCCAGTATTTTTGCCTGGAAAATCCCAGAGGCACCTGGTGGGTTACAGTAGTCCATGGGGTGGCAAAGAGTCAGACACCACTGAGTGACTGAGTCAAGCGTGCGTGCACACACACACACACACACGCATGTTGAACAAATAATACTTTTTAAGATGGGCCACTTGTATAACATATTAAGTTACTGTACTGACTTGTGTTCATTTATTGACTTTATGTCCAGTTTTACTGGTTCTTCTTCCTGTCTCCCAGCTAAAGCCATGCATTTTCGGTCATTTTAGTTCCCTATTAGTTATGATTGAATGGTAGATCAACTTGCATTACTCTTCTATCTAAAATATTTCAAAACGTTTATTCCTTCCTGTGGCTTTTAGATTCAGGTATACAATTCGAGGGAAATATCCCACTGAAATATTGATTAAATTGCTTGAACTGATAGGTTAGCTTAAACTTATTAAATATTTATGACATTGAAGACTTTGCAAGAATATCAAGCTTGTATTTATTCAGGTCATTTTTCTCAATGTCCCAGCGTGAGAATTTTTTTAGCATGATTTTAACGTGCCGCCTGTCTTTTTCTTGCTGGATTGCTGGTCCATAAGAAAGTTACCATGCTCTGAGCACCTGTTCACCACCCTACCCCTTGCATGAAAGGCAGGTGAGGTCTGCACAGGTGGCCGGCGGACCCCCTGCGGCAGTGCTGTCCTAGCGCAGTGACCGTGGTGGGAGCCGCCCTCCTGAGGTGTGACCTCCCAGGAGGCCTTGCTGTTGCCGAGGGCGTGTCTGAGGCAGGATCCGGCCACGCCTGCCTCCGGCATTTCCATGAGGTTAGTGTTGAGGTCCTGACCCGGCTTCCTAGGAGCTGGCCTTGCAGGCAGGTGGCCGCTGGCTCGCCTGGGATGAGGAGGGACATTCTGTCTGGGTGCTTGGAGAGGGGAGGGCGAGGCGGCCTCGGCTCCCTTCTCCAGCAGATTCACAGGCCTGGGCTCACCTGACTCTTCTGGGAGCCTGGGCTGGCACTGTGGTCACTCAGCACCCCTCTGGGCTGGGCAGGGACGGGGGTGCGGGCTCCTGGAGTCCGGAGCCCGACGGAAGTGCAGGCCGGACGGCCAGTGCCAGCCCTGCCCCGTCCAGGGTCACTTGAAGGATCCAGATGGTGGCTCCATTCGCCGGACAGCAATGCTGTGTCTACTTCGGTGGGGACTTGGGGGCTGCCTGCCACCCCTCCCAACACCCAGAGTATTTTCAAGCCTGTGGACCAGGCTGGGAGAGGCTGCAGCCTCTGAGCTGTTGGTTGGCAGGACCTGGTGGCCCGTGGCAAGGGAGGGGTGGGCTTGGGGTCGGGGAGGTTCCTGGGGGTGCAGAGGGGTTCAGAAAGCCCCTCGGCCAGCCCGGGTGTGGGGGAGGGGAGGGGGGGGCGAGGACAGTGGGCAGGAGGGACCCGGCAGGAAGATCTGGGCTGTGGGGGCCGAGCTAGGCTTCGTGGGGAGCCACGGGGCTGTGGAGGGTTGAGAACAAGGTCAGACTCTAGGGCCTCCGTCCGTTTGTTCTGAAGACCACCCGTCAATCAGGCCCAGGGCACACAGCCACCGCGACCACCTTGTCTTCTGATGTCCAGCCCCAGGTCCAGCCACGGCCCCCTGCCCCGAGATGACCCACAAGACTCCACGACCCCACCTACTGCTCGCCTCTCCCTCCCCTTCCCATCTGCGCCTGCACGCTCCCTCCTCCAGGCAGCCTCCCTGGCCGAGCTCCCCTGCTCTGGGGTCCCCCTTCCCAATAAATTAGAGACTGAGCCTCAGTGGCCCCGGGTAATCCTCACAAGGGCCGAGGAATGTCTGTCTTTTTCCACCTGCATCCTGAACTCCCAGAGTGGGGCTGGCCCTCCTGCTTGTTGATCGACTAAATGATGTGCAGGGGAGGGGTACAGGGGAGAGGCTGGCTCCCACTGCCTCCCCCGGGCTGTGTGACCTTGGCCTTGTTTCTGAACCTCTCTGAGCCTCGGAGTCCAAGCCTGCAGGATGGACATGGATATCTGCCCACCCACCATGTTGCAGGGCCTTTGTGAGGTCTGGCAGATAAGAGATTCGTTTCGGTGCCCAATAGAGGCAGGCCATGTTTCCAGCTGCTCTTGTCCTGCTAGTGGGAGAGGACCTCCCCGCTTCCTCCTGTCCCTGCTCTTGGGGGCACAGGGGAGGTGGCTGGAGGGCAGCACTCACCGTCCAGGTGGAAGGCGGGGGCTTCCTGCGGCTAGAACCTGGAGATGTACTCAAGATACTGCCCCAGCCACTCAAGGTCCCTGGCGTTGTGCTGGCTGAATTCAGAGGGGCCAGTGCTTGGAGGCGGGGAACTGGGGGCCTTTCTCAGACGAGAGTCCTCCTCTCGGCTCCCTGCCAGGCCCTGTGGTTGCTGCCATGGCCGCGGCCCTGTCCCCTTGCCTGAGTGTTGCCTCTAAAGCAGGTCTTCTCTCTGCACGGCTGGCACAGGGTCTGTTGGGGCTGGACCCTCCAGGCCACTCCGGAGTGCATCAGGCCTCCTTGGAAGGTTACATCAGGCCTGGGCCCCTCTGGTGAGGACCCCGGAGGGTCCCCCACGCCTGGCCAGTTTTCAGCTCAGCCAGGCCCCTGCCCAGCACAGCCTGGCCCCCTGCCCAGCACAGCCCACACCCTACTCCATCCCCAGGGCCCTGTCTTCCCTCCGAGGCGCTTCCACCTTCTAAGCCCAATGTGACTCCATGGTGTCCATGTGCGGGGCTGCTCTGTCCTGCGCAGGGCAGCGGGCTGCAAGATGTTGTCCTTCAGCCCTGACCCGGGGCAGCCGGCACCTACCCAGGAGTGCCCCCAGGCTGGTGGTCCCGCCGCTTCCTGGCCATGGCTGTAGGCGATGAGGCTGCTGTAGTGGGGGCTGACGGAGCGCAGGAGCCTGGGGCTGCCTCCCTGTACTGCGGGGACCCTCAGCAGGTGCCCAGCTGGTTCTGCCCCGTGGACCGTGAGATGCCACCCTGAGGACATCTCTTCCTGCCCCTAGGGCCAGCCTTGGGCATGGCGGCCCCTGCTCCCCACCCCACCCCCCTGCAGGATCCAGGCCAGAGTGGTGGGCTACTCACCCAGGCCTTGGGACTGGCCTCGGGGCCCCGTGGGATGGACAGTGACCTTCAGTCCTTTGCTCACCCCCTCTCTGGGAAAGACAAGAGACCTTACCTGGAGTCACCCTCCCGGCCTGGTGCTGGCCTATGTTCTGGGGTTCCTGCATCCCCCAGGTTCTCGGACCCCCGGGCTTTGGAGGTCTCCCAGCCAGAGAAGGGGGCTGGCGCACGGCTGCCGGCACGGGGCGCGAGGGGCTTTGGCCCCCACTCCATCCTTGGCTGGCAGTTCCAGGTCTTGGGGTGGGGGCTGGGGCCTGGCTGTGCCCGGTCACCTGGGCTTTGAGCTGACCTTAGGCTGCCCGCTCTGTGCCCCCCTACCCAGGGGCCTTCAGTTTCTTGTGGGGGGCGGGGCTGTGTGCCGACAGACTCGGGGACTGCAGGGGGTCCGCGTGGTGTCTATGGTGTGACTGTCATCCAGGCCGTGGTACATCCTTGCGGTCAGCACAGATCCTGGCCCCTGAGATCGGTCTCCCCAGTTGACCCGCCAGGGCTGGAAACACAGCCCACCCAGGGCTCCCCGGCCACAGGGGCATGGGGCGGGGGTGGGGGTTGTGGGCTGCCCCGCAGGAGGGGGCTGTGTGTGCGTTTCCCACTGGCCCCTCCTCATAAAGCTTTGGAGGTTTTAAAGTTTGGCCTTCGACTTTGAACCACTTGTCCCTCTGGTTCTGATCTCTGGCCTGTCCCTTGGGAGGCCCCGAGAGCTACAGGGAACACGCTCATGTCCAGAGCAAGACGAGCTCTGTGTCCTCGTCTCGGGTCCAGATGGCATGGAGAGCGAGAGCGAGTCTTGGGGGTCAGCTGGGGAGACCAGGTGTGCGTGGCTGGCGGCCAGCTGGTTGGTCAGACAGCGACCTCCCGCCTGCCGGGGTGTGGGCACAGGGCGGGTGAGGCTCCTTGGCCACGTGGCGCCCCCAGTCTTGGCTCTTGGAGTCCAGTCTCAGAGGCCAAGTGCTCAGACTTTCCCCTGTGAGCGCGGCCGTGGATCGAGCTCAGCCAGTGGATCTGCTGGGCTCTTTAATAGGAAGCAACACCCAAGACTTAAATCCTTTCTGAAAAAGATGCACAAGCTGAAAATTTAAAGAACTCTGATGAAAGAGCGAATACATCGCTAAAGAATGGCCTCTCTGAAGGCCAAAGGGAGGGGCCCCAGGCCGGAAACAGCTAGATCTGGAAAGTAGGGGGAATAGGGGCTTTCATCCAGGCGTGGGTGGGCAGGGGTGCTCTCCAGACCCCCTCCCTTCCTTCCTCCCTCCCCCTCCTCCCTCCTCAATCTGTCCCTGCTCATGCAAGTCAGAGACACCCATGAGATTCTGAGGCTGGGCACCCCACCCACATGGCTCACAGGTGGCGGTCACCGTGTTTGGCCAGCCTTAGCAGACCCAGGACAGTCACGAGGCTAAGGCATCAGAGGCTAAGTGAGAAAGGGCTATAGCTGACGTGTCCAGTTAACGAGGGGCTGGCACGTCCTGGAGAGCGGCCTTGCCCCACCGCAGGTGACTGACAGGATGCTAACCCTATTCACCTGTAACGGTTAAGAGGCTCTGAGTCCTCCTACATTTGCAGTTTTCTAGGTTTACTGTGGTGTTGGAGAAGACTCCTGAGAGTCCCTTGGACTGCAAGGAGATCCAACCAGTCCATTCTGAAGGAGATCAGCCCTGGGTGTTCTTTGGAAGGAGTGATGCTGAAGCTGAAACTCCAGTACTTTGGCCACCTCATGAGAAGAGCTGACTCATTGGAAAAGCCTCTGATGCTGGGAGGGATTGGGGGCAGGAGGAGAAAGGGACGACAGAGGATGAGATGGCTGGATGGCATCACCGACTCGACGGACGTGAGTCTGAGTGAACTCTGGGAGTTGGTGATGGACAGGGAGGCCTGGTGTGCTGCAATTCATCGGGTCGCAAAGAGTCGGACACAACTGAGCGACTGAACTGAGGTTAAGATGCAGGCAGGCAGGGGACTTCCCTGGTGGTCCAGTGGTTAAGAATCTGCCTTCCAGGCTAGGGGATGGGGTTTGATCCCTGGTCAGGGAACAAAGATCCCACATCTAAGCCTGCACGACGCAGCTACTGAGCTCATGCATTCTAGAGACTGCACTCCGCAATGAGAGAAGTTCTCATACTGCAACTAGAGAGAAAGCCTGCGTGCTGAACTGCAACGAAGAGCCAGCACAGCCAAAAAATGAGAACAAAATACATATATACACATGAAAGAAAGACGCAGGTGGTAGAAGCAGGATGGCTGAGCCTCTGGGATGAAACTTCCCACCAAGGTTTATGTCCAGTTTGGACCAATTAATTCCAGGCTGCCGTCAGATAATACTAAGTGCTCTCGGATGCCACCGAGCGGCTGTCCTGGGGACATGTAGGAGTGTCTTCCCTCTTGAGGGGCAAATAGGCATTAAATCCAGATTCAAAGCAAGAAAACCTTCGAGAGCTGTGTGTCTTTAGGTTCAAAAGGACCGGCTCAGTCTGGTGAACCTCAGTGTCCTGTGGGTGTCCGCTTGCTCCTGAGAAGTCATTGATCTCTCTCTTTGATCAGGACGATGGGAAGACTGTGAGCACCCTGGAGGCGGGGCTGCCCCCGTGTGTCTGGTGACTCGTGGGTGAAGGCCGGCGTCCTGAAGCCCCTGAGGCCTGGGGAGGAAGCTGTCCGTCGCTCTGGAGGTTCGGAAATTACAGCAGTGAAGTCACAAAATAGACCTCAGTTTTTTTTTAAGATAATGAGCCGTGAAAAGCAGCACTACGTGGCTGTCTGCAGGAGTGTGGGTCACCGGGGAGTTCTGAAGCGGGAGGGTGTTCCCAGGTCACTGACCCCCACCACCTCCTGCAGGCCAGGAAGCTCAGAGGCATAGGGGCTTTTTCTTGGAGCAGCTTTGGTAATTAAGTGGGACACAGACAGTAACACAGGCTTCCCTGGTGGTGCAGTGGTAAAGAATCTGCCTGCCAATACAGGAGACATGGGTTTGATCCCTGGGTCGGGAGGATCCCCTGGAGGAGGAAATGGCTACCCACTCCAGTATTCTTGCCTGGAGAATTCTGTGGACAGAAGGAGCCTGGAGGGCTACAGTCCATGGGTCACAGAGTCAGATATGACTGAGTGTGACTGAGCATTCACGTATATATATAAATATGAGTATACACTATGTTATGCGTAAATTATTCTTATTATCTAAAAAATCCCCACGTTGCTGTATACCTCTTTTCCATTCAGTTCAGTTCAGTTCAGTCGCTCAGTCGTGTCCGACTCTTTGTGACCCCATGGACCGCAGCATGCCAGGCCTTTCTGTCCATCACCAACTCCTGGAGTCCACCCAAACCCATGTCCATTTTGTCGGTGATGCCATCCAACCATCTCATCCTCTGTCATCCCCTTCTCCTCCTGCCCTCAATCTTTCCCAGTATCAGGGTCTTTTCAAATGAGTCAGCTCTCCGCATCATGTGGCCAAAGTATTGGAGTTTCAGCTTCAACATCAGTCCCTCCAATGAACACCCAGGACTGATCTCCTTTAGGATGGACTGGCTGGATCTCCTTGCTGTGTGTGCAGAACAAGTCCCCTTCCAACCGTGACCTCTTTTGCCCAGCTCTTGTATCTTGGGGAAATCTCTTTATTTCATTTTAGCACAGAAAAGATCAGTGCGTTTTGAGTACATGAAGTTTGATACCGACTGTAGTGGCTGGATTCATAAAAAGGCATAATTTGATCCATGAGCAACTTGAGTTTTCATATCAATATTTATTAGACTAAGAGACAGCCATTTTCCACTTCCTGTCCTTTGTCGAGTTTGGGTGTTGACTGAACACTCCAAGTTAACTGGCAGATGTCTCTGCCGACTCCCTACCTGGTTCCTGAAAGTTTCAAAGAGCCGTAGTGATGTGTGTGGGCCCCCAGATGTCACAAGACTGTAATGCAGACGCCCTGGATCCCAGCCCTACCATCATCCTCTGAGCCAGACCACTCCCCACCCTGTCCCGGGCCTTCTCCACCCCCGGCCCATCATCCAGGAAAGACTCAGAAGGGAGAGCACAGGTTTATGCCTTTATTGCTGAAGGAGGAGCGGCCCCAAGCAGGAGGCCCCAGGAGGGGCCTGGAGGGGCCTGGGTCCCAGGAGGGGTGAATGTGGTCCCGGTTCCTCCTGGTCCCCTGATGGGGCAGGCGGGGATGACATCGTCTGTCCCCAGAGGGGCCAAGGCTCCCGGGCTCTGAAATGGACATGGGGCTCCCCTGTGATTCCTGGGGTACCTGCCAGACCCTTGCCAGCCTGTCCGTGGCTGGGGATTCAGGACGGCCCCTCCTTGGGAGAAGGACCCCCCTAGCCTCCCCCTTAGGTGTCCACTTCCTGAGCCTCCACCTTGGCCCTTAGGTCTGCCAGGAAGGAGGTGGAGGAGATCAGCGTGTGAGTGAGGCCAGGACACAGGTCACCCCACAAGAGCGAGCATGTGGCCAGCCGGCTCTGTAGTCTCCAGGAAGGACCCCAGCTTCCAGCCATTCCTACGGGGGGACCCCAGGGCCTAATGGGGGCTCCCGGGCCCAACCAAGAACCCCTACCCCATGTGTGTGCCCAGGACGTGGGGCAGGGCAGGCAGCTTACCCCAGAGGCGCCGGCAGGGGCTCACCTAGATGTGGCACTGCTCTGTGGGGGAGGGAGAGCCGTGGCGGGGGAGCGTCAGGATGGGACTGGACACCCCAGGACAGAGGGAGCTGGGGAGGGGGTGGGGAGGGGGCCACCTCGGGGCCCTGCACCCCGTCTCCATCCTCCCGGGAGGCCTGGGGAGCTGGGGGTCACCATGGGAGGAGGTGGTCCTGGGCCGGGTGGCTTCCTGCCCCAGGAGCAGGGTGGGGCCTGGGTGCTCACCCTCCAGCTGGGTTGGGTTGAAGGACAGCCGGATGTGCATGGGCAGGGCCTTGAGGGCTTTGTCGAATTTCTCCAGGGCCTCGTCGTCCACCTCCGGGGTCCTGACTGTGGGGCCGGGACGGGGTCAACCCCTGCTCTCCAGGGTGGTGTGCAGGTCTGCCTTGGCCTCCAGCACACCTGCCCTTCCCCCTTGGCCCAGTTCCCTCCCCTTCCTCCCAGGGCAGTGCGGTGGGTCTGCAGCGTCACAGGGGGAAAGCCTGCTCCCCACCTCTGGCTGTCTGGGTCCCCTCCTCCCCCTGGGCCAGCTGACACGGCCAGGAGCCTCCACTCGCCGATGCCCACGCCCTCCTGGCACATGGGCCCTGAAAATGCCCAGTGGCACTGCTATGGCATGGAAAATGTCACCTGCCATTTGTTTTCAGGACGTGACAGTTGAAAGACAGCTTTGTGCCTGAGTTCTTATTTGATGAAATAATTGAAACTCCCCGGTAACAAAGGCTGTTAGATTCATAGTGACCGCCGGCTCCATCGTGATGGTCACACCAGAGCGCTGCA
This sequence comes from Bos taurus, assembly GCF_002263795.3. Classification (NCBI taxonomy): domain Eukaryota; kingdom Metazoa; phylum Chordata; class Mammalia; order Artiodactyla; family Bovidae; genus Bos; species Bos taurus. Next base: position 103,259,471 of record NC_037338.1, on the reverse strand, counting down.
GCCCCCCGTCTCCCAGCCTGTGTGTCTGGCCCCCGTCCCCAGTCACCCACAGGCCCCCAGGACACCGGCTCCCGGTATATGACCACCCTCTCCTGGCGGGACTCGGGGACCCCCCATCCCTCCTCCTCCTGGGAATCAAGCTCCCTGCTCCCACCGTCCCCCCCGGCCCCGTTGCAGCGAGGACCACACAGCTGGTCTCCCTGGGCAGCCAGGGTTGGCACCCACCCAGGCACTGGCAGGCCAGGCTTTGCTCGGGCTCAGCACTGTTCTCCATGCAGAAGAGCAGGTACTTTTTGTAGTCGGTGTCCAGCACAAGGACTTTGTTCTCATTCAAGGCTGGAAGAGATCAAGACGGGAGGAAAGTGAGTTCCAGCAGGAGGGGGGTTTCTGGTCAGCCCCCAGCACCCCCCACAACCAGCGGGGCTCCCCCGGGGTCACCACTTGGTGAGGACGGGGTGGGGAGCGCCCTCTGGCATCCCCCAGCCCCAAAATGGTGTGGCCCCTTCCCTGCTGCCACTGCCAGGCACATGGGGCCCAGGAAGCCCTCACTCTGGAAGCCCAACTCTGGATCCGCCAGGGACCCTCCACCACCTCCTGGACTTGGGAACACTCACCACTCAGTCTGAGGCCGCCCTCCCCCAGGGACCGGAGTGGTCAAGAAATAGGGCTTCCCCCGATCTCGGGTGGGGCTGAACACTGCCCAGCAAGGGAAGAGGGATGCGTCCTGAGGACTGGGGAATTGTTGGGGGGCAGCGCTGAGAGGGGGCAGCTGGGGCTCTCCCTGACCGAGGCCTGCGGGTGGCCCCAGCTGCCCTGCAGTGTCTGGGCAGCTTGGGGGCAGGACCAGCATCCAAACCCCGTGCAGCCAGATGGCACAGGAGACCCTGGGCTGGGCACCCTGGCATCAGTCAGTGCAGGGCCTCCAGTCAGAGTGAGTCCTGAAGGGGCCAAGGGCAGATGTGGCCCAGGCTGCCCGGCGGAAGGGCAGGCCCTGATGGAACCCCAACCCCACCTCGAAGCTTTCTCATCTTGGATTTAGGACAAACAAGTGAATGAGCGAGGGCGGACAGAGTTCGTCTTCAGGAGATGAAGGAGCCGTGGGGTGGGCTGGGATCGTGGGGCACCTGGACCCCTGGAGCGGGCAGCGGCTCTCGGTTACCCCTGGGTGGGCACAGGGACCTCCTGAGCTCAGCCTGAGGGCCCCGAGCACCACCCCACCCTCAGCAAAGAGAGCTCGGGTGTCACCCTGGGGTGTCAGACCTGCCCAGCCGGGACCTGCCCACGGCCACCGGCCCCAAGGCCCCGGGCAGGTGGCAGGGAGGCCAGGGAAGCAGGTGGCACGGCAGTGTCTTCATCACCACCAGCCCCTTAGCATCTCGGGGCCTGACGCCAGCCCCCTGCACCTGCCCACAGTCCCTGGGGGGTGGTGGGCGTCCCCTGGGGACCCAGCACTCACCATCGATCTTGAACACCGCAGGGATCTTGGTTTTTTCTGCAATGATCTTCTTCTGAGCACACTCACCGTTCTCCCTGAAAGACAGCTGCTTTCTGAGCCACGGGCATGGACCATTTTCATCAGGATGAACTGAGGGCCAGGGGCAGAAGGCGGCCCCAGGAGGGGCTGGAGGCGGGTGGCGTGGGCATAGGGGGCCGGCTGGCCAACCGGCCTTGGCTGCACTCACTGTCACCTCTGGGGCCACAGGTGACCGGGTGGATGGGCCAGGAGAAGTCAGATGGAGCCAGGGAGAAAAGGTTGGGGAGAGCCTTGACCACAGGCACCCCAAAAGGCAGTCCTGGGGTTCAGGTCCCCATCTCTGCCCCCACACCCACCCAGCTCTCTCCTGCACTCTGACCCCCGTCTGAGGGTGGACAGGGCTGGTAGTGGGAACTGCCTGGGCCCCGAGGACCCAGGTCTGCAGCCGCCCAGCGGCCTTCACACGGGCCTCTCCCCCGCCGGCTTTGTCTCCATGACATCTTGTTCATTTTAGATACTGAGCTGTTCAGACCAGAAATAATGAAAACGTCTCTCTGTTGCTCAAGTGCATTTGTAATCCTCAAACTAACAGCGAATTCAGAATACCTGCCTTACTGTATGTATCTTTCCTATGCATTTCCACTTCAGTGGATTTTATCTCCCCTTCCAAGTTAACGAAAATGATGTTTTGTGTTCATTTGTTTGATGATGTTCTGAAGCATCAAATTAATAAAAGTTGGGGGAAAAAAAGAAAGAGAAAGCCCTGGATAAGCAGCCTTGGGTGGACCTCCAGGGGTACCAGGAAACTCCAAGCCCCGTTCCCCAGCCCTGGGGCCCTGGTCCCTCCTGCACCCCACCCCGGGGGGGTCCATATCCCTGGGGAGTGGGGGTTCCATGCTTTTTTTGGGGGGGACGCCCACCATTTCTGCAGCAGGATCTCCAGGTCGCCCTCAGGGGTGGGCTTCAGCTCCTCCACATACACTCTCAGGGGGGCACTCTGGGCGTCCAGCAGGGAGATGTCGCTGGCCGCCATGGCCAAGGAGTACCAAGTCCCCGCCACCTGGGGAGGGACCTTGAGCTGCACTCCAGGGGCGGGAAGGGGCCCCCAGCCCCACAGTGGGCTCTCTGTCCCACCCTGGCCTGGGCAGCCCTGAGATGCTCCCCCCAACTCGGCACCCTGAGGAATGCTCTCCCCAGACTCACTCTGAGCCCAAAGAGGGACCCAGATGAGCCCCCGCACACGTGGCAACATTTGGATCTTGGGGAGACATAGCTGGAGGTGGGGAAAATTTGAGGGGCAGAGTGACTCTTTTAGGGGCTGAACTGTGTCCCATTAACCCCCAGAACCTCAACACAGGACTGGAGACACGGCCTTTAAAGAGATGACAAAGGTTACGTGAGGCTGTGTGGGCGGGCGTGGATCCAGCAGGCCTGGTGACCTCACAGGAAGAGGAAACCAGGGCACGCAAAGGACACAGGGAGAAGATGGCTGTCTGCTCCCCGGAGAGTGGCCGCAGGAGAAGCCAGCTGGGCCGATGCCCGGATTGCAGGCTTCCAGCCTCCAGAATGCAAGACACTAAACGCCTGGTTGAAGCTGCCCTGGCGGGCGATTTGTCAGGCGGCTCTAGCTGACTGATGGGAATCCCAGACGTCACAGCCTCCCTTGGTCTCTGAGGCCCAGCTCCCCTGCCTGCCCTGCAACTCACCACCCACCCGGGCACCCTCGAACCTTCTGGATATCCAGGCCCTTCATGGTCTGGGTGACAATGAGGGCCTGGGCGCCACAAGTGAGGGCCAGGGCAAGCAGGAGGCACTTCATGGCTGCAGCTGGGGTCACGCTTCTGAGCTCTGCAGGGAGTGGAGGGCTGAGACAGTGGGCTCGGGGCCTTATACAGGAGGAGGGCCAGCCAGCCAGCCCGGGCCGGGCCCCCAGCCACGCGGTTCCCCGAATCCCCCCTGGCCTATCCTTGGGCCCTGGGGTTGCTTCCTCTACGAGGACAATAGGAGGCCTTCTTCCATTCGAGGCCAAGCAGGAAGGCCCCCTCTGGGCCTGGACGGTTCCTGGTACGCCCCAGAAGTGGGGGCGCAGGGGGTGTCCAGGCTCTGGGTCCAGGCTGGCTGCCAGCGCCAGGAACACTTCTGGGGTCAGCCTCTTAGACAAGGACAGGTCAGAGCCAGCACTGGGGGCAGGTGTGTCCTGGAGGGTGGCTTCTGCCTTGGGCACCATCTCCTCCAAACCATGTGACTGTGGCCTTGGGTAAAGGGATCTCTGCAGTCACCCCACCCTCTGCAGGCTGGGGCGAGGGTGACATGGGGTTCAGGTCGAGCTCCGAGGGGGGAACCTGGTCAGTATCGAGGGCTCTGCAAGCACCCGCTGCCCAGTTAGGGTAGCAAAAATGGCAACAACAATGACAACAGTCATAATAACCCCCAGGATGGGAAAGTGACCTGACCCCTGCTGCGGGGGCATGACTGAGTAGCACTAGGGCTCCGTGCAGGCACGTGGGATGGGAAGGCCTACAGGACCCAACCTCCCACCTCCCACCTCTCACATTTTAAATCTCCCAGGGCACTTCCCTCCGCACCGCTCAGACCACAGCGAGCTGCCTTCAGACCTCAGGAGTGGTGGGAATGCTGGTGCTGGGTGTGTCGCTGAGTATGGAGGGGGCCCGAGCAGGGAGGGCGCAGGACAGTCCTCCTGGCTGAGTCCACATGGGCATCAGTACCCAGCGGGCTGTGGGTGCCCTGTGCCACTGGCAAAGGGGGTACAAAAGCCTTCAATTGACATTCTAAGCAAGTAAACCACTCATCTCAGGGGTCGGGTGGGCGTACTGGGGTAGGGGAACAGGAGCAAGGTTGGGGTGTCTCCTGATAGCGGGGGCCTGGCGGGTCGGCTCCTGTTCCCCCCCTAGACTGTAGGGTCTTTCCAGGGGGCCCGCTGGCCTGGTCGGCATCTTGGGTGGAGGCTCAGGGATCTCCTAGACTAGCTCTGGCTTGCTCTCTGGCCTCTGGTTTCCTTCCCGGAGAGACTGTTGGTGACTGTACCAGAAAGAGCCCACCCACGGGAGCAGACCCCCGGCCGCCCCCAGACCTCCCTTTCCTGTGATGGAAAGAGGAGGCTTGGCCAGCTTCGGTCCTTGCCCTGATCTGTATTAGCACCTTTAATTCTTGCAACAAGCCTCGAAGCTCAGTGTTTCACGAAGAACCTGGGTTTTACGATAAATCCCAGGTTCCGTGTTTTGCGATGAACCGCAAGCTGTGATGGGGTTGAAGGGCGTCGCTCCAGAACTCACGTCCACCAGGAACTTCAGGATGGAATCTTGTTTGGAATCTAGGTCTTTACAGATGTGAGCTGTTCAGGTGATGCTGGAACGGGGGCTAATCTTATGTCCGGTGTCCTTGTGAGAGAAAACGGGGACACAGAGGGGACATGGGGAGAATGCCAGTGAACACGGAGGCAGAGACTGGACTGAGGCGTCTACGAGATCGGGCCCAAGGGTGCGGCACCAGGAGCTGGAGGCGGCGGCGGAGGGGGCAAGGATCCCTCCCTGGAGCCTCTGGAGGGAGCTCGGCCATTCGACATCCAGACTGGGACTTCTGATCTCTCAGGGGACAGGGGCACCCCTGCAGTGAGGAGCCTTCCCCATAGGTGGCCCCCCGAACACCAGCATGGGTGGTTTGAACACAAGTGTCAGATGCGAGAGGCTGTGCCCCCAGCACCACTCTGCTCTCAGAACTGGGTGATGCAGAGCAGAGGGAGGTCAGCCAGGGAGAAGTAGCACCCCGTTCCCCAGCGAGCTTAGGAAATCAGGGTGCCACCAACCTCAGGACGTCCGAGCTGCAGGGTCTCCCAAGTTCCTGTGAACCATGACCACAAACCATGCCCTTCATGGCAAAGCTATTCATAACTTCCAGGAACCTTCAGCTTCCAGAGAATACCATCCAGAGAGAGAGACGGAAATAAAGCACCTCTGGCCTGGGGCAGCTGGCACTGACCACTATGGGAGGGAGGCTGGACAATCTTTTCCAAGCGCTGCCCCAGAGAGTGGGACCTGGGAGGAGACCTGGACCCCCATCGGCTCTCAGCATCTCCCCCTCCTGCCAAAACCCCTGCTCTTCAGAAGCAGGTCAGGTCTTGGGCCTGTAAGTGCAGAAGCAAGAAATCACTTCTCTCAGAATGAAACTGTGGGGCTGGGCAGGGTCAGTGGGCATTCACACAGTCTAGGATGCCGTGCTGCTTGGGGCCCGCATCCTGGCCCCAGGAAGCCGGTATGAGTCTCACTGGTCGGTGCTGTGTGCCCCCACACATGTCTAATAAAAGGGACAACCCAGAAGAAACGGATACATTCCTAGACATGTACAAACCCAAGACTGAGCCAGGAAGAAATAGAAAATATGGACAGACCAGTTACCAGTAATGAAATTGAATCAATAATTTTTAAACAATTCCCTCAAAAGCAGTCCAGGACCAGAGGGCTTCACAGCTGTATCTACCGAACTTCTTTTTCTGGTTGTGCTGGGACTTCATTGCCGTCTGTGGGTTTTCTCTGGCTGTGGCCCGTGGGCACACAGTGGGTGCAGCTCAGTGGTTGCAGCGTGGGGGCTTGTTGCCCTGCAGCATGTGGGATCTTATTAAAGGTTCCCCAACCAGGGAGCAAACCCACATCCCCTGCACTGGAAGGCGGATTCTCAACCACGGGCTCACCAGGGAAGTCCCCAGACCTTTAAAGAAGAGTTAATACCTATCCTACTCAAACTATTCCAAAAAATCAAAGAGAAGGAAATGCTTCTAAACTCTCTCTATGAGGCCAGCATCACCCTGATTCTAAAACCAGACAAAAACTTTACAAAAAAAAAAAAAAAAACCTTAGGTCAATATCATTGATGAATATAGATGCAAAAATACCCACCAAAATATTAGCAAAGTGAATTCAAAAATACATTGAAAGCTCACGATCAAGTGAGATTTATCCCAGGGATACAAAGATATCTGCAAATCAATCAATGGGATATACCACATTAACAAATTGAAGAATAAAAATCATTAATGAATTGAAAAATAAACATCATCTCAATAGATGCAGGAAAACCATTTGACAAAATTCAACATACTTTTATGATACAAACTCTCAACAAAGTGGGTATAGAGGGAATAAACCTCCATATAATAAAGGCCACATATGACAAGCCCATAGCAAACATCATAATTGATGGTGAAAACCTGAGAGCATTTCCTCTAAGACCAGAAAAATAAGGCAAGGAAGTACACTCTTGCCACTTTCATTCAATACAGTACTGGGAATCCTAGTCACAGTACTCAGACAAAAAGAAATAAAAGAAATCCGGACTGGAAAGGAAGAAGTAAAACCACCACTGTTTGCAGGTGGCTTGACAGCTTGTCATACCATACCATGCCATTTTCTTAAGAAAATCTTTAGATGTCACCAAAAAGCTAATAAGTGAATTCAGTAAAATAGCAGGATACAAAATTAATACATAGAAATCTGTTGCTTCTCTATACACTAACAATGAGCTATCAGAAAGAGAAACTAAGAAAATTATCTCATTCACAATTGTACCAGAAGGAATAAAATACCGAGGAATGACTCTAACCAAGGAGGTATAAGACCTGTACTCAGAAAACTGCAATGAAAGAAACTGATAGAAGAAATTGAAGATGATATAGAGGGGAAAATATATCATGCTCACAGATTGGAAGAGTTAATATTGTTAAAGTGACTATACTGACACTGATCTATACTGATCTATACTGACTATACTGATATACCAATGACTATATCTGTAGCTTTACAGATTCAATGCAATCCTTATCAAAATACCAGCATCATTTTTCACAGAACTAGAACAAATAATTCTAAAAATTGTGTGGAGACACTAAAGACCAAACAGCAGAACATAATCTTGAGAAAGAAAAACAGAGCTGGAGGTATCAGGCTCTATGACTTCAGACTATAGCTCAAAGCTACAGTCACCAAAGCAGTATGGTCCTAACATGAAAACAGACACAGAGATCAATGGAACAGAATAGAGTCAAAAAATGAACTCAACTATAATGGTTGATTAATCGACAACAAAGGAGGCAAAAATACACAATGAGGAAGACAGTCTCTTCAATAAATGGTGCTGGGAAAACTCTTCAGTTCAGTCATTCAGTCATGTCTGATTCTTTGTGACCCCATGAACTGCAGCATGCCAGGCCTCCCTGTCCATCACCAACTCCCAGAGTTTACCCAAGCTCATGTCCATTGAGTCGGTGATGCCACCCAACCATCTCATCCTCTGTTATCCCCTTCTCCTCCTGCCCTCAATCTTTCCCAGCATCAGGGTCTTTTCAAATGAGTCAGCTCTTCACATCAGGTGGCCAAAGTATTGGAGTTTCAGCTTCAGCATCAGTCCTTCCAATGAACACTCAGGACTGATCTTTAGGATGGACTGGTTGGATCTGCTTGCAGTCCAAGGGACTCTCAAGAGTCTTCTCCACTACAGTTCAAAATAATCAATTCTTCAGTGCTCAGCTTTCTTTATAGTCCTACTCTCACATCCATACATGACCACTGGAAAAACCATAGCCTTGACTAGACAGACCTTTGTTGACAAAGTAATGTCTCTGCTTTTCAATATGCTATCTAGTTTGGTCATAACTTTCCTTCCAAGGAGTAAGTGTCTTTTAATTTCATGGCTGCAAACACCATCTGCAGTGATTTTGGAGCCCCCAAAAATAAAGTCAGCCACTGTTTCCACAATTTCCCCATCTATTTGCCACGAAGTGATGGGACTGGATACCATGATCTTAGTTTCCTTAATGTTGAGCTTTAAGCCAACTTTTTCACTCTCCTCTTTCACTTTCATCAAGGGGCTCTTTAATTCTTCTTTACTTTCTGCCATAATGGTGGTGTCATCTGCATATCTGAGGTTATTGATATTTCTCCCGGCAATCTTAATTCCAGCTTGTGCTTCTTCCAGCCCAGCGTTTCTCATGATGTACTCTGCATATAAGTTAAATAAGCAGGGTGACAATATACAGCCTTGACGTACTCCTTTTCCTATTTGGAACCAGTCTGTTGTTCCACGTCCAGTTCTAACTGTTGCTTTATGACCTGCATACAGGTTTCTCAAGAAGCAGATCAGGAGGTCTGGTATTCCCATCTCTTTCAGAATTTTCCAGAGTTTATTGTGATCCACACAGTCAAAGGCTTTGGCATAGTCAATAAAGCAGAAGTAGATGTTTTTCTGGAACTCTCTTGCTTTTTCCATGATCCAGCAGATGTTGGCAATTTGATCTCTGGTTCCTCTGCCTTTTCTAAAACCATCTTGAACATCTGGAAGTTCACGGATCACATATTGCTGAAGCCTGGCTTGGAGAATTTTGAGCATTACTTTACTAGCGTGTGAGATGAATGCAATTGTGCGGTAGTTTGAGCATTGTTTGGCATTCTCTTTCTTTGGGATTGGAATGAAAACTGACCTTTTCCAGTCCTGTGGCCACTGCTGAGTTTTCCAGATTTGCTGACGTATTGAGTGCAGCACTCAATATACTCACAGCATCATCTTTCAGGATTTGAAGTAGCTCAAGTGGGGTTCCATCACCTCCACTCGCTTTGTTCGTAAGGAAAACTCTTCAGCTGCATGCAAAAGAATCCAACCAGACTACTTTCTAACACTGCATACAAAAATAAAATGAATTAAAGACTTACATGTAAACTTGAAACTAAAAGTCCTAGAAGAAAATGTAGGCAGTGCGTTCCTTTTAAGGAAGAGGAAACATTTGAGATGGACCTGCAGCACCGACAAGAATTTAACAAGAGGTACTAGAACGAGCGAAGCTAGAGGCAAGAAGGATAATGTGTATTTATGAAACATGAAATAACCCTGTGTACATTTTGTGTAGATTAGGAGTGAACAAATTAAAATTTTAACTAGGTTTACGTATTTGGAAATCTCAAAAAGTCAGAGAAACATTTTACTTAATTCACTAGACAATAAGGAGCCTTTGGAGATTTTTGAGAAGATTATCTTAGTAAAGATATTTAAGATACATTAGATGAAATATTAAGAACACAAACAGGAATTAAGAGGCCATTGCCCTTGTCTCTCTGGGTCTGACTTCCAGCAGCAATGTGCATGAGGGGAGTTTGGAGCTAACGAGCCATGACCAGGCCCACACCAAGACTGAGATTCCGTTCACAAGCGTCAGGGCTCGGGATCCTTGTTGATGACAAAGCCCCGGGTGGTGCTGCACATGCTGAAGCCTGAGCAGCTAAGCAGCAGGTGAGATCCTGGTCCTGAGTGTGGCGGAAGAAGTGGCTAAGAGGGCACAGATGAGACAGGCGTGTTACCTGGACTGCAATACGTGAGTGCGGATGACTCGGTTCTGAGCCTCACTTAATGGAAGCGTCCAGAACACTGCTGTTTCCTGGGCAACTGTGCTAATTGTCAGAATGGCCTCCTGAACTTCACCGCAACACACGTGCCTCAACACACATGGTTTGGACTGGATCTAACTAGTAGGGACTAGACTGAGCGGCTTAGAGAGTCATCACTCCTTCTTTGTCTCCTAATTTCTTAAAAGCATGGTGGGGCTGCTGAGAGAAAACACATAAAAAAAGGGAGATGAGATAGAATTGCTCCAGGTCAGGGCTATGAGCTCATTCATCTCCCAGCAGGGTCCGTGTTTGTGGACAGACTAGACGCAGGAGTGCGTGAGTTAGGAGGATGCATGATTGAGTTTTAATGAAGGTTTGTTTACAGGACTATAGTTCAAATAAATCAGGAAAAATATGGTCAGCGATGTCCTGGGGCAGGGAGGAGTCACTGCCCTCTCCAATGTCCTAGTGAAACTGAGCAGGACCCCATGGGGTCTCCCCAAAACAGGCTTTTCCCCCACCCCATGTCCTACACCTGCCTCTTGTCTGTAAAAAAGCTTTAGCCTCCTAAGCTTTCACGCACTTCCAAAGAGTACATTTAATCAGAGAAGTGAGAAAATACAGAAGAAAGGGAAACAGTCAAACAAGTAAATACAGCAATAGCTTAGCCATTAAGCAAAGTCCAGGACATTTAATTCCTCCTCAAGGGCTATGGCAACCCACTCCAGTATTCTTGCCTGGAGAATCCCATGGACAGAGGAGCCTGGTGGGCCACAGTCCATGGGGTCACAAAAGAGTGAGACACGACTTAGCGACTAAACCAGGGCTATGGAGAATATCCTGAGCCATGTCCTGTGAGTTTTTCTGCAGATACTGAGAACCACCCCCCACACCAGGTGGAAGAAGGTAACTATATGCTGCCCACAGACCAGGTGGACCCCAGATCAGGTGGAACTAGAAGGCTGACCACGGTGACCCCCGATGACCTCAACGTTAACCGATAAGAAGAATGTCCACAAGCTGATCAGATACCCTGTAGCCCACATAACCTGTAGCCCACTCCTGTCTTTGAAAAACCCTTCCCTGAAAGCCTTGAGGGAGTTTGGGTCTTCTGAGCACTTGGACTCCTTGCTTGGCACCTGCAGTAAAGTAAAAGTGAAATTGAAGTCGCTCAGTCGTGTCCGACTCTTTGCGACCCCGTGGACTGCAGCCTACCAGGTTCCTCCGCCCATGGGATTTTCCAGGCAAGAGTGCTGGAGTGGATTGCCATTTCCTTCTCCAGGGAATATTCCCAACCCAGGAAACACTGCCCTTTTCTTCACCACGACCCTGGCGTCAGGAGACTGGCTTTACTGCGTGTGAGTGAGAGCATCCAAGTTTGGTTTAGTAACCCTAATAATAAAGATTCTTTTTTAAAGACTGCAAAATATGTTTCTCTGACTTTTCTACCAGTACTGGGAACAAAGGTGAGCCCAGGGCCAGAGCCCCCCGTCTGCCCTGCGGGGTCTATGGCCCAAACCCCAGAAACACGGCCAGGGGCAGGACGGGTATCTCAGCTGAGACAGTCCTCATGCAAGGTCTGCTTGGTGTCTCTTTGAGGGAAACACACATTCTGAAGCCAGATTCTCCGCCTTCTCCTTGGGAAATTCAGCAAAGGATAACACGAAGCTCAGAAGAGAGGCTGGGGGAAAAGACTGGTGCCACAGAGCAAGAAATGTGGTTGTGAATCAGCTCTGCGTGACCAGAATTTGCAAATACACCCACTCCACGGAACGTCTTGAGTGCTGCTAAGAATATGTCTGGTTAAACGATGTGTTAAATTCTGGAAAACAGCTATTTTCTAAGCCATTCTCCAGAGCAAAATTATTTAAAAGTAAAAAGCAATACGTGAACTGTGAACTTCCAGATGTTCAACCTGGTTTTAGAAAAGGCAGAGGAACAAGAGATCAAATTGCCAACATCTGCTGGATCATCGAAAAAGCAAGAGAGTTCCAGAAAAACCTCTATTTCTGCTTTATTGACTATGCCAAAGCCTTTGACTGTGTGGATCACAATAAACTGTGGAAAATTCTGAAAGAGATGGGAATACCAGACCACCTGACCTGCTTCTTGAGAAACCTGTATGCAGGTCAGGAAGCAGCAGTTAGAACTGGACATGGAACAACAGATTGGTTCCAAATAGGAAAAGGAGTACGTCAAGGCTATATATTGTCACCCTGCTTATTTAACTTATATGCAGAGTACATCATGAGAAACGCTGGGCTGGAGGAAGCACAGGCTAGAATCAAGATTGCCGGGAGAAATATCAATAACCTCAGATATGCAGATGACACCACACTTATGGCAGAAAGTGAAGAGGAACTAAAGAGCCTCTTGATGAAAGTGAAAGAGGAGAGTGAAAAAGTTGGCTTAAAGCTCAACATTCAGGAAACTAAGATCATGGCATCCGGTCCCATCACTTCACGGCAAATAGTTGGGGAAACAGTGGAAACAGTGGCTGACTTTATTTTGGGGGGCTCTAAAATCACTGCAGATGGTGACTGCAGCCATAAAATTAAAAGACACTTACTCCTTGGAAGAAAAGTTATGACCAACTTAGACAGCATATTAAAAACACAGAGACAATACTTTGTCAACAAAGGTCCATCTAGTCAAGGCTATGGTTTTTCCAGTAGTCATGTATGGATGTGAGAGTTGGACTGTGAAGAAAGCTAAGTGCTGAAGAATTGATGCTTTTGAAACTGTGGTGTTGGAGAAGACTCTTGAGAGTCCTTTGGACTGCAAGGAGATCTAACCAGTCCATCCTAAAGGAAACAAGCCCTGAATATTCATTGGAGGGACTGATGTTGAAGCTGAAACTCCAATACTCTGGCCACCTGATGCAAAGAACTGACTCATTAGAAAAGACCCTGATGCTGGGAAAGATTGAAGGTGGGAGGAGAAGGGGATGACAGAAGATGAGATGGTTGGATGGCATCACCGACTCAATGGACATGAGCTTGGATAAACTCCGGGAGTTGGTGATGGACAGGGAGGCCTGGCATGCTGCGGTCCATGGGGTTGCAAAGAGTTGGATATGACTGAGCGACTGAACTGAACTGAACTGAATAATGCAACTATTAAACGTATAATTATTTTAATAACTACGGAACATTTATATAGCAGTAGCGGTGTCTTTAGTTTAATAGCTCCTGCAGTAATTCCTTCTGTGGAAAGAACCAGAGGCTGGTAAAAAAGAATATGGCACATCTTTAAATTGACATCCATATGATATTACTTCTAATATGTTTGACTCGAGCTCTGTCACTTGGAAGATACATACACCTCATTTGAGTCTGATCAGCTGGTGTTTAGAAAGAAAAGACGCAACAGTATAAGAAAGCTTACCTAGAATGTAAGCGGTAAATGCACCCCAGGGCGTGAGTAGAAAATCAAATCAGCACTGGATAACAATCCATCGTGACTGTTTTTTCCCCAACAATGCAAGGATCATCTGATGTTATAAAACGTATTAATGCAATTTACAACCTCAGTAGGTTAAAGGAAACGATTTGGTTATCTCAAAGCAGAAAACATGTTGGTTAGAGTTTAACAGCAATTCTTGGTTAAAAGCAAGCCAAAACAAAACCTTTTATTTAAATAGAAACAGAAGGGCTTTCTTTAACCTAATGGAATGTATAAAACCACAATTTCCAGCAAAAATCATTCTTAAAAGTGCTGCCATCCTTAACTTTGTTCCTTTTTTTCCCCTGAATTTTTTCTCTGTTGCTGGTTTTTAATAATTTGCTATTCATGTCCTGGTGTAGTTTTCTTCAGCTTCCCAGGCGGCTCAGTGCTAAAGAATCTGCCTACCAATGTAGGAGATGAAAGAGATGTGGGTTCAATCCTTGGTGTGGGAAGATCCCCTGGAGAAGGGCATGGCAACCCACTCCAGTCTTCTTGCCTGGAGAATTCCATGGACAGAGGAGCCTGGCAGGCCGCAGTCCTTGGGGCTGCAAAGAGTCGGACACAACGGAGCACGTATGCACACACAAAGAATAAAGCCAAAGGACGGTGTGCGGTCAAGGTTGTCAAAGTGGACTGTACTCACAAGGTTGGTGAACATGTGGGGACTTGGGGAGAGCGTTACACCTGGCACAGACGTTTCTCAACCCTTCCCATTCCTTGCCCTACACAGCTCTCCCACCTGGCTCTTCCTTAGGTATAATCTTTATAAATCGCCCGCGATCGAGTGAGTAAAATGTTCCTCAGAGCTCTGTGGGCTGCTCTAGCAGACTAACCAAACCCGAGGAGGGGGTCACTGGAACCTTCATCTTCAGCCCAGAGGGGAGTGGTCAGAGTGCGGGTAAGAGCTCCAGTTGGCATCTGCAGTGGGATCTGGGGGCAGTCTTGTAGGACGGGGCCCTTCACCTGCGGGGTCTGGAGTGTGGGCTATCTTGCTGACTGGTCCATGGGCTTGGGGAGAGGTGTGTCCTGGCGTTAAGTGGAGTGTTGTGTACGAGCCAGTCAAACCCGGTCGGTTGGTTGCACAGTGCAGACCATCACTGACTGGTTTTACTCTGTCCCCTCAGTCACCTGCTCGAAGGGGCTGGGTGTTCAGCCCCAGCTCGAATCGTAGGTCTGTTCTCTCTCCTCTCAGCTCATCAGCTTTGCTTCTTGTGCTTGGAAGCTCTGACATTGGGTGTGTACACATCTGGGGAGAAGCAGGAAGACATGAGGCCTTCCCCGGTGGCTCAGACAGTAAACACTCTGCCTGCAACGTGGGAGACCCGGGTTCGATCCCTGGCCTGCGAAGATGCCCTGGAGAAGGGAATGGCCACCCACTCCAGTGTTCTTGGAGAATCCCATGGACAGAGGAGCCTGGAGAGGTGGCAAAGAGTTGGACACGACTGAGCAACTAACATTTTGAGAAATACCAGGGGGAGATGGGGTCACACCATCTTGTCCAGATTGAAAGTCTGGCCACCATGGTCTTTTGGGAAAGTTTCCTATTAAACTCTGCCAGAGTTGGCTCTGCTTGCTTTCAATTGACTATGTTTTTCTTGTTTTTTAAATTAATTTTTAGTTGATCTACACTGTTGTGTTAGTTCCTGCTGTACAGCAAAGTGAAGCAGTTATACATGTGCATATATCCTCTCTCTTTAAGATTCTTTTCCCATACAGGCAATTGTACTGAGTAGAGCTCCCTGTGCTGCACAGTAGGTCCTTATTAGTTATCTATTTTATATATAGTAGTGCGGCTTCGTCAGTCCCAGCCTCCCAGTTTATCCCTCCCCTCTCCCCCTGGTAACTATGTTTGTTTTTTTTACATCTGTGACTCTATTTCTATCTTGTAAATAAGTTCATTTGCACCATATTTTTTTAGATTCCACAAATAAGCGATATCATATGATTTTGTCTTTTGCTGTCTGACTTCACTTTGTATGATCATCTCTAGTTCTGTCCATGTTGCTGTAAATGGCATTAATTCATTATTTTTTATGGCTGAATAATATCCCACTGTATGTATGTACCACATTTTCTTCTTTAAACAAAGCCTTTTATTTTGTACTGGGGGATAGCCGATTAACAGCACTGATATGGTCTCAGGTGAACAGCGAAGGGACTCAGCCGTACATATACAAGTATCCATTCTCCCCCAAACTCCCCTCCCATCCGGGCTGCCACATAACACCGAGCGGAGTTCCCTGTGCTATACAGTAGGTCCTTGTTGGTTATCCATTTTAAATAGAGCAGTGTGCGTACCACAGCTTCTTTATCCATTCGATTGTCGATGGTCACTTGGACTACTGTGTTGCTGGCAGGAGGTACCCACTAGGGAGCTGTCACACCATCTTGGGCTGGCCCAGACGTCTGGGGAGATGGAGGCCCCACTGGGTGGTGGTGATGGTGGAGAAGGTGGGGTCACAGGATGGGGGTGCCGGGGCAGCCATGCTGGCCGCTGGTGGTCACCGAGCACTTCCTGTGCGGACGCTGCTCCGGGAGCAGGATGGCTGATTTCTCCCTCCATCCTCACTGGGGCCCACGGGGTCGCCCCTTCTGCGTGCCCCATTTTACAGGTAGGGGACAGATGAGGAGCAGTGACAGCGGGACATCGAGCAGGCTGGCCTGCAGCCCCTGCCAGCACCTGGCCGGGATGGCCGCTGCTCTGGGTGGTCACAGAAAGGTGCTTCCGTCCTTCCCACTGCTTGGGGGCTGGGTCTTGGCCTTCCTCCTCTTTTCCTGCCTGGGAGCTTTCCCTCTGGAGGGGTTTGGTGTCAGCTGAGAGCTGGGGTGTGGAGCCGAATGGCCTGGGGCCTGGTCCAGCCCTGAGCTGGACCGTCCAACTCCGTCCTCCTGCCTCTTACAGAGAGAAAGAAGCATCCTCAGTACCATGCAGGGGCTTAGGAAGCCGAAACGGCAGAACGTTTCTTGCTCCCCTTTCTCTCTTGGGGCATGGATCAGCCCGGCCATGGCTCCCGTGGGGAGGGGGCCCTGAGCTCCAAGAGGGCGGGGACAGCGGCCCTGCCTCTTTGATGCTGTCCCTGTGGATGCGCCCACAGAGCAGGCCGCGGCTCCTCCCCGCCCTGGAGCTCCAACAACCCCATCTCTGGGGAGGGCAGGAGGGGCCAAGAAATCTATTTTGTTAAGAAACATAAATGAAAATGTATGATTTCCAGGGTGAACAGGCCTACCAGCAAATAAGGTTTCCGCAGCCCTGCGATAGTAGAGGTGGGTGAAGTAAAGGGAAATTGCATCCGACAGCCCCCGGGACAGAGGAGGCTGCGCCAGGGGCGGGGGGCAGGCAGACATCACCCTTCCCAGTCGGTCCTGCCGTCACCCTCTGAGCCGTCCCTGCCTCCACCTTCTGCCCGTCATCCAGGAAAGACTCAGAAGGGAGAGCACAGGCTTACACCTTTATTGCTGAAGGAGAAGCGGCCCTGAGCAGGAGACCCCAGGAGGGGCCTGGAGGGGCCTGGGTCCCAGGAGAGGTGACCTCGGTCCCGGTCCCTCCTGGTCCCCTGATGAGGGAGGAGAGGGTGACGTCGTCTGTCCCCAGAGGAGCCAAGGCTCTTGGGCCCTGAAATGGACATGGGGCTCCCCTGTGATTCCTGGGGCACCTGCCAGACCCTTGCCAGCCTCTCTGTGGCTGGGGGTTCAGGACAGCCCTTCCTTGGGAGAAGGACCCCCCTAGCCTCCCCATTAGGTGCCCACTTCCTGGGCCTCCACCTTGGCCCTTAGGTCTGCCAGGAAGGAGGTGGAGGAGGTCAGCATGTAAGTGAGGCCAGGACACAGGTCACCCCACAACAGCAGGCATGCGGCCAGCCGGCTCTGCAGTTGCCAGGAAGGACCCCAGCTTCCAGCCATTCCCAAGGTGGGATCCCGGGCCTAATGGGGGGTCCTGGGCCCCACCAAGACCCCCTACCCCATGTGTGTGCCCAGGATGTGGGGCAGGGCAGGCAGCTTACCCCAGAGGTGCCGGCAGGGGCTCACCTAGATGTGGCACTGCTCTGTGGGGGAGGGAGAGCCGTGGGGGGGCATCAGGATGGGACTGGACACCCCAGGACAGAGGGAGCTGGGGAGCGGGCCCCCACAGGTTGCTGCACCCCAACCCCTCCTCCCGGGAGGCCTGGGGAAGGAAGAGGGGTGGCCGAGCTCACCCGCCCCCTGGCGCAGGTCCAGGACCATCTGCACATGCTCCAGCAGCGACGCCAGGGCCCTGGCAAATTTCTCCATGGCCTCCTCATCCATCTCGGGTCCTGGCCGTGGGGCAGGGCGTCAGGCCCTGAAGCAGCCCCAGCCCCGAAAGCCCAGAGACCCTGAGGGCTCCACCCGGGCGCGAACCCAGGAAGGAGGCACCAGTGTGCTGGGGCTCGAGGAGCTTGGTCCTGCCTCTCCTCCCAGGGTGGTCTGCAAGCCTCGGGCCCCTGCCCGACCCCCTCAGCCCCGTTCCTCTCCGCTTCCTCCCTGGGGCGGTGCAGGGGTGTCTGCACGGTCACGGGAGGAAAGGCTCCCCCTGCCCCACTAGCCTGGTCTCCCCCCCCACCCCTAGTGGGTTGACAGGACCAGGAGCCGCGACTGCCCGGTGCTCACGGCCCCCCTGGGAGCAGGGGCAGCATCACGGCTATATTTCCTTCAGCCAGAAGGTCGCCCTTTAAAGTTGCTTTCATATCTGAAAGTGTTCTGAAGTCATTAAAAATCTCCTCCTAGAAGACTCCTGGATTAATATTAGCCAGTTCTGCCCACTGGGCAGCGAGGCCCCTCCTGGGGAGAGACCACTGAGCCTTCTGCCTCAGCCCGCTCGCCCGTCCCAGACCTTGTCCCAAGCACTCTGCCCCCTACGTGTCACATACATCTGACCACCAGTGTCTGGCGCCAAGGCTGGGACCTTGGCTTGCGTGTCCCGTGGGGGCCAGTGAGGCATACCCCTCCCCTTCCTGCCGCCAGGGGCCGTGAAGTTTGGGCATCTCGAGTGCCCCTTATTAACAGTTGCACCAAGGGTGCCGACTCGGTGAGGCGCAGCTCCTCTGGACACGCTCTGCAGGGTCCCCACGTACCCAGACACTGGCACATCACGCTGCCCTCATCGGTGGGCATCGGCCCTCCATGCAGAAGATCGTGTAGCTGCTGTAGTCTGTGTCCGGCACAGAAATCTTCCTTTCCCCGTGATCTGGAAAAGGGGCCGGAGTGGAGCCTGAAATCTCTTCTGATTCCCTCCACCACAACTGTCGGGGGGCCCAGAGCATCGCCTGGGAGTGCTGTTTCCCACGGCAGCCACTGGGCAGGCAGTATCCTCTCCAGACACCCAGTGAATGCCCTCTCTACCAGGTGCGGAAAGCCCACCCCTGGCTGCACTAGTCTGATGGACCCCCAGCCAGGACACTTTCGACAGCATCATCCAGCTGACACCACCCCCTCCCACACTTGGGCCGAGACTGGCGACAGCTCTGACACGTTGATGCTACGGCAAAGCCGCTCTGTGTGCCCACCGCCTGCTTGGGCAGACTCTGCTTCCCGTGTGCTGCACGTGGCGTCCATTCAGTCAGTTATTCCTCCAAACCCCCAGGCACTAAATCGCAGGTGGGCCCCCTCCCTGGAGGTAGGTGCCCAGGTCTCTGAGCAATCAACAAATAATTCAGGATGGAACTTGAGTCCGGAGTGATACATGGACTGCAAAGAGTGGAAGACAGAAGGGAGAGTATTTCAAGAAGAAGGGTGGCGATGGCTCTGTCTTTCAGAGGTGGGGGGACCTGGGGGAGCGTGGGGAGACCCTGCATCCTTGGGGTCCTCATTCCCTGCTTAATTGGGAGCAGGACGATGGTAAGTCCAGACACCTTCCCAGGCAGACCCGAGGTCCTGCAGGTGAGGAGCAGGGGATCCCCACCATACCCACTGCCTTTCAGAAAGAGGATGGGGGAGCCTTCCCTGGTGGCTCAGTGGCATAGAATCCACCTGCCAATGCAGGAGACACAGTTTCGATCCCTGGTCCGTGAAGATCCCGCAGGCTGCAGAGCAACTAAGCCCGGCACTGTAACTACTAAGCTGCGCTCTAGAGCCCAAGAGCTGCAACTACCGAGCCCACGGGCTGCGACGACGGCAGCCGCGTGCCCAGAGCCCGTGCTCTGCAACGAGAGAAGCCCCGGCACCGCAACTGGAGAGTAGCCCCGGCTCACCGCAACTAGAGAAAAGCCCGTGCCACGAGGAAGACCTGGTGTGCCCCCAAATAAATAAATAAATTAAATGAAATATATATGAAAACGAGGCCGTGACAAGCAGCAGAGGCGAGAGGCCCTGTGGATCGGAGAGAGGGCGGCTGGGCCCTGGCATGGGGGCTGGATCTGGGGGCACAGGGTATGTCCCAGGGAGGCTGCCAGGGCTGGGGTCGGGGGGCAAGGCCTGGAATGTTCCAGAAGCAGGTTCCAGATCGGAGAGGCAAATGCACAGTGCGCCCGCCCACCGGTCTGCTTTGTTTTGGAGATTTTTAAGGAGCCGCAGGCCAGTTAGTGAACAGGGAGCTGGTCATGTGTCTGTCCACCGAACCCACCCCGCGGTGCACAGGATGCCTGCCCCCTGCCCTCCACCTTCGCCAAGCAGGCAGTGCCAACGGGGCAGGAGGGCGTGGGGGCCTCAGGCCTCGTCACCCCAAGAATGTCCTCCGTGGGGGCAGGAAGCAGGGCCTGGCGTGCAGCCCTAGGCCACAGACTCGAGCCGACTCCTGTTGCCAGGACGGTGAGCACCTCAGAGTGTTGGGCGGGGCCCTGTGTGGACCGCGGCTGCCCCAAGGGCACGCGGGGCCCGGGCTGGGCCACTCACAGTTGACCGTGAAGACAGCAGGGTCCTCCGTCTTCTGGGCCATGAGGGTCTTCTCCACACACTCGTGGTTTTCCCTGAAAAGCCAGGTGGTTGCGGGGGAAGGGGTTATTCATGAGCCCTGCAGAGGGACAGGAGCTGGGCTCCGAGAAGTGTCCACAGGGCAGGCGGGCACCTGGGCTGGCCCTCCATGGACCCCAGCAGGCGACCCAGGAGATGGACAGCCGGGCAGGCAGAGCTGGCCGGAACCCAGCAGGCCAGTGGCCTGAGGCCCAGGGCACAGGTCATCTCAACACTAACCCCGTCCGCATGGGGCTTGGACACAGCGCCTCCGAGGATGCTGGGCTCCTGAGGGCTCAGAATTCCTCAAGTCTCCGCCCCCCTTCTCTGGGACAGACAGGACTCCTGGCAGCAGCTGCCCAGGCCCGATGCCCAGCGTCCTGCACACAGGTCTCTCCCCACACCGACCCCAGGGCCACTCCATGTGATGGGCTTTTTGCCCCACGGCCCTGGGCTGGGCTCCGAGGGGACAGGGACCTCTGAGCCCCGTTCCCCGTCCCTGGGGCCTTGGTCCCACCTACACCCCACCCCCGGGGGAGTCCACAGCCCTGGGGACGGGGAGTTCCACGTTGGGGGGGAGAACACCCACCGTTTCTGCAGCAGGATCTCCAGGTCGCCCTCGGGGGTGGGCTTCAGGTCCTCCACATACACTCTCAGGGGGCCGCTCTCGGCGTCCAAGAGGAGCATGTTGCTGGCCGCCATGGCCACCGTGTGCCACATCCCCGCCACCTGGGGAGGGACCTTGAGCTGCATTCCGGGGGCGGGAAGGGGGCCCGAACCCCACAGTGGGCCCTCTGTCCCACCCCAGCCGGGCCTGGCTGTCTCCTACGTGGCCAGGGTTCTCAGGAAGTATGATACACGCGGGTTCCGGGTGCACTTGGGGACCACCTGCTGTGCGCGGACACGTGGGTGGGAGGGGGGAGGTTCTTGAATATTTGGAACAACCCCTGTCTTTGCCTGCCCCGCTACCCACTCACTGTCCTAAGTCAGCCCCCATTCAGGGTGTGGACCCTCTGAGGACGAGTCCATCCTGGGATGGAGGGGGAAACGGGAGAGTCTGGGGACCAGGTGGCTGGAGACAAGTCCTTCCAAAATCTGCGGGACCAGGTGGCGCCCCCAGGACCAGCCTCCTCTGGTCCCGCGTTAGACTTCTGCAGTCCAGGCTTTCCTGTCCCCTCTCAGCCCCGGACCCCAGCCCCTGGCGCCCACCCTCCACCCCAGACCCCACACCTTTCTAATGTCCAGGTCTCCTGCCATCTGGGGGATGTAGGCAGCCTGGATGCCACAGGCCAGGGCCAGGCCCAGGGCGAGCAGGAAGCACTTCATGGCTGCCGCCAGGGTCACACTTCTAAGCTCAGGAGAGACGGGAAGTCCGAAGCAGCGGGCTTGGGGGCTTATATAGGAGGAGGGCCGGCCGGCCAGCCCGGGCCGGGCCGCCCACCCCCGCCTCGTGGTGCCCCGAATCACCCATGACTCATCCTTGGGGCCACAAGGGCACTATCTTCCAGGACATCACAAGGCCCTCCCTCTGGACCGTGTCATTGTCTTCCGTCCGAGGCCAAGCAGGTAGGCCCCCCGTGTCCTGGGCCCCGACAGTTCCTGACAGGCCCTAGTCGGGGAGGGTCTGGGCTTCGGGTCCAGGCTGGCTGCCAGCATTGGAAACACTTCCTGGGTCAGGTTCTTGGACTGTGATGGGCAGGTGAGAGCCAGCACCGAGGACAGGGTGTCCTGGAGGGCGGATCCGTGGGTCAGCCAGCGACCAGAGAGCCCCGTGCCCGCCAGGACCCAGGGACATGGCCAGGGAGTGGCCGTCTGCGTGCGCAAAGGGCTCGGGTCACTGCACTCCTCACGGGTCCCCTGTGTGAGCTGTCCCCGTGGGTGTGTGCCTGGTTCACAAAGCTGCCTGAGTGTGCACGGCCTGGCCATGCGTGCTCCGTGAGCGGGTGGCCCACGTGACCCCCACACACACACATCTTGCTCCCAGTCATCATCCGTGGGAAAGGCCAACATCCTGTTCGAGGTTCAAGTGGTCCAGGGGCACATTCCAGGGGGCAGTGCCAGCTCCCGTGGTCAGAACACACAGGGTGCCCAGATGGCTCTGGCCCAACCCCCACACTGGAACCTTGTCCCCTTCCGGTGCCACCCTCTCAGGCTGGCTCTAAGTGACTGCAGCATGGGCAGCCGCCTCCTTCGCCCCCACCCCCAGCCCATCCGGGACCTAGGCCTGCTTCCATCTCTTCTGCAGTGGTGGCACCTTGCACGGTCTCGAGCCCCCTATTTGAGCAGGGCCTGCTTCAGGAAATGCTGGAGCAGGGGGCCCACTGCCCCTAAATGAGAGCATGTCCCAGAGATGAGAAGCAGAGACAGGCAGGCAAGGCTGCCGGAAGATTTATGCAGGGAGGCAGGCATGGGGGACGCGTGGGGGCAGGAGAAGAGACTGGAGGGGGCTGGCACCCCAGGGGATGCAGACAGGCTGGGCTCCCTGGGCACAGAACGGGGCATGGGGTGGACCTGCTGAAGTGCAGGGGAGGGGGCTGAGGATCCAGGAGTCCAAGTCCCCAGGTGGAGCAGCTCGCTGAGGCTGAAAGCTGCCCCCCTGAACCCCTACACCTGGGCTCCTGGAGCTACGCGGGGAGGGGCCTTTGGGACCACAGTCCAAACGCAAGAGATGGGGCCGTGAGGGTGGAAGCAGACCAGGGGCCTCCGCCCCACAGGTGCCTCCAGGAGCCGAGAGGAGCTGGGCCCAGATTCTCCGCCAGAGCCTCCGAAGGTCCTGCGTGTCCCACACGTGGTCGTCAGACTCCCAGCCCCCGGACTAAGAGGCAGAGTGTGCTGTCTGAGGCACTGGTCCAAGGCAGTCTGCTCCTGCAGCCCTGGGAGCTTCCTGGTGGTAGGTTAAAACAACACACATGTTCTTACAGCCTGGATGGATGAATGATGAGTGGGTGGATGGATAGAGAGGCTGACGGAAGGATCGATGGACAGACACAGGGATAGATGGAGAGATGAGTGAATGGAGAATGGGTGGGCGGATGGATGGATGGATAGAGAGGCTGACGGAGGGATGGGTGGGTGGATGAATGGATGAGTGGATGTGTGAGTGGATGGATGGATAGAGAGGCTGACGGAAGGATGGATGGACAGGCAGATGGACAGATGGAGAGATGCGTGAATGGAGGATGGGTGGTTGCATGGGTGTGAGGACGGATGGATAGATGGATGGATCAGTGGATGGATGAGTCTGTAGGTGGGTGGATGGAGGGAGGGTGGGAGGGACAGTGTGAGTGGGTGATTGGATGGGAGGCAGGTGGATGGATAGATGCATGGGTGTGTGGATGGCTTGCTTAACTCATATCGGATGGGCCATTTGGCTTCTCTGTCTCATGATCCCTCTGACTTTCAAGGTGCTTTCATGCCCAATGTCACTTCTGCCTCCCACACAGGCAGCAGGAACGAGACGCACAGTGCCAAGGACCTGACCTCGATACACCGTTGTTAGTGACCAAGGCTGGCCTTGAGCCAGGTCAGCCAGAAGCTGGCTCGGAGACGCAGCATCACTTCCTCCTTCCAGGGACCCCTAAGGCCTGGTGCGGGGCCATCCTCCTGAGCCCAGGGTGGGCCCCAGGCCTGCCAGATTCTGCAGACCCCCAGGCCATTTCTCACAATGGTCCTTGTGTCTCTCTGGCTCAATTTTTGGCTCCATCTGGAATTTGTCAAAAACCCTGAGTGAAGGCAGAGTGGTAGCTGAGTCTCCTAGTCAACTGAGGCAGGAAAGAAAGAGCCGCAGCTCTCCGGGCTGTGGGCGGTGGTTACTGCTTTGAGGTGGTGCCAATATATATTCACACACACTCAAAAAGTGGGACTCGGAGTCCTGAACACGCGCCGTGTCGTCCCTCAGCATCCCTACCCCACCAGATGGACTTGATACACACAACGAGCCCGGCAAAGGGACACTTTCTGCCCCTGCAACTCATGTTTTAGGGTGATCAACATCGGCGCCTCCTCCTTCAGGAGTCAGACTATTCTACTGTTCCTTTTACTACAGGAAGGTGAAGATCGCAGCGCAACTCTTGAGTTAAAGAGAAAATGGAAGAATATGAGAAAATCCAAAGGAGAGCACAGCCCATCAGAACCTGAGGGACCCCTTTAAAGCAGTGCTCCAGGAGAACTTGTCCTAAAAATAATCTTAATAGACAAGAAGAATGAAAAGGAATTAATTAGCCATACTGCTGAAAAATTGGGGGTAAACACAAAATAGACACAAGAGAGTAAGGAAGGAGCTGCTGCTGATGCTGCCAAGTCGCTTCAGTCGTGTCCGACTCTGTGCGACCCCATAGACGGCAGCCCACCAGGCTCCCCCGTCCCTGGGATTCTCCAGGCAAGAACACTGGAGTGGGTTGCCACTTCCTTCTCCGATGCATGAAAGTGGAAGGAGAGGCAAATATAAAAGCAGAAGCTACTGAATTAGAAAATCGAAGGATGAGGGCTTCCCTGGTGGTCCAGTGGTTAAGAATCCGCCTGCCAGTGCAGGGGACACGGGTTCCATCCCTGGTCTGGGAAGATTCCACAGGTCAAGGGGTAACGAAGCCTGGGGGCCACAACGACTGAACCCCACGAGCCAAGAGCCCACGCACCGCAAAGAAGAGCAGCCCCCACACCCTGTAACTAGAGAGAGCCGGCGTGCAGCCACAGAGACACATCACAGCCGTGAATAAACAATAAGCCAGACAGAAGCGTGCTGTACCTCACCAAGTGGTAATTCTTCAGAACTATCCGTGAAATAGATGTACCTTTAGGTAGCAATCTTAAAAAGGAGAAAAACACATAAAATAATAAATGCTATTGTGAAAGTGACCACAAAAGGAGAAGAAACTGAAAAACCATTAGAAAGAAAAGGTTTGCTTAACTCCATGGGGGAAGATGAAAACGTCTATCAAGCAGGTAATTTTCTAGAAAAATGCAAATTACTCAACCTGACAGTGAAAAAACTACATTAATGGACTAATTTTCAAGAAAATCTAGAAAAAAAGTTATTAAAGAGTTATTCTCCCCCCCCAAAAAAATACCAGTTCTGGACAGTTTTACAGGCAAAATTTAGCACAACTTTAAGGAGCAGTTGGCAGAAAGTGAAGAGGAACTCAAAAGCCTCTTGATGAAAGTGAAAGTGGAGAGTGAAAAAGTTGGCTTAAAGCTCAACATTCAGGAAACTAAGATTGTGGCATCTGGTCCCATTACTTCATGGGAAATCAGATCACATCAGATCAGATCAGTCGCTCAGTCATGTCTGACTCTTTTCGACCCCATGAATCGCAGCACTCCAGGCCTCCCTGTCCATCACCAACTCCCAGAGTTCACTCAGACTCACGTCCATCAAGTCAGTGATGCCATCCAGCCATCTCATCCTCTGTTGTCCCCTTCTCCTCCTGCCCCCAAACCCTCCCAGCATCAGAGTCTTTTCCAATGAGTTAACTCTTCGCATGAGGTGGCCAAAGTACTGGAGTTTCAGCTTCAGCATCATTCCCTCCAAAGAAATCCCAGGGCTGATCTCCTTCAGAATGGACTGGTTGGATCTCCTTGCAGTCCAAGGGACTCTCAAGAGTCTTCTCCAACACCACAGTTCAAAAGCATCAATTCTTCAGTGCTCAGCTTTCTTCACAGTCCAACTCTCACATCCATACATGACCACTGGAAAAACCATAGCCTTGACTAGAACGAACTTTTGTTGGCCAAGTAATGTCTCTGCTTTTGAATATGCTATCTAGGTTGGTCATAACTTTCCTTCTAAGGAGTAAGCGTCTTTTAATTTCATGCCTGCAGTCACCATCTGCAGTGATTTTGGAGCCCCAAAAAATAAAGTCTGACACTGTTTCCACTGTTTCCCCATCTATTTCCCATGACGTGGTGGGACCGGATGCCATGATCTTCGTTTTCTGAATGTTGAGCTTTAAGCCAACTTTTTCACTCTCCACTTTCACTTTCATCAAGAGGCTTTTTAGTTCCTCTTCACTTTCTGCCATAAGGGTGGTGTCATCTGCATAGCTGAGGTTATTGATATTTCTCCCGGCAATATTGATTCCAGCTTGTGTTTCTTACAGTCCAGCGTTTCTCATGATGTACTCTGCATATAAGTTAAATAAGCAGGGCGACAATATACAGCCTTGACGTACTCATTTTCCTATTTGGAACCAGTCTGTTGTTCCATGTCCAGTTCTAACTGTTGCTTCCTCACCTGCATACAGATTTCTCAAAAGGCAGATCAGGTGGTCTGGTATTCCCATCTCTTTCAGAATTTTCCACAGTTTATTGTGATCCACATGGTCAAAGGCTTTGGCATAGTCAATAAAGCAGAAACACATGTTTTTCTGGAACTCTCTTGCTTTTTCCATGATCCAGCAGATGTTGGCAATTTGATCTCTGGTTCCTCTGCCTTTTCTAAAACCAGCTTGAACATCAGGAAGTTCACGGTTCACATATTGCTGAAGCCTGGCTTGGAGAATTTTGAGCATTACTTTACTAGCGTGTGAGATGAATGCAATTGTGTGGTAGTTTCATGGGAAATAGATGGGGAAATAGTGGAAACAGTGTCAGACTTTATTTTTGGGGGCTCCAAAATCACTGCAGATGGTGACTGCAGCCATGAAATTAAAAGACATTTACTCTTTGGAAGAAAAGTTATGACCAACCTAGATGGCATATTGAAAAGCAGAGACATTACTTGGCCAACAAAGGTTCGTTCTAGTCAAGGCTGTGGTTTTTCCTGTGGTCATGTATGGATGTGAGAGTTGGACTGTGAAGAAAGCTGAGCACTGAAAAATTGATGCTTTTAAACTGTGGTGTTGGAGAAGACTCTTGAGAGTCCCTTGGACTACAAGGAGATCCAACCAGTCCATTCTGAAGGAGATCAGCCCTGGGATTTCTTTGGAGGGAATGATGCTGAAGCTGAAACTCCAGTACTTTGGCCACCTCATGCGAAGAGTTAACTCATTGGAAAAGACTCTGATGCTGGGAGGGACTGGGGGCAAGAGGAGAAGGGGACGACAGAGGATGAGATGGCTGGATGGCATCACTGACTTGATGGACGTGAGTCTGGGTGAACTCCGGGAGTTGGTGATGGACAGGGAGGCCTGGCGTGCTGCGACCCATGGGGTTGCAAGGAGTCTGATAACCAGTAACAGTCTGATAAAAGAAGACTAATTAGGATGAACAGATGTTAAAATTAGCCAAAAAAGCGTGACGTGTGCGTGCCAAGACGCTTCAGTCATGTCCAGCTCTCTGCGACCCTACGGCTTGCTGCCTCTGTTTTCTATTGTAGTCTCCCATTTTATTTTATTATTTTATTTTTGCTGCACAACATGTGGGATCTTGGTTCCCTTACCAGTGAATAAGGCCACATCCCCTGCATTGGAAGCATGGAGTCCTAACCACTGGACCGCCAGGGAAGTCCCTGAAAGTGAAAGTGTCAGTTGCTCAGTCGTGTCCGACTCTGCGACCCTGTGGACTGCAGCCTGCCAGGCTCTTCTGTCCATGGGGTACTCCAGGCAAGAATACTGGAGTGGGTTTCCATTTCCTGCTCCAGGGGATCTTCCTGACCCAGGGATTGAACCCGTGTCTCCTGCACTGCAGGCGGATTCTTTACCACTACACCACCAGGGAAGCCCGGGGAAGTGCCTGGTCTTAAGCCATCAACGGATTCAAAACTTGGGTCACGTGAAACGTCCACTCACCACAGGCTCAGTCCTCTCCCCACTGTCCGCCCACTTCTTCCCCGCCAGGAAGCAGGTCCCGTAGTGTCTGTGCATCCCTGGAGAGCGTCTTTCTCCAGACACACCTGTGTGTTCTGTTCTCTCTCCCAAGAGAGTCGGCACACAGGGCATTTGAGCTTCTGCTTTCCCTTTGCTTCATGAACAGTGATCCTGGAAATCGCTCCATATCACTTTAGAGAACTTAAGGGAAGAGCCTGTAACAGACCTCATCACACACACGGAAATCGTTGCTGCTCTTGACCTTCATTATTGGAGGTGTCTTCTGGGTCTCACAGTAGCCCCGGGGCTAGCTGGGCTGTTGGATGCTAGGGACAACTCTGAAGGAGCAGGACCTGTGGTCCCCCCGCCATCTCCTCCACCTGCCTTTTCTCTGTAGAGAACTTCAGCCAGGAACGTTTCATCAGGACAAAATACTAGTTCAGTCAATAAGCAAAGTCAAGGGCCTTTCGTTCCTCTTCAAGGGCTGTAGATGATATTCTGAGCCATATCCTGGGAGCTGTCTTGTAGATACCGAAACCTCCACCAGGTGGAAGCAAGTAACTACATGATGACCAGACTGTAGCCATGACATAAGCTGCCACAATTCCAAGAACTGGCCTCAAGGAAATGGGAACCAATTGACCCTGGAACTGAAGATTAATTATATTTAAAACAAGCAAGATGACGCTGGTCAGATCACCGCATGACCAATTTCAAGATGACTGTCAGAGCTGACTGCTATTTCTGCATGTAGTCCGCTCCTTCCATCTATAAAAGCTCTAGCCCTCTGGTTGTCAGTGGGGGGTGGAGTCAGCTTTTGGACACGAGTCTGCCCTCCCCTGCCCTGATCCCCACTCCACTGGTTGCCAGCCTCCAAAGTAAAGCAAGTCTTCCTTTCCACCACCTTGGCCTCTTTACTGGCTTTGAAGCCGTGAGCAGTCAGACCCCACTTCTGGTAACAGCTAGGCATTTAGGTTTTGTGTAGATGCACAGAATATCTTGACCATAAAAGCAGGAGGCGGGGTGGGTGGTACCTGGACGTTGGGTCAGCTGCTGATCCAGGCAGAGTCCACTGTTGGATCTCAGTGAGCAAATGAGGTATGTGAAATGACCGGTTGTCTGTAAGTCACACAGGACTGTCCTCCATGCTATGCAAACACTAAATGTTAGCGTTACAGCTTCCTTCACCATGCTTTCTCATCAGGCTTGGATGGAGACCTTTTCCCAGGGCTGTAGGAGAATGTGAAGCTCTGCCTGTGCCCCCCATCCCAGGAGCTGCTTACTCCCTAAAGGAGCAGGGATTCCCAGAACGCCACCTTCTGGGTGCTGGGGTGGGCGTGCTGGGGTGGGGGTGCTGGGGTGGGAGCTCCGTCTGTCTTGATGCGGGACTTGTCTCCTTTTCCTCCAGTTGCTCTCATCTGTTTGGGGCACTTATTGTTGCTGTTGCTGTGGTTGACGACCCCGTGACCACAGCACTCCAGGCTTCCCTGTCCTCCCCCATCTCCCAGAGCTTGCTCAAACTCATGTCCATTGAGTCAATGACGCCATCCAACCATCTCATCCTCTGTCACCCTCTTCTCATCCTGCACTCAATGTTTCCCAGTCTTTTCAAAAGAGTTGTCTCTTTGCATCAGGTTATACTTGCCTTGAAAATCATCCATCTGGGGCTTTAAGCACATTAGGTTACTGTCAAACAGTATAATCAGTGCCTTATGATTCTTTTAAATAACTTCCCCTCGATCTAAGGCCACTGATAGTTCCTGGAAATGTTTGACTTTGTGTCTCCCAGGTGTTTCTGGCAGGTGAACTAAACCCTCCACGTCTCTTCCCAGCCCACATCTGGGACACAGGTGCCTGGGTTTGTTGAGTTTCTCTTTTTTGTTTTTTGTTGTTTTCATCCTTGTTGAAGGCGACAGCCATGCTGCTGGGTGTACCCTGCAGGTAACTGGATCCTTCATTCCACAGCCACCAGGGGGCAGCACCAGAGGGAGCAGGAAAGGAGAGACCAAGTCCTGCAACACCGAAGCCCCCACCTAAGGTGCGAGGCCAGGTGGGCCGGAGGCCAGGTGGGCAGGAGGCCAGGTGGGCAGGAGGCCAGGTGGGCAGGGCAGAGGCAGATGCTACAGATGGCGCACAAGGAGCTGGGGCTGGACTCTGGCCTCTGAACAGCGGAGCAACACGCCGAGCACGCGGGGTCGGGGCGGAAAGAGCTGAAGGAAGGCGGGAGAGGGGGTTTGCGTGGGAAGGAGGAGCTGAGAGGGCAGGCCACGTGGAGGGACTGGACTCGGAAGAGGGTCAGGATGGCCCACAGTGAGTCTAAGTGTGAGAAGCAAGACCGCTTGCAGGGCAAGAGCCACCAGCAATTTCTCTTGCACTCTTTTGTTTCTGTTTTAAGACAGTTGTCCACAAGCAGACAAGAGGCTCTGACCCTGGACATTTAGTCTCCACTTTTTTTTTTTTTAATAATTCACCAGAAAGCCCCAGATGTTGCAAACGGTCATGGAAAATTCAATAGAACAAGAAGATGCTGTGTGTGCTCTCTCGGGCGATGCCCTGGTCCCTGTACCACCAGCAAAGGGCCCGGGGGCTCAGAGAGACGTGTTAGCAGGGGCAGGCCCGCTCTTAGTGAGCCAGAACCGACCCATGAGAATGGTCTTGGAGGAATTCATGCTGCCCCGGCTCTAGCGTGAGGCTGAAGGCAACCGCGTGTGAAAGGCTCGTGTCCGGGCCCGGGCGCCCCCAAGCCAGGCAGTGCGCCGCCCCCCGACAAAACGCTGCTGGCAGGTCGGAGTCAGGCGGCCCGGCCTCTCCCTGGGCTGAGCCTGGAGCAGCCCATGGGGCTGGCTCCGTCAGTCGGTGCTGAGCGTCGCGGCTCTCATCTTCCCCACAGAGAGCTTGCCGCTGACGCCTGCTGTCCTCCCTGCCCGGCGGTGCCAGCCTGACGTGGTGATGCTTGAACCTGAGCTGCCCTCACTCACTATAATCCCTCATCCATTCAGGGCCCCTGCTGGGAACCCGCCAGGCCCTGAGGACTCAGGCCTGCGGCTGCCCAGCGGCCTCTACACGGGCGTCTCCCCACACCGACCCCCAGGCCATCCCGTGAGGCCTGAAGCCCTGGGCAGGGCTCCAAGGGCACAGGGACCTGTGAGCTCCATCCCCGCTCCCTGGGGCCCTGGTCCCGCCCACAGTGGAGCTGGGTCCAGCCAGGAGCCCTGCCCTTGCAGGCCCGCAGCCCGGGGAGGGGGTTATTTGTTGGGGGTGGGAGGGGCGCCCATTGTTTCTGCAGGAAGATCTCCAGGATCTCCAGTCCCTTGGGATGGGCCTCAGTTCATCCGTGTACACACCAGTGGGGGTGTGCTCTCGGCGTCCAGGAGGGAGATGATGCTGGCTGCCACGGCCTCGGAGTGCCACGTCCCGGCCACCTGGGCTGGAGTGGGCAGAAAGGAGGTCCCCACTGCACCGTGGGCTCTCTGTCCCACCCCCACCAGGCCATGCCGGGTCTAACTGAAGAGGGGGGCGGTGACATAGGATGACTCTCTGCTCGCTAGTGGTCACCGAGCTGTGGAATTTCCCGCACCTGAAATAATGCTTCCCTGTTAACCCAGGTGGACTTAAAGTCCACGTCATGAGCCTCGCTTAGGACCGTCTGGGTCTTGGGGAACAAGCCGTGTGCGCCCTGAAGAGGGTTTCCTCACATCGTGTCTTCCTTGGGTATGCCTTCAGGCCTCTGAGGCCCAGCTCCCCTGCAGCTCGCCGCCCCCCCGGCCACCCTCAGCCTCAGGCCCTTCATGGTCTGGGTGATGACGAAAGTCTGGGCGCCACAGGCGAGGGCCAGGCCCAGGGCAAGCAGAAGTGCTTCATGGCTGTAGCTGGGGTGGCGCTTCTGAGCTCCGGAGGGAGAGGAGGGCTGAGACAGCGGGCTTGGGGCCTTATACAGCAGGAGGGCCGGCCAGCCAGACCAGGCTGGGCCCCCAGCCAAGCGGTTCCCTGAATCCCCCCTGGCCCATCCTCGGGCCCTCAGGCAGCTTCCTCCACCGGGACAATAGGAGGCCTTCTTCCATCCGAGGCCGAGCAGGAAGGCCCCTTGTGTCCTGGGCCTGGACGGTTCCTGGTAGGCCCCAGATTGGGGTGGAGGGTGTCTGGGCTGTGGGTCCAGGCTGGTCATCAGCTCCAGGAGCACTTCCGGGGTCATCCTCTTGGACACGACAGCCTGAACTGGGTTCTCTCCCCCAACCCCGTCACCTCTGTGTCCCAGAGCTCTGTGTGTTTGGCAGCAGGAAAACCTGGGGTCAGTGTGTTTTGGCCACACAGTCTTGACATCTTCACCCCCAAAATAATCTCTTAAATCCACCTTTCCTGTTGTGTTCCCCATAGCAGTTCCCTGGTTCTAGACCCACAAATAAGTGTTTATGGGCAAGATGACTGAAACACCCCTCCCCTCCCCGTCGCACATTCAGCTGCCAGAGGGAAGTCTCCAGTGCAAATGTGACCCAATTTGTCTTTTCTCTGAAACAAATGTGAGTCCATCTTGGCATTCCCCATTGTTTAGGGAGTAGTTCTCACACTTCAGGGCTCCTTGGAATCACCTGGAGAATCCCTCAAGGATGCTGTTCCCCCGGGGTACACCCAGATCCACGGGGCAGGGACTGGCCTGCCACACTCGAGTGCAAGGCAAGAATGTGGACTGGAGAGAGGTTATGAAGAACCGTCACACAGCCTCATGTTAATTTCATACCTCATCACTTAGTATCTCTGTGATCCTCAGACTATACATATGCATATTTCCTTTTTGCTTAAAATTTTTTTTAAGTATTATTATTTTTTTGGCCATGTGGCATGTGGGATCTAGTTCTCTGACCAGGAACTGAACCCATGTCCCCTGCATTGGAAGGTAGAGTCTTAACCACTGGGCTGGCAGGGAAGTCCTCAAGATTACATATATATATATTTCTGCATCTTGATTTTCTCATGTATATAACAGTTGGGGATGATCAGTTCAGTTCAGTTGCTCAGTTGCTCAGAATCAGTCGTGTCTGATTCTTTGTGACCCCATGGACTGCAGCACGCCAGGCATCCCTGTCCATCACCAACTCTGGGAGTTCACCCAAATTCATGTTGACTGAGTTGGTGATGCCATCCAACCGTCTCCTCCTCTGTTGTCCCCTTCTCCTCCTGTCCTCAATCTTTCCCAGCATCAGGGTCTTTTCTAATGAGTCAGCTCTTTGCATCAGGTGGCCAGAGTATTGGAGTTTCAGCTTCAACATCAGTCCTTCCAATGAACACCTAGGACTGATCTCCCTTAGGATGGACTGGTTGGATCTCCTTGCAGTCCAAGGGACTCTCAAGAGTCTTCTCCAACACCATATTTCAGAAGCATCAATTCTTCAGTGCTCAGCTTTCTTTATAGTTCAACTCTCACATCCAGTAAGACAGTAGGCGCTGAGAGAGGCCATCAGAGGGCAGACAGACTGAAACCACAATCACAGAAAACTAGCCAATCTGATCACAGGGACCACAGCCTTGTTTAACTCAATGAAACTAAGCCATGCCATGTAGGGCCACCCAAGACGAACAGGTCATGGTGGAGAGTTCTGACAAATGTGGTCCACTGGAGAAGGGAATGGCAAACCACTTAAGCATTCTTGCCTTGAGACCCCCATGAACAGTATGAAAATGTGAAAAGATAGGACACTGAAAGATGAACTTCCCAGGTCAGTAGGTGCCCAATATGCTACTGGAGATCAGTGGAGAAATAACTCCAGAAAGAAAGAAGGGACAGAGCCAAAGCAAAAACAACCCCCAGTTGTGGATGTGACTGGTGATAGAGGCAAGGTCCGATGCTGTAAAGAGCAATATTGCATATGAACCTGGAATGTTAGGTCCATGAATCAAGGCAAATTGGAAGTGGTCAAACAGGAGACGGCAAGAGTGAATGTCGACATTCTAGGAATCAGCGAACTAAAATGGACCGGAATGGGTGAATTTAACTCAGATGACCATTATATCTACTACTGTGGGCAGGAATCCCTTAGAAGAAATGGAGTAGCCCTCATAGTCAACAAAAGAGTCCAAAATTCAGTACTTGGATGCAATCTCAAAAACGACAGAAATAATCTCTATTTGTTTCCAAGGCAAACCATTCAATATCATGGTAATCCAAGTCTGTGCCCCAACCAGTAGCGCTGAAGAAGCTGAAGTTGAACAGTTCTATGAAGACTTACAAGACCTTTTAGAACTAACACCCAAAAAAGATGTCCTTTTCATTATAGGGGACTGGAATGCAAAAGTAGGAAGTCAAGAAACAAGGCAAATTTGGCTTTGGAGTACAGAATACAGCAGGGCAAAGGCTAATAGAGTTTTGCCAAGAGAATGCACTGGTCATAGCAAACACC
Source organism: Bos taurus (assembly GCF_002263795.3). Taxonomy (NCBI): domain Eukaryota; kingdom Metazoa; phylum Chordata; class Mammalia; order Artiodactyla; family Bovidae; genus Bos; species Bos taurus. The sequence goes on along the minus strand of NC_037338.1, from coordinate 103,225,129 downwards.
CTCTTCCAGCAACACAAGAGAAGACTCTACACATGGACATCACCAGACGGCCAACACTGAGATCAGATTGATTATATTCTTTGCAGCCAAAGATGGAGAAGCTCTATACAGTCAGCAAAAACAAGACCGGGAGCTGACTGTGGCTCAGATCGTGAACTCCTTATTGCCAAATTCAGACTGAAATGGAAGAAAGCGGAGAAAAACCACTAGACCATTCAGGTATGACCTAAATCAAATCCCTATGATTATACAATGAAAGTGAGAAATAGATTTAAGGGACTAGATCTGATAGAGTGCCTGATGAACTATGGACGGAGGTTCGTGACATTGTACCGGAGACAGGGATCAAGACCATCCCCAAGAAAAAGAAATGCAAAAAAGCAAAATGGCTATCTGAGGAGGCCTTACAAATAGACAGTTTATCTCATGGGTTTAACGTAAGAATAAAAAGAAACCGTAAGAATGGAAAGAAATTGTTGTGCATGTCAGTGAAGAGTGATCATGGCACACAGCTCTGCTTGGGGTGACATCCAAGAAAGGTCGTCTTATCTTGTCCTAATTTCATTTTTGATTGTACTGAAGTGTAGTTGATTTGGGGGGACTTCCCTGGTGGCTTAGAGAGTAAAGAATCCACCTGCCAATGCAGGAGACCTGGGTTGGTTCCCTGGGCGGGGAAGATCCCCTGGAGAAAGGGATGGCTGCCCACTCCAGTATTCTTGCCTGGAGAATTCTGTGGACAGAGGCGCCTGGTGGGTTACAGTCCATGGAATCGCAAAGAGCTGGACACGACTGAGGGACTGACACTTTCACTTTGACAGTTGGTTTTCAGTGCTGTGTCAGTTTCGGGTCTACCGCAAAGTGATTCAGCTATACATGCAGTCGTTCTTTTAAAATTCTTTTCCCATGTTGGTTATTACGGAATATCGAGTGTATATAGTTCCCTAGGTCCTTGTTGTCTGCTTATTTTTTCTATAGTAGTTTGTGTGTGCTAATCCCAAACTCCTAGTTTATCTCCCCCTTTTCCCCTTTGGTAACCGTAAGTTTGTATTCAAAGTCTGTGAGTCTGCTTCTGCTTTTTCAAGAAGTTCATTTGCATCATTTTTTTAGATCCCACATAGAGAGATGTGTTTTCCTGTAGATGTCAGATATGGAGGGCTGGCTGGGTCTGACACTGCGGGAAGGACCACCGGGGTTGTGGGGCGCTGGTCACAGTCAAAGCTGAGTGCTGGGTCCAAAGGGCTCACCCCACCATCCTCTCCCTGCATGCTCGAGAGTTTCCACAGTTTTTGCAAAGTGAAAAACCCTTGAATAATCCATGTGTGACCTCTGGGAAGTATTGGCCGAGAGGCTGCAGTCACAGGGCCCAGAAACTTCTTAACTTGTGTTTTCCAAGCTCCCAGACTGTTCCCGCTTCTGGCCAAACCACTGCTGCAGAGCAAGTCCCTGCAGCCACGTCCTCTCGCCCACATGGGAGCCACCCTGGCCCCTTGTCCCCTGCAAGAGGGCCGGACAGCCCCCGTCACACATTCACCTGGGGATGACCATGTTAGCGAACTGGCTTCATGGAGGACGATCAAGCTTCTCACGTCAAGGATGGGAGATGGTTTTCAGGTTGGAGCAAGATGCCCACTCCCCCCAGAGACAGATGGGGGTAAATGCTCAAAGATCAGGGAGGGGAGGGAAATCGCCTCCCTTATTTTTCAACCAGAAATGCACATTTATTCTTCCTTTTAACATGCTTGTGTCTTCGCCAGGGCCTGGGTCCCATCCATCCCCAGTCCTCTCGGGCACTGCTCCTCCCCGTCACCTGAAGCCTCTGTGAGCTCCGCTCTCTCGCCAGATATTCCTGGGTTTTGTACCCTATTTGTCTTGTGAGCACTAGCCCATCATGACCCACTGTGTCCTAACCAGGAGACCGTGTTGTCCTGCTTTTTCTGCATCTTATAAGTTGAGAAATCATGTTGTCATGAGCCTCTGAGAGCCGAGGATGGTTCACCACAGCAAGCTAGGCTGTCCAGGCAGAGCGATTTATGTGTATTTCTGATGCATGCCTTCTAAATACTGCTGCTTTGTTGCATGTGCCAGTGTGTGTGTGTGTGTGTGCGCGCGCGTGTGTGCACACTGAAAAACATTTCCCTCTCTGACTTGGTTTATCAACATAATCATAGAGCAAACCCCCACCTGCACACCAGTCTGTCCCTGGGCTCCTCAGTGCCCAGCATGCCCAGGAGCACCACCTGCCATCACCAGATCTGCGTCTGGTTGGTATCTGGTCAGCCAAGTTTCCCCTCACTGTTCCCTTAATCAGAAGAGATTGGTCATTCTTTGCATTTATCCTTCCGCACAAATATTAAAATGCCTTGCTACTTTTCATTAAAGAACCATGGGATTTTACTGTGTTTGGGGCATACTTATGTATTGATTTGGGGACCGGTGTTGCTGTGGTGACGGCTGGGGTCCTGTAGCTCAGGTTGTGTAGATTCCTCGTAGTCGTGAGGAATGTGCGTGGTCTTGCGCATTTGCTCTGAGGTTTACTCCTTGGTGCTTTGCTACTTTTGCTGATGTGGACTTCACATCGTTCTTCTGTCAAATATCCAGCTGGATTTTGGTGTTTTGGAAAAGAAACCCCCTACACCATGTCAACTAGGGGGAAAAAAAGCACAGCTAAGAAGCTGAGTTGCACTTTATTTCACAGACAAAACTGAGGACTTAATCCCAGGACGCAGCATCTCAGATAACCCTGAGAAAATATTCCAAAGAAGCAAGGAGGGGGAAGAGCCAGGATATTTAGGCGTTTTTACAATGAATACCAGATAGTGGGAACATTAAACAATTACTGTAAGTTAAATGAAACCAGATACATCAAGTGAAGGAATTTAGCACTTTTCTATGTATGGGCAGATGCGAAGTCTGGGCTCACTGAAATCATTCCTTTGATGTGTACCTTAGCTACTTGGGGCCCCTGTCCTGGGCTTTTCATCCTGAGTCTCCTCAGGGTGCCGCATGGGAGGGTGGCTGACTGCTAGATGGGGGGCATCCTGCCTCCATCCTGAGTTCCCTCAGGGCTCACCCTCCAGCAGCTGAAATATGATGGCTCAATGGCTGCAACATTCTTTGTTTACTGACAAGGCAGCAATGTTTTATCATTGACAACCACCATCTGGGCAACACTCTGCCCTCGGTTCAGGGATTCCCAGCTGACGTTCTGTTTCTCTAAGTAGAAAATCACAGAACTGGTAGCTACCCCTTCACACTCACCGGATCTAGTCTCTATAAATCTATCTTTTTTCCTTGTCTTAATGCATTGACAGTAATCACTAGCACGATGGAGCCCACAGAGATGAAATGGGTGTTCTAGACTCATTGCCAAATTGTGGGAACACATCTGTTGTTTCAGAGTTAAGTGTGGTCTGAACTCAGGTTTCTGAGAAACAGACTTCATGAGGTTGAGGAAACGTTCTGTTTGCAGTTTGCCTGGAGGGTTTGGAACTCTGGTTGTGTGGGGCTTTGTATCAAACGCTTTTCAGCGTCTAATGACATACTCATAGAGTTTTCTTTCAATCTGTGCATGTGGCGACCTATACAGACAGACTTCCTAAATTTCAGGAACAGCAAGAGTCTGTCATGAAAATCATTACTACCTAACATCGTACCAGCCCATTTGTTAATGCAATTAGACAAGCAGGACAAACAGAAGTATAAAAACTGGGAAGAGGAAAGTGAACCGACCACCAGACAGGTGATGTGCTTGTGTGTCTAGAAAGCCCAAGAAAATCAACTAGAGGTCAGTTATAAATGATAGACATTCGGTGACTCATAAGAAGACAAACACCGAGTTACTGAAAAATAAATAAATAAATTTCTAGAGTAAAAAAAGAACACAAAAGTAGTTTAGGAAACAGCGTCCTTCATACATATGTAAGCAACAAACGGTTACAAGTCCTAAAGCAGGTGAAGAGTCCATTGGAATATGAACAAAATAATAAAGCACTTGCAACGGATAACAGACAAGTGCAGGGACTTTTCCAGGAAAGCTTTCAAAGCCTTTAGGGGACTCCTAGCAACTTCACTTCCTGGGTGGCACAGGGAGCCACCCATGGCTTCTCAGATGGCGCTAGTGGTAAAGAACATGCCAGTGCAGGAGACACAAGAGACGTGGGTTTGATCCCTGGATTGGGAAGAGCCCCTGGAGTAGGAAATGGCATCCCACTCCAGTCATGGAAGATTCCAGGGACAGAGGAGTCTGGTAGGCTACATACAGTCCATGGGGTCGTAAAGAGTCAGACACGACTGAGGATGCACGCAGCAACTCAAAAGGAAGATGGAGCCTAAGACTTTGCATAAGGAAACCCGATGTAAAAATGTCAGTTTTCTCAAGAGCAATGATCAATGGAATATTTTTTTTTAAATTTATGGGAAAACATAAGTAACATAAATGTTGCCATCTTAACCAGGCTTCAGTGCTCAGCGTGGGGGTATCAACACATTCCCATTGCTGGGCAGCCTCTACCACTGTCCTCTCCAGAACTTTCTCATCTTCCCAAACTGACCTTAAATCCCCAGGAAACACTCACCCCCACCCCAGTCCCTGGCCCCACCGTCTAGTCCAGTCTCCACGGGGTCCCATTTGTCCTATGGGAACTGGAGTGGGTGGGGGTGGTGAAGGGCCCTGGGGTTTCCAGGGGAAAGACCACGGTGTCACTGTCCCCTGTCCCCCTGTCGGTTAGAAACGGGTGCGTCCGCCCCTCTTGGGGGCGGTGTTGGCTGCGGGAAGACGGGGTGGCTCCCTGGGCCAGAGCGGGCGGCGCTTGGCGACGTCCTGTGGGCTCCAGTGCTAAGTGCTCCTCCAACACAGGCAGCTGCGCAAGCAGATGCGGCCCCGTGGACGTTTGCCTGCGGGCCTGACGAGGCACGCACACCCACGGGCACCCCTGGGGCTGAGCCTCTGGTCCCAGCCAGGAGGGAAAAGAGGGGAAGATCCAACTCTTACCCCCGTGCAGGGGACTGATCATTTCTGTCTTGTTTACCCTTTGCTCTCCAAACTCCTCGAAGTTTCTCAGGGCCTCTGGGCTCTCCTCCGGGGAGCGGCCTGCAGGGGACAGGTGGACATGGGTCTGGGCAGCCGAGCAGGCCAGCCACGTCTCCTCAGGACTCCAGCCCGCTCTCCAAGGGGGTGCCCACGGATGGGGCCTTCCCCACCCAGATGTCCCGAGAAGGAGGCTGGATGGTGGGGCATGCGGTCTGAAGTGCGGATGCTGAGGGGACATCAAGGGCTGGGGGCCGCTGAGGCCCTGTGGTCTGAGTCACGGGAGGCACCCAGACAGCGTCCTCTCCCTGGATCTTGCTGCCCAGCTCAGCCTGGCTGTGCTGGGACCTGGTGGGTGCAAAGGCTGGGGGCGTGGCAAGGACTGTCCCTGCTGGGCACATTGGGGGTGCTGGAAGGACAGGCATGACAGGGGCAGTGCACAGAGGGGCGGCCTGGATGCTCAGAGATCCTTGGGAGAAACAGGCAAGCTGGTTGTCAGAAAGTCGCAGCTGCAAAATGGGGACGCGGCTTGGCCGGGGTCACTGCCATGCCAAGGTCGAGGGCGGGGCTTCCCTACCCCATTTGTTCTACGCACCATGCGGAGCAGCATCCACCCACCAGGTGCCTGGACCGCCTCCCTCCCTGGTCACGGCAACCACGGACGTCTCCCAGCATCGCCCAGGGCCCCTGGGGACCCCGTCTGGAATCCCCCGATCCAGGGCATGACCAGACCAGAGGCCGACTGAGGAAGGACGGGGCGGAGGGCCACGGAAGAGGTGGGTGCCTGAGTCGGATGTGGGCGCCGGACAACGGAAATGGTTACACGAGATGGTGGACAAGAGCTGTCGAGAGAGCTTGCAAATCCCCCTCCCTCAGGCAGGCTCCGCGCAGTCGGGGACCAGGACCCACCGAGCCAGACCCCTGGACCTCAGAAAGCGCTGGCGCTTGATGATCATGGCCATATGGAAGTAGGTCCCATCCATCCTGCCCTGGGAGTGCACGACCACATACCCCTTCCCCAGCAGGAAGTCTGTAGAGATGCCGTGCCTCCACCCTGCCGGTGACACAAGGACCCTCAGGGTCTCAGCCCCCCACCCCCGTCTGCTTCAGGGGGAACGGGCACTGGCCACGCACAGGTGCCGAAGTAGCCGGGGTTCAACCCTCTGCTCAAGGGCAGCTTGTACTGCAGGCATCCGATGGGCTCCCTGGAAGGCAGGAGTTACAGACGGGTGCCTGGACACAGCACAGCCCAGCCGCCTCGCCCTCCCATCCGGCCAGCCCCTGCCAGCCCCTGTTCCCACCCAGGCTCTTGTTCCCACCCTGCCTGCCAGGCTCCCAGAGCCCCTCCCTGAAGCCCAGGAGCGAGGTCCCCACCACAAGGTCGCCTCGTTCAGACAGGGGAAGCAGGTGGGGGGTCAAGTCAAGGTCTGGTGTGCTGGCCGTGCCGTGCACAGCCCGGCCGCAGACCTCAGCTGGTTCCCAAAGGTCCTTGTCTTCCCGGTCCGTCCTTCCCCATGATGGCCGGCTTCCCATGGCCAGCTCGCCCCCTCCCTGTATTCTCAGGAGGTCCCAGCCAGGAGGGAAGCCAGGCAAGGCAGGGTCAGAAGGACCCCCTCACAGACTTCAGGACAATTTGGGGCAGTTTTTGCCCCAAACGAATGAGGCTCAGACCACTCTCTCCTGGCGCTGGGTGGCCCCGGTAGGGGTCTGTCTCAGACCTCCCAGTCCTTCACATCGCCTGCAGCCCCAGCCTTGGATCCTCCTGGCTCCTGCCCAGTCTGCTCACCAACCACAGAGCCCTGAGCAGAGGCCTCTGAGGCCGCGTGAGAGCCAGACCAGTGCCAGGCTGCGGCTTCCACGGGAGGGAGTGCGTGAGGCCCTCAGGGAGTGGTGGATGGGCTCTCATGGTGCTCACGTTGGGCTGGGCGAGGTCCCCATGGTTTTGTGGGTCTGGGGGAGCGAGGCCACAGGATCAGGGCTTCAGGAGGCCGGTGTCCAGCAGGGAAGGCCTGGGCCAAGGGCTCCAGCGGGAAGCGGGCCTGTTTCCCACGTGGAGGGTCGGGTCCGGGGACCCACCAGCAGGTGAGGGAAGGTGTGGGAGAGGGGTGCTCAGCTGACGTCCTGAACTGCAGCTTGCCCAGACTGTTCATCCCAAACTGGAGGAGGGCAGGGGGTGTCCCCTCTTCTCCTTGGGGATCGCCCTGTTTCCTGCCCATCGCCTGATGTACAAGTTTCCTAAAAGCTGGATCGAGGTTGGGGTGGCTGGTCCGTGAGCGAGGGTGGGGTTAACCAGGCCTGCCTTGGCTTTCTCAGTACAGGCTTGACCAGCTCCCGGAGAAGGGAGGCACAGGGGGCACAGTGGGCAGTAGGGGGACGGGTGCCCCTGGTCAGGAGGGGATGCGAGTGCCTGATTGGTCACTAGGGGGCGTGGGGGCACCTGGACCAGCTGCCTGGATGCCCAGAGGCACCTGGGATGGGGTGAGGGCAGCAAAGGTGAGGCTCACCGGACACCCCAAGCCCGGTGACAGGGCCCTGGTGGTGGAGGGCATTTCCAGGGCCCCGAGTCTCACCGTAAATCTTAGCTGAGCTTTTAAGAGTCACAAGCTATTGGCACAAATGCATGGTTTTCACATAGACCTTCACGCACTAGCCTCTCACTGCAAAGTGGACGGTCAGACTAGAGTCCTCTCAGATGAACAGAGAGAAGTTTCTGGGAACCACAGCCTGAGACGTAAAGAAACAGGTCCGGGGGTTGCGCAAGACCCCTTATCAGGAACCGTCTGTCTGAGGCCTCACGAAGCCCCGCTGCCCCGGGCCCTGGAGGAAGCCCTCTACTTTGCCTGGAGACAACCCCGAAGACGCAGACAGGGGACTCTGGCCAAGTCCACCCGGGGCGGGAGCAGCAGGACTGGGACCCTAGCCCAGCGCAGGCGCCTGACCTGGGCCACCCTCGTCCCACTACCCCACCCTCTCAGAGCCCTTCACTTTCTGAACGCTGGTGGGGGTCAGCTGGGGCCCCTGGGCCCCCAGCACGGAGAGCAGACCCAGCCAGGCCGTCAGGAGGAGCAGCTGCCCGGCCAGGGTCCCCGTGTCCTCTCCGGGGGCGCCTGGCCTCGGGGTCACCCCTTTATCCCTGGACCAGCGGTCCCACCCCCTCCCCTTCACAAAGGCCCCTCAGTCCGGCGGGGTGGGAGGGGAGACATCGTTTTCTTTGGATCCCGTGAATGGAGGTTCTCAATCGTATCATTAGCTCCCATGGCTCTCGGGTCAGATAAGTCCGGAGAAGCCTTGTCTGGGAGGAGAATGTTAGAACGGAAAGCGGTGCCTCTGGGCTCAGAGCCAGGAGATAAGACAGCGGCTTCCTTGTGCTCCCCTCTCCCGTCCCGCGGCCTTCACTGCACCAGCCCCGGGAAGCCTGGACGCGCCCTGGTCCCTCAAGGCCCCTGGAGAGCCCGTCCCCGTCCGGGATCCAGCTCCCGCCTTGGAGTTGATGCCCCGATATCCCCAGACCTCCTGAGCCCCCAGTGCAGCCTCAGGCTGGCTCTGAGCACCTCCTCCAGGCTGCCCACTGGGCCTATCTTGCCCCTGCCCTCCAGGCAGCTCCCTTCCCCTTTTCAGCCTGGATCGACCTTCCTGTGCTCTGGTCAATACCCCAGTGGATCCGAGAGGCCTGACTGACCCTCTGGAACCTTCTCTGCTCCCCACACAGCCTGAGCTGTCTGCCCTCCTCCCAAATCCACCTCCTCCCCCATCGCTGGCACTCCTCCCCGGTTCCAGCTCCGAGGTGCTGGGGAGACTCCACCGACAGAAACACAGAGGTCTCTCTTCCCCAGCCCCCATTCCTCTGCCTTTCTGCGTCCAGAACTTTCCGCCCAAGTGCAAATGGCATTGTCTCACTCCCGTGCACCTGAGTGTATCTCTGTGTTTGTGCACATGAACTTCCTGATGTTCAAGCCGGTTTTAGAAAAGGCAGAGGAACCAGAGATCAAATTGCCAACATCCGCTGGATCATGGAAAAAGCAAGAGAGTTCCAGAAAAACCTCTATTTCTGCTTTATTGACTATGCCAAAGCCTTTGACTGTGTGGATCACAATAAACTGTGGAAAATTCTGAAAGAGATGGGAATACCAGACCACCTGACCTGCCTCTTGAGAAACCTATATGCAGGTCGGGAAGCAACAGTTAGAACTGGACATGGAACAGACTGGTTCCAAATAGGAAAAGGAGCATGTCAAGGCTGTGTATTGTCACGCTGCTTATTTAACTTATATGCAGAGTACATCATGAGAAACGCTGGGCTGGAAGAAGCACAAGCTGGAATCAAGATTTCCGGGAGAAATATCAATAACCTCAGATATGCAGATGACACCACCCTTATGGCAGAAAGTGAAGAGGAACTAAAAAGCCTCTTGATGAAAGTGAAAGTGGAGAGTGAAAAAGTTGGCTTAAAGCTCAACATTCAGAAAACGAAGATCATGGCATCTGGTCCCATCACTTCATGGGAAATAGATGGGGAAACAGTGGAAACAGTGTCAGACTTTATTTTGGGGGCTCCAAAATCACTGCAGATGGTGACTGCAGCCATGAAATTAAAAGACGCTTACTCCTTGGAAGGAAAGTTATGACCAACCTAGATAGCATATTCAAAGGCAGAGACATTACTTTGCCAACAAAGGTCCGTCTAGTCTAGGCTATGGTTTTTCCTGTGGTCATGTATGGATGTGAGAGTTGGACTGTGAAGAAGGCTGAGCGCCGAAGAATTGATGCTTTTGAACTGTGGTGTTGGAGAAGACTCTTGAGAGTCCCTTGGACTGCAAAGAGATCCAACCAGTCCATTCTGAAGGAGATCAGCCCTAGGATTTCTTTGGAAGGAATGATGCTAAAGCTGAAAGTCCAGTGCTTTGGCCACCTCATGCGAAGAGTTGACTCATTGGAAAAGACTCTGATGCTGGGAGGGATTGGGGGCAGGAGGAGAAGGGGACGACAGAGGATGAGATGGCTGGATGGCATCACTGACTCGATGGACGTGAGTCTGGGTGAACTCCGGGAGTTGGTGATGGACAGGGAGGCCTGTCATGCTGCGATTCATGGGGTCGCAAAGAGTCGGACGCGACTGAGTGACTGACTGAACTGTACACTTAAGTGTGTCTATACTGTGCACGTATGTACCTGTGTGTTCACAGGTGTCCTCATGCTCACCTGTGTGTGTAAGCTTACATGCAAAGCTGTGCGTGGATATGTGTCTGTGTGAGAGGGTATGTCTGTGTATGTCCGGGTGTGCGTATCGTGTTGTGTGAGTGTGTGTATGTTTGTGTGCGTATTGTGTTGTGTGAGTGTGTCCGTGTGTCTCCTATGCATGTGCACATGTGTATGTATGTCTGTCCATGTGCGTGTGTGTCTGTGTGAGTGTGTCTGCCTGTGCACAGGTAAGGAAGGCTCCAGACTGTTCCCACACTGCACAGCTCTTAACTCCAGTGGTGGGTGGTCCCATCCCCCCAGATCCCAGAACCTTCTATGACACCTCCCCTGACCATGCAGCTGCCCTGCTGGGGGCACATCACCCTGAAGACGAGGCTGGGACTCCCCTCCTGGGAGGTCCCCCCGCTGCTCCCGAGGGGCTCAGCCCTTCTGTGTGTCCCCCTCCTTGTGGCTCCTCACACACAGTGGGCCCTCTTTGCTGTCGGATGGCAGGAAGGAACGTCTGCTCCTGGAGTGGGCACTGCCCCCTGAGAGGCCCTGGAACTGTCCCTCTCACTGGTCCTGGCAGCGCCACCTACGTGCCATTCCCCGCCAGGCAATGCCAAGGTGAGGCTTGTGGCGAAGACCTGAAGGTGCAGCTGGACCGGGGGGCAGTCAGCTCAGGGTGAGACGGAGATGATCCTGGTGATCCTGGGCCCAGTGCCATCACCCCTGATATGAGGAGGGGGCGGGAGGGGCCGGGCAGGGAGGACGTGGGGGTGGGCCGAGTCAGAGGACTCGGTGCAGGGGCTCCACGGGACGCTGCGGGGTCTGAAGGTGGACGGAGGGGCCACGGGCCATGGGGCTGGCAGCTCTAGAGCCGGGAAGGAGAGCAGACGGGCTCTGCCCAGAGCCCGAGGAGGAGCCGGTGCGCCAGTCTGCGGGCAGATGGTGTGAGTGGAGCACGTCAGCCCCTTCAGGAGGGTGTCTGGGTGTCCACTCACAAGGGGCAGGCCTCAGGAAAGGCCGGGGTGGAGGACCTCCAGGTGGGCTTTCAGAGGGGATAATTCAGCCTGAGATGAGAAGCTCACCTGTGGGCACGGCAGTGGCCTGTGTGAGTGTGTCGGTGTGTCCCTGAGTGTGTGTCTACATGCACACACACAATGTTGATGGTTTAAAATAACAGAAATATGTCCTGGCACAGTTTGGAGGCCAGGTGTCTGAAACGAAGCTGTCGTCAAGATAACACAGTACAGGTCCAGAATCGGTGATGCCTGAGGCCACAGCCCAGGCTCTGAAGGCTCAGCGTGACCAGCGGACCAGGCTCTTCCTAAAGTGGGGGTGGGGGTGTCCCCGGCCAACCACTGTCCCCTGCTTCCTGTGCATGGATCCAGAAATTCTGACTGGATCCAGATGCCCGTGAATCTCATTGAACGGTTTTTCTGTTTAAATCAGCTAGAGTCTTATCCAGTATTTGTAGTTAAGGTTCCTGACTAGTGGTCCAGTGGCTAAGACTCTGCCCTCCCAGTGCAGGGGGCTGGGCTCGATCCCTGGTCTGGAAACTAGATCCCACGTGCTGCGACTAAGACCATCATAGCCAAATCAACGATGCACGTGGCTGTGGTTTGTGCTGTCCCTGCAGTCGTGTCCGACTCTCTGTGACCCCACGGACTGTACCTCGCCAGGCTCCTCTGTCCATGGGGATTCTCCAGGCAAGAATACTGGAGTGGGTGGTCATGCCTTTCTCCAGGGAGTCTTCCCAAGCCAACGATTGAACCTGTGTCTCTTGTGTCTCCTGCGTTCTTTACCACCAGCACCACCTGGGAAGCTGTTGTTTGGTTGCTAAATATATATATATAAATAAATAACCACTGTGGCTTCTGCATTCAGAAGTCTGTGGCAGAACCAACACCTCCAGTGTCCTCAGGCTGGGTCATCAGACAGAAGGACCAAGAGACATCAAGCTTGTGAAGGGGAATAGGAACCCCCAAGAGGGTGTGCTGAGAGCCTGCAGCACTTATCTGGCTTCAGTTCAGTTCAGTCGCTCAGTTGTGTCCTACTCTTTGTGACCCCATGAATCGCAGCATGACAGGCCTCCCTGTCCATCACCAACTCCCGGAGTTCACCCAAACTCATGTGCATCGAGTAGGTGATGCCATCCTGCCATCTCATCCTCTGTCGTCCCCTTCTCCTCCTGCCCCCAATCCCTCCAGCATCAGGGTCTTTTCTAATGAGTCAACTCTTCACATGAGGTGGCCAAAGTATTGGAGGTTCAGCCTCAGCATCAGTCCTTTCAATGAACACCCAGGACTGATCTCCTTTAGGATGGACTTGTTGGATCTCCTTGCAGCCCAAGGGACTCTCAAGAGTCTTCTCCAACACCACAGTTCAAAAGCATCCGTTCTTCGGCACTCAGCTTTCTTCACAGTCCAACTCTCACATCCATACATGACCACTGGAAAAACCATAGCCTTGACTGGACAAACCTTTGTTGGCAAAGTAATGTCTCTGCTTTTGAATATGCTATCTACGTTGGTCATAACTTTCATTCCAAGGAGTAAGTGTCTTTTAATTTCATGGCTGCAGTCATCATCTGCAGTGATTTTGGAGCCCAGAAAAATAAAGTCTGACACTGTTTCCCCATCTATTTCCCATGAAGTGATGGGACCGGATGCCACGATCTTCGTTTTCTGAATGTTGAGCTTTAAGCCAACTTTTTCACTCTCCTCTTTCACTTTCATCAAGAGGCTTTTTAGTTCCTCTTCACTTTCTGCCATAAGGGTGGTGTCATCTGCATGGCTTACCTGACCCAAAAGAAGTGCAGACCAGGACTTGAGTCCATGGCCAAGCCTGTTCTCCGGGTTTATTCCCTGCAGCCAAACGATGCGAACAACCCGTCCTGAAGAGTGGATAGCCGTATGTGGTCCAGCCACAGTGGTGTACATTCATCCATAAAAGGAATGTGGTTCCGCCACACCTGCCACACGGATGAGCCTGAAACTTCACGCTGGGTGAAAGAGGCTCATGAAAGGCCACGTATGATATGACTTCACTGATAAGAAACACACAGAGGAGGTAAATGCGTGGAGATAGCATCTCCGTGGGGGATATCCAGGTGTCTCCAGTGGTGGTCTCCAGGATTCGGGGGTGGGGGAGCAGGAATGGGGCTGGTGACTGCTCACAGGGTGAGGAGCATTTCCAGGGTGATGAAAGTGTTCTGGAATGAGGTGGTGGAGGGGGTGAGGCGGGGAGGCTGTGCCTCCCAGAAGCAGGGGAGGGGCCCCCGAGTGTCTGAGCTTGACGGGAGCACAGGCGCCGTGACCCGTGCTCTTCGCTGGCCACTGTGGCCTGGCAGCCCACGGCCTATGGCTCGGACTCCTGGAGGCTGACCCAAGAAGAGGGGGTAGAGGTGGGCGAACCCCGCAGGGCCAGCCCCTTGGGTGTGAGTGTTCTCCACCTGCTGAATGGACGGCGGGGCCTTGGACGTGCCAACCACTGACCCCGGTTTCCAGGGAGGAGAGCAGCGAGATTCAGGGGATTCTCCCTGACACCTTCGAACTAGACGTGCAGGTCGGGCTGCTCCTCGCATGGATGAGGTGCTGCCGTGCGGGTGACCGGGAGTGGATGCAGGCTGGCCGCCCCATGCAGTGTGCAGTGGGAAGGAAAGACTGGGTCTCCCCACCCCTGGGGGGCCTCGGCGGGGAAGGGCAGTGGCCGGGAGACCTTGAGGGTCAGTCCAGCCCGTGGGGCCGGTTTTGTTTGGGTGCCACTCCTCAGCCTCCACGCCAGAGCCAGGTTCAGCTGGGGACAAGCCCAGTGGTTGATGGCTGGACACAAGCCCCGGGACACAGCCGCCTGAGGTCCTCCTCGTCCCTCCCACGGGACAGGCGCTTACAGGATTCTGTTCAGATCCTGCTGCCCCCAGCTCATTTTGATCTGACCATCCTCCCCACAGCCCCCGGCCCAGCGCAAAGCTGGACCCCTCCAGGCAGGCCCAGGGTGGTTGAGGAGCGGACAGTGCTGGGGCAGAGCTGGGCTTGGTTCCCAGACAGGAGAGCATCTCCATGTGGGCCCTGCAGCCTCCCCCCAGGAAGATGGACCCCTAAAATAGTCTCCACAGAAGCCAGAGCTGGACACAGGGCCCCCCGGCTCAGCCCGGGTTTCTCCAGGTGAGGTGGAGGGATGCCTCCTGGGCAGGTCTGAGCAGGACTGTCACCAGGCAGGTCCTCGCACCCCCACCACGAGTCTTACCCCGGAATATCAGGACTCTGAGCCCTGGCCCTGCCAGCCCCTGGCCGCTTCTCTGCCTCCCAGGGAAGAGCCAGATCAGAGGAGACCCATCACTTAGGGACAGGTCACCACCAAGTGGGCAGATGGTGCCCGGCCCAGATCCCAAGACAGGAACCCAAGGACCAGGCAGCCTTCACCGTGACCCCCGGTCGGGCTCCCGGCGTGATGGTCTCGCACCGTTGCAGGGACAGTGGGGCCAGGAGAGTTGTCATGACAGAAAGTAGACATATGCCACGAAGGCCTGCGACGGTCTGGGCCCCAGGAGCCCCCACACTGGTGAGAGGCTCACACCGCAGGGGGACCCCTGCCCAGTGTCTCCTTGTCAGGAAGGAACACTCCAAGTGCCCGGAACCTGGTATCTCCGCGTGGGGCCTGCTGTGTCCAGGAGGGCCTGGGAGAGCAGGCCGCCCCCACTGGGGACTGGCGGGGCCTGGGACTTGGGGAATCTCACTGACCCTGTGTGGAGGGACCCCTTGTCCCCAGTCTCCAGGGAGGCTGGGCTGGGATCCTCCTTCTACCACGAGAAAGGAGACCATGGTCACCATCAGCTGGCTGTCAGGCGGCCTGTGTGGGAGGACCAGCAGAGTCGTCCGGGTCTGGGGCCAAGTGTCGGGCCATCCTTATCCTGTGAGCCTGGGCCAGCCTGGCCTCCTTCACTCCCACCTTGGCCTCCAGCTTGTGGGGGCCCGTGGGGCCGGGCAATCCCCACCTGCACACGTGTCCCCACCTGGGGCTGGGGCTGACCCTGCCACCCTCACACCTTCCCCCAACTATGGGACCACCCAAAGCCTGTGCTCCTGGGCATCAGACCCCTCCCCCCAACCACACAACCACCCAAACCTGGGCTTGTAGGTATCACAGCCCTCCCCCTAACCATGGGACCACCCAAACCTGCGCTTGTGGGCATCAGTTCCCTCCCTCAGCCACATGACCACCCAAACCTGAGCTTGTGGGCATCAGACCTGCAGAGACCCCCCGGGACCTCGGGCAGAGCTGCCAGCACCCACCTCTCCCCGGACCCCCAGGCCCATCGGACAGAGACACACACCATGGGGACCCAGGACGCGAGTGGTCCTCTGGTCCTTTCTGCAAGGCTTCCACCTCCCTGTCCTCCCTCTCACCCCCCGAGGGGCCCCACAGACAGGCAGAGCCCCTGGGGATGCTGAAGCCTTTTATTTGAAGCCGGAGAGGGGAGGGAGGGCTGGGCGAGAAAGCGGGGCAGGGGAGCAGGGGGTGGGGAGGCCCAGGTCCCAAGGGCTCCTCCCAAGTCCCGCAGGATGGTGGGTCCTGATGGCGCTGCCAGGGGCTGCCGTGGAGCCTGGGGCCCCTGCCCTGGAGAGGAGGGGAAAGGTCATGGAGGAAGGGGGCAGACGGGGCTCTCCCTGCCCCCAGGGCTGCAGCGCCGGGGGCAGAATGCACCTTCCGCCCGGTGCACAGCCGGGCAGGCACAGACGTCCCGAGTTACCCAACAGTGAGCCCTGAGCACAGAGTGGGCGCCTGGGCGGAGTGCAGCCCAGGAACAGACCCTGCAGGGCGGGGCCGGCCGAAGGGGCCCTCAGAGCAGAGACGCCGCCTTCTGGCCACGTGGGGTCCCTCCTGCCTGCCCCGGGGAGCCCGGTGGACCCTGAAGCCCCATTGAACCGAGACCCTCGATTGCTTCAAGGACCACTCACCCTAGTCACCTTCAGGCTTGCAGCTTTCTGTAGAGACCAAGACAAAGCCAGGAGTGAGAAGACGCCCCGCACAGGGGCCCAGACCCCTCACCGCCCGCAGCCCGGACGTGGGTCACGGAGACCCAGAGCGGGGCCCCCCGGGGCTCCCTGTGACCCGTCACAGCGCTGATGTCTCCCCACGGAGGGGCCGGGGAGGGGCGGGAGGGGATGGAGGGAGGGACCCGGGGCATGAAGAGGACGCAGAGGGGACCCGGGGGGTGCCATAGGGCCGGGCCCTCACCCGTCTGCTCAGGTGTGAAGACGTCCTCCAGGGAAAAGCCCTTGCGCTGGACGAATTTCTTAAAAGCCTCCAGGGCCTCTGGGTTCACGTCGGGATTCCTACCTGCAGGCCAGGTGCCCGGTGAGTCAGGCCTCGGGGTCCGTCCCAGCTCCCGGGGAGGGCGCAGGGCAGGAGGGCTCAGTCTGGGGTGGATGCCGAGCAGGTGCGGAGGAGATGGGCCCCTCCCAGCCGACAGGTCCCGGGGAAGGAGGTGGGGAAGCCCCGGGGGACACCCGAGTCCCTGGGGGTTCCGGGGGGACCCAGGCTGGATCCCAGAGCCACCTGCAGGGTCAGACCCCTGACCTGGAAGGGCTTCTCTCCCAGAGGAACTGCGCTGCCTCTGACCAGAGAACCCTGAACTTCACCCCCCGTGAGGGTCCCTGCCCCAAGAATTCCTCCATCAGCGCCTCCTATCTCCCCCACGCTGACCAAACCCTGGCCTGAGACCCCAGGAAGCGGGACTCTGCATATGCAGTGACCCCTGGGAGTGGTCAAGTCCCAGAAGGAGCCTGGACTGGCTGCCCGGGCCGTAAACTGTGCTGGGCGCACACGGACCATGTGGTCTGTATTCTGGAAACAGGAGTGACCGGTGCGGTTCCTCTGGCTTCTAGAGGCAGAGACCTTGGGGCGGGTCAGGACACGGGGATCTGAGGGCAGGAGGGCGGAGCCTCACCTATGAGCTTCCCCACGTGGAACGACTTCCCCTGGCGCTGGCCTTCGCAGTAAAGGATGTAGTGGCCCTCAACGGGCAGTTCCAGAATGTGCACTTGCTTCTTGCCGCCATCTGAGGATGGACAAAGGAAACGCGTCTGGATTGTCTCAGTTCCTAGAGAACATACTGGAGACCACAATAAGGAACTTTCTGGAACATTCGGACTTCTTGACACCCTAGCCATACTCAGCTCCCTGTCATCCAGGGACCCCATGGGCCTGTGCCCAGGACATGCTGCTGCCAAGGCCCGACCCTGGAGAGGAGCCTCCTCCTGGGAAAGTCTCAACAGGAGGTGTGGAGTCAGAGAGGCTGGAGGGTTCGGATGCTGGGCCGGACCCTGCAGGCTCCAGCAGCTTTCCCGCCTGCTTCCCTATCCAGAACCTTGCTTCCCTGTGGAATGGACGGCCAGGACTACCCAGAGGAAGTGGGGGGGGGGTCCCTTCATCCTGCTGTGGACAGACCTGCCCCATCTGGTGTCTGGTGTCAGGACGAGACCCCTGGGAAGGGAGGGGTCAGACTCTCTGAGTGGGGTCAGGGTGGGGACCCCGGGCAGCAAGGCCCCCCGCGGGGAGGGCGAGGCCAGGGCTCTGCTTGTGGGGAGGGGACGGGCAGGGACTCACTGGAGCTGTATTTGCCAGGCTCCCCGGTTGGCTGCATCCTTGATCTCTTCTCATGGCAGCGGGCCTCCTGCCTGGGACACACAAGGAGCAAAGGAGCCACGCTCCGCAATCATGCCTGGGCCCACCCGAGCTCACCTGGCACGTGGGCCTCTTGCCCAGCATCCCCCAGATGGCACCGTCGACCCTTGCCGCCCGGGACTCTTTCCCCTCGAGGTCCAGGGGACGCGTATCTTAGCAAGCACCCCGACCTGGGGTGGGAAGAGGTGTCCTGACGGGCATTTACGGGGAGGGGAGGGGACCGCAGGCCCGGGGCAGGGGGTGTGGCGACACGTACAGGAAGGTGAACGTGAGTTCCAGGTCCCCGCCGCCCAAGGCCGTCACCGTCACGGGGGACACCTTCCTGGGCCTCATCTCCTTAGGCAGGTTCTCGTCGGTCACCATGGCCTTCACATACCAAGTTCCTGCGATCTGAGCAAGGAGGGGCCGTGAGCCTCCAGCGTGGGGCAGGCCAGGTTCGCGTCCGCACCCACCACCTGCCTCCCCCAGTGCAGGCTGCGCTCCAGCACGTCTACACCCCGGGTGTTGGTCAGAACAACCCGGCGTGCGGGGCTCCCGGTGCTAGACAGAGGCAGGACGCCCATCTTCTTCAGGGAGCAGGCTCCGCCCCCAATGCGTCTTCTCTGTGGAGGGTGCAGCCATGCCATGGGGGTCCCAGGAGTCACTTCTCTGGGCCCTGAGCTGGAGCTGCTCCCCGGGCAGCCCTGGGACCAGCAGGGGCCTGATTGAGAGGCAAACAGAGAGCCCCCTGCTCCCCGACCCCTTCCTGCGGGGAGCCTGGGGCCAGAGCCCTCCTCCTGAGACGGGCCTGGTCCGCGGCCCCCATGGGTCACAGCCTTCCCCTCCACCAGGCTCACCTGCTGGGGCTCCAGAGGGCAGGACGGGGGCTCCTGGGCCCTCAGGGCGGCGAGCAGGCTGAGGGCGATGGGCAGGAGCAGGGCTTTCATCTCTGGGGCTTTGGGCTCCCAGCTGCCGCAGGATCTGGAAGTCTGGGGGAAGTTGTGCCGGCTCCACACGAGGCGGCTGTTTATACCCGGAGCACCTGGCACGGACCCCGCCCCGCCCACCCAGCACCCCGGCCCAGTCCCTGTCAGGGGGGCGTGTGTGTGCTCAGCACCAGAGTCTGAGGAGCGGGTGCCCCAGAGTAAATGACGCGCAATGCTGTCCCAGGTCCGCCTCCCGAGGGTGCTGGCTCACAGACAGCGGCCCGGAGGACAGTCAGCCAGGGAGTGAGGGGCGAGGGGGCCGCGTGTGTCTCTGCCCCAGCCCAGAGTGAAGGTCAAGGCTTCTTCCCCTCCTCCACCGCGCCCCTCCCGGAGCCCTGGGCTGGGATCTTAGGCGCATTCTCTGGGAGCCCGGCCGAAGGGACTGAGCTTCAGAAGGGACGCACGGGGTGTGATTGGTGGAGTCCCAGGGTCCCCAGAGCCGACTTCTCACCCACCTGGCACTCCTGCCTGGGCTGGTCCCAGGCCTGGGAAGCAAACCCCGGATTCTGGTGGGACTGGGGGCGCTGGTTTATGACCTGGGGTCAGTCTGGATATCTCCTCCTCAGAGAGTGTCCCACCCCGGGGCCCCAGAGGAGGAACCCGGCCTCCCAGCCCCTCACTCCGGACCCCGAGGCGGGGCTGGGTTTCCAGGTGAACGCATGCTCTCCTTCCAGTGGGGCCGCTCGTTCCTGCACACATGGGTTCACCACCCGTCTGCCCTGCTGCACCTGCGGTTCCCCAAAGTGGGGGCTCCGGCCACGTGGTGGGCGGTCACTGGATGTTTGTGGCTAAAAGAATAACTAGTGACTGTGTCTTTGGGGCCTCAGAGGCTCCCCTTCCAAGGGGAACCCACACTTCTGTGGCTCTGGGTCCCGTGAGCCGTGGGAGGACCCGTGAGTGCTGGCCCCTGGGCACGTAGGAGGCTCAGGGAACCTGGGCTCTGCCTTGCGTCCTCCTGTCTGGAGTGGGACCCACACTCATGCCGCTCCCTGACTTCTTTCATCCTTCCAGAACCCCGACCACCCCGGAACTTCCCCTCTCCCGTCAGCTTTGACCCCCGTGTCCCCCCAGGACAGGCCTCGCAGCCTATTCCATTTGGATAAACGGGCTGAGTGAGGCGCAAACCAGCCACATGCGGGCTGGTGCTCAGGGGTCCAGGCTGAGCCTCCCTGCTCCTGGTTCCGTTAGCCTCAGCGCTGGCTGCCCCCTAACAAGATCCCTCCTCCCTGACCGTGTGGGTCCTGGGTCTGAGTCACCCACTCTGAGACCCACGCTGACCCAGGCCCCACAGGCAGGTGCTGGGGACACACAATGGGGCTTTGTGCCTTGTTGGCCCAAGGTTGGACACGGCTGAAGATGGTCCGCCCCAAGCACTGGCTCAATAATAATAATCAGCCTCTCCATAACCCCCAGGGGCCGCACAGAAGGTGCTGGCGGGACCCAGTAATTACTGCATCTGGGAAGGAACTGCTAAGCACAAAGTCCACCCTCCCAGGGAGCGGGAAAGGGCGGGGTCCTTACTAAGGGCCTGACCTTAGTAAGCAGGCTGGTGTCTCTGGATCTTGAGAGAGCTTTTCCTGCTCCCTGCTCTCACGTTCCCCAGAGATCCCGGATCCGAGAGCCCCTGATCTAAGCATTTACGACAGTGACAGACTTCATTCAGGCCTTGAGGAAACCCTGGACACAGGCAGGTTTCCCAGGGAGAGTGGGGTGCCCGCCCTGCCCTCTGCGGGGTGCAACCCAAGCCCTCAGGCCTTCCGGTCCTCCACCACGGCCCTGTGCCCTGGCGGGCGGAACCCTGCCCAGGTGTCCAGCTGTGTTCTTCCTGGATCCTGGAGGGGCGTGCGCGGGGGTGGGAGAGGAGGCTGGTCATGGGCACTACCCCTTGCCAGCGTCTCAGGGGCTGTGGTCAGCGCCACCCCAAAGCTTCACTTCCAGAACTGACCAGAGTGGATTTACTGTGAAGTCTGAGCACACTGGAGCAGGGCGAGCGGTGACCGTGGGACTGAGCTGATGGCCACCCTGCAGCTGGAGTGCGTGGCTCTGGCACGCAGACCGGACCCCAGCTTCCCGCCTCCATGCCCGCACCACTTCTTCTGGGCCTCCCCGATACCCATGGGTCATAGCCAATGAGCAGTGAATGAACACGCCCAGTCTGCGTGGAGCGGAGCTCAGGGGCTGCATACCTTGGGCTCCTCACTCCGCAGTGGGACAATCTGATGTGATCGCACCCATTTCTCAGAGGTCCTCAGGAAGACTGAGTCCCAGTTGCCCACAGCGAGGACCTTCTCATTAAAACTCCCTTTATTGCATTTTCTATCTCCCCATCTGGGCTTCCCTGATAGCTCAGTGGGCAAGGAATCCGCCTGCAATGCAGGAGACCCCGGTTCAATTTCTGGGTCAGGAAGATCCACTGGAGAAGGGATAGGCTACCCACTCCAGTACTCTTGGGCTTCCCTGGTGGCTCAGCGGGTAAAGAATTTGCCTGCGATGTGGGTAGACCTGGGTTCGAGCCCTGGGTTGGGAAGATCTCCTGGAGAAGGGAAAGGCTATCCATTCCAGTATTCTGGCCTGGGGAATTCCATGGACTGTGTAGTCTGTGGGGTTGCAGAGAGTCGGACACGACTGAGCAAACTTTCACTTTCACCTCCCGGTCTCACCTGACCTCAGATTTCTGGCTTCTAGAACTGGGAGAGAATGGAATTTCTCCATTTATGCTGCAGAGTTTGTGGCAGTTTGTTACAGAAACTCTAGGAAACTCAAGCTCTACCATTAAATATTCTGTCAAAATATAAGTGGACTAAATATGCAAAGTACAAGACAAAGATGGCCAGGGTGGATTAAAAGTCACGATACAGCTACATGCTGTTTTTCCAAAACCTACTTCAAATGTAAAGTAGTTGGAAGTTAAAATGCAGAAAAAAGTAACATAATTAAGATAGCTAACTGATTTCAGTACCAGCTGTGAGTGGACTGCCTCTGTAACCAGGACCTGTCCCCCGTTGCCGGTTCTGCAGTGACGGAGCTGGGCCAGTGAGCGTTCCTCCTTTGCTCCTGCCCTGAGTTAAGCTCTGTTGGTAGGAGGCTGAGGATGAAGGGGCTTCCTTGCTGGTTCCAGGGTGCTTCCATTTGATCCTTCTTCTTTCTCCTACTGTATGGCTAACAGTGGCACCAGGAAGGGATGTCCACAGCCACTCACCACACTGAATACAGGGGATGCTGGCATCCCCACCAGTGGGCTCCCAGTGAGTCCTGTAGGCACTCCAGCCTATCCCCTGGGAGGGGAGAGGGCCCTCCTGCTTGCTGGTCTCAGCCTGCATTTCCCTGCCTGCTGGCCACCACCCAGACCATGAAGCAGCTCTGGTCCAGGGCAACCCAGCAACTTCTCCATCCTTTGGGTTGCATGCTCCCTTCTCCCACAAGGTTGGATCCCAGCCCTGGGGAGGGGGCTCCCCCAGATTTGGTACTTCTTTAGCTACTCTACTTCAATCCTGGGCTATGCTTCATGGTTCTTATGTATTTATTTATTTTATTTAACACCAAAAGCATTTTGTATCGGGGCACAGCGGATTAACAATGCTGTGATAGCTTCTGGTGAACACTGGGGGGGACTCAGCCACACACAGACCCGCATCCAATCTCCCAACTCTGCTCGCATCCGGGCCACGCTTCATGGTTCTTCATAGTTAATTGTTCACTCTACAGACCATCTCTGCTCAGGCTATCGTATGGCTTCTGTGTCCTGATCGAAGGCTGATTCGTATAATTATATATTATTTTAAGAGGTGATAAGTGCTAAGCGGAACAGTCAAGGTGAAACAAGTAGACTTGGCCGTGTGGGGACAAGGGGGTAGTTCATACTTAAGTGGCAGGTCCGAGACAGCAGAGTGACCTTTGGACATTGAATAAAGATATTGGAGGAAGTGAGCCATGAAATCACCAGGTGGAGAAGCTTCCAGGTGGAAAGATCACCCAGGGCCCGTGTTCAGGTGGGAGAGGATTGGGCATGTGTCAGGGACACACAGGAGGGCAGGGGGCTGGAGCCCTGGACCACGTGCGGGTGGTCCCTGGACGACACCTGGACCACGTGTGAGTCGGAGCGGGGGCGGGCTTGGCCTGATGGCGTCAGCGTGCTGGCCACCACGCGGACCTTATCATTTACTCTGAGGAACGGAGATCCTACGGAGAGATTTTACAAAGTCAGAGAATGACTTTTGGATTCAAAGGGTCACTCCAGTTGCCGCCTTGAGGATAGAATTTGCGAAGGGCGCTGGCAGAGAATAAAGGCATAAAGGCAGAGAAATCAGTCAGAAAGATGCTGCTTGTAATCCAGGCCAGAAGGGTAATGCGCTGAGGTCCACCCAGCCGTCAGGGAATCACAGGGTGTGGACCTACGCACCCACAGCAAACGAATAGAAAACCGGTCAGATGTGTGAAACAGTCTCTGTTTTTAGATGTTGGCCCACAGGCAATGCAAGGCGATCCCTGGGAGGGAAAAGCTCTGGGTCAGAGGGGAGATCCAACGCTACAGCCTGGGGAGGCGATCAAGGCGGAGCACAGCACAAACCAGGGTCTGCGGGATCTGAGACGACTCGAGGGAGATGACAAAGTGCTGGAGCAGAGAAGGCTGTGCGGAGGAAGAGCTCCAGAGGCCTGCGGAGGATCTCACTGAAGGCCAGTCTATATTCTGATCAGTATGAGCTGAAATCTTATTGTAGTTTTGACTTGCATTTCTCAGCCTCCCTGACGGCTCAGCGGGTAAAGAACCCGCCTGCAAAGCAAGAAATGCAGGAGACAGGGGTTTGATCCCTGGATCAGGAAGATCCCCTGGAGAAGGAAATGGCAACCCTCTCCAGTATTCTTGCCTGAAAAATCCCACGGATGGAGGACACTGGTGGGGCTACCATCCAAAGGGTCGCAGAGAGTTAGACAAGACTGAGTGACTAAGCACAGTAATTAGGAAAGATTTCTGAAGTGAGAGAGTGTTGATGATGACACAACCTTGTGAAGATATTAAAATCCACCGAATTGTACACTGTTAAAAATTGAAGAGTTCTTTTTTATGCAGTTTTAGATAAAACAGCAAAATCAAGGGGAAGGTGCAGAGCTTTCTCATAGACACTCTACAGCACATGATATAGCCCCCTGTCCTTACTATCCCCTGTCCTCAGTATTTACTCAGGGTGGTAAATATTTCATGACTGAAAAGCCTACATTAACATGTCATAATCATCCGGAGTGCATAGCTTGCCTTCAGGCTCACTCTTGGTGTTTGGACAAACGTATGGTGTGTATCCATCACTAATATCATGCAGCCTATTCTCAGCGCCCTAAACATCCTCCCAGCTCCTGCCCCCACCAGTCTGTGGCAATCACCAATCGTTCTACCACTGGCCTGATTTTGCCTTTTCCAGAATGTCATATCGATGGAATCAAACCGTGTGTACCCTTTTAGAGAGGTGTGTGTCACTTAGTCACATGCATTTAAGATTCCTTCACAGCTTCATGGCTCATTTCTTTCCAGTGTTGAACAATCCTCCTTGTCTGTTTGTACTGCAGCTTAATGTTGAATAATATCCCCTTGTCTGGATGGACCACGATTTAACAATCCATCCACCTACTGAAGGACATCTTGGCTGCTTCCAAGTGTTGGCAATTTTGAATAAAGCTTTTATAAACATCCGTGTGCTGGTTTTTCCGGGGACATAAGTTTTCAATTCCTTTGGATAAATACCAAGGAGTACAACTGCTGGATCACATGGTATGAGTTTGTCAGCTTCTGCAAGAAACCACCAAACCATCTTCCAAAGTGGCTGTACCACCTTGCATTCCCACCAGCAGTGGTGAGAGTTCCTGTTGGTCCACACCCTCCCTGGAGTCTGTGATGTCTGTATTCCAGATTTTGTCCATTCCAATAGGGGTGTTGCTGTTGTTCAGTTGTTAAGTCATGTCCAGGTCTTTGCAACCCCATGGACTGTAGCCTGTCAGGCTCCTCTGTCCATGGGATTTCCCAGACAAGAATGCTGGAGTGGGTTGCCATCTCCTTCTCCAAGG
Source organism: Bos taurus (assembly GCF_002263795.3). Taxonomy (NCBI): domain Eukaryota; kingdom Metazoa; phylum Chordata; class Mammalia; order Artiodactyla; family Bovidae; genus Bos; species Bos taurus. Next base: position 103,200,214 of record NC_037338.1, on the reverse strand, counting down.
GATCTTCCCAACCCAGGGATCGAATCCAAGTCTCCTGTGGTTCCTGCATTGGTAGGCGGATTCTTTACCACTAAGCCACCCGTGCTTCCCCAACAGGGGTGTAGTGGCATCTTATTGTTGCTTTAATTTGCATTTCCCTGCTGACATAGGACACGGAGCATGCTGTTGTTGTTCTAGAAAGTGCTTAGTGTTTTTTTATTTTTTAGAGTACAGCTGATTCACAACATCGCATCCGTCTCTGCCGTCCAGCAGGGGGCATCGGTTACACACATGCATATGTATTGTGCTGTGCTACGATGCTTAGGCGTGTCCCACTCTTTGTAACCCAATGGGCTGTAGCCCGCCAGACGCCTCTGTCCATGGGATTCTCCAGTTAAGAATACTGGAGTGGGTTGCCATGCCCTCGTCCAGGGGATCTTCCCAACCCAGGGATCGAACCCAGGTCTCCCAAATTTCAGGCGGAGTAGCCTAGCCCTTGTCTGGGGGATCTTCCTGACCCAGGAATTGAAGCAGGGTCTTCTGCATTGCAGGCAGGTTCTTTACCAGCTGAGCTATCAGGAAAGCCCCCCCCACACATACAACCACTCTTTTTTTCAATTCTTTTTACATATAGGCCATTACAGAGGGCTGAGAAGAGTGCCCTGTGCTGTGCACCATATCTGTATTAGTTCCCTGTTTCATATATGGAAGTGTGCATGTCAATCCCAGTCTCCCAGTTTATCCCTCCCCGGCTCTCTGCTTTCCCTCCTGATGCTTTTGAACTGCGGTGTTGGAGAAGACTCTTGAGAGTCCCTTGGACTGCAAAGAGATCCAACCAGTCCATTCTGAAGGAGATCAGCCCTGGGATTTCTTTGGAAGGAATGATGCTAAAGCTGAAACTCCAGTACTTTGGCCACCTCATGCAAAGAGTTGACTCATTGGAAAAGACTCTGATGCTGGGAGGGATTGGGGGCAGGAAGAGAAGGGGACGACAGAGGATGAGATAGCTGGATGGCATCACTGACTCAATGGACGTGAGTCTGGGTGAACTCCGGGAGTTGGTGATGGACAGGGAGGCCTGGTGTGCTGCGATTCATGGGGTCACAAAGAGTCGGACACAACTGAGCGACTGAACTGAACTGAACCATAAGTTTGTCTTCTCCATCTGTGTCCCTATTCCTGTTTTGTAAATAAGTTCATTTGTACTGTTTTTTTGTTTTGAGAAGGAAATGGCAATCCACTCCAGCATTCTTGCCTGGAGAATTCCATGGACAGCAGAGTCTGGGGGGCTGTTCCACGGGGTTGCAAAGAGTTAAAATTCCACATATCACAGTATCATATGATATTTGTCTCTGACATATTTCACTCAATATGACAATTTCCAGGCCCATTAATGTTGCTGCGAATGGTGTTATTTCATTATTTCTAATGTCTGAGTAGTATTCCATTGTATATATATACATATATGCCCCAGCTTCTTTACCCGTTCATCTGCTGGTGGACATTCAGGCTGCTTCCACGTCCCGGCTATGGTAAACAATGCTGCAGTGAACAGTGGGGTGCACGTATCACTTTGATTTATGGTTTTCTCTGGATATATGACCAGGCGGAGTATCTTTTCATGTGTTTATTTGCAATCTGGATCTCTTCTTCGGTGAGGTATCTGTTAAGATCTTTGGCCCATTTTTTAATAGAATTGTTTGTTTCCTTATTGTTGAGTTTCAAGAGACTTTTCTTTTTTAAAAACTTTTTTATATCAGTCCTTTGTCAGATGTGTCCCTGAAATCTTTCCTCCTGGTCTGGCTTCTCTTCTCATTCTCTCATCCTTGTGTCTCACAGAGAGAAATCCAGCTTACCGATTATTTCCCTCATGGATCGTGCCTCTTGTATTCACAAAGTCATCACCATGCCCAAGCTCATCTAGCAAACGGTGGATGTGGGTGTGGAGGGGCTGGGCCCCCAAGCCTGGGGTTTGTCAAAAGCTGGCCCTGGGAGGTGACTAGGACGAGTTTGGGGTCCTTGGAGGCTGAGGGAGGCGGCCCTGGGGGCGGCAGCAGAGTGTGTGGGGGGAGTCCTAGGCTGCTCCACAGGGAGCCTTGGGGTGGGGGGCTTGACGGGGGCTGGGGTGTTGGGGGAGTGGCTTTGGCAGGTCCAGGAGACTAGGCTCCTCACCTCCCCAACCCGGACGGCACAGGGGGCTGTCCCCTTCGTGGACCTGGAGCTGCTGGGATCTGCGGTGGAGGGCTCTCTAGGGTGGGGGTCTGAGGGCCAGGCCGAGGGGGACCAGGATCCTCAGGTGTAGGGGGGAGAGACCCTGCTCTGAACCCTGAGCTCTCAAACCCTGCTCTGAGAGCCTCCCACCTCCCTGGAGGCTGGACTTTGGGGCCCTCTCAGCCTGGAGTGAGCCGAGGCTTCACAAAGCCCCCCGCCAGGCCTCGGGCTGGTGGGCTCGGAGCTGCCTGCAGAGCCTCAGGAGACTGGTCTACACTGGACCCCAGCCTTGGCTCAGGTGGCGCCGCTGGGGAGGGAACTGGGGCCCCCGCAAAGTCGGGGAGCACAGAACTGCCCCAGCAGCCCCAACCTGACCCGGGCCTCAGCCTCCTCCTCTGTCATCAGAGAGGGTGGGGCTGGGAGCCCCCTCCCCTGAGACCGGGGCCTGGGGCAGATCCTGTCCTGTTTCCGGGTATGCTCTGCCCCTGCTGGTCACTGTCGGTAGTGCAGCCTCAGAAGGGGCCCCGGTGGTGGTGGGCTGGATCTTTCAGGGGAACATGAGGAGGGTGGGGTGTGAAACCAGAAACCCACCTGGGAGGACTCCCCCATCCCAGCTCCGGCCTCTGCATCTCAGATTTATTGGGAGTTTGATGCACAGAGCTTATCTGTCCCACTGGCTGTGGGGGGAAGCGTGGCCAGCGGGAGAACTTCCTGGAGGGGGTGGTATTTGAAGCCAGCTGTAAGAAAAGGGGAGGTCTGGATGGAATTGAAAGGAAGAGGGTCCCATGTGAGCAAAGCCCAGGAACAGTCCCTGCTCCAGCCCACACCCCTGACACGCCCGGGGTCTGTGCCCTGTTGTTTCTCAGCAGTGAGGGCACAGCTGGGCCTTCGGGGTGCCCTGGGCTGGCTCCTCCCACTCTGATGGAAGGAGAGCCTAAGGAGCCTTTTCGGGGGTCCCTGAGGCCACATAGGGGCTTCCCTGATAGCTCAGTTGGTAAAGAGTCCGCCTGAAGTGCAGGAGTCCCCTGTTCGACTCCTGGGTTGGGAAGATCTGCTGGAGAAGGGAAAGGCCACCCACTCCAGTATTCTTGCCTGGAAAATTCCAGAGATTGTATAGTCCATGGGGTTGCAAAGGGGCCACATAAGAGGGGAGGGGAGGGAGCTCTCCGCCTGTCTCTCAGGCAGCTCCTTCCCAGAGACTATCCTTCTCTGAGGGAGGAGAAATGTCTACCTGTTGTAAATGGTAAATGCAAGTCTTGATATCTTATTAAAGCCCAGGCTCCATGAGATCCGAGCAGCTGCAATTTTGCCCTTTCACTCCCTGTGTGTTTTTTTTTTAATCTATTTTGATGGATGATGATTACTCTACAACATTGTGATGGCTTTTGCCATACATCAGCATGAATCGGCCATAGGCATACATGTGTCCCCTCCCCCCGAACCCCTGCCCCCACTCCCTGTGTTAATAACACCACACAGAGATTCTTAAATCCGTCTCTGAATAAAGACATTTGCAGGATCAGCTGAGCTTAATGGGCTCTCAATGCACCTTCCACGGGTTTTCTCTTCCCCTTCACAAGTTTATGTCTCTTTGTCCTTCTGTCTGATGGATGCAGTCCAGGGACACCAAGGGGCCAGTTCTGCCCCAGGCTTCTGTGCAGGAGTCACGGTAGTTAACTTGTTCTGTAGCCTTTGGGCTTTCAGGGTTCTGACCGCAAATACCAGGTGGGACTTCAGCGAACTTAAGCAGAAGCGGTTCAGGAGGAGGACCCTGCAGCTCATACAACTAGCAGGAACCTGGGCGATCAGACCAGAGGGTGAGCAGGATCCAAGGGGCAGAAGTCACAGGACACCCAGCCCAGAAAGAGCCAGGTCAACAGCGTGTCCTGGGCCACAGACGTCACTGGTTAAGGCGTGCACTCTGTTAGTTTCCTGACAGCACCCGACTTTGCACACTGGGCCTCCACACTGTGAGAGCATAACTGTGTGTTATTTTGTGTGTGTGCACACACATAGGCACACACATAGACTCACACACATAGACACACACACACATAGACGCACACACACATAGACACACACACATACATAGACAGACACACACACACACATAGATACACACAGACACACACATACATAGACACACACACACAGACTCACACACACACACACTCACACACACACACACACACACAGACGAGGCCACTCTCCTGCCCACAGTGAGCTTGTCATCTCAAGCTGAATGGTGGGTGCTGTTCAGTCTCCAAGTTGTGTCTCTGTGACCCCATGGACTACAGCATGCCAGGCCTCCCTGTCCCTCACCATCTACTGGAGTTTGTCCAAATTCATGTCCATTGAATCAATCAGTAATGCCATCCAACCATCTCATCCCTTCTGTCGTCCTCTTCTCCCATCTTCAATCTTTCCCAGTATCAGGGTCTTTTCCAATGTGTCGGTTCTTCACATTGGCTGGCTAAAGTATTGGAGCTTCAGCATCATTCTTTCCGATAAATATTCAGGGTTGATTTCCTTTAGGATTGACTGGTTTGATCTCCTTGCTGTCCAAGGGACTCTCAAGTGTCTTCTCCAGCACTGCAGTTTGAAGGCATCGATTCTTTGGTGTTCAGCCTTCTTTATGGTCCAACTCTCACACCCATACATGACTGGAAAAGCCATAGCTTCGGCTACACGGACCTTTGTCAGGAAAGTGATGTCTCTGCTTTTTAATATGCTGTCTAGGTTTCTCATAGCTTTTCTTCCAAGGCTGGATTACCCACTGAAAAGCCCACCCGGTGACTTGAAAACATCTTCTGCCTTGAGTCCTGCGAGGCCTGGACCAGCTCCTCTCAGAGACCACCCCCACCCCGGCCTTTCCTGAGCCCTGCCCCTCGTGAGTGGACACCCAGACGCCCTCCTGAAGGGGCTGACGTGCTCCACTCACACCATCTGCCCGCAGACCAGCGCACCGGCTCCTCCTCGGGCTCCGGGCAGAGCCCGTCTGCTCTCCTTCCCGGCTCTAGAGCCGCCAGCCCCACGGCCCGTGGCCTCTCTGTCCACCTTCAGACCCCGCAGCGCCCCATGGAGCCCCCGGGCTGGATCCTCTGACTCGGCCCACCCCCACGTCCTCCCTGCCCAGCCCCTCCCGCCCCCTCCCCTTATCAGGGGTGATGGCACTGGGCCCCGTATCACCAGGATCATCTCCGTCTCACGCTGAGCTGCTCGGCCCCCTGGTCCAGCCGCACCTTCAGGTCTTCGCCACCAGCCTCACCTGGGCCTCGACTGGCCAGGAAGGGCATACAGGCGGCGCTGCCAGGACCAGCTAGAGGGACAGTTCCAGGGCCTCTCAGGGGGCAGTGCCCACTCCAGGCTGACTGCATGGAGCAGACGTTCCTTCCTGCCATCTGACAGCAAGGAGGGGCAACTGTGTGTGAGGAGCCACAAGGAGGGGGACACACAGAAGGGCTGAGCCCCTCCGGAGCAGCGGGGGGACCTCCCAGGAGGGGAGTCCCGGCCTCGTCGTGACCTCAGGGTGATGTGCCCCCAGCAGAGGGGCTGCATGGTCAGGGGGAGGGGTCATAGAAGGTTCTGGGGTCTGGGGGGATGGGACCACCCACCACTGGAGTCAGAGCTGTGCAGCGTTGGAACAGTCTGGAGCCTTCCCCTACCTGTGCACAGGCAGACACACTCACACAGACACACATGCACACGGATAGATGTACATACACACGTGCACATGCATAGGAGACACATGGACACACTCACACAACACAATACGCACACAAACATACACACACTCAGACACGCATATCACACAGACGTACGTGCAGCACACACACACACACACACTCAGACACGCATATCACACAGACGTACGTGCAGCACACACACACACACACACTTGGGCAGACAAGACACCATCCACACACATGTACATACGCACACACAGAGAGGCACACATGCGCAGACACGTGTGCACACGCAAACCCAGATGCACACACGTCACACACACACACGCACACACACATGTGCACAAACACCTGCACAGGGCATGATGATGCCATTTGCACTTGGGCGGAAAGTTCTGGGCGCAGAAAGGCAGAGGAATGGGGGCTGGGGAAGCGAGACCTCTGTGTTTCTGTCGGTGGAGTCGCCCCAGCACCTCGGAGCTGGAACCAGGGAGGAGCAGCAGCGATGGGGAGGAGGTGGATTTGGGAGGAGGGCAGACAGCTCAGGCTGCGTGGGGAGCAGAGAAGTTTCCAGAGAGTCAGCGAGGCCTCTCGGCCACACTGGGGTACTGGCCAGAGCACAGGAAGATCAGTTCAGGCTGCGAGGGGTAAGGGGGTGCAGTAGGCCTGGTGGGCCACCTGGAGGAGGTGCTCAGAGCTGACCTGAGGCTGCACCTGGAGCTCAGGAGGTCTGGGGATATCGGGGCATCAACTCCAAGGCGGGAGCTGGAGCCTGGACGGGGACCGGCTCTCCAGGGGCCTCGCGGGACCAGGGCGCGTCCAGGCTTCCCGGGGCTGGTGCAGTGAAGGCCGCGGGACGGGAGAGGGGAGCACAAGGAAGCCGCTGCCTTATCTCCTGGCTCTGAACCCAGAGGCACCGCTTCCTGTTCTGATAACATTCTCCTCCCAGACAAGGCTTCTCCGGACTTGTCCGACCCAAGAGTCACGGGAGCTAATGACACGATTGAGAACCTCCATTCACGGGATCCAAAGAAAATGATGTCTCCCCTCCCACCCCGCCAGACTGGGGGGCCTTTGTGAAGGGGAGGGGGCAGGGCCCGCCAGTCCAGGGGCAAATGAGTGACCCTGAGGCCAGGTGCCCCTGGAGCAGACACGGGGACCCCGGCCAGGCAGCTGCTCCTCCTGACGGCCTGGCTGGGTCTGCTGTCCGTGCTGGGGGTCCAGAGGCCCCAGCTGACCCCCACCAGTGCTCAGGAGGTGAGGGGCTCTGAGAGGGTGGGATGGGGGGACGAGGGTGGCCCAGGTCAGGCGCCTGCGCTGGGCTAGGGTCCCAGTCCTGCTGCTCCCGCCCCAGGCGGACTTAGCCTGAGTCCCCTGTCTGTGTCTTCAGGGACGTCTCCCACACAGAGGAGGGGTGCTGGGTGATGCCAGGGCGAGCCCAGTCCCCTGTTAGAGCATGGTGTCTTCCTGCCCACCCGGAGAGGGAGTAGGCTTAGGGAGCCTTTGGGCAGATTTCCATCCACAGTGGGTCCTCTCGGCCTCTTAATCCTGGTGAAGTCACGGCCAAGGCGGGGGTGGCCTTTCTAAGACGTAGTTCCCTCAGAGGTCAAAGTCATGGCTTGCAAGGAACTTTGCATATCTCAAGCCCTTCCGTAAACATAATGAATATTGTCCCAATTATATTTTGCAAGGCTGACTACATTTAGGGTCAGTATTAAAGATCAAACACATTATCATCAAGCATGTTAAAAACTTGGAAGAGCGATGGTGCAAGTGGAGCAGTATTTGAGGTTTGCATGCGTCTAGATGCCACCCACCCTCCGGTCACTACTGAGTTCCCCTGGGGACTGTCACAGCCTCACCTTCTCAGGGGCCTTGGTGCCTCCTTGGCACAGCCAAGGATGTGACCTGGATGTCCCCGAGACTCGAGCCTGTGCTCCTGGCGTCCCCAACACCTGGGCTCTGGGGTAGTGTCCAAGGCCCACCCACCTTTTCTGCCCCCTTACTCCCCACGTCCACCCTCCCTCTCTCAAAGATGGTCAACTTGATGGCTTCTTGTCCGTCTGGGTCTAAGGACCCAAATTCCTCTCTCCTTCCCTTTTTCCTTATTAAATACCCATATCTGAGTCCTCCCTCTTCCCCACCCATGAGAGGACTGCACTCATTCAATCCTGAGAGTCATCCTCATTCTCTCAAGAAAGTGAGCTCCAGGACCCGAGGATGAGGCTGGAGCTGGTGCTGGGAAACCCAATGCTGGTCGCTGGTCCTGCCCCAAACCCAAGGACTGCCAAGCACATGTGTGTTTGTCCTCAGAACAGAACTGCCCTGGGTTTCCGGGGATGGGGTTTGGCAAGAGCAGTGGTTAGAGGGCCTGGGGCCCTCAAGTATGTCAGGACAAAGAAAGGTCTGGCCACACGATCACAGTAATTTCTATGTCAGGTTCCTCAATGACCTAGAAAATGAATAGATAAATGAATGGTAGACGAATGGGCAGTGGGCAGAGGAATGTGAGAATGCAAGGGTGCATGGACCCATGGACGGGTGATGGATGGATGGATGGATGGATAAAAGAACGGTGGAAGGGTGGGTTGATAGGGGAAGGATGGGAGGATGGTAGGTGGATGGATGGATGAATAGATAGATGAATGGTGGCTGGATAGATGGATGACAGTGGATGGTTGGATGGTGCATGGATGGATGGATAGTGGATGTACAGTGAAAAGGCAAAAGGGTGGTGGATGGACGGATGGACGGATGGTAAGTGGGTGAATAGATGAATAAATGAACGGATAAACAGTTGGAGGGAGGGATGGTGGATGGATGGCTGATGAACACACGAAATGAGATGAATAGACAGGGGGTGGATGCCTGCGAGACCAGGGCTGATAAGGCACAGGTGGACACCTCTAAGGCCACAGTCTAACCTGACTTGACCGTCACTGTGAGCTCTCTGCCCACTTGCTCCCTCCTCTCCTCTTGCTTTGCTTGTTGCTTCCCCGCTTCTGAATCCAGAACTGTCCCACTCTCGGGGGGCCCAGTGCCTCGCACATCTCCACTCGATGGGCTCATCAGCCCCCCTCCTCAGGAGGTTAGGGCCGAGGCAGGCTCAGTAGGTGTGGCGACAGGCTTAGCTGCTCCGAGGCAAGTGGGATCTTCCCAGACCAGGGGTCAAACCGGTGTCCTTTGCATTGCAAGGCGGATTCTTAACCACTGGACCACCAGCCATGTTCAGTTGCTTCAGTCATGACTGACTCTTTGCGGCCCCATGGACTATAGCCTGCCAAGCTCCTCTGTCCATGGGGTTCTCTAGGCAAGAATGCTGGAGTGGGTTGCCATTTTTCCTCTGGGAGATCTGCTCCAGGGGACCTTCCCAACCCAGGGATGGAACCCCTGTTTCCTACGGCTCCTATGGAGCCATATCATTGCAGGCGGATTCTTTACTCCTGAGCCACTGGGAAACCAGGAGCATCAGGGAAGCCCCCAATCATTTTATATTTTCCTCACAAAAGCTCTTATTACAGACATCCTTTCCCCCCAGCTTTTAGGAGCATGGTATATAAAGCACTGGGTCAGAACCCTAGATATCCCCAGGGAAAAGAAGCTTCACTCCCTGCCACCCTTCACCTTTGTGATGAACATCAGCGCTGCTTTGGAAATTAGAATGCACATCACGTGAGTGCCCTTCTCCCCCCGCCAATTCCTGGGGTCCGCCATCCTGACCTTGGGCCTTTGGCCCTTCCTGAGCTCCGGAGCCAGGCAGCAGCTACCGGGGTCGATCCTATGTCTTCCACATGGTTTATATGCTGGCTCTCCTGGCAGACTCCATGGGAATAATGAGGTGGTGAAGTAATGAAAAATAAGGCCAAGTCGCCATCATGGACTGAGAAGGAACTAAGCCCCAGTTACCTGGGAAGTGCTTCACAAGCCTTGTCTTATCCGCACCTTGCAAAGCTCGTCACCGTGGGTTCATGGGAGGACCACCCTTACAGGCTCTCACTTGTGCTGGAAATGAATGGTTAGCTGGGCACACGGCAAACCTTCGGACTGGCTTCCACGGAGGCCTCTCGTCCATAGGACAGGCGGGCCAGTGGTCATCCTGATGCGCCCAGTGGACCCCCCGGCGGGCTTATCCTGCAGCTTAGCGCTGTAGGTGGGATGGGCGGAGACAGGCTCGGGGCTTCACCATCGCAGGTCAACAGCCCGCCGGAATGGTGCTGGGTGCCATCAGCAAGCTGAGCTCGTGTTTCTGACGATAGACCCGATGGTGCAGTTCCGAAGGTCCCGTAACGAGAGGCTCCAAGCCCATGTCCTTGTGGGGGGAGGGCAGCCAGTCAGGGCACTGACCTTTCCAGCAGCCTCTCCCCACCCCCACCCCGGCCCCCCGCACCTTCCAGGGGCTACTCTGCGCCTCCCTGGGCTCTGGAGACACACAGGTAAAGAAGATGTGTTCTCACCCCAAACCTTCACAGCCTCCTTGAGCGACAGGTGGGCAAGCTTTGTCCAAGAGAAAGGCCAGTCCTGCTGCCTGAGGCCTCACCGGGCTTGAGATGGGGGGACTTCATCCAGGTTGAGGTCTGGGGGAGAAGAAATTTGCAAGCTTCCTCAGATACCTTGTGACCATTCGTTCTGCATGGCCAAGTCGGTGCTGGCTGGGGACGCGGATGGGGGAGGCCATAGGTGTCCACCTGCTTTGGAAGAGCAGGACACCAGAGCATCCGAAAGGCGACAGCAGGGGCTAGTGTTGAAACCATCTTCTTGTTTTGTTTGAGCAAAGATGCTGCGGAATTCCGGGCCAAGGTCCTGGAAGCCTTGGGGAGGGTGGGGCGCTGAGGGGCACTGACAGGGCAGGAGCCTGGCTGGGAGGATGAGCTGGAGATGACCCCTGGGTTGAAGGAGGCAGGTTGGGGACACAGCAGGGAAGGAGGGGGACCTTATTTGAGAAGCCAGGGCCCAGCTCCTCCAGATTCTGGGACACTTCCATCACTAGACACGGGCTCCAAGGTCACTTCTGTTTTCCAGGAAGCCAAGCAGATGCCTTCTGTTTAAAATGCCCTTCTGGGAACTATCACCTGGGAGATTCCAATCCTGTAAGTGACCACTGACTCACCCCTCAGACCACTGGAGGGCCGGATCTCCAGGTCTCCGGGAGATGGCATTCCCGTCGGGATGTCAGAGGGGACACCCAGGCCCTGAACGTGAGAGTCTGGGCTTCTCTGTCCCCCACTCCAGTACTCTTGCCTGGAAAACCCCATGGATGGAGGAGGCTGGTAGGCTTCAGTCCATGGGGTCGCGAAGAGTCGGACACAACTGAGCGACTTCACTTTCACTTTTCACTTTCATGCATTGGAGAAGGAAATGGCAACCCACTCCAGTGTTCTTGCCTGGAGAATCCCAGGGACGGGGGAGCCTGGTGGGCTGCCGTCTCTGGGGTCGCGCAGAGTGGGACACGACTGAAGCGACGCAGCAGCAGCAGCCCCCTGAAAACCTTAGCTCTCCCCGGGCGGGTGGGGGCTGGCCGTTTTCTGTCCTGCGCTCAGATCTGTCAGTCCCCTGGCTGCTCCCAACACCGGCTCGTGGTGCTTCTACACCACACCTGAGAACCAACTTCCTCCAGTTTCCTGGAGCCCAGGAGCTCCATTGCCAGGCCACCCCCCGCCCCTGGCGATGGCCTTTCTCACTGAGGCTAGCCCTGCACCCAGGCACAGGACCCCTGTGCTCTCCCTACTTACCGGGTCCCATGCTTTGGGGACACGGCACCCTGTCGGCACAGTGCCTGCCATCTCCCCTTATTTCATCCGGAGACCCAGCCAGGAATTCTGGGTGCCATGAGTTAGCTGCTCACCTGCTCCCTGAAGCATTTGGGAGAACCCACGGGGATGAGCCTCCAGGAGCCTTGGCTCCTGGCAGCCCTGCTGGGGCCAGTAGAGAGGGGGCACCGTGCCTGGTCCCCGCAGCCCCCAGCCACTGCCTCCCTCCACGGGGCAGCGGGAGCCTGCCCCTCCTGACCTCAGGGCTCCCTGCACAGGCCTCCCTCCTCCCTCTGGTCGCCCTCTTTCGGGCTCCAGGACCCTCTCTGACCCCATGGGCCCCAGTGAATCTGACCTGCGTCCCTTCCCATCATCCAAGTCTGGTTTGTCAAGGAGAGGATGCAGGGCCTAGCCTACTTCAAGGACGTGATGAACAGCCAGCACTTCCAGATGATGGCGCTCTTCGGTGAGGGGCTCCACAGCAGGAGGGGCCTTTAGGACTGCAGTCTGGCCACAGAAGGCCTGCCCACCTCTGCAGGCACCTCTGGTAGCAGCGCTCAGCCTTTGGGTCAAACTGCATTGCACCCTGTTCACTGATCGGGGCGTGTGTGTGCACACACGTGTATGTGTGTGCGCGTGCATGCATACGCGTGTGCACACGTGTGTGCGTGTGCATGTGTGTGTGTGTGTGAGCCTGCACTGTCTGCCACCATCCCTGTCAGCTGACCTCTTTTGATCACTTTTTTTTTAAAAAAAAATAATTTATTTTTGGCTGTGCTGGGTCTTTGTTGCTGCACGGGCTTTTCTCTAGTTGGAGTACGGGGGCTTCTCACGTGGGATCCTCCTGGACCAGGAATCGAACCTGTGTCTCCTGCATTGGCAAGCAGATTCTTAACCACCGAGCCCCCAGGGAAGCCCTCCTGGTCACTCTTCATCCCCCCTCCCCATGATCCTTCCAGCATCCTGAACCCTCAGGCCCTGGCCTCCTCCCTTCCTTCCCGGGACCCCCACCGCTCACTGCCTCGGCCTCCCTTGACACATTTCAATACCCGCGACTTGCGACCAGCCCCTCCTTGCCAGCACCTACTCGGTGTCTTTCCCGCCGGTTCATCGTGGGTTCCTGCCCCTGACAAGTCACCAGCCCGCCGGGTCTTTTCCTGCCAACCTTGCCCCATGCCCACTTTCCTTCCTTGGTATCACATCCCTCACAACTCTGCACCTGCTGGGCTCTGGGATGGCCCCCGACACCTGTCCTCCCCGGGTCCTTGGTGGGTGAAGCCCGCCCTGGGAGCCCAACTCTCGGCTTCGTGTGCAGCCGTGAGCGGGGCAGAGGCCAGGGCCGCGCAGGGGCTGGTCTCACCTTCACAGTATCACGACAGACCACAAGGGCCCTCAGGGACACCCAGACCCCTCCTGGGGTCCCCGGGTCGCCTCACTCCTCCCTGCTCCAGGCGGCATCTCCCAGGTGCCTTCTCTCCTCACAGTCCACCCCTGCTTTCCTGTGCAGCACAAACCTTCACCCCAAGCAAGGCCCCGTCTGACCCTGGATTGCGCACGCCCCGGGTGGACAGAGCTGGAAAGGCCTGGATGTGGGTGTGATGTGCCATTGCCCGCTGGGAGGGGCTTGGGGGCAGCTTCTGGGTCCTGGCTCCTGCAGGGAGAGGCACCCAGGCAGCTGGAAGGGCAAACGCCCTGGGGGGCCGAGGGCCGCAGCGAAAGGCCAGCTGATTCTACGATGCGTGTCTGCACGGGGTAGGGGTGGGGGAGCTCCTGGCCATGCTGGGGAAAATGGGGGCCCCTTCAGGAGGGATGGGGGGCTGGTTCAGGGTGAGGACAACGAGATGGGAAGGTCACGGGACCCTGGAGGTCAGGCACAGAGAGGTGGGGCCCTTTCTGTTGGAGTGGTACCTCCCACCCCCAACAGGCCATCAAATGCTGGAGGCCCTTCCTCCGAGGCTGAGGAAGACAGGGCGTAGGGAGGAGGTGTGTCTGGGGGCTTCCCCCCCACCCACCAGCAGAGCAATTCTCTGCCCTCCAGGACCAGGGGGCGGGTGGGCCACCTTGCCTTTGGAGCCTTCGGATAAGAGGACCACCCCGGGCCCCCCGTCATGCAGACGGATCCTGCCCCAAGTGGCACTCGCTCACACCTTGTGCCTGAAGGCTCTGGAGGGCCCCACCTGTTTGGAGGCCTTGGCAGGGCAGACTCCAGCCTGGGTTTTCCCTGGGGACAGCGGGCAAGTGTCCTCTCCATGCCCAGAGGGCCCTGGCTGAGACAATGGCCCTCCCGATGCAGGCCTCAACTTCCCGGATCCACCTTCACGCATCTCTCTGCAGGCCGCACCCTGGATGAGAACCCAGAGCTCCTGAGAATCTTCGAGGGTTTTGTGGAACGCAGAAAGGCGGAACAAGACAGAAATCATCCACCCGGCTCAGGCTGGTAACGGGAATGTGTATTTATTTCTTCTGACCTTTTAGCTGTGATTTCCTAAACCCAGGAAGTGACTTTTGGCCTGTCCTTCTTCGTGTACCACGGTGACCACGTGGAAAGCCTTGAGCAATATACACAGCCCCTCACCGTGCTATCTGCAGGCATCTGTCAGTTACACCGTATTTCCTGGTGCACAGGAGCAGCTCAGGATGCAGAATCACAGCGACCCTGCAGCCCACCTCCTCCTGGCGGTGCCTCCAAGTGACCTGCACCCCTTTCCTCTCAGAGTCAACCCCCCGGCACCCCTCAGTCTGAGTGCCCAGGCTGCCCGTTTTCTCTCTGTATCCATTCCCTTTTCCATCCCCAGTTTTGCCCTCTGTGAGATGGGTGTAGGATGTTCATTCCTAGGCTCCTCTGTGAAGTTGGTCTTGATCCTCTGAGACCCACAAGGAAGAACTCCCCATTGCGTGTCTTCTCAATAGAACCCCCAAGGTAGGGTCTGCGTTCAGCAGGGGAGCTAGACAGTGTTTTCCTAGGGGACTGGTTAGAGTTCCCCTTTTGGTTAATAGATGAGCTGGGCTAGACGTCCTGGGCTCTGACCCCTGGGGGCCTTAAAGCAGACTGACGACACTCAGGTCCAGGAGCTTCTGCAGGTGCTTGGAAAAGGCAGCCTGAAGTCCAGGGGACTGTCCAGTGAGGCTCAGCCCTGCCAGCGGTCTGCACCAGGGGAAATCTTTCCAGGACAGCACTCAGAGGTCTTCCTCTCTTCCCTCTTCTTGCTGATTTTCTTCCCCAACAACATTGTATTTCCTTGTGTGGACGGTCATCACATATCCTTTCCCCTACTGGAGGGAGCTGGGATGTTTCCAGTCTTTTGCTCTGATGAGAAAGGTGCAGGAAATAAAGCATACACATGGCAAGAATAGAGGTGTTTCTACGGCATAGGCTAAAATCTCCTTTTTGCATACAGCCCCCGAGTATTCTTTTAGCTTATCAGGTCTTTCGTGTGTGCGTGTGTGTGTGACACACAGAGAGAGATATTATAACCAGAGCTGAGCTTACTTCCTTGTGCTTAAGTCTCTGTTTACTTTTTTTAATGAATGATAGTATCTTTTGTGCATATTGCCTGCATGATTGCTTTTTTCTTTTTAAAATCTAAACATCTTTATATAAGGCGATCAAGCCACTTTGCTTGTGACGTGAGGCACAAATATCTGTCCCAGTGGATGATTTGTTTTTAATTTATGTGCTTTACCTTCACATATTGTCAAGATGTCAGTTCTTTCCCAATATGTTAATATCTATACATTAACAAAGCCTTTATAATACCTCAGCAGACATCTCGGGGAGAAACTGATGTGATGATTTGAACATTGACATAAAAATACAAAGGCTGAGGACACGCGGGATGATCTTGAAGAAGACAGCGGAAGGCTCTGCCACCAGGCATTCAGACCTCTTATGAAGCTCCAGGAACTGGGGCAGTGGGCGGGGACAGGCACACAGTGACGGGAAGGACGGGGTCCGGCCCAGACCCACACAGGGCGACGTTCGTGACTCTGACCAGCCTGATGAGGGAATCCAGACCTAAAGAGCAGACTCTGCACCCTTCCATGGAAATGCAGTCCAGCACAGACACACAGGCATGGTGCTTGCAGCTGAGAGGGGCACTGCAGGGCAGTGGGAGAGGGCGCTCTCAGTAAATGGTTCAGGTCCACCTGTTCCTCGTTTGGGGAAAAAAATTCATCTTGGCTCTTACTTCACATCATAAGTAAAGATCAAGGTGGAGGCAGTGATAAGAGAACAGACTCTGTATGATTTCAATACCTGTAAGACCACGGGGATTTTGCACCTTGTTTTATGTCCCTGGATATGTCAGTGTCTCCTACTTTACAGTCTATGGGAACTTGAATAGAATCTGTACCCTACTGTTGCGTGAAGTTTGTTAAAAGCTTAATTATGTTGAATCGGTGCATGTGCTTTTCAGGCCTACCATATCCTTCTACGTCTCTGTATATTTAGTCTAGTAATTTTGGGGAGTTTGACATTAAAACGTCAACTAAAAATCTTAATTTATCTATTTTTTAAAAAATAGTAATATATAGTGGAACTATACTAGTTCTATATTTTCCAAGTCTCCTGTAAATATTAAATGTTATCATACTTTCAGGAAGCGATAGTTAGAACTGGACATGGAACAACAGACTGGTTCCAAATAGGAAAAGGAGTACGTCAAGGCTGTATATTGTCACCCTGTTTATTTAACTTATATGCAGAGTACATCATGAGAAACGCTGGACTGGAAGAAACACAAGCTGGAATCAAGATTGCCGGGAGAAATATCGATAACCTCAGATATGCAGATGACACCACCCTTATGGCAGAAAGTGAAGAAGAATTAAAGAGCCCCTTGAAGGAGATGAGTGAAAAAGTTGGCTTAAAGCTCCACATTCAGAAAACGAAGATCATGGCATCTGGTCCCATCATGTCATGGGAAATAGATGGGGAAACAGTGGAAACAGTGTCAGACTTTATTTTTCTGGGCTCCAAAATCACTGCAGATGGTGACTGCAGCCATGAAATTAAAAGATGCCTACTCCTTGGAAGGAAAGTTATGACCAACCTAGATAGCATATTCAAAAGCAGAGACATTACTTTGCCAACAAAGGTCCATCTAGTCAAGGCTATGGTTTTTCCAGTGGTCATGTATGGATGTGAGAGTTGGACTGTGAAGAAAGCTGAGCACCGAAGAATTGATGCTTTTGAGCTGTGGTGTTGGAGAAGACTCTTGAGAGTCCCTTGGACTGCAAGGAGATCTAACCAGTCCATTCTGAAGGAGATCAGCCCTGGGATTTCTTTGGAAGGAATGATGCGAAAGCTGAAACTCCAGTACTTTGGCCACCTCATGCGAAGAGTTGACTCATTGGAAAAGACTCTGATGCTGGGAGGGATTGGGGGCAGGAGGAGAAGGGGATGACAGAGGATGAGATGGCTGGATGGCATCACTGACTCAATGGATGTGAGTCTGGGTGAACTCCGGGAGTTTGTGATGGACAGGGAGGCCTGGCGTGCTGTGATTCATGGGGTTGCAAAGAGTCGGACATGACTGAGCGACTGATCTGATCTGATCATACTTTCATAATTTAAAAACATTAAAATAAAAAGCACTTTTAGAAAGGTTTTATAAAACAATGTAAAATGATGAAATACTAGATGTCCAAAAATCAGGTGTAAACACTGTAAACACAGCACGACCTTAATTAGGCAAAATAAAAGCACAAATACATAAAAAAGACAAGATTGAGGTGGACATTAGATCTGAGTATGAGAGTTTAAAACGATGACATTTCTAGTAGAATAGAATATTTTTGTTCTTGCAGTAAGCAAACACTTCTTAGAACAGAGTACACTGCTGCTGCTACTGCTAAGTTGCTTCAGTCGTGTCCGACTCTGTGCGACCCCAGAGATGGCAGCCCACCAGGCTCCCCCGTCCCTGGGATTCTCCAGGCAAGAACACTGGAGTGGGTTGCCATTGCCTTCTCTGACAGAGTACACTAACAAACGGAAAAATTGATAAATTGGATCTTTATAAAATTAAGAAATTCTCTACACCAAATGACACCATTACGAGAGTAAAAATGGCCCAAGTAGAGACAGGACAAACACCTTCCCTGTTAACAGTCTGCTGGGCCTCATCCAGTATTTCCGAATCAAGAGGGTGGATTGTGTGCCGAGTACCTGCATTTCTGACTAGTAGCTCATGCTACTGATGACTTGAGAACCACTGTCTCAGAGGATGCATGGGACAGCCACTTGACAGTCTTTGATGTGCTAAGACCATCATGAAGCTGGACAAAATTTACATAAGATTCTGAGAACATTTTCTCTGCCTGAGGCAGATGATTTTTCATTCACTGTCTGGTTCAAATGCCCGGTCAGCCTTGTTCATATCCTTCCACCCACTGGAGGTGCACTTGTCCATTACATAGGAGCCTCAGGTCTCTTTGGAAACTATCCCTGCCCTTAATAAAAAAATAGGCTCCAAAATCATTTTTTCAAGCCATTAATGCACATGTAAAATGTAACCTTGTTTTACAGCCAAACTTTACTAAAAATTTATATTTCTACGATGTTGAAAGTATCTATTATTATATAAGGTGGGCTCTCCTACACCAGCCGGAGAAAATGTACTGGTGAAATACACACCTGTGCTGGGTCGTATGTTTGAGCATAAGTGTGGGGACAGAGTACGTGTATGTCCATCCTGAGAAAGGATTGAAACTGCATTCCTCGCGTGGGACTCAAACCCACCCGCACCTCGGGATGGAACTTAAACCCACAATCCCTGACTTAGGAGGGAACTTGAACTCATTGTCTTTTCACTGAAACCATTAACCAGGTGTCAGGACTGAAGCTCAGGGTTTTTTTTTAATCTCATCACAGAAAGAACTGAACGTGAGGCAAAGTGGTAGGCAAAGAGTGAGTTTACGAGCATCCGTGCCTGTGAGAGATACGAGTGGGCAGGTGAGCAGGCTCTGCCCTGAGGACTGAGCGGGCTTTATTTTTGTAAACATAAGTGGGCAGGGGAGACCCCCACCTTCTTCCTCACTGGCAGACTTCAAGGCTTACATCATTAGTTCCTCTTCTGACCCTATAGGGTCTAGCTAGGACTGTCATGGCTACTTAAATCATATGTATAGTTAGCATAAGGATGGTAACACAGACTAAAACATGATAACTCATCTCAGCTTTTGGTATAATGTCCCCTTTCATCTACATTTCTGTCTTGGCTAATGCAGAAATGCTACCCTTCAAGAACTATTAACTCCCTGACTTCATGGAATAAGATTCAGAAACCCCAAATCTTATGCCTTGTGCTTTAACTACCTGGGCCTGTGGCCTGAGTGTCCTGGCGCTTGGATGCACCTGTCTTCCTTCAAAGTAGTGCAGACTGTCACCGGGTTACTGGATTCTCTTCTTTTTTTTTTTTCATTGAAATTGAATTTTTATTCCAAAGACTGTAATGGGTAGAAAGACAACAGCCAAAATTAAAAACAACTGGCTTAATTGGAAATTAGAAGTAGTTGATTTGCAGGAGAGCAAACAGTGGGTGATGGCCTTGGCACTCTAATAACTGTTATAACCAAGAGAGCATAAAAAAACAAATGTGCTGATACATAACGTGGCTATGCAGCATTTACAGCAAATAACAGGAAGAAAGGAAGACAGAAAGAAAAGGAAAAAAATCTACAAAACCCCCAAACTAAGAAATTAATAATTAAGAACATAGTGGGTAAATACTTTCGGTAGCAAAATTTTCACAGTTCTTAAAATGGGAGTCTCCAAAAGTACTTAAGTTCAAAAGCTAAAAAAACTGAAGAGGAAATAGTTACACTGGCTTAGAAGAGCTGCTGCCTGTCACGAAGATGACCATCAGTCCTAGTTCCAAACACAGTGATAGCCGGTGAACCTGACCAACCGAAGAGAGGCCGACTGGCGGGCACTGACGTCACGGATTGTACAAACACGCTGGACCATTCGCCACTAACAGCTGCTGCTCCTCCTGACTGATGCCAAGGCTGCCTTTCTGCACCTCGAGTTTCTCGGCATGGATTCTCTTCTTGAGTGGCCATTAGCTTACAACGGTCTCCCAAACTCCCTTCAAATTTCTGTTCTATCTTTAACCCCCTAGTGGGCTTTCTAAACTATTTAATTATCCTACTCTATCCCTATCAGTGGTGGTGGTGATGGTTTAGTTGGTAAGTCGTGTATGACTCTTGAGACTCCTCGGACTGTAGCCCACCAGGCTCCTCTGTCCATGGGATTTCCCAGGCAAGAATACTGGAGTGGATTGCCATTTCCTTCTCCAGGGGATCTTCCCAACCCAGGAATCGAATCCACGTCTCCCGCATCACAGTCTCCTGTACTGCAGGCAGATTCTTTCCTGACTAAGCCACTGGGGAAGCCATTTCTATCAATACAACGTCACACAGGGCACCGAACAACTTACACTCAAGCAGCCACGAATGAGAGGTCTGATGCCCACACCCTCACCAGCACCGCAGGACGTTTTTATCTCAGCCACTCTGGTGCGTGTGTGGTGACATCTCACTATGGCTTTCATCTGCATTTTCCTAAAGCAATATACCTAAGGAGTAATAATGTGCATATCACCACCATCTGGTGACTTTTTTGGTGGAACGCCTAGTCAAATCTTCTGTCCATGTTTTTCTGATGAAATTGTCCATATAAGTAAGTCTGTGTTGGTCTCAATTTAAACAGCTTCACATAGAATCACTCTTTTTATTGTACGTTTTTTAAAGAAGTTACAGCGTGTAATCTGCCATCTTCACCGCGCTGGCGCACAGGTCAGCAGCGCTCAGTGCACTTACATTGTTGTGAAGCAGCTCTCCACCCAGAGCCTTTCATCCTGCAAACGGGCAACTCCACGCCCCAGACAAGGCTCCCCCGTCTCCCCCGCCCCCCAGGCTCCCGGTAAGCACCACTCTAGTCTCCATTCCCATGAGGAAGACCGCTTTAGATGCCTCCCAGGAATGGACTCAACAGTGCTTATCTCTTGCGAACAGCTTGTTTCACTTATCATAATGTCCTCAAGACTCATCTATGACATTAGCATAGACCAGGATTTCCTTCCATTATAAGGTTGAATAATATTTCACTGTATGACTCAACCACGTTTGTCATCCATTCGTCCACCACTGAACACTGGGGTGCTTCCACCCCTTGGCTACTGTGAAATATGGGCATGCAAGTTTCTCCTGCAGACTCTGCTTTCAATTCTGAATATATACACAGAGTTTGGAATACTGGATCACAAAGCAGTTGTATTTTTTTTAAGTCATCTCCATACTGTTTCCCATAGTGGTTATGCCATTTTAAAATCATATCAACAGCGCACGCAAGTTCCAGTTTCTCCGTATCTTTGCAAATACTTGGTATCTTCTCTATTTTTAATTAAGCAGTCAGCCTCATCTGATGTGTGAGATTTTATCTCTGTGTTTGGGGTTTATATTGCTCTCATGATTAGTAATTTTAAGCACATTTTCATATGCTTGTTGGCCATCTGTGTATCATCGGAGACACGTCTATTCAAGTCCTCTGCCCATTTTCCAACAAGCACAAGTACTTTACTCCTTCTGGATACTAACCCGTTGTTAGATACACGACCTTCACGTATTTCCTGCCGCCCTGTCTTTCTAACTGCCACGCCCTCTGGCGTGGGCCTATTCGCTCTGCTGCTGATGCTGTTTCCTGTGACTGCTGTCACATACGGAAAATCATTATCAATCTAGTGTCATGAGAGTTGCCCCTGTTTTATTTCGGGAGTTTCATAGATTTCGGACTTTCATTTAGGTCTTTAATCCATTTTGAGTTAATTTTTGTACAGCATAAGGGCCCGGTTTTGTTCTTCTGCACATAAACATCCAGCTGTCCCAACATCATTTGCTGAAGAGACTGTCCTTTCCCCATCGTGTGCCCTGGCTCCCTACTGAAGGTCAACTGAACAAACACGAGGGTTCATCCACGGGCTCTCTATGCTGTCTCTCTGGTCTGCTTGTTTTCGTGCCAGTGCCATGCCATCTTGATTAACAAAGATCTGTGATGTGTTCTGGAGTCAGGAGGCGGCATCCTCCTACGTTGCTCTTTAAAATTTTGTTTTGGCTGCTCAGGTTCTCTTGAGATTGCAAACGGATTTTAGATAAATATTTCTATTTCTGCCAAGAAAACACAAAGAGACAGAGAGATTGCACTTTGTGGACTGCTTTTGGCAGTATGAACACTGTAGTGACAGTCTTCTAATCTATGCACATGAGGTTTCTTTCCATTTATTTGTGTCTTTAATTTCAGCCACTTCTTGTAGTTAGTTCTCAGTTTTCAAGTCTTCACTTTCTTGGTTAATTTCCTCCTAGGTATTTTGTCCTTTTGATGTCATCGTAAATGGAATCTAAATTTTAGATTGTTGACTTTTAGCATACAGAAATGCAACTCATTTGTGGGCTGGCTTTGTGTCCAACAATTTTCCTGAATTACGTTATTAGTCCTACAGTATTTTCTGGTGGAATCCTTAAATAAGAGTTCCCACATACAAGATCACATCATATGAAAATAGAGGTAATTTACTTCTCCTCTGCAAATTTGAATACCTTTCCTTTTTCATGCCTAACTGCCTTTGCTAGGACTTCGAGGACTGTGTTGACTGTGTTCCAGGCAAATCAGTATCATTGCCTTGTCCTTGCTTTTAGAGAAAATATTTAGTCTGTCATCACTCAGTGTTAATGTGGGTTTTTCCGAAATGGCCTTTATTATGTTGAAGTAGTTTCCGTCTATTCCTAGTTTGTTGAGTCTTTTTTTAACATGAAAAGGTGTTGAATCTTGTCTGTCCCTTCTCTACTTCAGTTCGGATCATCACGTGGACTTTGCCCATCTGTGAATGAGGGGGCAGTGGCTTGGGTTCATTCGTTTACTCTTGCATGCACTGAGCATCTGTGCACTGTTCCCTTCTGGGTGCAGCCAGCTGAAATATCACATCATCTTAGATCCTAGATGGCACTGTTTCCTCGGCGCTCACGGCCACGGGGTGGGGGGAGGGCGAGGGCAGCATCGCAGCCACGGCCACAGGTGGGGGGCAGAGCCAGGGCATTTCCAGCACATCTTGCACCAGCTGTGAAGCTAGAGCGGGCTCTGGAGTCAGCTCCAGGGCCAGAGCCCCCTGAAGGACTAGGACGTGCCCCATCGGTAGACGAGTGCCCGCCCTGACAGCAACTATTGAGCTGCAGCCAGCTGCAGCTCAAACAGACCAGCTCCAGAACAAGAGCGCGCTCTGGCTCTATCTCCAGAGCTAAGGCCATCTCCATCACCAGCTCTCCCACCAATTCTCACACCACTGCCAGGCTTGGAGCCGGCCCCAGTATCAGCTCCCATCAGGGAGCCAGCCCTGCACTTCGGGGGAAGACTGTGGGACGTGTCTCTCTTCGGGAAGTCACACAGAAGGGCAGTCAGGCGGCTGGTCTTTCCTCCTCTTGCTGCTTCAGCGCCATCTCAAGATCTAGAGCAGAGCTGGCTCCAGCACCAGGCCTGTTACCATCTGAGATCTAGATCCAGCTGCAGAAAACAGCTACAGAACTAAAAGCAGCTCTAGACTAAGTCACTTCTGTCACTGGCTGTAGTGCCACCTTCAGCAGACCCCCGGGAACTGGCACCCACAGCACAGCCAGCCATAGTAGCAGCTTGGAGCCTGGCCAACGTCTGCACCAGGACCAGGAAGAGAGCCAGAGTCATCACAGGACTGTTTTCCCCCTGGGTAAGTAGAGGCACATCTGGTACATGCAGGAAAGCTAGGGTTACCTTGACCTACAAAGCTAAGGTCACTGAAAGCCCCACAATTTGCACCAACTTGGACTAATGTTAGTTCTGTCACCAGCTACAGAACCAAAGCCCCTTCCACCCACACATGGGGACCGGCTCCACAATGGAAGCCTCTGCAGGTGCTGGTCCTTGCACCAATATTGGGAGTAATACCGGAGACCTAGAGTCAGCCTCAGCACTAGAGTCAGGTAGAGAGCCGGTTCCAGCACTACGACCAGAGACAGGGCCGGCTTCAGCCCCAGCGCAGGCACTGCTCCCGGGCCAGACCCTCGGCTGGGCCAGCAGCATCTCAGCATCAGCCGCAGCTCCCGCTCTGGGGCCGGTCCACCTCTGCAACACCTTCAGCTCCAACCACTGACCTCCAGCCACACCAGCTCCAGCCCCAGAGCTCGCTCACTTGCCTAGGAAGCCAAGTTTTTCTTACTTTTCTCTTGTATATCATCTTTGGTTTTATATTTCATGTGTTCAAGTTCAAATTCAATGACAATTAGCCCTGAAATTGTTTTAAATTGTACAATTCAGCAGCACTAACCACATTCTCTGTGCTGTGCGCACCACTGCCCTCTAATCCCAGACACTTTTATCTCCTCAGTGGGAACCCTGTGCCCATTAAGCAATCATGCTCCAGCTCCACTCCCTCAACCTGACAGTCACGAGTCTGCTTCCTGTCTCTATGTTTCCATCTCCCTACTCCACAACCCCTTCATGAGTTCAACTGACCCTCCATCACGGAGGTGAAGACCCTTGAAAATGCCAACATGTTCCATCGTATGACCTCGACCACCAACTGTGACCGTGTCCTGACAAAGACGACCTTCAGCAAAGGGGTGAAGGTCAGGCACAGAGCCAACTCAACCCTCCCCCACCCAAAGCAGAAGGGACTCAAGATTGCGAAGGGCATCTTCTAATTGGTTCTCAGCACTGGGCAGTCACATGGCTGCCCTCCCCAGCATCTGTAACTAGGTAACTAGTTATTTATAGACTGGTCAGGTGGGCACCTGCCCCCCCACCTGCCAGCCCAGGTCACCTCCTGGCCATTTCACCCTGAACCTCTCCGCTGCCAGTGTGATGCCTGCCAGTCAACAGGCTGACCGACCTCCAGTAGACCACCGGTAGCCTCAGGTGCCTTCTCATCCCTGGGGTCCAAAGGACTACCTGACTTTGCCAAGGAGCACTGCCCACGGGCCCCAGCCCCTGCAGGCACCGCAGCCCATGCGGCGCGCCATCCAGGCACTGCCGTCTGTAGTCACCTCATAAGATCCTAGTGCAGGTCACTGTCATTTGTGCCCATGGGTCCCACCAAGCATCACTCACCCTGTGGATTTAACCACTGCAAAGCCAGCTCTGCCACGCAGTCACCAGGTCCCCGACACAGAGTTCAGGACCAGGGGCAGCTCCCACCTTAGTGCTGTGACCAGCTCAGATGGGGGCAGAGGTCTGCAGCGGGGACTCTGCCCACGTGCTCAGTGTGCATTGGGCCAGCTCCTCCAGCTTCGGAGTACAGGAAATGATACGAGCTTTGGCACAGAGCCCTATGATGCCCAACCGAAGAAGGCTACTGCCCACCCCCTCTCCCTGACATCCCTTCCCAGCCCCTTCATTCCTGGACCGGAGCTCCCCACTCCACACCCAAAAAAGGGGCCAGGAAGTCCTGGCTCCTAAACAGAGTTTCTAGAAGCCCATGAGTGGGTCGTCAGCCTCTGTTGCCCTGCAGGATCCAGAGATTCTGCTGACCATGCTGTCTCCATGATTACTGAGATCTGGCATCAGCTCGGCCCCCAGCATCACCTCCCCCTTCTGAGCTTCAACCACACACCCACAAACTCTCTGTCTCAGGGGTCTGCAACCACACCTCCTCACTGCCTCCAGCACGTGGGCAACACTGATCATCCACCATGGACATGGACAATGGCAACATGTGCGAGAGCATCCTTGTGAGCTCGTCAGGCTAAGTGTCCCCTTGATCCCCTCATTCAGACCTCTCTGGGTACCAATCTCTTGTAACCCGCCAGGGTCTTCTGCCTACGCCATTCTCCAGGAAATATACTGGCGTGGGTTGCCATTCCTTATCCAGGGGATCTTCCTGACTCAGGGATCGAGCCCAGGACTCCCACATTGCAAACAGATTTTATATCATCTAAGCAAGACATATATCTATATATCTATATATAGATGTCTTACTAATTGCTCATCAGATTTCCATTACCATTTTGAAATGAAAAGCAAAAGTGGACATCGCCGACTTACTCCCATCCTTAGGGAGAGAACTTTCAGCCTTTCTCCTGAATGTGATGTATGTGTTTTTCTCAAATATCCTAAATCATGTGAAGGAAATACTATTCTATTTCTACTTTATTGAGAGCAGCTATTAAAAAAAAAAAAAGGCTTGTGTTTCTTCAAAGTTTTAAATGCTTTTTCTACATCAGTTGAGATGACCACGTGTTTTTATTGAGGTGGTGTACGACACCCATTAACTGTGCTAAACAGCCCCGCTCATTCCTGAGACAGACAGCACTGGAGATGACTATATAGTCCCTTCAATATGCTGCTGGGTTCTGTCTGCTAGCCTTTTGCTGAACATTTTTACATCTTTCTAATGGATTTTGGCCTGCAGATGTCTTTTCTTACGGCATCTTTCAGTTCAGTTTAGTCACTCAGTCATGTCTGACTCTTTGCGACCCCATAACTGCAGCACACCAGGCTTCCCTGTCCATCATCAACTCCTGAAGCTTGCTCAAACTCATGTCCACCGAGTCCATGTTGCCATCCAACATCCCATCCTCTGTTGTCCCCTTCTCCTCCCACCTTCACTCTTTCCCAGCATCAGGGTCTTTTCCAATGAGTCAGTTCTTCACATCAGATGGCCAAAGTATTGGAGACTCGGCTTCAGCATCAGTCCTTCCAATGAACATTCAGGACTGATTTCTTTTAGGATGGACTGGTTGGATTTCCTTGCAGTCCAAGGTACTTTCAAGAATCTTCTCCAACACTACAGTTCAAAAGTATCAGTTTCTCAGTACTCAGCTTTCTTTATGGTCCTACTCTCTTTACAGAATCTTTGGAGTTATGTTAATGTCATCACAAAATGAGTTTAAATGTGTTTGTTTTGTACTTTTTGAATAATTTAGGATCTGTTTTCTATTAAGTATCTGAGACAAAACACCAATGAAGGCATCAGGTGCTGGGTTTTTCCCTGTTGGGGTCTTATTACTGCTTCAGTTTGTTTACTTGTAAGAGGTCTACTCAGACTTTCCATTTCTTCTTGAGTCAGCTTTGCTAGCTTGTGTGTTTCTAGGAATTCATCCATTTCATTTAGGTTAAGCAACTTGTTGACACACAACTGTCCCATGTTGTCCATTTTTTAAATCTTTAAAACAAAGAACTACTGGTGTCACTGATTTTCTCGAGTGCTCCTCTGTTCTGTTATCCCTGCTCTAAATTTCATTATTTGCTTTGTTCTGCTAGCCTTGGGTTTATTTTGCTCTCTTTGCCTATCTAATCAAGGGCATCGTCTCACCAGCCCCTGACAACAGCCAGGGCCTCTCTCCAGACATGCGTCACTGGGTGGACAACAATCACAGATTGGAGAGGACCAGGCGACCAGGCACTTTTGACCCCAAACTGGCAGTCCAGGTCTCTCCCAGACTACAGTTTCACCGTGAACCTTGCCAGCCCCCAGGCTTTGGTGGCTGCCATGGACGGGCTGACCTGGCCTCTCACAGACCACAGCCTCAGGTGTTGTCTGTGATCTGGAAACAAGAGGACTTGCTGAAGTTTGCAAAGGGCCCTACCCACCACCACCAGACTCTGCCTCTGGGTGCTTCCCTCACACCCTCCAGGCTTGGGTCCCTGGTGCCTATGCCCTTGGGCACTACAGAGCATCCATCCGTCAGATCTGACAATGGCAAAGCTGGTCCTTCCATCCAGCCACCAGTTCCCCAACATGGAGCCCAGGACCAGTAGAAGCTCCCACTCCAGGATCTGGGATCAGCTAAGGAGATGATGGCCTGGACTCAGCGGCTGGGAAGGCGCCCACGTGCTCAGTGTGCACTGCAGGCCGAAGCAGAGAGGATCGTGAGCTTTTCCAACGTGACCTTGGCCCCCTCATGGCCAGGGGGAGGAGATGACTGCCCCATCCCTTCTCTGGGACAGCCCCTCCCAGTTCCAGCGTGCCTCACTCCCTCCATACCCAGAGGGGACCAAGATGCCCCAGCTCCTAGAAGCCCCTGGAGTTGGACGCTGGCACGGGGCGCACGGGGTCTGGGCTCTGACGATCCTCCACTCCTTGGGGGCCAGGAGTATACGTTCCGTCCTCAGCATCCCCACGGCCCTCAGCCTCCAGTAGCCCTTGTCTTCAGCTCCACATGCCCTTGGCAGCCTCGGGCACGTGAGGGCTGGGTCTCAGGGTCTGCAACGTCAGCTTCTCGCTGCTCTCCAACCAGCAGGTGAGGGACCTCCTGCATCCATGTCAGCCTGGGCATCAGAAGAGCGACAAGGGCCAGAGTGCCCTGCTGATCCCCCAGGCCCCTCACTCGGACCTCTTTGGTCCAGACGGCACCCGAAGGGCTTTGATGAGAAGCCCTCTCTGGGCCCTCAGGGCAGCAGGCTCCTCCCTGAGAGGAGCAGGATGACTGCACAGCCTCCACTGAGCACAGGAGGAGACAGAACCCCCGCAACTCTGGGGGGTTCTCTAGGATCCATGCTATACGGGCTGGAACACCGTCCAACAAAACACCTCTGAATCTAGGAGCTGAGAAGTGGGGGTTCTGACCAGACAGCCTGTACCTTGTCCCCCTTGCCCTGCAGTGACATCTGACCCCTGTCCCCACACTCAGAGTCCTGTGTGGTCTGGTCCAGACACTCTCCCCGGTGAGCACCTCTCATCCCCACCCCAGGCTCCCTACCGCCTTCCTCCCCCAGGGACCCTCCCAAGCTCCTCCCCACCCCGACACCCCCATCCACAATGGACTCACCTCCAAGGCTGGGCTCAGAGCCTCAGGTTCCTGTGCAAGGACAGCCTTTGGGGCCAGGTTGGTCTGGACTCAAACCCACGGCAGGGCCACGTCACAGCCCGTGACAGGCCAGCTCGTGTGGTGACTCTCTGAGCCTGTTTCCTCCACTGAAATCGGGATCGGTGCCTCTGACCTTGGGAGAGGGTGCTGGGGATCAAAGCAGGGAGAGGAAGACACCCAAAGTGCTTGGACTCAGGAGGTCCCCTGTCTGGGGGAGCCCAACCCAGGACAAGGTCTCAGTGTGGGCTCAGTGGACATGAAGAGCCATGATCTGACCGCCCTAGTCACGGCTGGACTTGGTCACTTAGACTTGAATGACCTTGAGTGCTGGGACCGCTGCTCATCTACAAAGTGGGGTGAAATCACTGAGAGACCAGAGGCCTCACTATTAACCGCTACTGCCCCCCAACTCTCACCCCTAGGGGTGCTGGGCGCCCTTCTCCATGGGCTCCCTCTGACCCTCGGCCACTGGCCAGGCCTGCCCTAGGGGACAGGCTGGACCTCAGTCTTGGGGCGCTGTCAGAAAGACAAGCAACGTGGGCAGAGGACGCGCGGACGTGGTGGTCTCCCCTTCTCCCTGCCGAGTCGGGTTCCAGCGACTCACCCAGCCGGGCCCTGGGGTCCAGACGGAGGGCTGGGGGTTTGCACGGTGACTGTCCTGTCTCCTGGTCTCCAGGACCACCCCGCCAAGCGCTTGGCGGCCAGCCTGGCTGCGGTGGGGGTGGAGTCAGAGCTCAAGGGGACACAGGCCCCAGAGCAGGGGACTGGGGGGCCCGGCAGGACGTTCACGACCGGGAGGAGCCGTTGGCGGTGCGCGCGGCGGGAGGCGGGGGACGCGCATGCGCGGTGCGGCTGCAGGGGGAGGGGTGACCGAGGCCCCGCCCCCCTGGCGGGTCACCCCCACGCCCCATCCCGAAGCAGGGGTGGGGAGGGCTGAGAGCCTGCAGCGCACCCCCAGCCCCCAGGAGGGAGAGTCAGCGCAGTGACTGCCCTGAGCCTCCTGAGCACTTCTTGTCCAAGCCCTCACGGGACAGTTAAGAAACAGGCCAGGAGAGGGGCAGGGACTCCGCCCAGCACAGCGCGTGAGCCCCGCGCAGAGGGGCAGGCAGGGTTCCAGGCTCCGAGGCCGGGCTTCAGCCCTGCCATGGGGTTTGCTCTGGGAACCAGGCAGCCTGAGGTCCTGAGGGACCCTGCCCACCCACCCTGCCCACCCCTCCCACGTGGGACCCTTTCCTTTGGGCATCCACACATGGGCTCAAGTGCGCACGTGTGCGCGCGCGCACACACACACACACACACACACACACACACACGCACACTGAATGCCCTGCTGGGAGTGGACCCTGGAAGGAGATGAGGAGGAAGAAAGAGGTGGGAAGAGGCCTGACGGGACCCACCGCTGGGGAGGGCACGGGAGGCGGTTCCCTGCTGCCTGGACGCCTTCATTTTATCTCCCAGTTATTGAGCGCCTGTTCCATGAAGGCTTCCGCCTGCGTGTGTGCTCAGTCCTATTTGACCTTTTGCGATCCCATGGACTATAGTCTGCCAGGCTCCTAGGTCCATGGAATTCTGCAGGCCAGAATACTTAAGCAGGTTGACAATTCCTACTCCAGCGGATCTTCTTACCCAAGAATCGAACCCGCAGTCTCCTGCATCTCCTGCGTTGGCAGGCAGACTCTTTACCACTGCGCCACCTGGGAAGCCCCCTACCCCATGCAGGCGCCTCCTAAATGCTGGTGGCAGAGCCATGAACACAGGCTGACAGATAAGATCTTCATGCCCAGGCACACATGCCTCCCAGGCAGGTTTCGTTCTCAGGAGATGGGTCTGACAAGAGGCCTAAGTAAGGCTCCTGGAGTTCCATAATCCAGGCTGGAGGAGAAATGAGCTCCCTGGGGACCTTTTAGCATCCTATCACCAGGACGGGGCTGGGAGGGCACAGGGCCCCCCTGGGAATGTGAAGCGTGTGCTTGCTGCCTTGGGGAGAGTTGTAACATCCTCTGTCTCTGACCCTGGAACCCTGTGTCTTCTTCCAGCTTCTGGGAAATGGTGACAGGCTCAGTTGTTAGTGTGCAAGTGGGCCCAATCTCAGACCCTTCTTAGTTCTCAATGGACCAAAACTGAAGTTGCTCTCCTTGGTCCAGCCGACAGCATTGGGGCAAAGGACTGAGGGCTTGAGGAGGGCAGAAAGGGCTTAAAGCAACTCTTAAGAACCACGATTTGGACAGGAATGGGTTTGGGGCTCCAGCAAGTGCTGGATCATGGTAGACTGGATTAGAGGGCAGCCTCTGGACCAGTTCTTTGGGTCTAAATCATGTCTCTACCACTTACTTTGTGTAGGTCACTTCCTCTCTCTGGGCCTTGGTTACCTTTTAAAGGTAAGAATCAGGTGAAGATTAATGAGCTAATACAGGGAAAGCTCTTAAGAAAATGTCCGGCACACCGAGAGTTCTATAGAAGGTTTTGTGCAGTTGGCTCAGATCAGGGCCCCTTGGGCAGGACAGGGGGCAGGGGCTTGGCTGGTGGGAAGGGCATGGAGGCACAGCAGGTCCAGAGGATGACGGGGCTAGCTATGGGCTGCCATCCCCTGATACCTGTCCAGCTGTCTGTCTGGTTCCCCAGGAGGCCAGCAGGGGTAGCAGTGCCCCCCAGTAGAATCGGGGGACTGTTACCGGGTGGGCAGAACCTCTGGGAGAGAGAGGAAAGCACCCTGAAATTGACTGCTCGGCCAGGTCATCAGGTGCGGGAGAGATGGGAGGGGCTTGGGGAGGAGGAGAGGGTGAGGGGCTGATGGATGAGCGGATAGTGAGAAAGAGGCGCAGCTAACTCCGGAGACACTCGGGGCTTCTGGCAGCCACCTGTGCTCCCTGTTACCAGATACACAAGGGAAGGGAAACTTGGATTTGAAAGAACCTGGCTGGGGTGACTAGGGCCAGTGGAGTAAGGAATCCAAATTTATTGAAAAGCAGACAGTGATTTTACTAACAAAGTGGGTTTCATCAGGAAAGGCAAGAGGATTGCTATCAGGACACGCATACCACAGCAAAGACTATAGGCAAGTCCGCGAAACAGGAGAACAGAGTTACTCTGCAGAGAATAGTAGGCAGCTGGGAAACTGAGCTTTGGAGGAAAATCCATTGGAGGAAAGTGCGAGTTCAGGGCTGGTGAGGGCTTCCCATTGGCTGAGCTGCTTGCTTTCCCACTGGCTAAGAAAAAGTTACCCAAAAAGGCAAAATGGTTGTCCAAGGAGGCCTTATAAATAGCTAAGAAGCAAAAGGCAAAGGAGAAAGGGACAGATACCCAACTGAATGCAGAGTTCAAGAGAATAGGAAGGAGAGATAAGCCTTCTTAAGTGAACAATGCAAAGAAATAGAGGAAAACTATAGAATGAGAAAGACTAGAGATCTCTTCAAGAAAATTAAAGATACCAAGGGAATACTTCAGGCAAAGATGGGCACGATGAAAGACAACCTGTACGGACCTAACAGAAGCAGAAGAGATTAAAAAGAGGTGACAAGAATACACAGATCAGATCAGTCGCTCAGTCGTGTCCGACTCTTTGCGACCCCATGAATCACAGCACACCAGGCCTCCCTGTCCATCACCAACTCCGGGAGTTCACTGAGACTCACGTCCATCAAGTCAGTGATGCCATCCAGCCATCTCATCCTCTGTCATCCCCTTCTCCTCTTGCCCCCAATCCCTCCCAGCATCAGAGTCTTTTCCAATGAGTCAACTCTTCGCATGAGGTGGCCAAAGTACTGGAGTTTCAGCTTTAGCATCATTCCCTCCAAAGAAATCCCAGGGCTGATCTCCTTCAGAATGGACTGGTTGGATCTCCTTGCAGTCCAAGGGACTCTCAAGAGTCTTCTCCAACACCACAGTTCAAAAGCATCAATTCTTCGGCGCTCAGCTTTCTTCACAGTCCAACTCTCACATCCATGCATGACCACTGGAAAAACCATAGCCTTGACTAGAACGAACCTTTGTTGGCAAAGTAATGTCTCTGCTTTTGAATATGCTATCTAGGTTGGTCATAACTTTCCTTCCAAGGAGTAAGCATCTTTTAATTTCATGGCTGCAGTCACCATCTGCAGTGATTTTGGAGCCCCCAGAAATAAAGTCTGACACTGTTTCCACTGTTTCCCCATCTATTTCCCATGAAGTGATGGGACCAGATGCCATGATCTTCGTTTTCTGAATGTTGAGCTTTAAGCCAACTTTTTCACTCTCCACTTTCACTTTCATCAAGAGGCTTTTTAGTTCCTCTTCACTTTCTGCCATAAGGGTGGTGTCATCTGCATATCTGAGGTTATTGATATTTCTCCCGGCAATCTTGATTCCAGCTTGTGTTTCTTCCAGTCCAGCATTTCTCATGATGTACTCTGCATATAAGTTAAATAAACAGGGTGACAATATACAGCCTTAACATACTCCTTTTCCTATTTGGAACCAGTCTGTTGTTCCATGTCCAGTTCTTAACTGTTGCTTCCTGACCTGCATATAGGTTTCTCAAGAGGCAGGTCAGGTGGTCTGGTATTCCCATCTCTTTCAGAATTTTCCACAGTTTATTGTGATCCACACAGTCAAAGGCTTTGGCATAGTCAATAAAGCAGAAATAGAGGTTTTTCTGGAACTCTCTTGCTTTTTCCATGATCCAGCGGATGTTGGCAATTTGATCTCTGGTACAAGAATACACAGAACTATACAAAAAAAGTCTTAATGACCTGGATAACCACGATGGTGTGGTCACTTATCTAGAGCCAGACATCCTGGGGTGTGAAGTCAAATGGGCCTTAGGAAGCATTGCTACAAACAAAGCTAGTGGAGGAGATGTAATTCCAGCTGAGCTATTTCAAATCCTAAAAGATGATGCTGTGAAGGTGCTACACTCAATATGCCAGCAAATTTGGAAAACTCAGCAGTGGCCACAGGACTGGAAGAGGTTCGTTTTCATTCCGATCCCAAAAAAGGGCAATTGGAGCTGTTTCCTGGGGGGTGAGGCTGGTGTGTGTTCTGGAGAGGGTCAGGCTGCTTCCTTGGAGATGATCTGAATGACCAGGGGAATCTGGTATTCACACTGTAGACTGTGGTATTCCCTGGGCTAAGACAGGAGAGTCAGGCTTTATAAAATAAACAGTAAAGGGAATTCCATGGAAGGCCAGTGCTTAGGACTCTTGTGTTTTCACTGTAGGGGGCATGGGTTTGATCCCCGGTCAGGGAACCAAGTCCCACAAGCGGCATGGTGAGGCCAAAATGTAAAATAAAAATAAAATATATAACATATATAAACTAAGTGAATAATAAAACAAAACGACAGTGAAGACCTTTGTCTCTGCCCCCAGGCTGCCCCTCTGGTCCCAGGGTCTGCTCACACACTCGGACGCTCCCATGTTCCTGGCTCTGGAGGCATCTATCTGCTGTCTGTCTCACTTACTTGGGACTGGCAAATTTTATTCCATCGTGATCCCATTATTCCCACAGAACTCCCACTGCAGCATGGAATCTGCCAGCCTCTCCTCCTCACCAGCTGCTTCATGAGCTCTGGGGGCAGAGAAGGGCTGGGGTCCTGCTGAACAAACCCAGCTCAGTTCATTTCAGTCGCTCAGTTGTGTCCGACTCTTCGCGACCCCATGGACCGCAGCATGCCAGGCCTCCCTGTCCATCACCAACTCCCGGAGTTTACTCAAATTCATCTCCATTGAGTCGGTGATGCCATCCAACCATCTCATCCTCCATCGTCCCCTTCTCCTCCCACCTTCAGTCTTTCCCAGCATCAGGGTCTTTTCAAAGAGTCAGCTCTTTGAATCAGGTGGCCAAAGTATTGGAGTTTCAGCTTCAACGTCAGTCCTTCCAATGAACACTCAGGACTGATCTCCTTTAAGATGGACTGGTTGGGTCTCCTTGCAGTCCAAGGGACTCTCAAGATTTGTTTTCTCTAACACCACAGTTCAAATGCATCAAATCTTTAGCGCTCAGGTGTCTTTATAGTCCAACTCTCACATCCATGCATGACCACTGGAAAAACCATAGCCTTGATGAGATGGACCTTTGTTGGCAAAGTAATGTCTCTGCTTTTTAATATGCTGTCTAGGTTGGTCATAACTTTCCTTCCAAGGAGCAAGCGTCTTTCAATTTCATGGCTGCAGTCACCATCTGCAGTGATTTTGGAGCCCCCAAAAATAAAGTCAGCCACTGTTTCCCCATCTATTTGCCATGAAGTGATCGGACCAGATGCCATAATCTTAGTTTTCTGAATGTTGAGCTTTAAGCCAACTTTTTCACTCTCCTCTTTCACTTTCATCAAGAGGCTCTTTAGTTCTTCACTTTCTGCCATAAGGGAGGTATCATCTGCATATCTGAGGTTATTGATAATTCTCCCAGCAATCTTGATTCCAGCTTGTGCTTCATCCAGCCCAGCGTTTCTCATGATGTACTCTGCATATAAGTTAAATAAACAGGGTATCGATATACAGCCTTGACATACTCCTTTCCTGATTTGGAACCAGTCTGTTGTTCCAGGACCAGTTCTAACTATTTCTTCCTGACCTGCATACAGGTTTCTCAAGAGGCAGGTCAGGTGGTCTGGTATTCCCATCTCTTTCAGAATTTTCCAGTTTATTGTGATCACACGGTCTAGGCTTTGGCATAGTCAATAATGCAGAAATAGATGTTTTTCTGGAACTCTCTTGCTTTTTCCATGATCCACCAAATGGTGGCAATTTGATCTCTGGTTCCTCTGCCTTTTCTAAATCCAGCTTGAACATATGGAAGTTCACAGTTCATGTTCTGTTGAAGCCTGGCTTAGTGAATTTGGAGCATTACTTTACTAGAGTGTGAGATGAGTGCAACTGTGCGGTAGTTGAGCATTCTTTGGCACTGCCTTCCTTTGGAATCGGAATGAAAACTGACCTTTTCCAGTCCTGTGGCCACTGTTGAGTTTTCCAAATTTGCTGGCATATTGAGTGCAGCACTTTCACAGCACCATTTTTAAGATTTGAAATAGCTCAACTGGAATTCCATCACCTCCACTAGCTTGTTCATAGTGATGCTTCCTAAGGCCCACTTGACTTCACATTCTAGGATGTAAACCCAGCTGCTCCAAAAAGCCACGCCATGGAAAATGCCCCAGGCTTTAGCCCCCAGGCCAGAAGAGCAGCATGCAGGGCAACGAGGCAAAGAGAGCCCCACAACCGCATGAGAACACTGGTGTGCACACAGGGAGCACGTCCTCTGTGGCAGCAATTCAGACGGTCACCGGGGCAGAGACGGGAGCAAAGAAGGAAAAGACCAAGATTCCACAACCAGATATGTGCTACGGTATTTTATAGAGTCTGTGTTAATTGGGGAAGAAGAAACAATACATGAGGGCAAAGCACATAAATTTGAAAAGAGGAAATAATCAGCTGGAACTAATAATTGTTACCACATGTCAAAGCGGCTCACATCCTCTTATGTAAAAAGTCCCGAGGGATCTCCCTGGTGGCCCGGGGTTAGGACTCAGGCTTTTACTGCTAAGGGCACAGGTTCAACCCTTTGTCAGGGAACTAAGACCCTGCAAGTGGCGCAGCTGAACCTGCTTGCGGACTCCGTGCCTGGCCCTCGCCCCGGCCTGCGGCCCCCTCCAGAGCTCGGCTGACCCTCCCGTGCCCCGCCTCACCAGAGATGAAGACCTCGGACACCACCAATGTGTTCAGTGCCGCTGGCTCCACCGCCCACCATGACTTTGTCCTGAAGATGCTGACCTTCACCAGAGGGGTGAGGCCAGGGATGGAGCCAGCTTAACCCTCCCCCACATGAAGCTGGAGGGGCTCAAGGTTGCCAACAGCACCTTCTCATCACCCCCCGAGCTGGCCAGTCACAGGGTGCCCTGCCGGGGTCTACACTCAGCTGGGAAGCCAAGCACTTACAGACTCAAGAGACCAAGACCAACTGGGCACTTTGTTTCCAAAAAGACAGTCCAGACCACCCGAGCACACTTCACCTTGAACTTCTGCTGCCAAGATGACACTTGCTGCTCAACAGGCCGACCTGACCTCCGGTGGCCCACTCACAGCCTTCTCACCTTTGGGCCAGCTCCAGCGTCAGAGCGCGCTCTGGCTTCCCCTCCAGACCTAAGCCACGCCCATCTCCACTGGCTCAGGCATCACTTTGGGCACAGCTGCCAGAGGCAGAGCCGGCCCAGCCCTGGAGCCCGTCCACCAGGCTAGCTCCGGCTGAATTTCCGAGGGGCGCTGCCCACCAGCATGGTGCCCTGTCCCCCACCCAGGCCCTGTCCTCTGTGCACCTGCCCCACACCTTCCCGGATGCAGGTCACACGGTCCCTGGGTGTGCCCATGGACACCCCAGAGCACCACTCACCCAGTGGGTGCGACCCCTGCGGAGCTGGCCCCTCCATCAGTCACCTGGTCCCCCCTACAGACTCCAGGGCCAGGGACAGCTCCCACTCCATGGCCATGAGCAGCTCAGGCAGGGCACCGACCTCGGCCATGGGGACGCTGCCCTGCGCTGCGTGAGCACGTGCCCAGCTCCACTCTGCAGCGTGTCACGACAATGTGGGCTGTGACCCCGAGTCCCCTGATGCCCAGGAAAACAAGGTGATTATGCCACCCCCCTCCCCGAACAGCTTTTCCCAGTTCTTCCTTCCGGTGACCAGTCTCTCCCTCCACACCACAGAAGTGGCCAAGAGGCCCCCAGTGCTGGATGCTGGCATGGGGCGCCCCGCACAGTCCAGGGCCTCTGCTGCTCTCGCCATCCATGGGTTCTGGGAGTCGACACCGTCTTCATCCTCCGGGACCTCGGGCCCCCGCGGGGCCTCCAGCCTCACCTGGCTGCCCACATGTCCGTGGAGCCCCGGGCACACGAACGCTGGGTCTCGGGGATTGCAGCCCAGCCCCTCACTGTCACTCTCCATTCGGCAGGTGGACGACGCTGCATCATCCGTGTCAGCCTGGACATGAGAACACAACACGGACAAGAGCTTCACGCTGACTAGGAGGGCGACACCTCGGTCCCCTCACTCACACGTCCCTGGGTACAGACCTCTGCACGCTGACCGGGAGGGCGACGCCTCGGTCCCCTCACTCACACGTCCCTGGGCACAGACCTCTGCTGAATGGCCGCCTCGACAAGAGGCCATCTGTGGACCCTCCGGGCAGCGGGCCCCACCCTGAGATGAGGCAGACGACCACCACAGCCCCTACTGTGCGCAGGGGAAACTGAGGCGGCCTCCTCCTCCTGGTAGGTCACTGGAGACCCATGCTTGGGGGCGGGCAGTTAATGTGCCCTCCATGCTCCCTCCAAATCTAGCATGCTGCGGATCTTATAGGACAGCCCCCTCATGTCCTGTCCCCACACACAACCCGCGGTGACCTCTGACCCCCGGCCCCACACTCAGAGCCCTGTGTGGTCTGGTCCAGCCTCCCTACCCCTTGAGCACCCCCCGCCCCCACCCCAGCCTTCCTACCGCCTTCCTCCCCCCAGAACCCTTCCAAGCCCTCCCCCTCAGAGCCCCCTGCCTGCAGCACCCCCTCCCCACAGCCCCCCCCCCCAAATGACAGACTCTCCACCAACCTGGTTCAGAGCTATCTCCAAGGCTCCTGTGCTAGAACCGATATGGGGGTCAGAATGACCTGGGTTCAAACCTATAGCAAGGCCACATCCCGGCCCCGTGACAGGCCAGCTCCTGCGGCGACTCTCAGAGCCTCAGTCTCCTCCACTGAAGATGGAGTCAGCGACTCTGACCTGGGGAGAGAGGGTTGGGATTTAAAGCAAGAAGAGGAAGGCGCTCAAAGTGCTGGACTTGTGTCCAGTGTCCTGCCATCAGACAAGGGGCAGGGTGCAGAGGAGGAGGGGCAGGGGACCTCCCCCCCACCCCGCCATGCCCAGACTCAGTGTCTCCAGCTCCATTCCCTGGGACCCGGCCAGGCCCTGGGCGGGACAGTGGGGTGGAATCCGGGTACCAGGACGGGGGACACCTTCCGTGTCTCTCTGGTCCCCAGGCCTTCCCAGCAAACAGCCAGGGCCCTGTGGCCCTGCCTGGCTCGGGTGGGGGTGGCCCCAGGCCTAACTGGATGAGGGGGCTCAGAGCCAGGGGCAGAGATGCGGACCCTGGGCGCACCACTTGGACGGCCGTTACTGGCGGGCGTCCCCGCGGGGAGGCGGGGTCTGCGCGTGCGCCGTCCACCGGCCTGCGTGCGTCTCGCGCGGGGTCCACCTGCTTCGAGCCGTTGGTGGGAGGCCTGCGCATGCCCAGAGTGCTTCCTCACCAAACCCACCCCGGAGCCAGGAGCTGGGCTAACAACATCTCCTCCAAATACTTCTAATGGGGCAATTGGTAAACTGAGGCCAGAGAGGCAGGAACTGGCCTGAGGCCACGACGTGGGCCGAGTCCAGAGGAGCTAGGAAGATTCCACCTCCTAGGTCAGGGATCAACCGTCCGGGGGAGGGGTTTACTTTGGGAATGAGAACCTCTAAGATCCTGGAGCTGCCAGCCCCTTCCCATCTGGGGTCGTTTCCTCTGGGTATTGCCATGCAAACGCAGATGCTGGAGCACGCACGCACGCACACACGCACACGCACACACACACTCTCTCTCACTACACTCACACACACACTCACCACACTCACACTCTCTCTCACTGCCCTGTTAGGGATCAGAGGGGAGTGAACACTAGGGAGGGGACAAGAGAAAAAGAAGACAGCAATTGTGGTTTTGAGACAGCTCTGCCACGGGGGCAGGGGCTTCCAGTCTCTTGACAACAGGCCTGGGCTTATAGCGTGATGAAGGGAGAGATGCCAGAATGATGGCAGGGGGTCCTGGAGGTGCCCAGAGGTTTTTCTTGCATCCTAGAGACTGCACCCCGCCCAGCCCACTTGTCTACAGATGCTGGAGGCAGCAACACGTTCTGCTGCGTACCAGGGTCTGAGGCTCTGGCCTCAGCAAAGCCTGTCCTGAAAGCCTTTTTCAAAGCTGTAGACCTTGGCTCCGTCTGCACCCCGGATGCCTCAGGGTGTTGGCCCGGAGGCACCCAGAGGTGACACAGGGAGGACCAGGGCAGGCCACCACTCTGATCCCTCCTGGGCAGTCCTGTGTCCCCTGCCCCCACCATGTGCATGCGTGGAAGGGAAGGGGAGAAGGGGCTTATGTCAGAGCAGGAGCAGGCTGATGAAGAGTCAGAAGGCTGGTGGGCTGGTCATATTCACTTCCCAAGTCAATGCTGGTGTGATGTCTGGGGAGACTTCCTGTTCAGAAGCCACCCAGGAATCTACCCAGGGTTCCACCAAGGGCTTTGCCTCTTGAGTGGCCATCGTCCCAACCCAAGGAGTCCGGGCACCTCCCTTCCTCCCCTCCCACCATCCGGCCCCTGGCTTGGCCAGGCGCCGAGTCAGTTTTCACGTCTTTGTAAGATTCTTCAAGCCAATTCCTTTATTGGAAATGAATTTCAGGACAGAAATGTGAGTGTTTTTGCACTGCTTGTTTTTTCGAACTGTCCCTCTATGTCTGAAGATTAGCCCCGTGTGAAAAATGGATCCACCCTGAACCTGGATGAGCCCCTCAGGGAGAGGGTGGTCACAGCAGACCCCTTGGAGAAGCCGCTGAAGCGCCTGGTGCCCGCTTTCCAGGCCAGCGACCTCTCCTATGTCACCAGCTTCCTGTGCGCCTACCGAGCCTTCACCCCCGCCCAGCAGGTCCTGGAGCTGCTGTTCAAGAGGTGAGCGCCCCACCCCTCCCTGGCACAGCGGCTCCCTGCCCACCTACCTGCTGTGTGTCTCGGGAATGTCACTTTACTTCTCTGAGCCTGAGTCTGTTCACATGAAAGCTGGGCTACCAAGAGGCCCGACCTCATACGGTTGTCAGGACCATCAGATAAGTGTGGATCATGCAGCCCCGTGCCCGGCCTTGTGAAAAGGGCTGCTGAGGGATGGAATGGTTTACACTAAGATTTTCTTCCCTGCTCCCCACCCCCCATGAAGAAGCTCTCTGCTTCCAGCCCTAGGGCAGAGACATTTTCCAATTTGTAAAGGAAGCTCAAGATCCTATCTTGGGGTCCCCTCCTGGGATTAGCCAGAGCAGGGATCACTGGGGGCTGGAAGAGAGCCCCAGGCCACTCAGGTGTCTGTAAGGTGCTGGTTGGGGTTCATTCATTCAGCAAATCCGTATGCAGCACCGGCTGTGTGCAGCGCAGCCAGGCCGGAGCAATGAACAGAGCAGCCGCGGCCCTGCCTGCCCTCCTGCAGTTCCCTTTGGTTGGGGGGAGGTCAGAGTGGGGGTGGGGGGGCCAAGAGTGGGGTGGGGGGCCCAGAGTGGGGCTGGGGGGTGGACAGGAGTGAGTCAGTCTCCCCAAGAAGGGAGAGGTGGTCACCGTGGACAGAGGGCTTGCTCCAGCTGAGACTGCCCGCCCCTCACTGCTGACCAGGCCTTGGCGTCCAGATGGGCAGGGGGAGCCCAGAAGCCTGGCCCCCAGGGGGTGCTAGGGAAGGGCCGAGAGGAAGGAAAGGCCAGGCCCTGACTCTGCTGCCCGCCCGCCCACCCCCAGTGCTGTCTCCTCCATCCTGGGCACCTGGCTGAACCAGTACTCAGAGGACTTCTGTCAGCCCCCCGACTTCCCCTGCCTCAGGCAGCTGGTGGCCTACGTACAGCTCAACATGCCCGGCTCCTGGCCCAGCTAGAGCACGCGGACCTCGACGAGGCAG
Organism: Bos taurus; assembly: GCF_002263795.3. Taxonomy (NCBI): domain Eukaryota; kingdom Metazoa; phylum Chordata; class Mammalia; order Artiodactyla; family Bovidae; genus Bos; species Bos taurus. The sequence continues at coordinate 103,159,068 of NC_037338.1, read as the reverse complement.
AGCCGGAGGGTGAGGAGGGTGGGGTGGGCGCTGGACTCAAGCGGGTGCCCCCACGGCAGAGCCAGAGGGTGAGGAGGTCAGGGTGGGCGCTGGACTCAGGGGGGCGCCCCCACGGCAGCTGTCGGACGGGGAGCAGAGACTGGCCTCAGACCACCTGTGTGGGGACTGCCGTCGGGGACAACGTCGTGTTGTGGGTTTGGGGGCTGAGGCTTCTCCAGAAACCTCTGGGATGTGGTCCTGTCTTTAGAAAGGCAGGCGTGTGGGTGGTCTCTGCTCCTCTGCAGCTCCAGCGTCAGCTCCATCCGGAATCAGAGGTGACAGGAGCCAGGTGCAGGGGCAGAAAGGTCAAGGCAGCCCCAGAGCCTGCGTCCGCCTTCAGCTCGAGCGCTCCCCCTACTGGCGGCTCCAGAGCGGCGCCGACACCAGCACAGGTTCCATTAGCAGCTCCGGAATGAGACGAGGAGGCCGCTCAGGTCCTCCCCGGGACCCGCCCCCGGGGCCAGCTCCCAGCCCACACCTTCCACCTGCTTCCCAAACAGGACTTTTCTTCCCCGCTCCCCCGTGATGGGGCTTTTTGTCTTCAGTTCAGTTCAGTGGCTCAGTCGTGTCCGACTCTTTGCGACCCCGTGGACTGCAGCAGGCCAGGCCTCCCTGTCCATCACCAACTCCCGGAGTTTACCCAAACTCTTGTTCACTGAGTCGGTGATGCCATCCAAGCATCTCATCCTCTGTCGTCCTCTTCTCCTCCCGCCTTCAATCTTTCCCAGCATCAGGGTCTTTTCCAGTGAGTCAGCTCTTCGCATCTTTTTGTCTTGGGGCTTCTTTTTTTTCCTCTCTACACTCTTATATTAGATGATTTAGAATATTCAAATATAATAGTATTTCAGCCGTCATCATTTTGAGTCGTACAGTTCATGAGCATTAAGTACCTTCACAATGCTGTATGGCCGCCACTGCTCTCTCGGTGGAGAACATCTCACCCCCCGAAAGGGAGCCCTGTGCCCAAAGCGCTCACTCTCCTTTCCTCCTTCCTCCAGCCCCTGGCCACACCTAATCTGTTTCTTTACCTATTCTAGATATTTCCTATCAATGGAATCATATAGTAAATGTCTTTTTGTGTCTTCCTGCATCTTTGAAGAAAGACTAATTTTTGGTTTATGTCGTTATTTGAAAAAAAAAAAAAGCACATTTGATTTGCAAGGGAAATCCCAGATGGATTAAAGCACTGTTAGTAAATTTGTGCATAACTTCAGGGTAGAGATCCCTGTACTGAGTGTGACACCAGAGTTAGAAGTCATAAGGAAAACGGCTGACTGTTCCTATGGCAAAAACAAACCAAAAAAAAAAAATGCAGAAAGTGGAAAGATAAATCACAAACTGGAACGGCATTCCTCATATCTGTGCTATCTGCTTAGTCGCTCAGGCATGTCCAACTCTTTGTGACCTTGTGGACTGTAGCTCACCAGGCTCCTCTGTCCACGGGATTCTCCAGGCAAGAAGAGTGGAGTGAGTTGCCATGCCCTCCTCCAGGGGCATCTTCCCAGCCCAGGGATCCAACCCAGGGCTCCCGCATTTCGGGTGGATTCTTTACCATCTGAGCCACCAGGGAAGCCCCCCACGTCCCAGGGAAATGCTTAACACCTCTGTGGTCCTGAAAACTCTGCCAAGTCAATGTTTTTAAAGGAGATAACAAACACATGGGACTCCAACAAGAGGCGACACACACGGTCAGTATGCGTCAGAGATGAGCAGCCTCCCCAGTAAGGACACGAGAGCGTAAACGTGGAGACGGCGGCGTCACCATCACACTGGGTGACAACCCGCCCTGGGGACAGTGTGAGGCCCAGCAGACCCCCTGGAGGGCGGTGTGGAAGGACACTCCTCTCTGGGAGAACCGTGTGTGGGACCCCAAAGCTCCAGAGGCGCATCCCTTTACCTGCAGAGCGACTCCTAGGACCTCACCCACAGGGACCCTCGCGTGGTGTGTGTGCCCACATGCACACGTGTGCCTGTGCACTTGGGGGTGTCAGGTGGGGAGGATCCCAAGGGCGTGTACCTGAAGAGCGACTCCTAGGACCTCACCCACAGGAACCCTTGCTTAGTTTTTCACGGATGCGTTGTCGAGAGTCTCCATCAATGCGCTGGTTGAAATAGCAGGGGACCAGAAACACTCGTGTCTGCGGAGACGGGATGGGATCCACCAGGCGTGGTCCGCATGGACCAGTGAATGCCCTGTAGCTGCTAAAGTGGGTGCTGGCAGGGACACCCCAGGGTGGTCTTACCTGAGACTCACGTGGCCCAACCCTCTGCATCCAGGATCCCGGCTATAAGACCACACGGATGTGATGTCAACAGGAGACACAAACAGAGGTGAATGAATCTGTATGTGAGAGGCAGAGCTAGCAGGAGAGAGGCAGCTGAGAGGTGTGCGTCACACCGCTCACCAGGGTCACCACTGAGCGTGATCACTGTCTTCTCCTTGACGTTTCTGTGTTTTATAATGTGTATATTTAATGATTCTAAAAAGATTAAAAACCATTCTAAAGTTATTCCTCTCTCACTCCTCTGTGGAATAACATTATTCAGTGCTTTTTCCGTTTGTTTTTGGAGAGCATAATACAGTTGGGATCACAGTGGGACCGAGATTCACGACTAAGGAATTCTAGTGTCATGGTCTTCTGTGGTGTTGGTTGCCAATTCTCTGTCATTTCTGATTTTATTGATTCGAGCCCCCTCTCTTTTTCTTGGGTGTAGCTAATGTTCATTTTGTTTAACTTTTGTTAAACGAATTTAAAGAACCAGATCTTCGTTTCGCTGATCTTTTCTGTTGGGTTTTTATTTTCATTTCGTTTATTTTTCACTCTGGTCTTTGTTTTCTTCCTTCTGCAGACTTCGGGCTTCGTTCGTTCTTCCCTTTCTCATTCCTTGACATGCAGTGTTTATTTGAGGCTTCTCCTGTCTCCTGATGCGGGCCTTTATCACAGGAGCTTCCCTCTTTAGGAACTGCTTTTGCTGCAGCCCTACTTTTTATTTCTAAAGCTGTTTTATTAAGAGGACAATAAATGTTTATTACAGTGAAATAGAGAATTATAAAGAGATTAAGAATCAAGGAAACCAAGTCCTTCTGCCTTGGGTATCTGGTTCAAGCCCTTTCTGTTTGTGTGGGTGGTGGGGGTCCCCTGAGAGTGTCACCCATAGCAGGAATTCTGGGGCGTGTGCTCTTCCAGAATCTGACTCCCCCAGGGCTGAACACTGGTCCATCAATCCTCTCGCCTTTCTGTCCCCCGTGGCCCAGATCAGAATTTCTGGGGAGCCCCCTGCTTTGGGACCTGACGCCATTCCAATTTTTCACTTCCATTGTCCTGTGGAAAGGAACATCCTCGCCCATAAATTTTTATTTACCCCGGATCTGCAGAAGCGGAGTCTCTTTTTCCTAATGTAAAGGGATTTCAGGTGTCGGCTGCAGTTTTCCATGTCGGCGGTGTCAACTTTGATCCCTGTCTAGGAAACCGGGGGTACAGACTCTCAGGGGTGCAGACTCTCGGGGCTGAGACCTTAGGGAGGCAGGAGGGGGAGGAGCTAGGAATGGAGATGGAGGAGGGCACCAACCACACCTGCCCCAGCCTGTTCTAGGCTCCACCCTGCCCTTCTCTCATTCTCTGCTCCCTGCCCTGACCCCCTTCCAGTCCCAGCACCTCCCCAGGCCCCCAAGCAAGCCTCGCCCCCAACACACCCCTGCCCCACCCCCAGGCTCCGGCCCCATCCGTCTGTGAACTCCTTGGATCTACACCGCCAGAAAGACTCTGACCACCCAGTGCCCTTGGAAAGGGAAATGCTGCCTACCAAGTGCACAGAGAGACGGGTGGGTGGGGCACACTCCAGGGAGCTTGGGGCAGCAGGTTTGGTGGTTTGGAAAGGAAAGGAGGAAGGGAGGCTCACCATCCCTCCCTGCCTCCCACCTCTGGCCCCCAACACAGGTAGGGTAGAATTGTGCCATAAGCTGATGGAGAAACTGAAGTTGAAAGAGACTCGCCCCCTCTGTGCCCTACGGAGTGGCAGAGCCAGGATTTGAACCCAGTGCCTGTCAGACCCCGCAGGGCCCACCTGACATTAATGCTGCATCCAGATGCTACAGGAGGGACCCCTGGGCTCTGACATTCCCTGAGCCATTGGTCCCGGTGCCAAGAGAGGAACCTCGTCCTCTGGTGGGGATAGGCTGGTCCAGGTACTGGGAGAGCCCACAGTGCCCAGGGCTGGTGGCCATTCCCCAGCCGTCATTCCCAGCCCCAGACAAAGAGATTAGCTTTGCCTCACACCCCTCTAGTTCAGAAAGGGCTGAGGCTGGGAGGGTGCGGCCCCCAGGGAAGCCAGGACTCCAGAGCTCCAAGAGGCCACAGCCTGGGACAGTGGCTAGTGAAGAGCACAGGGTCCAAAGCCAGGGAGGCAGGGATCCTAGATCCAGCTCAGCCTCGTTCTAGCTGGTGACCTCAGACAAAACTCTGAGACTCAGTTTTCCCATCTGTGAAATGGCCTGCCTGATGGGTTATTGGGAGAATTACTCGAAAAATGACATGTGGATCTCTTGCCCAAAGCCTAGAATGTGTTCAGAGACCCTGCCAGGCTCAGAGTGGTCCTGCAGGGCCCAGGGTCCATGATGTCCCTCCTCAGGGGCACCTCCTGCAGTCCTGCCCCCAGGAATAGGCAGCATTATGTGAAGAAGGTCCAGGAGGTCAGCACAGCACAGGTGAAGGAGTTTCAGTGCTGGAAGGACAGCTGGAAAGTCTCCATTCTCCTGACTCCCAGAACCAGCAAAGAATAAATCTAGAATTAACTGCATATTTGTGACACATTTTTTCTAACCAATAAGAGCATTTCAACAAACATCTTTCAGGTCCCCCTAATTTTCCAAAGGGCCCTTTGATCCTCTGATTCTGAAATCTTTCTGTTTGGGAACCTCCATTCCATCTTTGTTCCTGTCTCTTCCACTTCTCAGGGCCTACCCATCACCCAAATTCCTTCCTTGGCCTTGTGTTTCTTTGGCCGGGTTTGGTTTCCACTCTGTGGCCACCTGGCACGGTTCTCTGCCTCGGTTTGCATTTTCACGGCCTGCGTCCCCTCGGGGGCCTCGGTGATGCGGGCCTTTTGTCCCTTTCTTATAGGTGAGGAAGCCCACCTGTCCACTGCTCAAAGTGTGGAGCTGCGGCAGAGCAACTGGGACTTGGGGGCAAGTCGTTTGCTTGCAAGTGAACCCAGGAAGCCTGGGGGTGGACTGGGGTAGGGGGCCTGGAGGAGGGAGCCCTGTGGTGGGCATCAGTTCAGTCTAGTTGAGCAATCAGGTCCCAAAGGGACTGGCTCTGTCCCCCACAGATGGAGGGTTATCCCCAGGATATTAACACTCCTCACTGCAGGCTGGCACTGATTTGCAGGACGCTCCCCGAGGCTGAGAGGAAGGACACAGGTGTTCCAGGCAGACGCTGTCGGCCTCTCGGGGACCGGTTCCCCAGCTACAGGTGCGTTCAGGTGGACTGCGTGAGCACAACAGCAGCATCTCCACCCCAGGTTTCCCAAATCCAAGCCCTCTAGCCTGTGCAGCAGGTCGCCGCACCCTCCTCTGTTCTCAACCTGTTAAGTCCCGTTGTTGGGCCTGCTGCGGCCTGCCGCCTGCTCGGCTTGCTGATCTCATTCTGTCCAGCCTGGGAGCGGGCACCACCCCCGTGTGTAAACAAGGCTGCAAGGAGACCAAAGCTCAGGGAGGCAAGGGACAGCTCCAAAGTCACTCTGGGAGCGTGAGGATGGACGCCGCCCTGGTCCAGCCCCGCTCCCGCCGCCCCTGCCATGCAGACACACCGGGCACTTTGACAGCTGGGAACCCCAGCACAGTGTCTGCCTCCCCTCTGTCACACGGGGTCCTCCAGACACCTCCCCGCTCCTGCCAGGCCCTGAAGATCACATACAGGAGGCCATGGCTGAAGATCTGATCAGCCTAGTAGGACCCCAGCCTCCACAGGGGAAGAGGGCTTGCCCAAGAGCTGCTGGGGCCAGGCTGTGAAGTGATCCTAGAGCCTGCCTGGCTCCGAGAAGCTGGCTGGGTGAGATCACTGCCTGACGAGGCCCCGGGACAAAGGTTCATTGATCCTCTAGCTGCATTCACATGGGCCCGGAGCTTGAGGGCAGACCTCCATCATCTGTACAAGAGCCTCTGAGCTGGGCACCACGGTGCCCCTTTGTTCTAAGTGGACAATGAGACGCTAAATCCCTCCCTGGCCTGTGAGTAGGAGCCCTGGGGTTAAAGCAGCCCTTGGGGCTTCCAGGGGGCACTAGTGGTAAAGAACTTACCTGTCAATGCAAGAGACATAAGAGACGCAGGTTCAGTGTGGTTCGGGACGATCCCCTGGAGAAGAGCATGGCAACCCGCTCCAGTATTCCTGCCTGGAGAATCCCAGGGACTGCCTGCCTGGCGGGCTACAGTCCATGGAGTCACCCAGAGTCACCCACAAATGAGGTGACTTGGCGTGCAGAGCAGGCGTGCATCCTCTGCTCCAAAGACACAAGCTTGCCCTCCCGTGCGTCTCCTTCCCCCTGGCCGGCTTGGCCTCCACCTGGGGGACACCCGAGCAGGGCTGTCAGAACCCCAGGACCTGGAATACCTCAGTGGCCTGCTCCCTAGCCCAGCCCCACCTGGGGCACACTTCACATCTGAAACAGTACACACACACACACGGTCCACGAAACACTGGCTCTTCCTCGAAGAGCTGCCCTCTGATGCTTTCTTAAGATTTTTTTCTTAATATGGACCGGTTTTAAAGTCTTTATTGAATTTTTTACAATATTGCTTTTGTTTTATGTTTTGACTTTTTGGCCACAAAGCACAAGGAATCTTTTTTTAAATATTTTATTTATTTGGCTGCACGGGGTCTCAGTTCCAGCATGTGGGATCTCAGCCCCTTGACCAAGGCTCAAAGCCATGTGTCTGCACTGAGCGGCAAAGTCTTAACCACTGGACCACCAGGGAAGTCCCTCTAACGGTTTCTATTTTACATGAAAGTCCCAGCTCTTCCAATTCGGCCACAGCCCCCGGAGCAGCGGTGAGGACTGTGGGTGCCTCTGAATGTTCCCACTGCCGTGATACCAGACCATCCTGCCCACCCCTGCGGTTCCCCTACAGAGATGAACAGTGATGTATATGAGCAATTTATATGTCTCGAGCCATTTCCTCTGGTTTCTAGAAGTAGATAAACCCAGTTGAAGGGGGGATGGGTCAGTTCAGTTTAGTCGCTCAGTCGTGTCCGACTCTTTGTGACACCATGAACTGCAGTATGCCAGGCTTTCCTGTCCATCACCAACTCCCGGAGCTTGCTCAAACTCATGTCTGTCGAGTCAGTGATATCATCCAACCTTCTCATCCTCTGTTGCCCCCTTCTCCTCCTGCCTTCAATCTTTCCCAGCATCAGTGTCTTTTCCAGTGAGTCAGTTCTTCGCATCAGGTGGCCAAAGCATTGGAGTTTCAGCTTCAGCATCAGTCCTTCCCATGAATATTCATTCACTCACTGGAAGGGTGAATATGAACATTGGAAGTGGGGAGAGGTGTCGGAGTCCTATTGCAGAGTCACCCACCAGAAGGAGAGTCCAGGACCTTTTATCTTCCCTCACCCTTTCACCCAGCTTCTTCCAGGCCAGCCCTGAGGCTGTCTTTGGGCTGGATTTATAGCAGCAGGGGGAAGGGGGAACAGGGAAAACAAAGAATGCTGGTTTGGCTGTTGATGGAATGCTGGCCTGCGTGCCAGGGCCCCAGGGCTGCATCTGCGCATCTGGCTCACCTCAATGACCAGGCAAAGACCAATGCCTGGAAGGCACACCCGAGAACTTTGAAAACCTCTGAGTGAGACAACCCAGTTGACTGGTCCCAGATCAGGTCCCAGCGAACCAGTTGTTTGCAGCTAAAAATGGAAGCACAATCTTTAAGTCAGTAGTCACCAGCTCCCTGGCCTGTGCCAGGCCCCTGCAGACTCTGGGGAAACAAGCCTGCCCTACAGGAACCTGTGACCCTCAAGGGAAAGCCCAGGGACCCAGGCAAAGGCACCCACAAAGGATGTTGTGCCCGGTGCCACACGGATCTGCATTTGCAACCTCAAACTGCATCATCGTGACCCTGACAAACCTATAGTTGCAGGGAAGAGAGTGGGGGCGAGAGAGGATGGTCACACACCAGGTCACATCTCAGTACCTGGGAGAGCCAAGTGGCAGTTCTTGGCTTCTTGAAGGAAAGAATTCAACAGCGAGCCATGGTAAAGTGAAACAAGGTTTATTCAAGGAAGAAACACACTTCATAGACCGAATGCGCATCATCTGGAGAGGCACGAGAGGAAGCAGGATGCAGAGTCATCAGTTTTTATAGGGGTGGGTGATTACACAGGCTAATGAGTGGGACATGAGTTTGAGCAAGCTCTGGGAGCTTGTGGCGGACGGGGAGACATGGCGTGCTGCAGTCCATGGGGAAGCAGTCTGACACTCCTGAGCGACTGAACTGAACTGAATGAGTGGGAGAAGTATTATAGCTGTTTTACGGAAGTGGTGGAGATTTTCAGAAATTGGGTCACCACCCACTTTTTGACATTTATGGTCACGCCTCCTCGGTTCAGCTCAGTCCAGTCATTCTGTCGTGTCTGACTCTTTGCAACCCCATGGACTGCAGCATGCCAGGCCTCCCTGTCCATCACCAACTCCCAGAGCTTACTCAAACTCATGTCCACTGGGTTGGTGATGCCATCCAACCATCTCATCCTCTGTCATCCCCTTCTCCTCCCGCCTTCAATCTTTCCCAGGATCAGGGTCATATTCAAGCCACTTGGGATATTATAATGAGCTGTATACTGAGACTCAAGATCAAGTGCGAGTTGAGTCTACCATCATGGACCTAATTGATTCTAACCAATTTAGGTCATGTCCTCAAACTATGTCATCCTTTTAAAGGTTGTGCCCTGTTCCCTTCCTGTCTCACTATAACCTCTCTGAGCCACAGTTGTTATTTGTCTCTGATGCTATTTCTCTGCATAGATATCCCATAACTTATGTTAGTTGCTCAGTCGTGTCTGACTCTTTGCAACCCCATGGACTGCAGCACACCAGGCTTCCCTGTCCATCACCAACTCCCAAAGCTTGTTCAAATTCATCTCCATTGAGTCGGTGATGCCATCCAACCATCTCATCCTCTGTCGTCCCCTTTTCCTTCCACCTTCAATCTTTCCCAGCATCAGGGTCTTTTCCAATGAGTCAGTTCCTAGAATCAGGTAGCCAAAGTTTTGGAGCTTCAGCTTCAGCATCAGTCCTCCTAATGAATATTCAAGACTGATTTCCTTTACGATTGACTGGTTTGATCTCCTTGCTGTCCAAGGGACTCTCAAGAGTCTTCTCCAGCACCCAGTTCAAAAGCAACAACTCTTCAGTGCTCAGCCTTCTTTATGGTCCAACTCTGACATCCATACATGACCACTGGAAAAACCATAGCTTTGACTATATGGACCTTTTTGGCAAAGTGATGTCTCTGCTTTTTAATACACTGTCTAGATTTGTCATAGCTTTTCTTCCAAGGAGCAAGCGTCTTTTAATTTCATGGCTGCAGTCACCATCCGCAGTCATTTTGGAGCCCAAGAAAATAAAGTCTGTCACTGTTTCAATTTTTTCCCATCTATTTGCCATGAAGTGATAGCACTGGATGCCATGATCTTCATTTTTTGAATATTGAATTTTAAGCCAGCTTTTTCACTCTCCTCTTTCATCCTTCTCAAGAGGCTCTTTAGTTCCTCTTCACTGTTTGCCATTAGAGTAGTATCATCTGCATATCTTGAGGCTGTTATTTCCCCCCCAAATCTTGATTCCAGCTCATGCTTCATCCAGCCCAGTATTTCTCATGATGTACTCTGCATATAAGTTAAATAAGCAGGGTGAATACACAGCCTAGACGTACTCCTTTCTCAGTTTTGAACCAGTCTGTTGTTCCATGTTCTAACTGTTGCTTCTTGACCTGCATACAGGTTTCTCAGGAGATAGATAAGGTAGTCTGGTATTCCCATCTCTTCAAGAATTTTTCACAGTCTGTTGTGATCCACACAGTCAAAGGCTTTAGCATAGTCAATGAAGCAGAAGTAGATGTTTTTCTGGAATTCCCTTGCTTTCTCTCTGATCCAGTGGATATTGGCAATTTGATCTCTGGTTCCTCTGCCTTTTCTAAATCCAGCTTGTACATCTGGAAATTCTCAGTTCACTTACTGCTAAAGCCTTCCTTGCAGGATTTTGAACATTACCTTGTTAGCTTGTGAAATGAGCGCAGTTGTATGGTAGTTTGAACATTTTTGGGGATTGGAATGAAAACTGTCCTTTTCTAGTCCCGTGGCCACTGCTGAGTTTTCCAAATTTGCTGGCATACTGAATGCAGCAGTTTAACAGCAGCATCTTTTAGGATCTGAACTAGCTCAATTGGAATTCCACATCACCTCCGCTAGCTCTGTCTGTCATAATGTTTCCAAAGGCAAACTTGACTTCACACTCCAGGATGTCTGGCTCTAAGTGAGTGACCACCATCATGGTTATCCAGGTCATTAAAACTTTTTTTGTATAGTTCTTCTGTGTATTCTTGCCACCTCTTTTTAATCCCTTCTGCTTCTGGTAGGTCCCTACAGTTTCTGTCATTCACCATGCCCATCCTTGCCTGAAATGTTCCTTTGGTATCTCCAATTTTCTTGAAGAGAGCTCTAGTCTTTCCCATTCTATTGTTTTCCTCTATTTCTTTGCACTGTTTACTTAAGAAGGCTTTCGTATCTCTCCTTGCTATTCTCTTGAACTCTACATTCAGTTGGGTGTACCTCTCTGTTTCTCCCTTGCCTTTCACTAGAAAAGACATACCCAACTGAATATAGAGGGGTACATTTCCTCCTTTTCTTCTTCTCTAAGTTATTTGTAAAGCCGCCTCAGACAAACCCCTTTGTCTTCTTGCATTTCTTTTTCTTTGCCATGGTTTTGGTCACCACCTCCTGCACAGTGTTAGAAACCTCTGTCCACAGTTGTTCAGGCACTCTGTCTACCAGATCTAATCCCTTGAATCTGTTCGTCACTGGCCCTTGTTAGGGCTCCCTTCTTTACAAACAGGGTGCCTTCCTTTCTGTCTCTCTGAATGCTCCCTCCCTGACCACCCCTCTGCCTTTGAGGTCCACTATCTCTGCCCTTGGCCTACCCTTGGAGATATCTAAGACAGTTCTCCTGGGGCTCCTGGACTCCCTAGGATGAACCAGGGTCAGTACAACCTCTGGAGGAAAGTACGGCTAATTCCGTTCAGAGAGGAGACAGAGGCTCCGAGAGATTCCGAGAGCTGCTCACGGTCTCCAGGCCGGCGTGCCAGGCTCAGGGCTCCTAAGCAAGAGTGATGATCCCAAGCCAGAAAGTAAGGGCGACGTCCTTCTGGTTTTCCCTTCCAGTGATTGTTTCAACGCTCTCCTAAAAACAATAAAGTTTTCTCCCCAAATCGGATCCCTGACTTCTCAAGCGCGCATCGCTCCCCCATCCCGGAGTTCCCTGACCCACGCTCCTCTCACCTAAGATGGGTCTTCCGCCTTGGAGGCGTGGCCCGCGTGGCCCACGTGGCCCGCAGAGTGTAGAGCCCAGGGGGACCTCTAGGGGGCGGGGGCTGCAGCTGGTGGGCGGGTCGAGGCCGGGTGGGATGAGCATCAGCCGGTGGGCGGGGCGAGAGGCTCCTTTCCCCGCCCCCCTCGAGCCCGCCCGGGCCCGCCCACCGGCTGCGTCCGGCCCCGCCCACCGCGCTGCCTGAGGCGCCCCGGCCAGACGCGTCCCTGATTTCCGGGCCCAGCTGCGCCCCTCCGTTAGTCCCCACCTCGGTCCGGCCTCAAGAGGTGAGTCTGCAGGCGGCAGGGACAGTCGCGCTCCGTCCGCCGCGCCACGGATCTGGCTGCGGCCCGCAGTGGCAGGCGGAAGTGGAGGCGCTCGCGTGCGGGCCCCGAGCTCCGGGGTGCAGGTCACCGGCTGGGGCGGCCGGAGTGCGGGCCGGGCTCTGCGTCGGCGGCGCGCCCCACGATCTAGCGGAGCCGACGCGTCAGGTGGAGCCTTTGGAGGAACTGGCTCCCCAAGCCCGGGTGGGGAAGCCGAGGTCCGCAGAGGGAGCGAGAGCTCCAGCGGGCTTGCCAGAGGCCACGGAGTGAGCGGGACCAAAGCCCCGAAGCTCCTGCCTGGGGACCTCACTCTGACCTCGGGCGGACGCAGGGGTGTCCCGCGCTCCCTGTGGCCCGGACTGGGCCTAGCGCTTTCACAGCCCTCCCCTCGTGTCCGGAGCGGCGCGTACTGCGTCTTGTCCCCCGCACCAACCCCTACTATAGCTGAGGAGGACCACCCCACCCCCGCCCCCACCACCAGGCTGTGATGGACCGCGGAGGAGAGTGCCTTGCCCAAGGTTGGCGCCGAGCCGGTGAGAGGTGAAACGTGCTCCCGGGAGAGCTCTGCCTCCCGGAGGAACGGAGGAACAGTCGGCTGCCACCCCTGGCCCCCACCCCCTGCCAGGGAGATCGCCGCCACCCATCTCTGCCCAGCAACCCCCTTCCCCAGGCCGCGTGTGCCCCCGCGGTGCCGGCTGCGGCTCCGGGCTGGATTTCCAGCGACCCGGCTGTTTCCCCCAGAATCCTTAAGGCTCCATGTCCTCTGGCCCTAGTCGCTAGGAAGGCCGGCTCATCATGGAAGGTTTCAGGAGGGAGACATGCGAGCCAAGGCAGTGGGGGCGGCTAGTCGCCTTTCCGGCCCAGTGCCTCTCCCAAGGCACAGCAGCAGGCTTTGGCTGAATCCTGAGCCTCTGTCCCCTGGAACTGCCAAATCTGGGCCTGGGGTCCAGCTGGACAGGACGACGCCTGGACTCCACATTCCCCTTGATGGTGGTGCCCAGGGGAGGGCAGAGCAGCGGTCAGTGTCCTGTGGATAAGGAGCATCCCTTTGCAGGTATTCCCCGACCCCGGAGACCTGGACTCTGAGCCTGACACCCTGAGAGAGGTGGGCCGATTCACCAAGACCCACTCGGTCTCTGCAGGTGCCCAGGCTCAGAGGCTGCCCCCAGCGATGCACTGCCTGAGACTGGCCCTGGGCCTGGGATTCTGCCTGCTGCTGGGCATCACCCTCTGCTCTCTGTGGTGAGCATGCCCCTTGCAGCCCTCTGTCCCCACCCCAGACTCCTCCCTCTCTCAGCATCTCAACCCCCAAACCTGGACCCCTTCCCAGGATTTCCAGGTCCCACCCTCTTCTCTAGGCACACCTGTCCCTCCCCACCAGCCCCAGTACGACTGACCCAGCCTGGCTTACGGGTTTTCCTTTGCACTGACCTCCCGGCCTCTACACCTAACTCTTGCCTCTGCCTGGACTATTCTTTTAGCTGTGTTAATGAGGAACTCCTGTCTATGCTCCAGAATTCACCCCGTGTGTCCTTTCCGCAAAGCTCTGGGGGTTCCCCCACACCACCAGTCCCTTGTGGGACTGGTGTCAAGAATATTCCTCCCCCAGGAATGAATGGCTGCATAGCTGTATAATGACTCACTGCAGAAGGCCAGGAGGCTTTGTCCTCTGAGGTCAGCCAGACCCAAGGACTAATAGGTGGAGGGTGGGGGAGGGGGGGAGGGGGGGGGCCCCAGGTGCGCCACTGGGGACCTGCATTTCCACTAACATGCACCAACGTGACTTCTCAGCCTCAGCTTAAAAATCAAGTCAACACATATATTTCCTTCCTAGGATGTATGTCGAGAACTGGCTGCTGGTCTCCTACATCCCCTATTATCTCCCCTGCCCAGAGATCTTGTAAGTATGGGGCAGGCAGACTTAGGGGCCCCCGGAATAGGGAAGATGGGAAGGCTTTTCAGGTCACTTTGTAGGTTCTTAGGTCCTAAACTCATGATTCTGAGCCACGAATGTGGAAGTTCCCTGTTTCCGTCTTCAGGTATCCTTGCAGTGCCCTCTCCACGGTGTGACTTTGAGCGTGTTGCATAGCTCAGAGCCTCACTTGCTGTATCTGTAAAATGGGAGGATAGGGTTTGGGGTGTGATGATGCCTGTAAATATCCTGGTGCTGCACCTGGTATATAGAAGGTGCTCAGGAAAGAATGATTTCAGGACTTGACCTTTTTGCTCAATGTTGTGCTCTCTGTGAATTCGAAGGACAAATGCACACGTGGCCAGTCTCCCTCAGATAACAGATCTGACATTTGGACAGTTCAGAGTGATAAAGATGATTTGGGACAGTCTCAATGTGGCATTTGGCCCCGTGGTCTTCTGGTTTTCATGACACCGAAAGGAAAGTTTAAAATCTGGATCATAGACGACTAATTAACAGTAAGGTGTGTTTCACTATTATAAACAGAATGTAGTAAATTAGGCAGGACAACAGAAAAGACAAAAGAAAACAAAAACCCTCTTGTGTCCAGGGGCATGAATCGCACTCTGATTCCATGGTCGGCTTGTTGATTGCTGCACTTTCTATTCAGATTGTTCTGAAAGCAGAAAGTACGCTTGCTGTTGGAAATAGCTGTGACCAGAATGTTTTTGCAGTTCTTATCGTATTTCCCCAGAATTGGCTGCATTTTTCAGCATCCGGTCACCGTCATTTTACTCCACCCAGGGGCTGGGCCCTAATTCTTAAACCATCTCCTTTTTCCACCAACAACTGTGGGGCATTTAGGTTGTTTCTGGTTTACCAGCTTCTAAGTTAGTTCGTAATGAGCAACTCTGGATATAAAGCGTTCTTCATCTTTTTTTTTTAATTAATTTATTTGCCTATGCTGGGTCTTAGTTGCAGCACGCAGGACCTCCCATCTTCGTCTCAGCATGCAGGATCTTTAGTTGTGGGTGGCACGTGTGATCTAGTTCCCTGACCAGGGACTGAATCCCAGGTCTCTGCTTTGGGAGCATGGAATATAAGCCACTGGGCCACCTGGGAAGTCCCAGCTTTTTCCATCTTAGAAATCCTTTTATTTGGTATGTTCCTGGGCCAAAGGATATGGCCAGGGTCTTCATCCATCTCATCAGGCTGCTCTCCAGGCTGCCTGCTTAGTCGCTTCAGCCATGTCCAACTCTTCATGACCCCATGGACTGCAGCCCGCCAGGCTCCTCTGCCCATGGGATTTCCCAGGCAAGAATACTGGAGTGGGTTGCCATTTCCTCCTCCAGGGGATCTTCCTGACCCTGAGTCAGAGTGATTCAGGCCAATAGGACATGAGGGGTTTTGTTTGGACCCAGGGATCCAACCTGCATCTCTTGCGTCTCCTGCGTTGGCAGGCGGGTTCTTTACCAAAACATGACCTGAAGCCCCTGGAAGCTCTCCAGGGGGACGCGGCAAACACAGATACACCTCCCCACCCTCCCCCACGGGGGACCGCGGCAAACACAGATACACCTCTCCACCCTGCCCCACGGGGGACCGCGGCAAACACAGATACACCTCCCCACCCTCCCCCACCCCAGCAGCTGCACTGCGCCTGGGCTGGGGCTGCAGGTATTCAGATCAGATCAGTCGCTCAGTCGTGTCCGACTCTTTGCGACCCCATGAATCCCAGCACGCCAGGCCTCCCTGTCCATCACCAACTCCCAGAGTTCACTGAGACTCACGTCCATCGAGTCAGTGACGCCATCCAGCCATATCATCCTCTGTCGTCCCCTTCTCCTCTTGCCCCCAGTCCCTCCCAGCATCAGAGTCTTTTCCAATGAGTCAACTCTTCGCATGAGGTGGCCAAAGTACTGGAGTTTCAGCTTCAGCATCATTCCCTCCAAAGAAATCCCAGGGCTGATCTCCTTCAGAATGGACTGGTTGGATCTCCTTGCAGTCCAAGGGACTCTCAAGAGTCTTCAACACCACAGTTCAAAAGCATCAATTCTTTGGCACTCAGCCTTCTTCACAGTCCAACTCTCACATCCATACATGACCACAGGGAAAACCACAGCCTTGACTAGACAAACCTTTGTTGGCAAAGTAATGTCTCTGCTTTTGAATATGCTATCTAGGTTGGTCATAACTTTTCTTCCAAGGAGTAAGCGTCTTTTAATTTCATGGCTGCAGTCACCATCTGCAGTGATTTTGGAGCCCAGAAAAATAAAGTCTGACACTGTTTCCACTGTTTCCCCATCTATTTCCCATGACATGATGGGACCAGATGCCATGATCTTCGTTTTCTGAATGTTGAGCTTTAAGCCAACTTTTTCACTCTCCTCTTATACTTTCATCAAGAGGCTCTTTAGTTCTTCTTCACTTTCTGCCATAAGGGTGGTGTCATCTGCATATCTGAGGTTATTGATATTTCTCCCGGCAATCTTGATTCCAGCTTGTGTTTCTTCCAGTCCAGCATTTCTCATGATGTACTCTGCATATAAGTTAAATAAGCAGGGTGACAATATACAGCCTTGACGTACTCCTTTTCCTATTTGGAACCAGTCTGTTGTTCCATGTCCAGTTCTAACTGTTGCTTCCTGACGTGCATACAAATTTCTCAAGAGGCAGGTCAGGTGGTCTGGTATTCCCATCTCTTTCAGAATTTTCCACAGTTTATTGTGATCCACACAGTCAAAGGCTTTGGCATAGTCAATAAAGCAGAAATAGATGCTTTTCTGGAACTCTCTTGCTTTTTCCATGATCCAGCGGATGTTGGCAATTTGATTTCTGGTTCCTCTGCCTTTTCTAAAACCAGCTTGAACATCAGGAAGTTCACGGATCACATATTGCTGAAGCCTGGCTTAGAGAATTTTGAGCATTACTTTACTAGCGTGTGAGATGAGTGCAATTGTGAGGTAGTTTGAGCATTCTTTGGCATTGCCTTTCTTTGGGATTGGAATGAAAACTGACCTTTTCCAGTCCTGTGGCCACTGCTGAGTTTTCCAAATTTGTTGGCATATTGAGTGCAGCACTTTCACAGCATCATCTTTCAGGATTTGGAATAGCTCAACTGGAATTCCATCACCTCCACTAGCTTTGTTCGTAGTGATGCTTTCTAAGGCCCACTTGACTTCACATTCCAGGATGTCTGGCTCTAGGTCAGTGATCACACCATCGTGATTATCTGGGTCGTGAAGATCTTTTTTGTACAGTTCTTCTGTGTATTCTTGCCATCTCTTCTTAATATCTTCTGCTTCTGTTAGGTCCATACCATTTCTGTCCTTTATCGAGCCCATCTTTGCATGAAATGTTGCTTTGGTATCTGCAAGTATTAGGTGTCATGAAAAACAAAAACTAAACACCTTGCTGATTTGAGAGACGGGAAATGCACTGTGGTTTGAATTTCACTCCTTTGACCACGGCCCTCATCGCCCCACGCCTCCCCATTTACTGAATTTCCTCTCTGGTGACCTGCCTGCTCCACCACCTCCCCGCTTGGCCTGTTGGTGGGTCCTCTATCACCACCTTTGGCTGAAAGTACTCGGTGCTTTTTTTTTTCTAATTATTTGCAGTTTTTTAAAAATTATTTGCAGTCTGAGTTTTTTAAACAGATTACAGTTGGAGGTTTTTTGTTAGTTTTAAATGGTCACACCTTCCTCTCTGTTCATTTGGATTTCTTCTTTCAATGTTATTACCTTCAGAGGTCTGGAAACATGAAGTTCCTGTTTTTATTTTGGCTCTGGCTCATCTGTGCTT
The DNA here is from genome assembly GCF_002263795.3 of Bos taurus. NCBI lineage: Eukaryota > Metazoa > Chordata > Mammalia > Artiodactyla > Bovidae > Bos > Bos taurus. The sequence continues at coordinate 103,141,416 of NC_037338.1, read as the reverse complement.
TGGTGTTCTTATGTCTGACTCTTTAATGTGGCCAGAGCAGAGTGTGTCGGGGCTGGTGAGGCGAAGGGAGACACCGATGGCCGGGAAGTGTGGGACGAGGGCCCCTTTCCTCTTCTCACTTCTGACCAACTTCTCAGAGTCCTGTCACTTTCTGAGCAGGACCTGAAATGTGCTTGTTTGTATGGAACTGAGGCAGAGGGCCAAGTTGATGGATCAACTTTAAAAAATATATCTTCCAGAGTATAGGCTAATCACTATAGGACAAATACTGTAGGGTTTCATTTGTAAGAGATCTCTAGTATAGAGAAATGGGACTTCCTGGTGGTTCAATGGTTGAGACTTCATACTCCCAATGCAGGGGGCACAGGTTTGATTCCAAGTCGGGCCACATGGCGTGGCCAAAATGAATAGAGATCTTATTGAAAAAAAAAAAAAAAACAGAAGATTTTTTTTACAGAGATGGAAGTAAGCATAATAGTTACCAAGGGTTGGGAGAAGGGATGGAGAAGCAGTATCTCAGGGAGAGAGTTTCAATTTGGGGACGATGAACAAGCTCTAGAGATGGGTGGAGGTGATGTTTGCACAGCACCGTGAGTGTACCTAATGCCCCGGAACTCTATGCTTTCGAATGGTTAAGGTGGTAAATCTTCGTCTTGTATATCTTACCACACACACAAAGCGTAGCCGGAGGCACCAGCACAGCTCCGGGAAGCTGAAGCCAGCCCACCGTGGGTGATAGAGTGAAGAGACCCGGGTGAGCGGCAGGCACCCTCCTCAGGTGGTCCGAGCCTCACAGGCAGCCTCAGGCCTCTGCTGGAAGTGGCTCTGACCGGCTCCCTGGGTCAGAGGAGCAGGCCTTTCCCGTCTCCAGGCCTCACTTCCACCCTGCGGAGTGACTCTGTCATTGTCCCCACTTTAAGGGAGAGGGGACAAAACCCCAAAGAGTGCGATGTCCAGCCCTGGGTCTCTCCAGCCGGAGGCGCCTCACCTGCAGCCTCGTCTGTCTGAGCTCCTGGGCTAGAAAGAGGCAGAACTGGGCTCACTTTGCAGCTTCTCAAAGCTTCTCCACGGTGCCCAGGCTCTTCCAGAGCCGAAAAAGACTGTAGAGACAAATGGCACCAGGTTGAATCACCGCCCTGCCACACGGGACCCTGGATGGATGGCCTCTGTAGGAGCCCAGCCCCCAGAGAGCGGGCAGAGCCATGGAGGAGGGGCCAGGGAGCCTGGGGGAGGGGGCGCCTGGCCCATGGGGGTGTTTTGTCCCCGCTTCATCCATCCCTGCTGAGCATCTCTACTAACGACACTGATGGCCCTGTCTCGCCTCTCCCACCAGCAACATGAAGCTTCAGTACGAGGAGGAGCCGTCCCAGCCCGTGGCACAGTAAGCAGCCTGTCCTTTCGCCCTCTGTGGCCCCAGGGCAGGGGGCTGCCATCCCTTTAACCATTTGCCCTTCTTGGTTGCAGGTCACAGTACCCTCAGCCCAAGCTGCTGGAGCAAAAGTAGGTGTTGATTAGGGCCTGGGTGCAGGATGGAGAGATTCGAGGGGGTGGGGGTCGGGGGCAAAGCTCTGATTTAGAAGCTGGGGTGCTGCAGGGGTCAGCTGACCTTGGGGTCCGGGCACTCTGGGACCTGGGCTCCAGTCCAGCTTGGTCACCAGCTGTGTAATCTTGGGTAGGTGACCCAACTCCTCTGAGCTGCTTCTATACAGGTGGATGGTTAGTGATACCCACTCGACAGGGCAGAGGACCAGATGAAATGAGGTTGGCAAAATGCAGAGCAGCGATTCCTGAGAGCCCCAGTGGCTAGGACTCTGTGCTTTCACTGCCAAGGACCCTGACTCGCTCCCTGGTCAGGGAACTAAGATCCTGCAAGCCAGGCGACGCAGCCAAAAACAAACAAACAAACCAAAAAAACTGCAGAGCACTGTGCCTTCAGTGCTCGATCCATTATTAATTATGAGAATGCTAACCCCCATCTCCGAGGCCCTTAGCAGACCCCAGAAACGCCAGGCTCCTCTAGACACTGGACGTGCAGTAACTCCTGGTCCTCTTGCCCTCGCTGGGAAGGAGCTATTATCATCCCCACTTGAGGATACGGTGGCCCAGAGACAGGGATAAAGCCGCCCAGGGTCACACAGCGTGGGAGGCAGGACCCAGATGAGACGGAGGCTTTCCCCAGGGGAGGGTCTCAGCCCCCTCGGCCTCCTCTGCTGCCAGGCCCACAGAGCTACTGACACTCACACCCTGGCTGGCGCCCATCGTCTCCGAGGGAACCTTTAACGCCGAGCTTCTGCATCACATCTACCAGCCACTGAACCTGACCATCGGGCTTACGGCGTTTGCTGTGGGAAAGTGAGTAGGCGGCTGGGGGTGGGGGTGGGGTCTGGGGAGAGACAGGACCCTGCCCGGGCACCAGGGAGGCTGTGCCAGGTGGGAAGCGACAGAGCAGAGTGTGATGGTGGGAGAGGGCTTCCTGGAGGAAAGAGGCGGTCTGGGCCTGGCATGCAAGCGGGGAGGGGAGGCAGCCCAGTGAGGGAGCACCAGGAGCCTTTGTCAGGAGACACCTTGCCGCCTCATCCCGTCTGCTTCCCCTGAACCATCCAGGCAGGTGTAAAGGAATGGCAAGCCCCCAGAAATGGAGGGTCCATGCTCAGGCCACAGGCAGGTCAAGAGAGAGCTGGCCCTGCCCTGGGGACCCTCTCTCCTCCACCCCCGGGCCTGCCTGCTCTCTGGACGCCCCCTGTTTTCCCTCCTCCTCCCTTACCCCACCTGGCCTTTCCTTTCTGGGACTCCTGAGAGAGGGACCCCAATGGGGGGGGGGTCGATGACTAAAGGTAATGAATGGCCCACCTGGAGTCAGGGGGCTCCCTCTGCCCCAGCCCAGTCAGCACCCAGCACCACTCACTTCCCCTTGATGTGCAGCCACTTACCCGATTCTCAACTCCTTTTTTCTCTCTGAGCCTCAGTGTCCTTGTCTGTAAAGCGGGGAGTTTGTGAGGCCAGGAGGTAATCCCTTAGAACATTGCCTGGCACTTGTAAGTGCTCAGGAAAAGTCAGGGCATGCAGCCTGTGAATATCATCAAGATATCGTTCTTAGGACGGTCCCTAGAGGTTGGTACTGTGATCAGGGGAACTTGACAGACGAGGGGCAGACCAGAGTGACTTCTTGAGACAGGAAGCTGGGAGGGGGACCCCAGCCTAGCCCTGGGCCCCGCGGGGTGTGCCCACCCGGAGCGGGGACCAGGCAGTGGCCCTGCAGAGGCCGTGGTGCATGACGGGCTCCTCTCCAGCAGGTATACCCGGTTCGTCCAGCACTTCCTGGAGTCGGCCGAGCGGTTCTTCATGCAGGGGTACCGCGTGCACTACTACATCTTCACTCATGACCCCCAGGCCATTCCTCAGGTCCCACTGGGCCCTGGCCGCCGCCTCAGTGTCATCCCAGTCCCGGGGCCCTCCCAGTGGGAGGAGGCCTCCATGCGCCGGATGGAGGCCATCAGTGTGCACATCGCCAAGAGGGCGCACCGGGAGGTGGACTACCTCTTCTGCCTGGACGTGGACATGGCATTCCGGAACCCATGGGGCCCCGAGACCTTGGGGGACCTCGTGGCTGCCATCCACCCGGACTACTTCACCGTCCCCCGCCACCAGTTCCCCTATGAGCGCCGGCCTGTCTCCACCGCCTTCGTGGCGGATGGCGAGGGGGACTTCTACTATGGCAGGGCGGTCTTCGGGGGGCGGGTGGCCAGGGTGTATGAGTTCACCAGGGGCTGCCACATGGGCATCCTGGCAGACAAGGCCAACGGCATCATGGCAGCCTGCCAGGAGGAGAGCCACCTGAACCGCCGCTTCCTCTCGCACAAGCCCTCCAAGGTGCTGTCCCCCGAGTACCTCTGGGACGACAGGAAGCCCCAGCCCCCCAGCCTGAAGCTGATCCGCTTCTCTACCCTGAACAAGGACACTGCCCGGCTGCGGAGCTGACGGCAGAGGTGGGGCCGCCGTGGACGGGGGAACCCCAGCGAGCGCCCGGCTCACCAGAGCCTCTGGGCTCCAGGGCCTCACTCCTCAAGCCTTAGGTGGGACCAGCCCTGTGCCATCTAACCTCCGCCTCTGCTGGTGGAATCCAGTGGGAAGACGGGCCTGGAAGGCCTCTGTCCACTGTGAAGAGCAGTGTCCGTGTGGAGGAGAACGCAAAGATCACACTCTCCGAGGCCCAAGGAGGGGAGGCCAGAGGTGGAAGAAGACGGGGCCTCCACCAGCTCACGAGCCTTCGGGGCAGCCCCACCCAGCGCCCCAAATCACCTTTCTGCCACCCGCCCATTCGTTGCCTGCTGCCCTTGAAGTTGCACTCTCTAACACTCGTAGGAAAGGCATCCCCACCCCCCTTTTCTCTGGCTGCAGGGGTCCCCACTGTGTCCCCGCCAGCCTCCGGAGCCAGTTTTTCACTCAGGACCCAGAGGAGCCTTCTAGGCCCTCTGGTTTCAAGTCCCTGCCTCACTTGAGGTGGATGGTCCCCAGCACCAAGCACCTCTTCTGTAAGAGGGTTTGGGCAGCGTTTAATAAAAGTAGCGTGTGCTAGGCCCTAACCAGGCTTTCTTCACCTGCATTTCTGAGCATCCGGGCTGCCAGGCCCCTAGGGATACAGGCAGCCTGGATTGTAAGTACAGTCAGCTTGGGTGGGAGGGGGGGGTACAGTTTTCTAGAAAGCCTGGGCTGCTGCTGGCCGCTGCAACAGGCAGGATTTCATCGCAGTTCTCCTGGGAGATGGGTGAAGTGAAAACATCACGGGCTATGCAGCCCTCCTGAGTCAGGGGAAGCAGAGCCCCTGTCCCCCAGCTGGACGTCCTGTGGGCTCTTGGTCCCTAAGTGCGGAGCACGTGTGTCTGATGCATCTGCTATCAACCTCAGCCTGGGGGACTCCTGGCAGGCGCGGGGCACCAAGGCCAAGGCAGGCCTAGGATTAGAGGGGCTCAGAGCCCTGCAGCGGTCGCACCTGCCTGGTGGGACAGAAGCAGTGGGCGGGGGGTGGGGGGCCCAGTATGCACTCCCCTGGGGGCAGCAGCATCCTTGCCACATAAGGTAGAGGGCAGGGGGTATGGTCTTTGGCCAAGTCAGGAGGAGCAGGAACCTACCCACCTGGGCACCTTGGGCAAAGCTGGGGCCAGCCCGAAGCCTACTCGTCCTGCAGCCTGTGCTTGGATGGCAAGCCAGCTCAGTCTGCAAGAGCATGTGGGGAGATAGCCTGAGCCGGAGAGGATGAGTCAGAGAGGCCCTGGGGTGTTCCCCAGGCCGAGGGACAAGAGTGGATCCATGGCCCATGTGTCCCCACCTTCCCAGGGTGCCCAGCCCTGCCCTGGGGAGTGTATGAAGCTGGCGGTGTTGAACGGGCAGGCCCTGCCTTCACCGAGCTTCCGTGCTAGAGCAGGGAGAAGGCCCTTGACGTGGAGACCAGAGGAGGAGGAGTGGCCCTGTGCCTGGGCAGCGTCATAGGAGAGAAAGGAAACCTTGCTCACTCCAGCCCAGCTCTGGGTCCAGCTGATGGGCCTGTCTCAGCCTCAGCTCAAGCCCCCAGGCACTGTGGCTATCCCAGACCACATCCCAGGCATGGCCCTCAGACACAGTTGAGTGAATGACTACCCAACTCCTAGACCTAAAACAGGGTCCAGGCTACTTTCCCAGAGAGCTGAGGGCTTGGGGCCAGAGCTGCTCTGTGGGTGGGAAGAAGTATGGGGCCTGGCAGGAGTGGGAGGGGTGGCAAGAGACAGGCCTGACCCAGCAGAGAGAGGGGGAGTACCAGAAATAGAAATCAACAGAATCACAAATGCAAAATGTCTGCAGTGTCCCCTGCAATGGAGACCCCTGAAACGTAAGCTTCCTGTCCTCTCATGACCAACTAGCTCCTCCCCACACCTTACAGTCCAACATCACTGCTCTGCCACAGGGCCAGCACCAGCATACCTTTGCTCACGCTGCCTACTGGTCAGGCCTCCCTGTCCAATCACCTGGCCCAATTCCAGGAACATAGTCATGACACCTCCTCTAGGAAGCCTGCCTTGATTTGTTCCCCCTTCCTTCCAGAGTGGGTGCCTTTTGGTGTTCCCATAAATACTCATCCCTATGTCTTCAGTTACAATGTTCTGCCCATCTCCACCCCTTTCCCAGTTCATAAACCCCAAGAGGATACAGGTGCTGGTCAACCAGGTTTACCCCGGTACCTGAAACCCAGGAGGCATTCTTTGAATGTTGAATGGCTGCATGAATGTGAGGCAGCTGAGAGAACACGGGTTTTAGTCTGTCCTAGCACACATGGGGTGCTGGGCAGGCCACTCCACCACCCTGAGGCCCTGGTGTGACGATCAAATGGGACTATGGCTGGGAGCCGTCTGGGCACTGCCTTCTGGGCAGGCACTTGGAGAAGCTGGGCAATATGCCCAGCCCTGAGAAGAGGCAGACACCCACCATAGTCCCCTCTGTGCACAGGAGGAGCAGGCCCCATCCCTGGTGGCATCGCAGGGGTGCACGCTTGAGTGGTGGGGTGAATAACACTCTCGCTAAGCTCCTCCCGGCTGAGGTGCTGCGGCTCTGACAAAATCACCTGGAGACCGTGCCTTGCAGCCCCGGCCTGCGATGACCCCCGCCAACCTGCGGTGACTGACCCCCGACTTCTTACCCTGCACTCAGAGCCCTGTGCGGGCTGGTCCAGACACCCTCCCCACGGAGCACCCCTCACCTCCCGCACCCAGCCTCCCTACAGCCTTGCTCCCTCAGGGACCACCCCCGTGCTCTCCCCCTCAGAGCCCCCTGCCTGAAGCGCCCCTCCCCACAGCCCCACATCCAGCATGGACTCGCCTCCAAGGCCAGGCTGAGAGGCCACCTCTGCAGGCTCCTGTGAAAGCACAGCCATTGGGTCAGAACGACCTGGGCTCGAACCCACAGTGGGGCCACTCACGGCCCTGTGACAGGCCAGCTCGAGAGGTGACTCTCAGGCCTCAGTCTCCTCCACTAAAAATGGGCTCAGTAACTCTGCCCTCGGGAGGGAGGGCTGGGGATTAAAGCAGGGAGAGGAAGACACCCAGAGGATTTGGGCCCAGGACACGGCCTGGCTGGGAGAGCCAAACCCAGGACAAGGCCTCTGATGGTCAGCGCCGTGGGCTGGGCAAAGGTGAGCGGCAATGATTCTGAGTCCTCTGTTCACAGCTGGCCTTGCTCACTTACATCTGAGCGACCTTGAGAACTGAGGTCACTGTACATAAATTAAAAGGGGCAAAATCCCTGAGCACCCAGGGGTATCCTTAGTCACACTAACGCCCCCTGACAGGCATTCAGCCCAGGTGGGCCACCCCCTCCTCCCTGGGCTCCTCCAGCCCCCCATTCACCAACCAGGGCTACAGCTGGGGAAAGGCTGGACCTCGTATCTGGAAGTCAAGAAAGACAAGGGAGTGGGGGTGGGGGAGGGCGTGATCTCCTTTTCCTACTCTGCCTCCAGGACTGCTGTCCCAGCCGTGCATCGAGCTGGCCCGGACACGAGGTGCAGGACAGAAGGATGCGGGTGCACAATCCGTGACTCCCACATCTCCAGGCCTACACGACCACGCGGCCCAGCACCCCCACCCGGTGGGGTTTGGGGTGGCCCGAGGCGCTAGGGAATGCCAAAGAATGCTCAAACTACCGCACAATTGCATTCATCTCACATGCTAGTAAAGTAATGCTCAAAATTCTCCAAGCCAGGCCTCAGCAATATGTGAACCGTGAACTTCCTGATGTTCAAGCTGGTTTTAGAAAAGGCAGAGGAACCAGAGATCAAATTGCCAACATCTGCTGGATCATGGAAAAAGCAAGAGAGTTCCAGAAAAACATCTATTTCTGCTTTATTGACTATGCCAAAGCCTTTGACTGTGTGGATCACAATAAACTGTGGAAAATTCTGAAAGAGATGGGAATACCAGACCACCTGACCTGCCTCTTGAGAAATTTGTATGCACGTCAGGAAGCAACAGTTAGAACTGGACATGGAACAACAGACTGGTTCCAAATAGGAAAAGGAGTTCATCAAAGCTGTATATTGTCACCCTGTTTATTTAACTTATATGCAGATTACATCATGAGAAACGCTGGACTGGAAGAAACACAAGCTGGAATCAAGATTGCCGGGAGAAATATCAATAACCTCAGATATGCAGATGACACCACCCTTATGGCAGAAAGTGGAGAAGAATTAAAGAGCCCCTTGAAGAAGATGAGTGAAAAAGTTGGCTTAAAGCTCAACATTCAGAAAACGAAGATCATGGCATCTGGTCCCATCACTTCATGGGAAATAGATGGGGAAACAGTGGAAACAGTGTCAGACTTTATTTTTCTGGGCTCCAAAATCACTGCAGATGGTGACTGCAGCCATGAAATTAAAAGACGCCTACTCCTTGGAAGAAAAGTTATGACCAACCTAGATAGCATATTCAAAAGCAGAGACATTACTTTGCCAACAAAGGTTTGTCTAGTCAAGGCTGTGGTTTTTCCTGTGGTCATGTATGAATGTGAGAGTTGGACTGTGAAGAAGGCTGAGGGCCGAAGAATTGATGCCTTTGAACTGCGGTGTTGGAGAAGACTCTTGAGAGTCCCTTGGACTGCAAGGAGATCCAACCAGTCCATTCTGAAGGAGATCAGCCCTGGGATTTCTTTGGAAGGAATGATGCTAAAGCTGAAACTCCAGTACTTTGGCCACCTCATGCGAAGAGTTGACTCATTGGAAAAGACTCTGATGCTGGGAGGGATTGGGGGCAGGAGGAGAAGGGGATGACACAGGATGAGATGGCTGGATGGCATCACTGACTCGATGGACTGAGTCTGGGTGAACTCCGGGAGTTGGTGATGGACAGGGAGGCCTGGCGTGCTGCGATTCATGGGGTCGCAAAGAGTCGGACACGACTGAGCGACTGATCTGATCTGATCTGATCTGAGGCGCTAGGGGGCACAGGAGGAATGCAGCAAGCGGTGGTGGGTGGGGGACGCGCTGGGTCCACAGCGCGCGGTCAGCCCTCGGGGCGCGGCGCGCGAGCCCGCGGCAAGGCGGGGCTCCGGTGCACGCGCCGCCCGCGGGCCCGCGCAGGCCCTGGATATGCGCGCGCGCGCGCGCGGCCGCAGGCTCGCGACCCGCCTGCCCCCGCCGGCGTCCGCCCCCGCCGGCGTCCACCCCCACGGTCCTCCCGGGAGGCCGCTGCGCGCGGCGGGGCCCGCCCCTCACACCTGCGGCGGGCGGGGGGCGGGACGAGCGGAGGCGGGGCCGCGGCGGGGCCCGCCCACCCGGCCGGAGCCCGGGAGCCCGGGCGCAACCGAGCGGCGCGGCCCGAGCGGCCGGTGGCGCGGCGCGGGCGCAGACAATGGAAGCGGCGCGGGCGCCGGCGGAGCCCTGGGCCCGGCGGGGACGGGAGGCCGCGCCATGAGCCCCGCAGCCGGGCGCCCCCCTGCGCCGCGCGCGGGCCGAGGCGAGCGGCCTCTGCTAGCCCGGAGCCCCGCCCTGGGGCCGGCGATGTGCTGCCGGGGCTGAGAATGATGGTAGATTGCCAGGTGAGTGCCCCGCCCGGCCGCGATCGCCCTCCCCGTCGTCGCGGGTGGAGGGAGGACCGAATGCCCCCCTACCCCGACTACCCCGCCCACACCGGACTCAGCCGGGAGGGAGAGTCCACGCAGAGCGCGCGCTTACGCAGTTCCGTGTCCAGCCCTTCCTGGTACGATTGGGAAACTGAGGCCAGGAGAGGTACAGGGGCTGGCCCGGCGCCCACGGCGTGGCGGGGGCGCGGGGGGGAGGAGGGCAAACTCCAGAAGAGAAGGAAAGGTTCCAGCCTCCTAGTTCAGGGCTCAGCCACTCCCATGGAGTTTCCTTGGGGAAGGAGAGCCCCTGACGTCCTGGGGGAACCCTTGTCCATCCCCTCCCCCTCCCACGAGGGGCCCTGTCCTCTCGGCCTCCCGACGTGCCCACAGACACACACAGTGACCTCACAGGTGGAGACCATGGCATACATTCAGGGGAGCGGTGGACACGGAGATGGCAAGGGGCAAAGAAGAAAGCTGTAGGAAGCAGCTCCACCATGGGTCAGGACCATCCCGTCTCTTGGCAACAGGCTCAGGGCCCTAGGCTGAGGGACAGAGATGCCAGGGGCAGGTGGGCAGGTTCCCGGGAGTCGACCTGGGCAGGGAGCATCCCCAGAGCAGCCTGGAGAGGACACTTTCTGGGGTCCTGCATCTGGGCACCTGGAGCCACAGTGAGGCTTGCCCCTAGTGGAGAGGGAGCTACAGGAGAGAAGTCCTCGGTTTACTCCGCTGTAATATAGGGTGCATGGCTGGGGTGATCTCGAGGGTTCTACAGCTTGTAGAAGAGTCTGTTGGCCTTGGTTCTCCATCCCTGACCCACTGTGCTCCGAGTCCTTGGAAAATACTATCTGTTCCCTCCAGGTCCTTCTGAACATGTGGCAGCCTGGAGGGCTGAGGACCTGGGTGGTGCAGAAGGAGGCAAAGCCCTGGACCACTTGTCCAGGGGCAAAGTGCCATCTCTGTTGGCACCTGGGTTTCCTCATTTGGAAGGGGGTGGAGTTAGTTACCCCCCGGTTGGGATGAGGAGGCCTCCGGAGGGACCTGGGGACCGGGACAGTGGAGGGAAACAGGGAGACGAGGACAGCTTCTGAGGTCCTGCACAACGCCCCTGGAGCCAGCTGGTCGGGCTCCTTTGCCCCTGTGAGGGAGAGAGAGCCGCTGCCGTGACTACACCCAAACAAAGGTGTGGGTTTTGTTTTCTGGTTTTTCCCTGTCTGGGGCTGCAGTGCTCGGGCTGATCATGAGGGGGCGGGCTGTGCCCACAGTGCTCAGTGGTGGCGACTGGCGCAGGGAAGGGACCCCAGGGAGTCCGGCTGCCTCTCACCCAACAGGCAGCTTTTATTACTAGCCTCCACATCCGCAATATGAGCGGCCCAGAGGCAGGAGAGGGCTCTGAGATCCTCTGTCGATTCAGCGACTGTGCCCCGGGCATTCACCCAGGAGCTTACGGCTCAGAGGGCAGATGGACAGAAAGCAGGAAAGTGAGTCCATGAGTGAGAGAATAGCACGTGCTCCTGGGAAATGAGTCAGGGTCCCAGAAGGAGGGTCAAGAACCCCTGGGATGGGGTGTCTAAAAGGCCTCCATGGTGACACTGATGCTGTGACCAGAAGGACAAGAGGCGCCAGCCTTGCACGCTGTGAGGAGTCTGGAAGAAGGTCAAAGATGCAGAGACTTGGAGACAGAAGAGATGCTGGCGGGAGAGGAAGTGAGACAGGAGCGAGGGTGGCCGTGAAAGCTGTGGGCAGAGGGCAGAGAGGAGGGCAGGGCGAGACCTGGAAGGGTGTGCTGGGGTCTGCGCCATGTGACAGAATCCCCCTCCCTGGGCGCTTACAGGGCACACATCGACCGTCTCACAGTGTCTGGGACCAGGAGCTGGGCTGGGGTCTCAGCCAGGGTGGGTCTGTCTGTGAAACCATTCATGGGTTATTGGTGGGATTCACCGAGGCAGTGGATGTGCAGAGAGGTATTCATCCTGAAAGGAGATGCCCTGTGTTCGGGGATGATTTGAGGCGGGGAATGTAATGCTGAATGTGAGGGTGGCGCCTGGGCCTGACATCTGTTGAGTGCCCTTGGCTGCACTTGGCCGGGGTAGCGGAGAGATGGCTTGGCCCCAGGAGCCCGGTGTGTTAGTTTCTTGTGGCTGCGGTAACGGTACCATAAACCGTGGGGCTCAAAACAACAGAGATTTACAGTCTCTTGGTCCGGAAGCCAGAAGTCCAAAATCAAGGTGTCGGAAGCCCCAGGCCCTCTGAAGCCTCTAGAAGGGGGATCCGCCTCGCCTCTGCCAGCCTCTGGTGGTTGTCGGCAATCCTTAGTGTTCCTCACCTTGTAAGCTCGCCCCTCCACAGTCTGCTTCTGTCCTCACTTGGCCTCCTCGGTGTGTCTGTGTCCAGTCTTCCGTCTTGTCTTCTTATAAGGACACTGGTCATTTGATTAGGACTAGGCAATGGCAACTTGCTCCAGTACTCTTGCCTGAGAAATCCCATGGACGGAGGGGCCTGGTAGGCTACAGTCCATGGGGTCTGTGAAGAGTCGGACACGACTGAGCGACTTCACTTTCACTTTTCACTTTCCTGCACTGGAGAAGGAAATGGCAACCCACTCCAGTATGCTTGCCTGGAGAATCTCAGGGACGGGAGCCTGGCGGGCCGCTGTCTACAGGGTCACACAGAGTCGGACACGACTGACGTGACTTAGCAGCAGTAGCAGCAGCAGCCTACTCCTGAATGACCTCATTTTGATCACATCTGCAAAGGCCCTATTTCCAGAGAAAGACAAATATCATATATCACTTATATGTGAAATCTTAAAAAAAATGGTACAAATGAACTTATTTACAAAACAGAATCACCGATGTAGAAAACAAACTTACGGTTACCGAGGGTGGAGGCGGGGGGAGGGATACATTGGGAGACCAGGACTGACACATACACACAACTATATGTAAGATAGGTAATTAATAAGGACCCACTGCATAGCACAGGGACCTCTACTCAGTACTCTGGAGTGGCCTACACAGGAAACGAATCTAAAAAAGAGTGAATATATGTATATGTATGCTGAGTCCCTTCAGTCATGTCTGATGCTTTGTGACCCCATGGACTATATAGCCCGCCAGGCTCCTCTGTCCATGGGGCTCTCCAGGCAAGAAAACTGGAGTGGGTTGCCATGCCCTCCCCCAGGGCATCTTCCTGACCCAGGGACCAAACTGCAGTCTCCTGCATTGCGGGTGGATTCTGTACCACTGAGCCACTGGGGAAGCCTGAATATGTGTATATGTATCAATATAAACAGTCACTTTGCTGTACAGTAAGTAGAAACTAACACAACATTGTAAATCAACCATCAGTTCAGTTCAGTTCAGTTCAGTCGCTCAGTCGTGTCCGACTCTTTGCGACCCCATGAATCGCAGCACGCCAGGCCTCCCTGTCCATCACCATCTCCCGGAGTTCACTGAGACTCACGTCCATCGAGTCAGTGACGCCATCCAGCCATATCATCCTCTGTCGTCCCCTTCTCCTCCTGCCCCCAATCCCTCCCAAATCAACTATACTCCAACAAATTTTTTTTTTTAAGTGCTGCTAAAAAATCCTATTTCCACATCAGATTTTATTCACAGGTGCATGAGGTTAGGACACCAACTTATATGTTGTGGGAACACAGTTCAGTCCAGGACAAGGGCACTGGAGTGATCCTACCCCCAAAGGCCAGGTTCCCACGTGTCCACAGGGATGGGGGAGTGTTTGGGTCTGATCAGATGTCTAGGATGTGGCCCCCGGCACAGGGCTGTGGGGTGTGAGTGGAGCCTGGGGGTGCCCCCCAGCTTAGGGGCGTCCTGGCACAGCACCAGCAGGTGGCGCTGTGCCCTGCTTGTGGCCACCCTCAGCGGCCACACCACAGAGACAAAGGTCTCACCTTCCAGTTGCGAGGAGACCACACGCTCCAAATTGTAAACAGACCAGGCCCACAGTCATTTCAGGGGTGACGCATGGTCGAGAAGCCAAACAGGGCAGGGCCGCAGGGGAGCGACTGGGTGGCGACCTGGATGGGCAGCCTGTGAGCCCAGCCCGGGTCAGACCCACGTGGGCTGTCAGTTCTGCGTTTTTCCTGCTTCACCTGCAAGCCGAGCCGGCTGTTCTCAGCTGCTTGCAGGGGCCCCTGCGGCTATGATTACCCTGGCGGTTTCCAGACAGTTCTCCCGTTACTGCAGGGCCGGGGACCGTGTGTCCCAGATGTGGGGGGTCGGGGGGAGAGGGACCCTGAAGGCAGCCACGGAGATGGATGGGCATGCAGGTGGTGGCTGGAGAAGCCCCTTCCCCAGAGGTCCTGCCCAAAGAAGAGGCGATGCTGTGTTGATTTTCCCACTGCTCACCTGGGGGAGGTTCTGCCCTGTTGTACAAAGCTGGGCGTGCCCTCTGGAGCTGAGAAGCAGGGGCCCTGGGCTCCCTGAGGGACAGTGGGAGTCGCCAGGCATCAGTGAGATGCAGCAAAGTGCCCCGCCTGGCCCTGGCCTGGGAAACGGAAGCCATCTCTTACCGCGGCTCTGGGGCACTTCTGAATCTCACGAGGCCGGGGCCAACAGCCCTTGGCAGTGGGTCACTGACGGGTTCACACAGCAGACGCTCATCCATGGAGACTCAGAGCTGAGCACCTGGACTGCATGGAGCACCTTGGCTCCCATCCAAGGGGATAAGACCCCATAGAGGAAGAATGCAGGGACAGGGTACAGAGAAGTGATAAATCCATGGGGAAGGCGCTGGGCCGGGAGCCTGGGGACCTGGCTCTGCTGGCCACTCTGCCATCAGGGGCACACTAGCCATGGGGCCACCCTCTGTGGAGTGACCCTACACCTCCATCCATCTCAGGGTAGGTGCCTGCTAACGACAGCCAGCCCGTGGCACTTTCCCTGTGCCCACGCTTTGGCCACAGTGTCTCGTTCTATCTGCAGGATGGCTCCTCTGCCATAGCCACTGATGGTTGGGGAAACTGAGGCCCTGGAAGTCCAAGGGGGCTCCCACAGCCAGGTGGTGGCAGGGCTGGTAGGGGCACGTCTCTGTGTGCAGACAAGCCTGGGAGGGGCTGGGCGTGGGTGCTGGGGCCAAATTCCTTCCAATTACAGTGGGCTCCCAACGGTCAGGGCAGGGCCAGCCCCAAGGTGGTGGTTAACAGCCGGAGCAGAGACGTAAACAGAGCTAATGAACCCCTTTCGCCCTCTCCCCACTATAATGAAGGCCTTGGACTCTGTTCTCTGCATTTTCTCAGGGTTCTGGGTTTTTGAACCTCAAAGAGTCTTCTCTTAGGGTCACGGCTAGGAGGTCTCCCTGGGGGGTGAGGGAATGAGGTTTGGGGACCTTGATGAATTCTCCCGGGGCAGCCAAGCCAGGGAGAGGGGGGTGGAGATAAGAGGGCTTCCCCCTAAAAATGATAAGCCCTGGGAGAAAGAGTTCCCATGGCAACCTGGAGCAATCGCTTGGCAACTGAAGGTCCCCAAAATACTTGCCTGCAGGAAGGCTCAGGGCCGGGGCTTTCCCATGGCCTCTGTGTATGCCTTAACTACCCTTGGTGGCTGACCCACAGCACCCTCTACTTCCACCCAGCAGCTCCACCCTCTGAGCCTTCCTGAGGGAAACCCTAGCCTGCTCCCCCGCTCCCCATCACCCCAGCCTGCCAGCCAGCCACCTGGCATCAGGCCTGGCCCCTAGCAACGTCCCTTTCCTGGAGACCTGAGTGATAGCTGACGGTAGCAGAATGTCATAAAATGCAGGGTCAGAGTGCACAGTGGGCAGAGCCAGGCACCAGCCAGAGTTGGGGAGAGCACCTTGTGCTTTGTACCCCCTACAACCTGAAGCCGTGAGCAACCTAGCCTGGAGCAGGATGGCCAGGCAGGGTGTGGATGGAGGGGGGCAGTAGGTGGAGCCCCTGAAATAGGGGATTTTGGTTCTGGGCCAGTTTTGAGACTGGCTGTGTGACCCTGGCATGCCCCTTCTTGCTAGCCTCAGTTTCCCCATCTATAGCCCCATCTACCCTTGTATCTCTGTGTTAACCATTCAGTGCGTCAATTATGCCACTTATGGGGCCCTGGGGTGGGAGGGTGAGGGGCCAGGACCAAGCCAGCCACCATTTCTTCTTCCTCTGCCCACCTGCATCCATCTCTATGCTCAAGGGGAGGCAGGCGGCCTCGTGGGGTAGGCCACTGGCTTTGGAGACGGGCACCTGTGTCTGTACCCCAGCTCAGGGCTTAGCCTCGAGTGTCCTGGAACTGGCACCAGCCCTGGGAGCCTCGCTGCTCCCTGGTGTGAGGACATGGGGGTGCCGTGGGGAGGGAAGACAGTCCGGCCCTGTGGGCCTCTCATGGGACACTTTTACTTTGAGGGAGCTGATCCTGTGTCCAGCAGAGCCAAGCCCATGGATGAGGGCCGTGTCTGGCCAGGATGGAGCCCCTGACCCCAGGACAGAAGGGTGTGTTGGAATGGAGGGAGCCTGGTTGGGGCCAGGCCACCCAGGGGTTGGATTTGGGAGCTGGGCAGGGTGTGAGCCCCTCAGACGTTCTCTGGGGAGGGCAGTGAGGGATGGACTGTTGGTGACCGCCCCCCCCCCACCCCCATACACACAGGGGTTTCTGGGTGCCCTCAGGGAGCCAGCATCCTAGTCTGACCGGGTCCATGCACTCTCTAAGTGACCTCAAGCCATCACCCTCTGTGCCTCCCTGGCCGCATCCGTCAAAGGCGGAGGGGGTGTGCCCACCTCCGGAGTTGGGGGAGGCTCCGGTGGTACCCGGTAATGTGCTGGGCGTGCGGGCTGTGCGCGGGGTGGGGGGTCCTGACTATCCTGGCCTTGACTGCCCAGCCCCACCCCCGGCCCCCGTGGAGCGCCGCGGGAGGAGGGGGCGGGGCGAGGGCGGCGCAGACAATGGCCCGGGTCCGGGTCGCTGGCGGCTGTGCCCGGAACGGGCGCGGGGGCGCGGCCGGGCCTGGCGGCGAGAGCGGGCGGCGCGCCTCTGCCCGCGTTCATGCTGGTGGTCCCGCCGCCGGGCGCGCGGGCGGACGAGGTGAGCCACGGCCCAGCGGGCGGCCCGGGAGGAGGGGCAGGAGGGAACCACAGGGCGGGGGCGCTGCCCACCTCCTGGGTTTTGCCCCCGGGCGGGAGCGCAGTTTACCGAATTGAAGCCGCTGGGCTCTTCTCACCCCGCCTCACTACCCGCGCAGGGTAAGAGGCGGAGGGTCCCACCCCGGGGCCTGGGGGCACCCCAGATCCTCCCCCACTTTCTGGCTTGGGGATCCAGAACCGGTTGGCTTGGGGAAGGCACAGGGCCTCTTCTGGTACCACCGGACCGTCCAGATGTGCCCACCTGACTGTTTGGAGCTGGGGTGGGGAGGGGCTGACCTTGGACAGTGGAGACAAAGTCCTCTGGCCAGTGAGTAGCCCTAAGCCCAAGAACTCCCCCCCCACCCCCACCACCCACCTCCTCCCCTCTTGGGAGCCTCCCCTGATCACCGGTCTTGTCCCAGGAGGCCATTTCCCAGTCCTGTCCAGCTCAGAACTGGGAGAGTGAGAATGTGGTGGGGGGGAGGGGCAGAGGACGCCCTTTAAGCCCCGGGGCTGCCAGCGCCTGACTCCATTCCAGGGAGATTCTTGCCCGGGTCCACTCCCATCTGTCTGGGCTGTGGCAAAGGGTGGGGGAGCCCAGCCCCAACCATCCCCATCGCCATCTATCAGGGAGGCCCTGGCTCCCCCGGGCATTGGGAGGTAAGGCTGTCTAGAGGTCAGAAGGGAGAGAGAAGTCTGGGTTGGGGAGACTCAGGCCCTGGAAGGCTGCCTTTCCCGAGCGACGTCCCCAGGTAGGCGGGCTTCTGGGAACCTCCAGGCCCCTATTTCCCGGAAAACCTGGCTGACCCGCTGCTCCAACTCCCCTGACCGGCCCTGCCTCCCGTCTCCGCTCCCAGCTGCGTTCTCTGGAAAGCATTTTAGGGACAGGTTGGCAGACGGGGCCTTGCCCTTCTGCTTTTACCATCCCTCATGCGCCTCTCCTGCCTTGCTGCGTCCTCCAGGAGGAGGCAAGAACCAGGGAGCCTGGCTAGGGTTTGCAGCATCCAGACAGGTGGGTCCCTCCACTCTTAGGTGTCTTGGCAGCCTCACCTGTGGACTCCTGGAGGTCAGGGTGTGTGAAGCCCCTGGCCCCGGCACAGGCAAGCCCTCTACAGGTGCCGTGCATGCGCGTGTTCAGTCGCTTCCGTCGTGTTCGACTCTTTGCGAACTTGGGGACTGTAGCCCGCCAACTCCTCTGTCCATGGGATTCCCCAGGCAAGAATACTGGAGTGGGTTGCCATTTCCTCGTCCAGGAGATCTTCCCCACCCAGGGATTGAACCTGCATCTCTTATGTCTCCTGCTTTGGCAGGTGGGTTCTTTACCACTAGCGCCACCTGGGAAGCCTGCCCGTGGCAGGAGATGTCTTTTCCCCTCCAGGAAGGCAGGTGGCCAGGTGGCCCATCGGCTGTGTGGACAAGCCGTGACTGCCCCCGAGGAGCTAGAGGCAGGGCCCCCGACTTGAATCCACTCATATTTCCAGGTGGGGAAACAGGGGCCCCGAGAAGTTGAGACAGTTGCCCAGACCATACGGTGAGATGGCCTTCCTCCCTGAGGCTGGTGCTCCAGGCCCCTGACCTCCAGCACTCCACCATCCCACCCTATCACAAGGTGTGCTGACCAGGAGGTTGCCCTTTGACCTTCTGGTTACTGGGAGTTGAAGTTCAAGGGCGAGGCAGTCCACCTGGCCTGAGGCCCTGTCTGGCTCCGGATCTGGCAGGTGGGCACTGCCAGGTGTGGAAGGGCTGGACTGGCAGCAGATGATGGCAGTTCTCCAGGATTTCAAGAGCAGTTTCCTCCACAGCCCCTTGGGTCCAGGAAATCCCTGCAGAGGGTCAGGCCTCCTTCCCCTCTCACTCACCCTGCCAGGAGCGGGCTTGGAGCGTCCCCGAGGAAGTGTGCTTTCCAGGCCTGGGGACACGGGGTGGTGGCGTCTGCCAGTAGGGCACCCAGCAGGGCGAGGGTCCTGGGCCTGGGTGTGCCGTCCTGCACACGTGTATCTTGGGAGCCTCCCCAGCCTCTGAGTGAATATGTGACCATGTGTCAACCTGGTGGTGGCTGAGCGAGCACGTGTGTGAAAGGACGTGTGCAGACACATGACAGGTGCCTGGGGAAGGGAGAGTGTGCATTGTGAAAGCGCGTGCACATGTGTGCAGGCATCTTGTTTGTTCAAAGCTCCAGGCCTGAGCCTTGACCGTGAGGAGGCCTGAGTGTTCATGCCCGGACCCCCCAGCCTCTCATCTTTAAACGGGTAGGCGAGCTTACCAGCTCACGGGGCTCTAAGGTGCTCGGCGCACGCCCGGCTCACACTGGTGTGCTCTCGCCTGACAGTTGCACGGAGACCTGTCCAGCTCGTGGAGAGTCCCCTGGCAGGGGAGGCTACCTGGTGCCTTGGCGCCCTCTCGCCAGTCCCAGGTATGAGCAGGCGGAGGCTGAGAGGGGAGGCCCTGGCGTCTTGCCTTCTGTGGGAGATGCCAAGGAAGGAGCAAAGTCCAGGGCTGGGCAGAGGGACTGTGGGTGGCAGGAGGGTGGGACAGAGGATGTGCAGCTCAGCCCCAGAACCTGGAAACCCAAGGCATCTTCACCCTGCCACCCCCACGGCCGGCAGGAACTCCGTTGCTGGAGAAGAAGTGTGGGAAGGAGGACAGCAGGCACCCCCCACCACCTCCTGGCAGCCATCTGGAGCTCCAGGTCCTTTCCAGAGGCCAGGACAGCTCAGGAGATCCCCTCTGAAAGGGCAGCCCTGGCCCCCCGCAGGCGGGTGGCGGGGTGGGTGGTGGCACCGGGCACGCAGTGTCCCTGGCACGGCAGGCAGCCTTCTCACCACAAGAGCCCATTTGTCCTGCCTCCCCTGGCCCTGAAGCTCCCAAGTGACCAGGCTGCGCTGGGCACAGGGGCCTGACTGTGGGCTCAGCTCCCTGCCCCGCAGGCCTGGCTTCCCTTCGGGTAGGGGCTTCTTAGTGGTCAGACCACTGCAAAGCAAACTCTGTGTAGCCGGTGAGCAGAGTTCCATTCCCCAAGAATCATTACTGAGCAGGGAATTCAGGAAGGAGGAAAAAATCCCCGGATTGAACCAGAGCTGAACTGACTGCCCACCTCCCCCGACCGACATCCCCAGGCAGGCGGGCTTCTGGGAACCTCTAGGCCCCTGTTTCCTGGAAAACCTGGCTAACCTGCTGTTCTGACTCCCCTGACCGGCCCTGCCTCTCATCTCTGCTCCCAGCTGCATTCTCTGGAAAGCATTTTAGTGATAGGTTGGCAGACAGGGACTTGCCCTTCTGCTTTACCGTCCATCATGTGCCTCTCCTGCCTTGCTGCCTCTTCCAGGAAGCTTTCCTGGTCATCTTCCCAGAACAAAGTAGGTGACCCCGAGCTATTGAATATTTGTAAGTCCTGGAACTTGGAAGCTGGAGGAGGAGCCACCTGGACCAGGGAGTGTTTCTTGAGAGCCCACAGTGTGCCAGGGGACCATTCTAGGCGTCGATACGTCAGGGGATCAGAGTCCCTGCTCTCAAGGAGCTCACCCCTGTTCCAATTTTTTAAAAAAGAAAAGAACTAAAAAATGCTCATAACACCAGTATCTTTTGTGCTCCTGTGATGGTGTGTGCGTGCGTGTGTGAGTGACATAGTCATCCATCTACCGATCGACTGGGGCGGGCATCATTCCAGCCACTTGGGCATGAGGGGCGAACAGGGCAGATTGAGCTAGAGCCCCACTGAGTTGGGGGACACAAACCAATCCCACAGTGGATGGTTCTTTTGTTGACATTTTATTAATGTTACTTTCTTAGCTCATCCTTATTCAGAGTTGCAGCTCTCCAGTCCCATTGTTGTTCGGTCACTAGGTCGTGTCCGACTCTGCAACCCCATGGACGTTAACCTTCAGGCTCCTCTGCCATGGGATTCTCCGGGCAAAAATACTGGAGTGCATTGCCATTCCCGTCTCCAGGGGATCTTCCCAAGCCCGGGATCAAACCCCAGTCTCCTGCATTGTCAGGCGGGTTCTTTACTGTCTGAGCCACTAGGGAAGAGCCCCGGCTAGATCCTGCTGGGCACAAAGCCAGTGGGAGCGGCTGGGGCAAGGCCCGGATTCTCAGATTCTTGGCTTCTTGGCAACTTGTGTGACTCAGTGGGCTGGTTAAAGGATCCAGCAGATGGGCAGCCGGAGCAGGGGAGCCCTGCGGTGGGTGAATCAGTAATCAGAGTAGCTGACGTTGGGGTTACTGTCTTGCCTGGGGCGGGGCCAAGCCTCAGCTGCCAAAATAAGCACCGCCCCCTCTGCGGTCCTGGTGGCTCAGCTGGTAAAGAATTTGCCTGCAATAAGGGAGGCCCCGGTTCAGTTCCTGAGTCAGGAAGGTCCGCTGAAGGGATAGGCTTCTCACACCAGTCTTCTGGCCTGGAGAATCCCATGGACTGTGTAGCTCACGGGGTCCCAGGGTCGGACTGGACGACTTTGACTTTCCCCTGCCTTTCTTGCTAGGGCTCTGCCGCTCTGACCGGCCCCTACTTCTCCCCAGCCTGGGAGAGGGGGCGGAGCTTCCCCATTAAGGCATGTGACCTTTCGTACAAGTCACTCTGAGGCTCTGGCCCCTGATGGTCATCCTCTAAAGAGGAACCCCTGACGGTGGAAATAAGAGCAGAATCGTCCTCAGCTCTTCGAAGAAGCTGGGAGCAGTTTGGGAACACCAGCCTCAAAAGCCAGCCTGCTGTGTGGCTTTGGGTGAGTCTGGTGCTGTCTCTGAGCTTCTGGCCCCAAGCTGCTCACCTGCAAACCTGCCTCCTACATTGTTACTGTTAAACGATGCCCACACTGGCACATCAGTGAACAGCAGAGATAAGGGGGAGGGGGGTGGACCCCTGACTCCGGCTTAGGCTCTGAGTTGGGTGTTGGGGAGGCAGACAGGGACATGAAGCTGGACATCATACAAGGGACCAACCACCTTCATACATCATACAAGGACTATCATACAAGGTCCCTGCTGACAGGGACCCAGCAGCGCCAAGCTGGACTTGTGCTGCCAGGAACAAATCCACTTTAACCCAGAACTGAGCAGAGGAAAGCAGGCTGCCCTGGGACCTGACAGGCCCAGGCATAGCCCTGGGCATGGCACTGACCCGCTGTGTAGCCGCAGGCAACTTGTTTGCCCTCTCTGGGCCTCAACTGTCTCAGTTTTACAACAGAGTATAATTACAGCGGCTTCATCTGTTTCACAAATGCTGAATGCAGAGGTGCTTTGTCCCACCGAGGAGCACCAGGGACAGGGCAAAGCTGGGTTCTGGGGTTGGGGCTGGGACTGGGGGGACGTCAGTAGCTGCTTCTGCCTGCAAGGCTTCTCAGTGTGGGCGTTTGCCTGGAGGGAACCCCCGCCCCAGACTACAGCCCCTTTCCCGGTTTGGGGGGCTGGGTCAGTGGCGTGCATGGCCACAGCGTCACCCCTACCTTGCAGAGCCAGGCCGGTGGTGACCGTGTGTTGAGTGACTTGATGATGGGCCTCGGGTTCCCTGAAACGAGAGGGAGGAGAACTGGGGCTGTCTCCCACCCCCAGCAGGACCCTGAGTCAGGTCAGGAGCCTGCAGGAAAGAGGAGTGAAAACCTGGCCCCGGGCCTCTTCTGTCTGCTTCCTGGACAGGATGTTGTGCTGAGCAAACAGCCTGAAGAGGAGTCACCACTCTGGCTCTGAGTCACAGCGCCTAGCGACAGCCCAGCAGTGTTTATAAACAGTGCGCTTCACACCGAGGCCTGCACCCTGCCCCCACCCCCGCCCTGAGCCTGGAGGGGATGCCCAGATGCTGGAGGCAGCAGGACCCCCGCCCCAGAACCCTGGAATCCCTGCCCCCGCCAAGAGCGGAATTCAGGGCGCATGTCTGTGCGTACACGTGTGTCCACCAGTGGGGTTTTGTCGGTCTGAGCTCCGTGTGTGGCTGGCCAGGTGCCTTATTCTGGGGCCACCTGCATCGTGGGCAGAGCGCTAACGGCAGGTCACGTGCCCACGGTATCCTGGGACAAGTGTGGGAGGCAGGTTAGCATCTCAGGGCTGCTGTAAATGTCCCCCCGAAGCCGCACCCACCCGGAGCTCCATGCACGGTAGGAGCACGGGGATGGAGGTGGAGAAAAGTGTTGGGCGGGCCGCCGGTGTTGCAAGTGGAGCGTCCCTAACCGTCCCAGCCCCAGAGCCCTGGCCATCCATGTCCCGTCTCCGTTCCAGGCCGTGACAGTGATGGGGTGGGCCATGTGGTGACACAAGGCCGGCAGGGAACAAAGGCGCTTCTGCCGTCCCCCGACGCGGGTGGGAGGTGGGGTGGGCGGGTCTGGGAGGTGGGGTGGGCGGGGTCCGCCCCAGGCCCCGCCCCGCCCCAGGCCCCGCCTCCTCGGGGCTCTGGCCTTTCTTGCCTGCAGCTGGTCCTGTCCTGCCCCCCAGCCTGTGACTCAGGCCCTCGGCCTTCCCAGCGGCTCGGGGCCCACTGCTCTGCAGCAGCCCTGCCTGGGCCTGGTCTAGCTAGCAGAGGAATGGCCTAAATGGCTCCGAAGCCAGGTTGACCTGTGCAGAAGGTTGGGGTCGTTGGAGAAGAGCGCTCAGGAGCCATGGGTGGTAGACGTGCCAGTTGGCACGGAGCTTGGTACCAGGGAAAACGCTCAATAAATGCCTGTTGAATCTAAGGCATGAACACACAGGCACACCTCACTGGGCAGCCTGGTTCCCTGTTGGTTCCTGTAACCCCACCCCCACTTCCTCAAGGGCCTCTGGAAGCTCTCCCCCTCACCCCCAAATGTGTCCACACAATTGGAAAGGCTTGTTGGTCCCCACACTGCCCACTGATCCCTGCCACAGGCACTGAGCCCGGGTCTCCTTTTTCATCCACTGTCCCAAAGGCTGGGGAGAGCTCACTGGTCCACGTCCAGGGCAGTCAAACCACAAGGGATGCCCGAGATCATACAACCAGTCAACTGGCAACATGGCAAAGAGAGGCCAAGGGTGGGGTCCTCCTAGGGCCCCCCCCCAAGCCCAGGGCTGTCCCCCACCTCACCCAGGTCCTGCTGGGGCCTGCCCAGGGCTTCTCCCCAACAAGATTGAGCACTCAGGGGAGCGCTGCTATGCCAGCCTGTCCTCAGGAAGGTAGATCAGACCATATCTGCCAGCCCTCTTGGCCTCACCTTTGCGGGACCAGGGCTGCCTTGCGGTGGCCAGTGCATGCTTGCTGCTTTTAGATGACAAACATTTCCAAGTTATCCCCTGGGACCCGGTTGTAGGGCTGCATGCCGAGCACCCAACAGGCCTCAGAGTGTCCTTTGGAGCTTGCTCTTGGAGGAAGAGCCAGGCCACGCCATCCCCAGTGCAGGGCTAATCTCCGCCAACATCCACTGAGTGTGTGTCAAGTGCCAGGCCCTGGGGCAGGCACATGACCATGGGAGACGATCAGAGTGCCGCCCAGAAACCAGGCCTGTGCTGAGTTCTTGTCGAATCCGGCAGTGTCCTTGTGCTCATTTGACAGATGAGGAATCCAAGGCCACTAAGTCGCTGGCGCAGAGTTCCAGAGCTGCTAACAGAGAGCCCAGTCACCTCTGCTGTTTCTCAAAGGTCCAGATTAAGTGTCTCTGTGTGCAGTAGGGCCAAGGCAGCTGGGGAGAAGGAGCAGGGGGCCGGAGGGGAGGTGAGCTTGGGGCGGTGGTCAGGGCTGACTCAGAGGAGCCTGGAGGCAGGGACAGCAAGGACTCTGAATTCTTTTGTGGGTTGGACAGAAGCCTTTGGAGGAGTTTTAGTGCGGGAGACACATACTGGGTGCAGGCATGAGGGAGGGTGTGTGGGGGGCAGGAAGGCTGCTGCCTCAGGGTCCACCTGGAACCCCCTGCCCCTCAGCCCACCCACCTCCAGATGCCCACCCACATTCCCTAGAGCAGAGGTCCCCAGCCTCCGGGCTGTGGACCAGTACCTCCCATCAGATCAGCGGCGGCATCGGGTTAGAAATAAAGTGCACAGTAAATGTACCACCGTTGAATCATCCCCAAACCATCCCCCTCACCCCCAGTCCATGGACAAACTGTCTTCCACGAAATCAGTCCCTCATACCAAAAAGTTGGGGGCCTCTGCCCTAGAGAAGCCCCGCTGCAGAGGCTGCCCCATCCAGGGCATCCTTCCTGCCATGAAAGAAATTCTCCTGCCCCAGCAGTGTGGGGGCAGTGGTTGGGTTATGTGAAACTATAATTTGAAAACCTCTGTATACCACACCCCCTCCCATAACGGATCAGAAACAGTGAGGCTCAGAGAGAAGAGGAACGTGCCTGTCCCAGAGGAAGGCAGTGTCAGGCGGGGGCAGGAACTAGGTCTCGGTTCCCCGGCTCTGAGCGGCCTCCTCTGCTGGGTCCCCTGCGCCCCCAAAGCCACCGGAAGAGGATGTGAAATGCTAGCTAGCTTGGAGAAGCAGGGCTTTGCGCCAGGCCGTCAGGCTCGGCCCCTGCCTCTCCTCCAGGAACCGGGGGCCTGATGTGCCTGCGGGCTGGCTCCGGAGCCCCGGTCCACCCTCCTCTCCTCTCGGTCCCCACGATCCTGTGTGCCCAGCCAGCCGCCTGCCAGGGCCCAAGAAGGGTAAGGAGGCAGCCCAGCCTTTGGGTCACCCTGGCATCTTTAGGTGTGGGGATCTGAGCTCTGAACGCTGAGGCAGGGAGGCTACGTATGTGGGCTCTGCAGAGGTGCGCACAGACACAGGACCCGGACTCTCCCTGTGACATCTTGGGCAAGTCCCTGCTCCCTGCGGCCTCAGTTTTTCCATTTGTCAAATGGGTATGTTGGACTCAACTCGGGTTTCAGTGTCTGGTCTGCGGTGAAATGAGAGAAATGGAGACAAGGTCATGCGTTTGCCTTAAAGTCAAATATATTCATTTAGTGACCGTCAGTTTTTTTTGATCGTATGCCCTCTTAGTTACTTTTGGGGGATCTTTTCTGAAATGATGATAATGATGATGGTGACAGTTTTTTTTTTTTTTAAACTGCCCTACTTGGCAAAATAAACAGTTGCTAACCCTAGGTTGGTCCCGGCCGTTTAAAATTAAATCCCATGTCTAGGTGGCAGACGTGGAGGAGTTCTGAGGGCTGAGTGATGGGGAAGGCTTCCAAAATGAGACAGTGGCTTAAGAGGAAACGGAGGGGGTCAGGCGGGTCTCCTGTGCCCCACAGCACCTGGCTGGACTCACTCCTGGCTGGTGGCTCCACTGGCTGAGCTGTTTTGATCTCTGTGACTTGTCCCTGGGTGGTGATTTTTTCTCCCAGGCAGGGGAGTGAGGACAGGGCCTCAGGGTGTTGGGGACACAGCTGGGCCCTCCCCCCAAGACAGCAGATCTGAGCTGGAACTACTGGCCGGGCTTGGGACAGTCCACCCACCCTTGGCTGGACCTCAGCCTGGTAGGAGCAGGAATTCCTGGCCCTGCTTGTCACAGGAGCAGGTATGACAGCCACGCGGGTGACATCAGGCCTAGGCACTCGGGAGCCTGACTCCACTGGGGCCAGCGGACAGGCAGGCAGACTGGCAGAGGGCCTCCCCGGGAGCCCATCCCAGGCCCACCTGCCTCCCCGTGATGGCCCGGCAAACCAGGCCCGCCGAGCCCAGGGGCAGGAAGGGCTGGGTGTTCCTCGCCTGTGTCTCTGTGGTGACTGCCAGGAGGTGGGCCGTCGCCCGCCACGCTGCCCTCCAGAGCCCCACATCTTGGCCGAAGACGCCTCTGCCGGCACCCGCCACTGAGGTGAGTTTCCAGGGCAACAGGTGCTTCTAGGCCATGGCCGGGCCCTCGACTTCCTCCCCTCCCATCAGAACTGGTTGAAGGAGTTTGGCTGGAAATTGCCTGGAGAGGCTCCATCTCCCATTGTGGATGTGAGCGAGGCGGCTGGGTGGGGGGCGGGGTGGGGGCGAGGCTTGGTCGCCACTGGTACCCGTGTGTACCCACCAGGCTGGCTGCCTGTCTACCTGCTCCCGCCTGGGCGGGGTGGCGTGGCTGGGGATTGTCTTAGCGGCTCCTGTTCGAGTGATTCTTCTCCGATCACAAAGCCTCTGTGCACTGTTTTATCATCTGCTCCCCTGAGAGCCAAGTGGTGGTGGTATTACTATTCTTACTATTATTATTATCTCCATCCTCCTGACGCAGAAACTGAGGCTCTGGGAGAGGGAACTGAAGCTAGGAAGGTGCAGAGCAGGGACCCGAATACAAACCTGGGCTCTGCATTTTAAGAGAGTTTCCCAAACCTGCAGGCCCCCTCCTCCGCCCTGGGTGTGGAGTCTGCGTCAGTATGGGCTTTTCAGGGGACGAGACCCTGCCTCTCCGATCGCTCTCTGTTGTTCTCACTTTTCGGGCTCAGTTGCAAGTCTCAGCGCGCGTTTCCTCCTGTTTATGTCCTCTCCCCTTTTCCTTGCCACACCATGCGGCATGCAGGATCTTAGTTCGCCGACCAGGGGTCAAACCCGTGCCCCCTGCATTGGGATCAAGGAGTCTTAACCGATGGAGCCCCAGGGGAGTCCCTCCCCCATCTGTTTCTCTTCCTCTCTCCTCTCCTGCACCTCCACCTTGGGCCCGGCACCTGTTGGGCAGGTGGCCTTTGGGGGTGTCGGGCCCTGAGCGCTCTGGGAGAGGAGGACAGTTATCAGAGTGGTCCTTGGTCTCACTCTGTAAGACCCTGGACATCATGTGTGCTCGTCTCGAGTGCCCCCCACCCCCAGCATCCTGAAAGTCAGAGTCGGGGGGCCGTGCCCACCCCTCTCCAGGGGAGGACGGGGAGCCAACTCATGGCTGGTCCAGAATGCCAGAATCCAAGTCCTGTTGCCACAGATCTGGGCATTGATTCATCTTGTCCTGCTCACGCTGGGACAGCAACGCCCAGTGAGGTCAGAGATTTGGGGTAATGATGTCAAACCCCTCCACCCCGGATGGTCTCCTGGTTGTTTGGAAGCTTCGTGTCCCGCCTCCTGACCGTCTCCGAGCTTGGCCTCTAGCCCCTGGGGACTCCCCGTTGCCCTGAGGAGGAGGCCGTCCCTGGAAGTTCCCAGGAACCAGGGGCGGAGGAGGTGGCCCGCTGTGCCAACAGCTCCCACACTCAGCCCAGGTGCGTCACCTCCTGCCCACAGAGGGCCACCCCAGGACCCATGCAGCCAGGAAGGGTGACATCAGGTCAGGGAAACGATCGAGGAGCCTGGCCAGGCCACACCCCATCTATGACCTCCCCAGACTCTAAATATAGATCAGAAAAGACAGACCAGGTGACCTCCACCCGCTCAGTGAGAGATGAAAGGTTTTCCACAGCCTGACCTGAGTCTGGGTCAGTTCAGTTCAGTCAGTCATGTCTGACTCTTTGTGACCCCATGGACTGCGGTACGCCAAGCCTCCCTGTCCATCACCAACTCCTGGAGCTTGCTCAAACTGAGTCTGGGTACCTGACTGCTGTTCCTCACTGGGTCACCAGCTCCCTCCGGCACCTTGACCGAAGTTGGAGGAGGTGATGGCCAAGAACCTTGTCACCTGGATGTGGCCTTTAGCCAGTTCTTGCTCTGAGCCATCAAGGTACCTGGAGTGGCACCCTGGGCCCAAACCCCATTCCCTGGGACCTTGTGCCAAGCAAAGGGGTGGGTAAAAAGTGGGAAGCATGGCCCAGGCAGAGAGAGGATGGCTTGAGGCTCTGGGGACTGCAGCCTTTCTGTGTGAGCCTCCCTGGGCATCGTGAGAGAGGACCCCAGAGATACCAGCTGAGCTCACACCGAGCAGTTGGTCTTTTGTCTGAAGGCGGAAGTTGGGGGTGGCGAGCTTTGAAGGGTCAAGACCCCTCTGGCTGCTGTATGTCTGGGCTCCAGTGATTGGATGATAGCGGGAAGGGAAAGGGGCCCCAGAGGTTTGGCCTGAGCACACCTTTCTCTTAAACCGAAGGCGGCTACTGAGGGGCCTGTGAACCAGGGAGTGACGGGAGGCCCAGTGGGGTCTGGGGCAAACCCATGAGCACAGGCCTGGCTGCAAAGGACAAGTGCCCGTCAGCTCCCACCCAGCCTCCTGTCACGTGGGGACACAGACCCGGTGTGTCTGGATTGTCCCGAGTTACGGGAGCAGCCAGAAATGGGGACTTTTATATGAAGTCACCTGACCTTTTACTGTTGGCTCAAAAATTGAAAAACACTTTGTACGCCAACCAAAACACATGTGGGCTAGGTTTGGCCCGGTTCTCTTCCTGGCTGTCAGCTCAAAACCTGTCTTTTAGGCTTCCTGTGCGGGGAGCATCCTGATTACAGAAGCGGTCTGTACAGCGATGTTATCCAGGGCTCCTTGTGATCTCCAGGGAGGGACGGGTGCACCCCCTGCTCCCCAGGGAAAGGTTGGGACCCTGGGATGGCTAGGATGGGGTGCGCTGTGAGCCAGAGCAGGAAAGCAGGGAGCGACCCCCATTCATAAAACCCTGCACTTTGTACATAGCTTGGTGTCTCCCTCCCGGCAGACCCTCCAAGGGCCTGGGTCAACAGAGCTTCGATTTCAGACTAGCCCGAGGTCACGAGCCCCATCTGAGCCTCGTGATTCCGATTCTGCCCACTGCCTTGGGCCATCATGTTGTCTGGACGCTCTGAGAGCCTCAGGAG